>NC_142097.1:292750-892750 GCF_054644295.1 Miniopterus natalensis
TTAATACAAATGTCCCTTTTTCTCCCCAATGACCCATTCCACTCTGTCCCACCCCCCTCCCCAGTCCTTCTCCCCACCATTGTCCATGTCCTTGGGTTGTGCATATGTGCATATAAGTTCTTTGGTTACTCTCTCCCCCTCCACCCATCCGCCCTCCTCCATCCCTCTGACATTCGTCAGTATGATCTATGCTTCCATGTCATTGAATCTATTCTGTTCATCAGTTTATTAAGTTCTTTAGATTCCACATATAAGCAAGATCACGTGATGTTTGTCTTTCTATGACTGGCTTATTTCACTCAGCATATATTCTCCAGGTCATGCATACTGTCCCAAAGGGTATGAGATCCTTCTTCCTTACAGCTGCGTAGTATTCCCATGGTGTAAATGTCCCCCACTTTTTTTATCCACTCATCTACTGATGGGCACCTGGGGCTGTTTCCAGATCTTAGCTATTGTAAACTGTGCTGCTATGAACATAGGGGTGCATATATTCTTTCCGATTGGTGTCTCAGGATTCTTAAGATATATTCCCAGAAGTGGGATCATTGGCTCAAAAGGCAGCTCCATTTTTAATTTTTTGAGGAACCTCCGTACTATTTTCCATAGTGGCTGCACCCGTCTGCATTCCCACCAGCAGTGCACTAGGGCTCCCTTTCCCCACACCCTCGCCAGCAGGAGTTGTTTGTTGATTTGTTGATGGAGCCACTCTGACAAGTGTGAGGTGACACCTCATTGTGGTTTTAATTTGCATCTCTGATGATTAACAGTGTTGAGCATTTTCTCATGTGTCTCTTGGCCATCGATATGTCCTCTTTGGAGAAGTGTCTATTCAGGTCTTTTGCCCATTTCTTTTTCTTTTTTTTTTTTTAAATATATCTTTATTGATTTCAGAGAGAGGAAAGGAGAGGGAGAGAGAGAAACATCAATGCTGAGAGAGTCATTGATCAGCTGCCTCCTGCACACCCCTGACTAGGGATCGAGCCCGCAACCTGGGCATGTGCCCTGACCCGGAATCAAACCCTGATCGCCTGGATCCTAGGTCGAGGCTCAACCGCTGAGCCACACCTGGCTGGGACCATTTCTTAATTGGGTTGTTTTTCTTCTTCTTGCTGAGTAGTATGAGCTCTTTGTACACTATGGAAATTAGCCCCTTATCAGATACATCCTTGGCAAATATGTTTTCCCAGACCCTGGGGTTCCTTGGTATTTTGAGGCTGTTTTCTTTTGCTGTGCAGAAGCTTTTTAGTTTGATGTAGTCCCATGTGTTTATTTTTTCTTTTGTTTCTCTTGCCCTAGGAGATGTATCAGTGAAAATTCACTACTGGGGACGTCTGTAACTTTACTGCTTATGTTTTCTTCTAGGATTTTTATGGTTTCATGTCTTACATTTAAGTCTTTTATCCATTTTGAGTTTATTTTTGTGTATGGTGAAAGTTGGTTGTCTAGTTTCGTTTTTTTGCATGTAGCTGTCCAATTTTCCCAGCACCACTTACTGAAGAGACTGTTTTACTCCATTGTATGCTCTTGCCTCCTTTGTCAAAAATTAACTGACCATAATGGCATGGGTCTATTTCTGGGCATGAGACTCGGTTTTCTATCTGTAAAATGGGAACATAAATCCCTCTCTCATTTTAATATAATGAAAATTAAATGAGGTTGAGTGTGTGAAGTGCAGGCAGGACACACAGGATGCATTCAATATATAATAAGTGTTTTTATTATAATTATAATTATTATCAATATCATCATCCTATCCATCTGTACACCCAGTTGACCATCAATTGATCCATCTATCCATTCATTTGCCCAACCATCCACCTATTCATCAATCCATTGTCCATCTAACCATCCATCTGTCTATCCATCTACCAACTCATCCATTCATCCATCCACACACTCATTCACCCATACTTCTTCCACCCATCCATCTGTCCATCCATCCATCATTCTTCCATCCATCTGCCCACTCATTCATCTATCTATCCATTTGTTTCTTTTCTTCATCATTTATAGTATCAGCTTTCTCACTCATCTCTCATGTCCAGAGATTTTTTTAGCATCTGACCCCAACCATCCCAGTAGAAACCCTCTCTCTGCCTCCCACAAACTTCAAACTTAGCTAGGTCTTTACCATCTCTCTACACAGGACCCTGCGGAGTTTTGGGGCTTGTGTGGTAGAAGAGTAGGACAGAAGAGGAAGGAGGACAGCTGCCCATTCTCAGCCCCATACTCCTCTTTAGCCAACAGAGACTGGCAACAAGCAGGGTGCCCTGTAGGCATCCAACCAACCATTCATCCAATCAATCATTCATTCAAGTAATATTTATCAGCCACCCACTGTGTTCCAGGCACTGTGCAAGCTGCTAGGGACAGAGCAGCAAGAACAGACAGAATCTCTGCCCTTGTGCAGGAGACAGGAATAAACAAGCTGAGTGAGAAATCAGAATGTCATGTGTTATGGTGAAAAGTTAAGCAGGATTGGGGAGGGGGCAGTTGCAATTTTAGGTTGACCCACACAAGCTTTCACTGGGGAAGACCTGAGGAGGTGGAAGAGGAGCCATGAGGATATCTGGAGGAAGAGCAGTCCAGGCAGCGTGAGTGGCATGTTCAGAGGCCCCAAAATAGGACTTGTCTGGTGAGTTCCAGGAGAAGCCCATGAGGCTGAGCACAGGGCGTGAGGCCAAGGAGGTGGGGTTTTGGTCAGGGGGCCTGTGGAGCCTTGAGGCCTCAGGAAACTTGCCTTGGTCTCCAAGGGCCGAGGACCCAGGGGACAGTTTTCAGCAGTTCTGAGCTGACTTAGATTTCAAAAAGGGGGCAGGAGAGGCCTCTGGAGCAGGTAAGTGAGCCTGCCTGGCAAGGTCTGTTGGCTTTTCTCCCAGGACCTTTAGGGTGGCCGGTGGCTGTAACTGTGGATGCTCATCCAGTTCCTGGAAGGTGTCTGCCTCCCCAACCTGACTGGAGGAGACTAAGGGCAGAGCCTGTGTTTGTCCCATTGTCCCCAACATTCGACATGCAGTCTGGCACCCAGTGGGAGCTGAAATATAAAAGGGATGAAGGGAATGTGAACAAGAGAATGAAGGAACAATGAATGAATAAATGAGTGAGTGAGTGTATGAATGAATAAGGGCAGAGCCTCTTCCTCCTCTCCCTTTCCCTCTTCCCTGACCTCTGAGGTCCCCGCTGCCCACAGGTTAAATGGACCACTGTCCCGTGGCTGCAGCCTGCGTGGGGGTTCTGGCAGCCTCATGCCGCGGCCCTCAGCCTGCATGGGCTCAGGACAGCCTTCTTTTCTCCTCAGGCTCCATCCCTGCTCCTGCACCGCTGCATCCAGACGCCTGATCCTGGGCCAGGGTGGGATGTTGAGAAGGGCTCCAAGGAGGGCTGCTCCCATCATCTGCCCCCAGGTCATTACAGGCACTGTCAGGGCACTGAACCTCAGTGATGGGAACACAGTCCTCTCTGCGAGCCTCACCGTGGCCCCAGAATCACAGGGACAATGGTCATCTCCATTCCACAGACAGGGACGTGGAGGCCCCTGGCCAGCTCCAGAGAACCCCACAGTGGTTCTGCATCAGGTTCTCGTTTCCCAGCACCTGCTCCATTCCCAGATATATCTGTGAAAGCAAAATTGTGTTTTTAAAAATTAGTTTCGTTTGAAATTTAAAATTTTTAACGTAGAATGGTAACAGTAATGTCTGCATTGCTCACTGGCCCAGATCACTTGCCAAGGGACAGGCTCTGTGGGGCAGAGTCTCTGGGGGTGTCTTGCCTCTATCAGACCCTCTGCAGGAACCTTCTCCAAGCCTGTGGCTTCTCTGTGCAATAGAGTCCCCAGTCCCTCCCAGTTCTAGCATTTCAATTCTGAAATTTCATTGTGGTCCTTATTGAATAGGTGAGCTAACTGAAGCCCCAGTAAGGGCTGATTTAACCAAGGTAACCAAGGACAACATACTGGTAGCTGCCTGTGGCAGGTAGGCACACAACATCGTTTACTTAGGAAAACCAAGTCCTGAAAGATCATGTAAAGTTCTTCAGCTGTGAACAAAACAAAGATGGTGTTTTAAGCAGCAGGAACTCATGGTCCAAGGCCTGGAGGCAGGAAGCTTCCAGGGCTGGTTTAAAATGAGAGTGGCTCATTTTGGGGACATAGGGAGGGCCTGAGGCAGGTCAGCAGGGCGAGTTGCCCAAGACTACCTAGGCCCAGTGGAGGGGGGACATTACAGGAGGGTGATGAGAACCACGAAGAGTGTTGAACTGGTGGTGACCCTGACCCAGCCCAGCCCACCTGTGCCCCTTTCCACCAAGCAGGGGCCAGGACAGAGGGTGTGGCAGCTTCTGGGCCCTCACCAGAGTCCCACAAAATGCTTGACACTCTTCCATCAATGACTCATCACGGGTGTGAATTGTGAGGCAGAGGACCTTCCTGGCACAGACACCAGGCTGGCTCCTTGAAATTAGGGAAAAGAGCCTCCACCCCTCCCTGCCCCAACACCAGCACCACACACATGTGTTTCAGCTTTCCAATGTCCATGGCTCCCTCCTTGGGCGGGGAGCCCCTTATGAAATAACTGAGCACTTGTCACAGTTTTTCCCCTCGAGATCCCAATTAAGACATCACTTTAGTTCATCCTCTCACGAAGGTCATCTCTGATTCCCCTCCCCTGGCAGGCAGGGCAGGCAGCTGGCTAAAAAATACTGTGCCAGGCCCTGCTGCTTGTGCCAGACCTTCCTTCTCTTCTCTGGCCCTGTCCACCCCAAGGCTGGGTCCTGAAGGGAGGCAGGATCCAGTCTCTCTCTGAGCCTCAGTTTCTTCACCTATGAAATGGGGAGAATAATGGCCTAAGTCTCATCAGGTCCTCCTGATGAATCTCTCCGCAGGGCCAGGGGATGTCACTTGGCCACCCTAGCAGTGAGGGAGCCCTGGGGGTGGGGGACGAAGCTGAGGTTGGGCTGGGTTGCTGAGGTCACAGGAGATGAATCTGGTCCCCCTGTGCTGACTGCCAGTTTTCAGTGCCAGGGTTCTAGGAAGCTCCCCATTCTGGTTCTAATTAAGAGAGTCTAATGCTAAGATTCATGAGAATTCTAATTCCTGGTGACTCAGACTCCAAGCAAATCCGAATCCACCCCTCCTCTCCACTCTCCTAGCCCAGTTAGAGCCCTCATCTGGCTCCCCAGGAAGCTTGTAGTAACCCCTTCCCAGACGCTGCTCCTTTTTCACCCCAAGCACAGCCAGAGGGATCCTGTGAAATTTGAGCCAGGTCATGTTTCTCCTGCCTTTTTGCATAACAAGAAGAATCCAAACTCCCAGGGCCCCTTACTTCCTCTTCCCCTCCCCCCCCCCCATGGCCATCCCATCTTTTGTCTCCTGCGTAGTACTTTCCTTTCAGAAATCGTCCCATTTTATCTCTTCACGCGTCCATTTTTCATCTCCCTAGCTGGAATGCTTGCCTCTTTCACTGTTGCGTCCCAGGCCGTGGCATACAGTGGGCACTCAGTAATACTTGTTGGTGAGTGAATGATTCTGTGATTAAGAGAGTCTCAGTCTGTGCCCTACTGCCCAAGGTCTGATGCTCAATGGACATTTGCTGATTGACTGACTGACCTGGCACAGCTCCTACTGATTGAAATGCACTTCACATGTGCTGGGGGAGAGAGCAGAGAATGGCACACAACTTTGGTTTTGCAAAGGAACAGAAGAGACCTTGTGCTAAGTTAACGTCCGCGGGACACGCCTGCATGCACGCCCTCGCCGCCTGCTCAGGCCCAGCTCCCAACTCCCACCTGCCCGCTGCCCACCTCTGTCCTCCACAGCTCTGCCCGGCCGGGCTGACTGGCCTTGGCCGTGGATGCGGGCCTCTGAGGCTTGGGGGAGTTGCGGGGCAGGCAGTGAGGGGCAGAGGCTCTACCAGGAAGTACAGGGCAGGTCCTGATGAAAAGCAGGGGTTTGGAGACAGGAGGTGGGGCTAATGGACTGTTAATGGCCTCACAGCTGCATTCTGGTGACCCCTGGTTCCCCAGGGGCTGTTCACAGTGCTAATGGGCGCTGAGATGCCTCTCCCACAGCAGGCCTTTCCTTCCATCAAGGGTCCTCAGGAAGGTTAAGTGGACAAGTGACAGGAGGAAAGGGAAGAGCAAGCCACCCTTCCTCCACCCTGAAACGGGCAGCTCAGGGACCCGCCTTAGAATGTGAGGCAAGGTCTTCATCGTGCATCCCCTCATTACAGGTGGGGAAACCGAGGTCCGGTGTGTCAATCCATTCCTATTTATCACCTCACTTCCAGCCCCTGTGATATGGCTCACCTCTCCTCTCTGGGCTGCAAAACCCCAGTCACACACCCTCATGAACAGCTTCCATCCCAGGCCAGAGGAGGAAGGCCGGAACAACTCACCCGTTGGGTGCAATAGGCACAGTGCCTGGAGCCCACTAACTTCTGGGATCAACAGCAGGAGAAGTGAAAGGAGAGACCAAAGCTTTACAGGGCCTTGAAGCCCCACTAAGTTTAAACTTTGTGTTAGATCAATCAGCAGTGGGAGGCAAAGGGGATTTTTGCTGAGCAGGTTGGAGTCAAATGCTAGAAAAATCTCTGCAGATGAGAGATGAATACAGAGACAGATTCAGTAAATGATGAAGAAAGAAGGCAGAGGGACATGTGGACAGACAGATGAGTGAACAAACAGGTGAGTGCATGTGTGGGAGGAGTGGACAGTTGGATGGGGTAAGCATGTAAATCGAGATGGATAAGTGGATAGATAGGTGCATGGATGGATGGATGGATGGATGGATGGATGGATGGATGGATGGATGGATGGATAGAGGATGGATGAGTAGATGAGTGGATAGATAAGTGAACTAAAATCTTTTCATCACCCCAAGAGAAAACCCCACTCCCATTAAACAGTCATATCCCACTCCCCTCCTCCCAGCTCCTGGCAACCACTGATCTACTTTTTGTCTTTGTGAACTTGCCTATTCTGAACATTCCATATCAATGGCATCACACAATATGTGATCTTTTTTTAAAAGCCTCACCCGAGGATATATTTATTGATTTTAGAAAGAAAGGGGGGAGGGGAGAAAACATTGATGGGTTGCCTCCATATGCATCCTGACTGGGGATCAAACCCATCACCTAGACATGTGCCCTGACTGAGAATAGAACCCGCAACCTTTTGGTGTAAGGAAGATGCTCCAGCCAACTGAGCCCCTCAGCCAGGGCTAATACGTGATCTTATGTGCCTGGCTTTTATTGCTTACCATAATGTCTTCAAGGTCCACCTATGTGGCCGCGTGCATCAGTATTTCATTTGTTCTTATGGCTGAATAATACACCACATTTTGTTTATCAGTGCATCTGTTGATGGACATTAAGGTTGTTTCCAACTGTGGCAATTGTGAATATTGATGTATGAACATGTGAGTTGGTCTGAAGGTTGTGGGTTATTGTTAAGCTGATGTATGAACATGTGTGTGCCTGTATTTGTTCTGGTGCCTCTTTTCATTTCTCTTGCGACTATACCTAGAAGTGGAATAGCTGGGCCCATAGTAACTCTTGGTGTAATCACCAACTCTTTCCACAGTTGCTGCAAGGATGGTTGATGTGTTCTGTGCTTTAAACTATCCTCCAGGTGCCATGCAAACAAGAGGTTAGATGGGCAAGTGTAGCCCAGGGAGGCCATGAGGCAGCCACAACTCTCAACCAGTGGAGCAATGATTGTGGTAGTGGAGATGGAGGAAGCGGTTCGATTTGGAATTCAGCAAGTAGAACTGCATGCAGGATTTACTGAGGAGCTGGGAGTGAGGATGAGGGGAAGTGAGGAACTGCTACTTTCTGAGGTAAAAATTCCAGGAACAGACCCACCTCAGGGCTTTTGTACTTACTGTTCCCTCTGCCAGTAACACTCTTTATCAAATGGATTCTTGTTTAATTCTTCAATCATTTCAAGTCTTTGTTCAGCTGTTGCCTTTCTCAGGGAAGCCTCCCTGGGCCACTGGATTTAAAAATGTGCCCCTCTCCCCAGCCTGGCCTGCCTGGCTCAGTGGTTGAGCATCGACCTATGATCCAGGAGATCGAAGTTTGATTCCCCATCTGGGCACATGCCCAGGTTGCTGCTCTATCCCCAGTAGGAGGCATGCAGGAGGCAGCCAATCAATGACTCTCTCTCATCATCAATATTTCTCTCTCTCTCTCTCTCTCTCTCTCTCTCTCTCTCTCTCTCTCTCTCTCCCTTTCCCTCCCTCTCTGAAATCAATCAATCAATAAATTAATTAATTAAAATAAAAGTGCAGCCCCTCCCACCCTGGCTGTATGGGCCCCTCCCCTTGCCTTATTTTTCCAAGGCACCTATTGCCCCCCATATTTATCAATCCCCCAACTTGAATGTTAACTCCACAAGGGCAGGGTCATTGTTCTGTCACAACTAGGTCCCTAGCCCTTTGTACAGGGCCTGACACACAGTAGGTGTCCAGTATGTGTCATAGAATAGGGAAGACTGACAGAAAATGGATTTGGGAGGCCAAAAGTGAACAGGAAACTGACAATCATTCATTCATCAAATTCACTCATTCAACAATTTTTATCAAGCACCTACTCTGTGCCAGGCACTGCTCCGGGCACTGGGGAGGTAAGCAAATAAAGTGACATACCTGTCCTCCTTGGGGCAGCACTTCAATAGGGAAGACAAGTGATAAATGTGCCAGTGTGTCCATGGAAAGTGAGACGACTCAGGCAGTGCTCAGGGCCAAGAAAGAAAGAAGCAGGACATAGGGTCCAGGCCTGGCATGTTCACAGCCCACCAGCATTGGCACTGACCTCTTGCCTCCTGGCCCATTCCTTGTGACTTCCCCATCCTTCCTGGTTGGTGGAAATGGTGGAGACCATGACTTCATTCATCAGTTGCTCTTTGGCAGCAGGGTCACTGCTCACACTCATGCAAAGCCTGTGGGCTCCTCTTTCCGAAGGACACCTGGCTTTCTCAACAGTCCTTGCAAGGCCTCCTCCAGTCCCTGAGGCCCAGAGAGGGTGGGGTGATGAACCTGCCCATGGTCACACAGCCAGGATAGTTCAGGCAAGAGGCACAACCCAGGCCCTTGGGCTTCAGGGAAGGCACAGCAGTTACTCCCCAGCTTGGCTTCTTGCTTTCCTGGCCTTCAGAGGCGTGCACGCAGAGACATGACAGCAACCCACCAGGGGCCCCACAAGGACCTAAGCACCCCGTGGGCAAGAGCTGGCCCTCCACGTTCAGACTCAGACACAGGTGTAGGGGATCAGAAGAGCCTAGAAATCCAAGAGGGTCTCCACGGATGGCCAAGGATCAGGCTAGTGACTGGATGGGAACCAAGCCACTGGCCAAGGCAGTTCTGGCCAACAGGTGGGTAGGAATCAGAGAAGAGGAGGGCAGGGTGAAGGCTGAGGCTTCCAGTCAGGCCGGGGCAGAGAGTGCACCAATGGGTGCCCAGGGATGTGAGCACAGTGGGTCCTGGCAGGTGGAACCCAGGGGATGGACATGTGTATCCAGCACATGCCTCACACACAGCTCCTCACACCAGTCAACACCCAGCTCCACTTTACAGATGAGGAAACAGGCTTCGAGAGGTTGTCCCTCTGCTAGGGGTAACAGAGTCAAAACAGTGGGTCGGACCTAGCTCCAGCTTTCAACCCCTGACTGGCTGACTCATCACCTTCCAGGTCAGGAGATGGAGAGGAGATAGGCCTGCCCCTTCCTGTTCCCCCAAACCCTGAAGGCCAAGCAGAGGCAGAGTAGCACAAGAAGTCACCCTGGGCCAGTGTCGCATGGAGTGAATGAGGGTACAAGAGGCCAAGAATGTTTTGCATGCTTTGGCAGGGAGGCAGGGGCATTCCTTGAGGGTCCTCCCTCCAAGCCCTTTAGGAGGGTTTTCATGACTGAAACAGAGAGCAAGTAGCAATCCCATCCTCACACTCACACACCCGAGTCTCCTCCAAGATTCCTGGGATTGCAGGTAGGAGTCCACTGGGTACCCAGCACACCCCTGCACAACCTAGCAAGGAGCTTCGGTGATATTCATCCATATGACACATTCACACATCCTAGTGGAACCAGTTCAGAAGGCATGGAGTCTCAGTGGCAAATCCAAAGCCCAGCCTTCCCTTGCTTCCTCTGGGCTCGTGTGACAAGAGGTTTGGGTAGAGCATGGGGTGGATCCAGCCTCCCCTCTGCCTGGGGTCACATAGGAGCTTGTGCATAAATGGGGGTCTGGTAACAAGACCCTCACAAACTAGCTCAAGCCCTCTAACCACCTCACACTCCCTGCCTGTCGTCCACTCTGCTCCAACCACACTGTCCTCCTGGGGCACTCAGACAAGACACAGCTCCGGGACCCACAGAGCATCTCAGTGCCTGCCACTGTGAGACCATAGAGGGAAGGCTTGCCATGGAGCCCAGAGCTCGAACCTCCAGCTTCACATCAGAGATGTGGGGATGTGAAGGGCCCACACCTGGTGTGTAGTAAGCACTCCAGCCACCCTGGGAGCCCAGGGGAACCCCGCTTTGAGAATCCTGCAGGCCCAGTGATACAGTGGTTCACGGGCTCCTGCTGCTGTGCCAGCTTATCGCATCTTCAAGCAGCAGGTGGGGATGTTTGGCATCAAGGGTCACTGCATTTTTTTCCTTGCTTTTTCTGGCTCTCCTCAACCCCAGGCTTGGGGGTTGAGTGCCCTGATATGGGGGGAGGAGCCCCAAGTGGGGGGTCACTACTCTGAGGGTGGCTCAGCCTCATAGCCAAGACCACCCAGAGTTGTCTTGAGGATTAACTGAGGTATAGCAAATTGAGCATCAGGAACGCCACAGGCACAGAGTAATAATAAGTTAATATGTGCTCCTTCTTTTCACCCTCTCCCCTCCTTGTCAGTGCCATGCTGTGTGACCTTGGGTGGATTTCCTCCCTCTCTGAGCCTGAGGCCTCTGGTTGGTCCTCTGGGGAGCTCTTCCAGGACCCCTGAGGTTCTGGGTCTTCGAGGCTGCTTGCCTCTCCCTTTGGGGGCTCATGCTAGAGGCATGAGAAAAGAGAGTCTGGGTAGGACATTCTCAAGCCCAGGCAGCAGCCAAGAGCTACCCCTCTCCAGATCCCCAATGGCTGGCAAGAGATGGTTACAGAGGAGGCCTTCAGGGTGTTTGTACAATGAATGAGGAAGCAGCACTGGAACTGAGCTCCAGTGGGGGTCTGGGATGCCCATTTCCCAGAAGCAGCTTAGTGAGCACAAAGAGCCTGGGAAGAGCAGCAGCAGCTGGGGACCAGCTCCAGCTTTGGCTTGGTCGTGACTCGCCATGTGATCTGGCCTTCACCTGGCACACGTGGTCCTCCGTATCCCTTCTGTCAAACGGAAATGATGTCCCCCGACCTGCCTCAGGGCTACACGGCGGGGGGGGGGGGGGGGGGGGAGGATGGAAGTCCTGGACCTCCTCAGTGGTGGGAGCCTAATCAGGCCATTGCATCTTTCTGAACCTCAATTTGCCCAAATGCTCGGCGGGAATGGACCTGTTTGTTGCTTCTGGCCTATCACTCTGAGCCAGGACAAGCACCCCCCATGCCAGGCAGGGAGAGGGACCTGGATGACAGGGAGACGAGCCCAAGCCCAAAATAGCCTGGGATGGCAGAATGATGGAGGCGGTGCCAGGCTGGGTGGCAGGAGTTGGTAATTAATGTCTCTGCGTGGCCATGAATAAAACATTGGCCTCCATTCCACTCTGGTTTCATTATTTGCTAAGAGTCGTTTGTTAGGGTTGCCCCTGATCACTTACCCCCAGGTCCTCCCTCTTCCCTCTCATGACTTGGCTCCCCAGTGCCCAGATGAAAAACTGAGATTCTCAACAAGATGGCCCGTCCTTGTCCCCTCCTGCCAAGCCAACAACCCTCACTGTTCCCTGAACCTACCCTGACTTCCACACCTCCCTCCTTTTACCTATGCTGTTTCACCTGCCTGGCATGCCCTTCCTCCCCCTTCTCACCTGAGGAAACCCTGCACCCATTTCAAGGCTCCACTAAAGTCGATCTTTCAGGAAGTTTTGCCTGCCCTCGACATGTACCTGGGACATGCGGGCTCCCTTGTCAAGCCTGAGCATGGTCAGTGTTGTATTACCCATATGATGGCTGACTGCTTGGCCAAGGGTCACTCCAACCCCACCCCCACCCCACCTCTGCCAGTTCTAAAAAGTGCAAATCAAACTCATCTACCTGGACGTGCCATTGTCACCATCAGATTATCAAAGACCTCAGCATAGTGCAGGGCACTGGGCACCAGACTCATCACTGGCCAGATAGTCTCCACAGAGGGGGCCATTTAAGCAAGCTTTTCAGAAATTACTGATCCCTTGGCCCACTGAAGGCTCATGGATATCCTTGCGTATATGTGAAGCGACACCTGTGCAAAGATGCTCAGGTCAGGGGAATGTTGTCTGTTTGCAAGAGCAAAAGGTCAGACACCAGGATACCCACCATGGGGCACTAATGCAATAAATATCAGCGACATCACAACATAGAATATGACAGAGCCAAGAAAAAGAACAAGGTGGCTCCATCGCTTCTGACATGAGACACTTCCAAGATATATCAAGATTTTTAAAAAGCAAGGTCCAGAACAGCTTTCACACATGCTACTTTTTCTGGTTCAAAATAAGAACCATTAAAAAAAAAAGATTCTGTACCAGTGCTGTGTGTGTATGCAAACCTCTGGAAGACACCCAGGACATCCAGTAGTTGCCTCTGGAGAGATGTGAGAGGCTGGAGGACATAGAAGGGCAGGAGACATCCATGCTATACCTGAAAGCTCTGTGCACATTGTGTGCATTACAAATTCAATATAAAAATGAAACTTGCTAACCCATGGACCCAGGAATTTTATAATGTTGCACAAATTCTCTGTAAATAATTAGGATGGGTGGAAGTTATAACCTCAGGGATGCTGCAACAGCATTGTTTTTTTAACTTTATCTTTATTGATGAAAGTATTACAGATATCGCTCTTTTTTTCCCCGTTGATCCCCTCCAACTCGCATCCCCCCACCCACAGGTCTTCACCACACTATTGTCTGTGTCCATGGGTTATGCATATAAGTTCTCTCATTAACCTCTCCCCACCTATTCCCCACCCCCGCCTTCCCTCTGAGACCCTTCAGTCTGTGCCATGCTTCTATGTTTCTGGATCCATTTTGTTCCTCAGTCTATTTTGTTTATTAGATTCCACATATGAGTGAGATCATGTAAAACTGAATCAAGAAAAATCAGGAAACCTGAATAGGCCAATAACAACTGATGAAATCCAAACAGCAATAAAAAACCTCCCAGCACACAAAAGCCCTGGTCCAGACAGTTTCACAGGGGAGCTTTCTGATTCTTTAAGTCGTAGGGTTAGATAGTTTACTAAAATTTTCTTACTTTTTGAGGTAAGCCTGCAGTGCTATGAACTTCCCTCTTAGGACTGCTTTTGCTGTGTCCCATAGGTTTTGGGTTGTTGTGTGTTCATTTTCGTTTGTTTCCAGGAAGTTTTTGATTTCTTGATCTTATTGGTAACCCATTCATTGTTTAATAACATGCTATTTAGCCTCCATGTGTTTGAATGGTTTTGAGTGTTTTCACTGTAGTTGATTTCTAATTTCATGCCCTTGTGATCTGAGATGCTTGATATGACTTCAATCTTTTTAAACTCGTAGAGACTGGTTTTGTATCCTAACATGTGGTCTATCTTTGAGCATGACTCATGTGCACTTGAGAGAAATATATATTCTGCAGCTTTGGGGTGAAATGTCCTGTAAATATCAATTAAATTCATCTGATCTAGTGTGCCATTTAGAGTCACTGTTTCTGTGTTGACTTTTTGTCTGGAAGATCTATCCAGTGAAGTAAGTGGGGTGTGAAAGTCCACAACTATGACTGCATTGCCGTCAATCTCTCCTTTAAAGTCCTTAAGATTATTATTGATAGGTCCCTATTTATTGCCATTTTAATTCTTTATGCCTATGTTGTCTCTCTATTTCTTATTATTACAGCAGTCCCTTTAACATTTCCTGCAATGCTGGTTTGGTGGTGATAAAATCCTTTAGCCTCTTTTTGTCCGGGAAGCTCTTTATTTCACCATCTATTTTGAATCATAGCCTTGCTGGATAGAGTAGTCTTGGTTTCAGATCCTTGTTTTGCATTACCTTGAATACTTCATGCCATTCCCTGTAGAGTTGCTGATGAGAAGTCAGCTGACAGCCTTATAGGAGCTCCTTTGCTTTTCTCTTGCTGCCTTTAATATTCTCTCTTTGTCTTGAATTTTTGGCATTTTAATTATGATGTGTCTGGGCATAAGCCTCTTTGTATTCTTCTTGCTTGGGACTCTCTGTGCCTCCTGAACTTGTGTGAGTTTTTCCTTGACCAGGTTAGGGAAGTTTTCTGCCATTATTTCTTCAATTTCTCTAACCCTTGCTTGCTTTCGATCTCCCTGGCACTCCTATGATGCAAATATTGTTACATTTATGTTGTCCCACAGCTCCCTTAAACTGTCCTCCTGTTTTTAATTGATTTTTCTTTTGGATCTCTGATTGATTTTTTTCTACCCTGTCTTCTGATTCACTGATCCTATCTTCAGCTTCCTGTAAGCTGCTATATATTCCTTCCAATGTATTCTTTATTTCTGCTATGTCATTCTTCATTTCTGACTGGTCATTTTTCATAGTTTCCATATCTCTTCTTATGCTGTTGAGCATCCTTACAATCAGTATTCTGAACTCTATATCTGATAGATTGCTATTCTCCATTTCATTTAGCTCTTTTTCTGGAGATTTCTCTTGTTCTTTCACTTGGAGCTTGTTTTTTTGTCTCCCCATTTTGGCTGCCTATTTGGGTTGGTTTTTATGTATTAGGTAGGCCTGCTAGGACTCTCAGTCTTTTTGGAAGGTCTCTGGTGCAGGCCAATTTCAGATGCTGTTCGTGACTGGCCTTGACTACCCTGTTTGGAGATATCACCAACCCAGAAGTCCCCTCTGTTGGGGCTGGGTGAATTTGGACTGGACCAAGATGCACACCAAAGGCTGCCTTTCTAAGACCCAGGTCCAGAAGCAGATCAGGCAAAGACTCAAAGCACTCTGAGGTCTGTCTCTGCCTGCAGGCTGGTTAATCTCATTCTCTTAATGAGCCTCAGGCTGCAGAAACTCCACGGGGTGGGGCAAGAGATTTTCCAGCAGGGTGGACAATTTTTTCCCTCTCAGACAAAAGCTGCTTGGAAGGCAAATGTCTGCCTTGGCACAGGAATCCAGAGGGTTGCCCTCTGAGCTCTACCTCCAGAGCCCACAACTCTGGATTCTCCTCATACAGCTCCAGTCCACTCTGCCCTCCCTCTGCTGGAGCCAAGGTAGTGGTTGCACATGAAATTTTGTGCACTGACCATTTAAGATGGTGCTTGCATTTCCAGGTGTCTCTTCCTGGCAGAGGGAAACCCAGCTGCTTTTCACAGCCAGATGTTATGTGGGCACCTTTATCAGTTCTGATGCTCTGGGTTGGGAAACCCAGCTTGGGGTTTAGGCCCCAGAGTTCTCAGTGGAAACCCCCCCACAACTGAGATAGCCCTCTGGACCTCCTGTGGGAGCCCAGCCAGTCCTCTTGACCTCCACACTTCCTACCAGCCTCTATGTGGTCTCCACTTTTCCTCCTTGGTTATGAGGGTGCTCTCCAGCTCATCTTCAGTTGAATATTTAGGATGGTTTTTCTATATTTTAGTTGTAAATGCAGTTTGATCCCAGGAGAGTGTCAGCGTAGCTTCCACTGAGTCCACTGCCCTCTTTAATCTCCTCAGCAGTGTTGTTTTAATGGCTAAGTGGTGGAAAGGGCTTGATGTCCAGTAAGGAAGACAGTGTCACACATGTGCAGCAGGACAACCTTTCCCACAGAAGGTGCCCCACACAGCCAGTGGTCAGGAAAATACACTGCAAGTGCTGCAGAAGAGTAGTAAGGTGTGTTTAAGGCACAGAGAAGTGGGGACAATATTCTAGATGTTAGCCAAGCTTAGCCCTAGGCCCAGATTTTTGGTCTTTTCTTTTTGCTTATCTGTTTTTGAGAATGTATATTGCTGGTGGGGTGAAGAGACCTATACCCTAGCTAGACTCACTGACCTCCCAGGCTGTGCTGGGGACTCCACAGCAGCCCTGAGCTTGTGTCAGCACAGCACAGGCCATGTGGTGTGATAAGCAGTGTCTGTGTGCTGTCCTGTAAGTGTCCTCCCTGCTGGCTCCTCCAGGACAAGGTCACACCTGATCACCACTGTCCCCACTAATGGGCTTAGCACCAGGGAAGGAGCCAGCTAAGGCCCTACTACAGCCCACCTTCAGGCTGCCAACCCTGGAGCCATCCTCATATTAGCTGGTCCCTCTCTGGGCTCAGAGAAAGGGACGCTCACCCATCTCACACACAACAAAATTAAATCCCTGACTCACGGAAACAAGTGGACATCATGCCTCTCAGTCCCACACCCGCATCAGGAGACCAACAAGGGACAGAATGGAGCTCACAGAGAGCTTTGAAAGGCTAGCATCCCCACACTGCACTACACCCTTCCTTCCACAGACGGGGCCCCACATGGTGTGCTGAGGACTCAGCAGAGGCAGTGGACTTATTGACCTGCCACTTACTGTTTTGTGACCTTGGGCAGAACGGAAGATTATATTTCAGTCTTCAGACCCCATTTAGCCCCCAAGTTCTAAACTTCTGGGAAAAGAGGAGGAGAAAGGAGCAAGGGCCTGAAAAGGGTCTGGAGATAGTGTACAGCAAGGGCAGGTGCTGCGTAACTGCAGGCAACTGGCTCAGCTTCTCTGGGCAACCTTTCTCTGAGTATGTAACCTCACCCCATAAGCTCATAAGTTCATAATCCTTTCAAGATTCCTGTAGCTGCCTTTGTGAGAAAGTCCTGACAGACTCAACCACAGACCCTAAGATGCAGAGTTGAGGCCACAAAACAGACCCTTTGAACCCACTTCCCAAACACCTGGCCCTAAGAACAGGCTAGTTTAGAGACTAAGTCATGCCTAGTGGTATAAGGGCTCTGAGTGTCTTGGAACAAGAATGAAGAGGAGTCCTAGGTCTGGGTCCCAGAGCTACTGAGGGGGCAGGAGAAAGAGCTGGAAGCAAGCTCTGATGGCTGGACCAGTTCTCACAGCCTGAGACTGGAGGGCCAGGGGTCTCCCTCCTAATTTTCCTTGCTGCTTGGTGGGCACATGCTTCAGTTCTGAACACTAGGACCACAGAGGATGTTTGCTGGGGCCTCAAAATAGGCAACCCCATCATCTTGGGCAGGCTGTGCCCTATACATGTGAGGTGCCACTAAGGAGTGTCCAGGGAGCCAAGCCCAGGTTCAGGGGCCATGATCAGGTCAGGGGAAAGGGAGCTGGCTCTTCATGACAACCTTGAGCCACTGGACTTACCCTGGCTCCACCCACTCAAGAGATGACATGAAGTGACATTGTCCGATATGACATCATCACAGGTCTTCTTGAAACCCAAACTCACAGCTGATGACTGCGGCCCTGAACTCTCCACTTGTTGGCCTTGGGAGAATCCGGTGTACTCCTGGAATCTGGGTTCTCTCTTCTCTAAGGTGGAGTCACCCCTCAAATGGCAAGATGGTTGAGGACCCCTCTCTCCGCCATTGGGAAGGGCTCTGGGACTGAGGTGAGATCACCAGACGGGAGATGCCAACAGGACAGAAGGAAAGAAAATCCTGTCCCCCAGGCCTGGAAGTTGGGCCCCAAACCACCATGGAGTTCTCATTCTCCCCCTCCCCTTCAATGGCCCATAGGTGTTGTCCTGAAAATGCACAGCCCCCACCCTTACCCTCTGCTACTTCCCAACTGTGCGTCCTTGAGCAGGTCTGTGAGCCTTGCTGAACCCCAGTCACCTCATATGTAAGATGGGATTGATTAGAGCACTTTAGAAGGTGTTTGTACTAGTGCCTGGTACCCAGTAGATTTTATTCATTCCTTATACTTACTGAGAACCTACTATATGCTAGGGCCCTATGTCAGGCACTGTGGTAAACAAGGAGGCCTGGTTTTTGCCCCTTGGCACTTGAGGAAGTGCAGGTGTATAATCACATTCAGTGATAAGAATGTTGATGGGTGAACCCCCAAATGTGAGTGCCTAAAGCACACTGGGGGATCAGGGAGGGCCTCCTCAGGAAGGTCACATCTGTCCTGAAACCTGAAGCTTAAATAGAAGTTGGGAGAGGGTATTCCAAGCTGGGGGAAGAGCAAGGGCAAAGGCCTTTGCTGGAATTAGGTTGGGGTATTTAAGGAGGGGAGAAGGCCACAGTGGAGCAAAGTCAGAGGTGGTCTGGGCTGGGACATAGCAGAGGCCAGCAGTCTGAGGAAGAAGTATCCTTCATCCTTGGGACAGAGACAGCCTTTTCCAGTAGGATAGATGGAAAGGAGGTGGAGACCGGGACTCTTGTCCTAGCCCTGTCACCATCTTGCTATGGGACCTGCTCATGCCCATCTCTGGGCCCCAGCTGCCCAAGGCAGGGGCAGGGAGGACAAGCCCATTAGCCCAGCACAGTTCTGTAGCTACTCCAGTCTCTGTCACAAGCCAAAGTCTCCGGCTTAACGTAGGCCATGCAGGGGGCTCTGCTGTGGATCAGGGGCAGACAATGGTGGGCAAATCCCCAGCAACCCAAGGACTCAAGCCTCGCTCTGACCTCCTAAATACTGCACAGAGACCTGCTTCTCTAACTCATCCCTTCAGCCGTCCCAGTTTGTGTGGCCAGGACATGGGCCTGGTGAAGCTGGTGGGTCCAGCCAGGAAACCAAGCCCCTGCAGGTCTCTCAAAGAGAATTTCTTCTAGGGAACTGGTTGTGCAGGCAATGAGGGCATGGGCTGGACACCAGTGATCAACATTAGTAGGAAACTGCCTCCCCTGAGGCCATGGAAAAGGTATAGCTGCTGCTGGGGAAGAGAGGGAAGGAGCAGAACACCTTCTTCCTATCCTCTGGGCAAGGGTAGGGACCACAGCTAGACTTCCAGCAGGGACCCTGACCCCCAGGGTCTGACACACAACAGGTGCTCAAAATACAGGCTGAACAAGGAATGGGAGGTAAAGGGCAGGTAGGAGGAAGAAAAGGAAGCAGACATGGTGCCTTTGATCCCAGATCTCCAGACCCTGGGTGCCAGGCTGGGTTTGGATAAAACCTAAAGTTTGGCATGTTTTCAAATCTCTCTTTGATCCTAAATTGAAAATATGTAAGATTTTTTAGCTCTGAATCAAGGGTGGGGAACCTCCAGCTCATGGGCCATATACGGCTGGCAAAATCATTTGGCCTGGCCCTACCAAGGCAACTGCAGGCAGGACTCAAAATTTAATAAATCCAGGAACTTTTTTTATAGCTAATTTTTAAGTTGATAATTTTGTATGGCCTGCAAATGATGTTATAAATAGCCAAATGACCCTTGGAGAAAAAAGGTTCCCCACCCCTGCCCTAAAGCATCAAAGACCCTGAATTTCTATCCTGAGCTCGACAAATCAATGTTTATTTCCCCCCATTTTCCAGACGAGAAAACAGAGGCACAAGAGAAGTGGAGTAATTTAACCCAGTGACCAGGCAACTTATCTGAGATTTTACAGTTAGGGACAACACAGAGCACATGTATCCCCAATTTTCCAGAGGTAGAAAAATTGCTGTGAACTGGAGTGAACTAGGAAAATGACATTGTGCAACCTCTAGTCCAGCCTCATTTGGTGGCAACGGTGCTTCAAATGCTTCAATTACCAGTTTTCCTTGAGATGGAGTACAGAGAAGCAAAGTATACCATAATGCCTAAGTGATTCAGGCCCCACCCACAGATAAACTCAAGTGGCCCTGGCCAGGGACCACCAATGCAAATCCACAGGACTCAAGCAAGAGAGCACAGTGAGAGAAAATTCGAGGCAAAGGGGTGGATGCTGTTTGACTCCAGATTTCCAAAACAAGGCCTTGTGTTTTGATTTCACAGTTTTGATTTCTTAAGAGAGGCTGGAAATGTGGATTTTTCATGGGTTAAAATAAAAATCTCAGATTGGAAAATGTTAGCCACTAATTCAAAATTTAAAAACCATCAGGAGAACTAATTCTTTGAGGCCAAACTGAATGTGTCTGAAGGCTGGACCACATCTGTGATCCCTGCCAGTCGTTTTTATGGGTTTTTTAAATCTTTATTGCTGCAAATATTACAGAAGAACCCCTTTTCCCCCAAATTGACCCCCTCTACCCCACTTCTGCCCCCCTCCCCAGGCTTTCACCCCATTATTGTCTGTGTCCATAGGTTTTGCATGTACTCATATCTCTTCCCACCCCTCACTCCCCTGTGAAATATGTCTGTCTGTTGCATACTTCAGTGTCTCTGGGTCTATTTCATTCATCAGTTTATTTTGTTCATTAGATTACTCTTAAAGAAGACTCTTCAACATTTCGTGTAATACTGATTTGGGGGTGATGAACTCCTTTAGCTTTTTTTTGTCTGGAGATCTCTTTATCTGTTCTTCGATTCTAAATGATAGTTTTGCAGGGTAGAGTAATCTTGGTTGTAGGTCTTTGCTTCTTATCACTTTGAATATTTCTTGCCACTCCCTTCTGGCCTGCAAAGTTTCTGTTGAAAAGCCAGCTGACAGTGGTATGGGGGCTCCCTTGTAGGTAACTAATTGCTTTTCTCTTGCTGCTTTTAAGATTCTCTCTTTGTCTTTAACCTTTGGCATTTTAATTATGAAGTGTCTTGGTGTGGCCTCTTTGGGTTCATGTTGCTTGGGACTCTCTGTACTTCCTGGACTTGTAAGTCTATTTTTTCACCAGGTAAAGTAACTTTTCTGTCATTTTTTCAAATAGGTTTTTAACTTCTTGCTCTCTTTCTTCTCCCTCTGTTACCCCGATAATGTGAATGTTGGGCCACTTGAAGTTGTCCCAGGGACTCCTTACACTATCTTCATATTTCTGGATTCTTTTTGCTCTTCTCATTGGGTGTTTTTTGTTTCCTCATGTTACAAATTCCTGATTCGCTTCTCAGTGTTGTCTACTCTACTGTTGACTCCCTGTAAATTATTCTCTCTTTTTTTATATTCACAGATAGATTTTTTTCTAATATTCTTATTAATAAATATTTCCATCAATAATTCTATTGATAAATAAATATGAAATGTATTATGTACATTGGACGCCATGAAGAAACTTAGGTATTTTGGAGATGTCAAATTTATTTTCTGATGCATTTTTAATCTAAAAATATTTATCAACTATCATGGCCCCACTCTTTGCTTTTTATCTTTTTTAAATTTTTTATATTTTATATTTTATTTTATTATTGTTCAAAATATTACAGATGTCCCCTTTTCTCCCCATTGATCCCTTCCACCCACATCCAGCCCCCCTTCCCAGTCCCTCACCACACTATTGTCTGTGTCCTTTGGTTATGCATATATGCATATAAATTCTTTAGTTAATCTCTCTTCACCCACTCAGCCCCACCCCCCACCTTCCCTCTCAGATTTGTCAGTCTGATACATGCTTCCATGTCACTGAATCTATTTTGTTCATCAGTTTATTAAGTTCTTTAGATTCCACATATAAGCGAGATCATGTGATGTTTGTCTTTCTCTGCCTGGCTTATTTCACTTAGCATAATATTCTCCAGGTCCATCCATACTGTCCCAGAGGGTACGAGTTCCTTCTTTACACCTGCATAGTATTCCATGGTGTAAATGTCCCACAGCTTTTTTGTCCACTCATCTACTGATGGGCACTTGGGCTGTTTCCAGATCTTAGCTATTGTAAATTGCCATACTATGAACATAGGGGTGCATATATTCTTTCTGATTGGTGTTTCTAGATTCTTAGGATATATTCCTAGAAGTGGGATCATTGGGTCAAAAAGGCAGTTCCATTTTTAATTTTTTGAGGAACCTCCACACTGTTTTCCATAGTGGCTGCACCAGTCTGCATTCCCACCAGCAGTGTACCCACCAGTGTACCAGGGCTCCCCTTTCTCCACACCCTCGCCAGCACATGTCGTTTGTTGATTTGTTGATGGAGCCATTCTGACAGGTGTGAGGTGATACCTCATTGTGGTTTGAACCTGCATCTCTCTGATGATTAGCAACGTTGAGCATTTTCTCATGTGTCTCTTGGCCATCCGTATGTCCTCTTTGGAGAAGTGTCTATTTAAGCCCTTTGCCCATTTCTCAATTGGGTTGTTTGTCTTCCTCTTGCTGAGTAGTATGAGTTCTTTGTACACTTTGGAAATTAGCCCTTTATCAAATGCATCCTTGGCAAATATGTTCTCCCAGACCGTGAGGTTCCTTTGTATTTGGGGGCTGTTTTCTTTTGCTGTGCAGAAGATTTTTAGTTTGATGTAGTCCCATATGTTTATTTTTTCTTGTTTCTTTTGCCCTAGGAGATGGTTCAGTGAAAATTTCACTACATGAGATGTCTGTGACTTTACTGCCTATGTTTTCTTCCAAGATTTTTATGGTTTCATGACTTACATTTAAGTCTATTATCCATTTTGAATTTATTCTTGTGTATGGAGTAAGTTGGTGGTCTAGTTTCATGTTTTTTTTTATGTACCTGTTCAATTTTTCCAGCATCATTTATTGACGAGACTGTAGATTATTCTGATTTCAGTTAGTATATTCTTCATTTCTGACTGGTTCTTTATTATGTCATTGATGATCTCACTAGTTTCCTTAACAGTCTTACTGAGATCCTTCAGCATCCTTATAACCATGTTTTGACTCTGAATCTAGTAATTTGCTGGGATCAGTTTCATTTAGTCCTTTTTCTGGAGATTTCTTATGTTCTTTCCCTTGTGACATGTTTCTTTGTCTCTGCATTTTGGCTGCTTCCCTGTGTTTGTTTCTATGTATTAGGTAGAGCTGCTGTGCTTCCTGGAATTGGTAGAGTAGCTTTGTGTAGTAGGTGTCCTATAGGATCCAGTGTCTCAGCCTCCCCAGTCACCTGAGCTGGGCCTTCTAGGTGCTCCCCTGTGTGGGCTGTGTGCACTGTCCTGTGGTAGTTGAGCCTTGGTTGCTGTTGGAGTCACTGGGAGAAATTGACACACACACACACACCCCGCCAATCGGCTGTGTGGACCAACTGCAGCTATAGCTGGAGAGCTGCTGCACTGAATACACCCCTATGGAGCAGAATTTATTTCAGTGGGGCTTTGATGCTCACCCAGTCTGCCCCTTGAGTGTGTCATTCATGAATGTGGTAGCGTTGTAATCTGGCATGGTAGAAGCTGACCACCAGGTACATTGTCTCTGGGGCCTCCTGTGAGGTGCAAAGTCAGCCTCTGTTTGTGCCCTGCCCAAGGCCACTCAGTATGAGCTACACAGCAATCTGTAGGTGGCTGGTACTTGTATTGGGCTTGAAGGCACCCTGGAGAAGCCAAGGTATGAACCAAGGCGGCTGCCATCAGGGCCGGGCCTGGGGCCATTTATCAAGAGGTCGGGGGTATGCTGAGGCCAGCTGCTGCTTACTTGAGAAATTTTAGGGAAGTCCAAAGCTTGAGGCGGTTGTATGGAAAAGCCACTGGAAGGAGCTTGGATGAGCCTGCAAGTAGGGAGGGACAGGGTCTCTTGAAATCACCAGAGCAGGGTGAAATATGTGAGGCAGGTTGATGGAGATTCAGAAATGGTGTCTGCCTGCCAGCTCTGTGTTATGGAGGGCCCAGCAAAGAAGCAATGGACTCTGCTAGTGCTTCTGTCCTTCCAGCTCTCTTCCTGATTCCAGGCAAGTTAGGTCCTCCCTGAATGTCTCAGGATCCTTTCAAGCTGCTGCCCATAGCTAGAGCTCAGAGGCAGTGATTCCTAGTAATTCCTTGGGCCGGCCCTTTAAGAACTGCTTGGGACTCCTGTAGCCTCAGCTTCCGTCAGCCTCAATCCCCACTGGTTTTTATAGCCAGAAGTTGTGAGGACTTCTCCCAGCATTGGAATCCTGGGCTGGGGGGTCTGGTGTGGGGCTGGGACTCTTCACTCTTCCAGAAAACCACCATGGGGAAGATATCCCTCCCAATTTTAAACCTGGGCACCTGGGTGTGGGACCGTGGCCACATCTCCGCAATTATTCCCAGATTCTGCCCCTTGTTTCTGCCTCTCCTACCGGTCCCAATGGTTCTTCAGTTCTCTAGTTGTAGGACTTCTGTTCAGCTAGATTTCAGGTAGTTCTGAATAATGTTTGTTCTGTATTTTAGTTGTAATTTTGATGTGGTTGTGGGATGCGGCAAGTTACCTACACCGCCATCTTGATTGGAAGTCCCCTGCCAGTTCTTAAGCAACTTCCTCAAATCTGCCAGCACATGCTGACCTCAGGGCCTTTTGTACTTGCTGCTCCCCTACCTCCAGACATCTCATGGCTCACTCCCTCACTTTGTTCAGGTGTTTGCTCAAATGAACCTCTTCCAAGAGGCCTTCCTTGACCTTTTCTTCCCATTGTCCTGCATTTTTTTTTTCTTCACAGCACTTACCTCCACCTGGTACTTTAGTACTGTGTTTTCCTTGTGAGAACATCAGTTCCATGAGGTCAGAGTCCTTGTCAGGCATCCCTGGATGCACAAGATCTACCTAGCACAGATAGACACTCAGTCTACCCTGACCTCTCCACTATTCACAATGGCCAAAGGCAGAACAACCCAATGTCCATCCACAGATGATGGATAAGCAAATGGGTCCATCCACACATGAAATATTACTCAGCCATAAAAAAGAATGAAGTTATGATACATGCTACTACATGGATGAACCTTGAGGACATTATGCTAAGTAAGATAAGCCAAACACAAAAAGCCAAACACTGTATGATTTCACTTACATGAAATGTTCAAAACAGGCAAATTCGCAGAGACAGAAAGCAGGTTAGAGGTTGCCAGAGGCTGGTGGGAGGGAATGGAGAGTGACTGCTAATAGGTGCAAGGTGTTCTTTTGGGTGATGAAAATGTCCGGAACTAGAGTTCAGGTGTTCATACAACACTGAGAATGTATTCAACGCCACAGAATTATACACTTTACAATGGATAATTTTTTGTTATGTAAATTTTACCTCAATTAATAGGAGAAAACCCTCTAGGGACACAGGAGAACCACAGCAGAAACAACAGGTGACATAATGAGCCAGAACCCCAGGTGCCAGCTGTTTGATCTGGGCACATCTCTTCACCCCCCTAGACCCCAGAGCGGGGATAAGAAGAGTACCTGCCCCAAGGCTGCTGTGAGGACTGCCTGAGGGAGCTTGGGAGAGCACCAGGAGTAGACGTGCCCCACGGCAGCACCGCTCAGTGTCAGTCTTCTTCTCTTGGAGAACCTGGTGCTGCAATGAGCAGGGACCAAAGCATCTGCAGGAGGTCTAGGTGGTAAGCTTGGTGGCTCAGGGTGGGTGAGGCTCCCAAGCTGTCCCACCCAGACCACATCTAGGGCCAGTGGCTGAGAGCTGAGCCAGAGCAGCCAGCTTTTTGTGTCCTTGTCAGCTCACATCTCCTCCCTGGGCCTCACCTGCCCATCTGGGAAGGGGATGGACATCGGTCTTCAATGAAGCTTCTACTCCCAGAAGCTTCTAGCCCCAGAAGCTTTCTGCTTCTGAGACCTTCAAGGGAAGGCAATCAATCTATCACCATGATGGAGAGGGAGGCGGGGTCATGCACAGGGTCAGCAGTGGTGACTAATCGACAGGTGAGGGATCAAATCCCAGCTACACTTCCCAGCTCTCCACCCTTCAGGCCCTGGTGGCTTCAGCTGCCTCTCTGAGCCGCATTCTCCCCACATACAAAATGCAGGTAATAACTGCAACTTCTTTGTTGGGTCTCGGGAGGACTGCACGGGTCCATTAGAGCAGTGCCTGTCTCTACAGTGTGGATTCTCTAGTGTCTAATTCCTACAGCAACCTTTCTTCAGGTGAAGGAGCAGAGGATCATGAGTACAGCGAGCTGGAACAGGAAAAGAAGAGAGAGTAGATGCCACAATCCATGCCCCCTCCACCCTAAATAATGACTTTGCTAAGCCTGGGTGCCCCCAGGAGTGCAAACTCAGCTGGCAGGGCAGGACAGGGGGAGGCCAGGAAAAGAGGACACTGACGGTGAAGGTAGGAGAGGGAGCTGACCTGCACACGTGCATGCACACACACACATGCACACACAGGAAAAGCTGCCCGGAGGGGAGGGGGGGCTGTTCCAGGGGTGGATTCAGCCCTACCAGCCATACTTTATAAATTTTGCATCACCTTGGCTATGAATAGCTTCCTCCACAGCAAGACAGATAGTTCAAAGGGAAGAGAAGGGTGTTGGAAGATGGGAACAACCTCCCACTGTATCCCATAAGGGCCAAGTGAGTTTCCAAGTCCAGGAGGGTGAGGCTGTGCAGGGGTCCCCACAGAGCCCTGGTAACTGCATAAAGACTTCCAAAATCTGGCCCACAGAGTGGGGAGGAGTCCAGGAGCCTGGAATGGCACATGAGGCCCCCCCAACCCTGCAGCTATAAATAAAGTCATTGCTGGGCAGCCCCCACATGCCACCAGGGGGCACCCTGAAGTGTTTGAAGCAAAAGTCCAGTCCCCACCAGGCTGTCTGGCCCTGGCTAAGGCCAGGGAGCATGTGAGGGGATGCTCAGATGCTGGTGACACCCCAGTGGGTGAGGACCACACACTCAGCCCAAGCTGGACGGTGACTGAACCATCCAGCCACCTGCACCTGTGGCCCGGGTTGTCCACTCAGGGACTGTAGGCCATCTTCTTAACCCTGTGCCTCTGTGAACTGGCCTGTAAACTGAGGAGAGCACACCCACCACCTTGTTGGGCTGCAGAGAGAACTCCCGCATCCAGCACCCCATTCACGCCACTTATTCGTGTAACCCTGACAGCTGCTTTCCTGAGCTCCTAGTTTATGTGTGTTAAGGCACTTCATTCTCAAACTGCTCCCCCGAGGCAAATGTTAACATCTCATGTTACAGGGGCCTGAGACCTGGGAGGGAAGGAACTCGCCCAGGGCATAGCCCCTCGTCAGCCCTTCGTCACCATCAGCTCTTGGGATTTGGGGTCCCATCCCTTCCGTTCAAGTGTTAGGAGACCAAGATGAGGCTTCTCCTCTCCCCAGGCCTCAGTTTACCCATCAGGATAGGTCTGAGGTAGAGAGAGCAAGAGCCATCCTCAGCCTCTTCCCTAGCTAATTGGGGAGGTAAGTCCTTAACCCTCTCTGTGCCTGTTTACTTCTCTGTAAAGTGGGTGCAGGCACAGTCCTTGCTCCAGGACAATGTGAGCTGAAGTGCACAGAGCTCTTAAGGCAGGACCTGACACTCAGGGAGTGCTCAAGAAATGAGACCCATATTATTGTTGTTGCTGCTGCTATAAATTGAGGGGTCTCTAAGACCCCTCCCTGCCAAGAGAGCCCAGACTGGAGGACCAGGATACAGACAGCCAGGGTCCCAAGGAGCAGATGGACCTGGAGCCAGATCAGGCTTCTCTGTTCTTGCCCACAGCTTCCCATCTGCCAAAAGCCTACACCATAGGATCTCTCTCTCCTCTCTGCCCAGGAAGCAAAGATTTGAGGAGTGGACCACCCCCAAAGGAAAGGATGACCTCACTGATCCCTTGGAGCCCCACTCCCCAAGCAGTGGCTAGTCAAAGGCCTTGGAGCTTGGAAGGTTCCTAGCAAGGAAGCTCAGATTCAGGACTGACTCTTCAGAGTCCCAACTGCTGGGGACTCGTTACTGGCCCTGCCACTTGCTATCTATGTGACATTGGGTGGGTTGCCACACTTCTTTGCCACAGTTTCCCCGTTTCTAAGATGGCAGGTGACAGCAGCCGCACTGGACTGACATCGTGGCCCCTGAGCCCAGGCAGCTTGGCAGGGATAAACAGGCTGCTGGAGTCATGCTTCCCAGGTCCACACCTTGACCCATTGTGTGGCTTTGGGCAAGCAACTCACCTTTTTGTGCCTTAGTTTCCTCACCTGAAACACAGGGTTAATAAGACCTACCCTCGGATGTTATGAGAATGAGGAGGGCAAGCCCAGGAGAGTGCTCTGCAAGCAATGCTGTTACTGTTCTTGCCGCTGCCGGGCCATGGTCACCACCACATAGGGGACACCAGCAGGAGGCCATGCCTTCCCCTGCAGCAGCCTCAGCTTGGAGAACACAGGGCCTTGTGGCTTTCCTCACATTGAACATCCTCCCAGGTAACAAGGGACAGTTGCCAGGTGCAGCTCCCTCTTTGCTGACTGACACACAACAAACTCATCAAAAAGGAAAGGAAGTTGTGATACAGCCGGAGAGCTCAGTTGCAAAGCAGGCAGAGCAGGGACTGGGGAGCAGGTGGCTCCCAGAGTAGGGCCTGGCCAGGGCCACAACCATGTGTCTAGAGGCCCTCTGTTGGAGGCTCCAAGCAGATCTGTCCCAGCTTCCATGCCCAAGCCTCCTGCCTCCTGCCTCCTGCCTCCTGCCTCCTGCCTCCTGCCTCCTGCCTCCCCAAGCATATGCACACACACCTACGTGTTGGGACCTGAGCATTGTGGGCTCACCTTCGAATGTCTCATCTATTGAGTCATCAGGTTGGAGTCAGTTGGTCTGGGACAGGTGCAGAAGGATGTGATTTGCAGTGTGAATAGGATGAGGCAGAGGCGATGCTGGGCCAGGTCTGAGACAGGGTCTACGAGGCTCTACAGACTCCACTACTGTGCTGCAGACCCATCTGCTGCCACAGGGACTAGCCTGCCTGCTGGAAAGTGAGAGAACCCCTTGGAGAGCGAGACTCAAAAATCCCAGATGAGGTCACAGGCAGTGAGCAAGCCCAGTCCAGGACAGCTAGACCCAACCCAAACTGTCAACTCAAAGAATTGTGAGCTAAATAATATTGTTATTGTTTTGTATTGTTATTGTTATTGTATTTGTTATTGTTTTGTATCCCTGAATTTGTATCCCTGTATTAGCTAATTAATACACACCTTACCCCATTTTACAGGTGAAGAGACTGAGGTATCAATGGGCCTCATCTCCATCTGCAAAGGGCCATCCTACCCACTCTCCCATCAGGAGGAGATCAAGGGATGCAGCAGCAATGAATGAAAAGTGCACACCCAGGAGATGAGTGGCTGTGACAATTTCTGCCAGGAGTTTTGGTTGCATTATTAAAAGCATTGTTAATAAAGATGTATTGTTGCAGATAAAGCTCATGCCAAGGGTGCCTTCTAATTGCTCCTGACCTTTCTGCACTGGCTGCTCATTAATCAAGTGGGAGCCTGGCTCCTGTCAGAGAGTATAAAAGGGCCAGCATCAGCCTCCTCCCTACTGACTTTGGGGGTATGAAAGGGGGCTTTTCCTGTATCTGAAAGTCGACTGTGCTCTGAATGGTGACAAAAGGGAGGTGTGGAGAACTCACAACCTGTTTTATGTATCAGGGCTCTTGGTTTCCTGCTGGCCAGCAGGGGCTCCGCTATGAGCCTGCAGCCCCAGGGGAAATTTGGTGTTTTCTGCACCTCCATGCCTTTGCAATTGCTGTTCCTTCTGCCTGGTACACCTTTCCCTCTTTCCTTGCTAAAGCATGTCCAACTTGTGTGCAACCATCAAGTCCCAGACAAGTTAAATTTTTTGCCTTGTTTGTTGCCCCGATTCCAAGTAGGATTCTTCTCTCTTTGGCCATATCTCCCCCAGACCTCAACTAAAATGATCAATTCAGCACCATCTCTCCTGCCAGTGTGGGAACCTCTTGAGGGCAGGAGCTATGCTCCCCACACCCTGTCCTCCAGCCCCAAGAAGGGCTGAGTCCCAGCAGTACTTGATGATGTGTGGATTTGCCTTGACCTGAATTAAAACAAGTTAGAGGGAAATAAAATCCAGGCACTATCTGACTGCACTTCTCTAGGAAAACACATTTCTGAGGCACTGTGTCCATTCCCATTGTCTCAAACCCAGTCATGGGCCTGGGTCACTGGGTAGAATCCAGGGAGGTGGGAGGTGTAAAAAAGTATGGATAATGGGCTTTCATTTCAGACCACACATCTAACTCTACAGATAGGGCTCCAGAATTTGTATTTTAACAAGCCTTGCCCTCTGACATTGCCCATTATTGCTGCACATGACCAAGACTGGGATTGGCTAGGCTGGATCAGGGGTTTTCAAACTGGGTTCCAGAGCACCCTAGGATCTACAGGGGTACAAGGTGGGGATGGGGAAGGTTCAGGCTCCCTCTCTTCTTCGAATTTGGTATCTAGCTTCCAACCTGTTTTATATATCAGGGCTCGTGGGCAAGTGTTTTGCCCCCATTTCAATGGGCTTGTTAACTTTCACAATGCAGATAAGAATATAATGAGGACAACCATTTTGGAAAGCAGTCCAGCAGTATCTACTAGAGATGCATAGAGCCTATGACCAAGCAAGTTCACTTCTGGGCGTGAACCCAAAGGAAACGAACATATGTGTCCATAAGAAGACACACAGAGTGTTCTTGCAGTTTTACTCAGGACAGCACTAAATTAAAGCAAGCCATCAAGAGCATAAAGGATAGACATCTCGTGTCTACCTGTGCGTGAAATACAGCACAGCTAGAAAGAGAACACGTTGCAGACATCTGCAACATGAGCCGTGTGGACACTGTACCCAGGGAGGGAGGCCATATGCAAAAGGGCACATAGTGTATGATTCTACTGACATGAAGTTCAAGGACAGGCCAAATGACTCCTAGTGATATTGGTCCTATGAAGGTGCTGGGCTGGCAGCACTCTATTTCCTGAGCTGGGTAGCCACATGTGTGGATACATGTAAACATGAAGAGAGCTGTATTTAGGTTTATGCACTTTATATAAGCTGAATCTTGGGGGGAAAGTTTGACAAAAGGAATTTGTTTAACAACCACTGGTGTCGAGGAAGAGACAGCATCAGCCTCAGAGATTTTCAGGTCTGGACTCAATCTCGACTTTGCCCCTCACCAGCCATGTGGTCTTGAACACGTCCGTCACCACTTTGGGCTCACATGGAGACTGAACCATAGGAGGCGTGCGAAGATTTCCCCAGTCTCAGGGCTGCTGAGAGTGAGCAGTCCATTTAGGCATTCATAAAGGCCTGGGTCTCCTTCTGACCCCACGAAGACTGCAGGCAGGGCCAGCCAAGTCAGCAATTAAAAAGGGAGCACCATTCTTGGCTTCCTCTGACAGGGACACAAGACCCTGCTGCTGTTCCCCCAGCAGACAACTAAGCCTGGTGGCCCTGTCAGCCTGGATATTCTAGTGATCTGCTCTCTTCAACCACCTTCATCTCTCTCCATTCCTCTAATAGACTGTTTGCACCTGCCCACAGGTGCTTTGCATCAGCTCCTTGCATGGTGGCTCCTTCCTGTTATTCAAGTCTTGACTTTATGTCACCTTCTCTGAGGCTTCCTGTCAGCTCAGCCAAATGCTGGAAAAGCCTCCCCTCCCCTCATTACTCTACATAAGCACCTCTTATGGCTCTAGTTATTATTATTTGTTTCTTGGGGGTCATTTAGCCCTCTGGCTGAGCACCACTGTGACAGATTGTGTTCAATAGACGATCTGCTAGCAGTGAGGCCCATGGATATGTACTGGATAAGTGAATAAAAAAATAAATGGCCAAACTTAACTCACAGCCAGTGAGGTTAAAAATACACTTGAACAATGTTTCCATTGACTTTCCCTGAGTTATGGCTGCAGCTGCTGCCAGATCTCACTCCAGAGGCCTCAGAGGAGACCATGCTGCTCTGGGTGAGCCAGACCAGATGCACATCTCACCTTCCAGTCCAGCGGGACACCTTCACCTTTCTTGCCTGGAAGTGGGCTAGAGATATACTTTCCTGAAGGCTCATGTGCACATTTCCAGGATGATGCACTTGTAATAGACTCTTCCAGTCTCAACACTCTGGTTTGAGGGGCCTGAACAGGTTAAGAACGTGATTCAGGAGAGCATAAACAACACTTGGAATTGTGCTCGGTGTCAGTTCCTTCCTGCTCTAGAATAAAGGCCCTCAGCTGGAGAAACCTGAAGAGAAATCGAAACATTTATCAGAAGCAGGAAACCAAAGCTTTGAAGATGCTGTAGAGGAAGCTGCACTTTCCACAGTCCTCAGGGTGGGGCTGAGAGTCTTGGAAGCAGTGAACCCAGAACACTGGTCCATTCACCGGGTGAGTTCTCTCCAACTCCCCTCCTGGGGAAAGAACAGGAAATGTTTGAGGTCACACAGCCCTTCTTTAATGCCTCTTTCCCACCCTACCCACCACCACCCACCTGACTTCACTGGATAGATCTTCCAGACAAAAAGTCAACACAGAAACAGTGACTCTAAATGGCACACTAGATCACATGGATTTAATTGATATTTACAGAACATTTCACCCCAAAGCTGCAGAATATATATTCCTCTCAAGTGCACATGGGTCATTCTCAAAGACAGACCACATGTTAGGACACAAAACAAATCTCTACAAGTTCAAGAAGACTGAAATCATATCAAGCATCTCAGATCACAATGGCATGAAATTAGAAATCAACTACAGTAAAAACACTCAAAAACATTCAAACACATGGAGGCTAAATATCATGCTATTAAACAATTAATGGGTTACCAATAAGATCAAGAAAGAAATAAAAAACTTCCTGGAAACAAGTGAAAATGAACACACAACAACCCCAAATCTATGAGACACAGCAAAAGCAGTCCTAAGAGGGAAGTTCATAGCACTGCAGGCCTACCTCAAAAAGCAAGAAAAAATTTTAGTAAACTATCTAACCCTACAACTGAAAGAATTAGAAAGCTCCCCTGTGAAGCCATCTGGATCAGGGGAGATTTGCTGAGAGATTTTTTTATTGCTGCTTCAGTGTCATCAGTTGTTATTGGCCTATTCAGGTTTTCTGATTCTTCCTGATTCAGTTTTACATGATCTCACTCATATGTGGAATCTAATAAACAAAATAGACTGAGGAACAAAATGGATCCAGAAACATAGAAGCATGGCACAGACTGAAGGGTCTCAGAGGGAAGACGGGGATGGGGGAGGGGTAAGGAGAGGTTAATGAGAGAACTTATATGCATAACCCATGGACACTGACAATAGTGTGGTGAAGGCCTGTGGGTGGGGGGATGTGGGTTGGAGGGGATCAATGGGGGGGGGGAGTGTAATACCTGTAATACTTTCAACAATAAAGATAATTTTTTTAATAAAAGACTGACCAATCAGAACAGCAAAAAGAAAAAAGAATCCACAAATATAAAATAATGTAAGGAACCTCTGGGATAACTTCAAGTGTACCAACATGCAAATAATGGGAGTGCAAGAAGGAGAAGAGGGGGAGCAAGAAATTGAAACCCATTTGAAGAGAGGGAAGATGGTGGCACTCTGACAAGGAGTAGTGTGTCCTTCCTCTCAGCCAAGGACTGGACTTATCGCTAAAACACTGTGTAACCAGATTGGGAAAAAAAAAAAGAAATATACCTGAGTGGACATATTTTGAATAAGGAGCACTGAAGAAACATCATAGAGTCTGGTAAGAGAAGAAGGTGTTGAAAGGGGGAGTCCCCCTGAAGCCAGAGGGTTAAAGGCTGCAAAGCTCCCTCCCCTTGGGAGTGTGGACTGACACCCAAAAGCTGGGATCTCAAACCCGGAGCAGTGGAGAAGGTAAGGAGAGCCCATGCAGGGCAGGCAGAGGGAGCCAAGGGAACAGTGCACCTGCAAGGAGGGGACCACACCTTCTCAGTGAAACAACAGGCCTAATGGTGGCAGCCAGGACAGGAGACTTTCACCCTGGGTGCTGACTGCAGGAAAGTTTGTCCCACAAAGGGTAGCTTCTGAATAGAAAGAGACCAGAGGACTGCATTCAACAGAGACCTAATGGAATCTTCTGCTTTCCTATAAGGCATTGTGTAAAACTCCAGAAAGCATTTGAATTGTGTGGCACAGAGAAGGGGAATAGAGCCCTCCTGCTTCATGAGAGAGGACTGGAGCCACCTGCGGGGCAGGTGGAGGCTCCAGCTGCCAGAGCTGCTGGTGGGGTGAATCGGAGATTTTTTACCTGTTCTGAGGGGAGTCAGGATAGTGTGCAAGGAGCTGCCCAACCTTTACTGAGATCACCTGTGTGGGTAACCTGAATGAGGCTGACTTTGTGAATCCTCCTGCTTCGTCCGAGGTGCTGGGGCAATGGGACCTCACAGAGTGCGTTCTCTGCCTGTTTATTGCTTTGTCCGTTTTTGAGTTTCTGATTGTTGAACAGGCATCTGCCTTCCTGGCTTGTGTTGGGGAGACAGACCAGTGAAAACTGGGATTTGTGTCTACATGTGGAGAGTTTGAACTGAGCACCCTGTGAGATCAGCCAACCAGATCTGGGAAAGGAGGTCGGAGCATGCCTACCTCTCCTGTAGGCTGGGAGCACCACCCCCAACAGGAAAGGGGCTGGTTCAGCTCACCTAAGCCCCAGATACCCCCACAGGGCAGAGTCCTGAGGGGGAAGAGAGAACAGCTCACTGGATGAAAAGACAATAATAAGACTCTCAGGGACTATTGTTTGGGAACTGGAGGAAAAGCTGAAAGCCCCTTCTAGGGGCTGGGCAGGCAACGTGCTCACCAGAGTATTTTTAAATCAAACCCACTGGGCCCAGGCCACTGAAAATGCCCATAAAGAAAAGGCAACAGACTGAATTCAATCTGAACCTGCAGCAGGCCATTGTATGTGGAACTAGAATCAGAGGATATGGTAGAGACTGAGGAGCTAGCTTTGAAGCAGAGACTAACTTCCCCACAGTGAGTGCCTGACACAGAAACCTCTAAGTAAGGGGAGCAATATCCTGAGCTACACTAGCAAGCCCACACCCTAAAGACTCTTCGGAAGACTCTGGAGTAAGACCAGGCAACCACAAGGGGGAGGCAAAAGAGCTGACAAGTGGAGGTGGTCCACAGAGAACCTCAGACTAGCCAACTACCTAATGACCACAGAGTGAAACCTAGACAGCTCCTGATATTGGCTGACACATAAAATCAGCATACAAAAGAGTGAGCCTCAGACAGAGCTGCCCAGACAAAACTCACCTGATACACTTTTTTTTTTTTTTAGAAAAAAAAAGAAAAAAAATTCTTTTAAAATTTTTTGGTTTTAATTGCTTTTTATTTGTTTTGTCTTGCCTTGCTTGGTTTTTGCTTTCCTTTATTTGTTTGGGTTTGTTGTTGTTGTTGTTGTTCTGTTATCAATATTTTCTTGATATTCTCTGCTTTATTGCTGAGATATTATCATTATAACCAATAAGTTTATTGCTTTTCTCTATTGTTTTCCCCAAATCTCTTATTGGCCTCCTTCCCTGCCTTTGCTTTACCTTTGTCTCTCTCTTCTTGTTCCATTGGCATAACTTTATTTATTTTTTCTTTTCTTTTTCTCCCCCTTTATTCTCTGTCTTCCTGTCTTTTTGTTTGTATATTTACTTTATTTTTATTTTTTCTCTTTCAACCATTTTCCTATTCCTACTCTCTATCCTTAATTTTTTACTCTTTTTTCCTTTTAGAATGTTTTCTCTGCCCCTTTTATCTCCCAGCAGCCTCTCTATTTTTTACTTTTTATTTTCTTCTTCTTCTTCTTCTTCTTCTTCTTATTATTATTATTATTATTACTACTATTAATAATAATATCCTTCTCTCTCTCTCTTTCTCTCTCTCTCTCTTAGCTTTAACATTTGTGTTCTCACTTCACTCTCCAAAATCTATTTTCTCTTGGAATGTTTCATTGTGATTGTCAGGATATTTTGTGAATTACTGTTTGTTTCCTGGTAGTTTGGTTGTGTTTTGTTTTGCCCTGTTAGCACCTGTACAACAACTCACACCACGTGGTTGTGGCTGAGCCTCACAGTTAGCTAACTTGAGAGGAGAGTCCTCCCAAGAATGGGTCAACAACAATCTAGACCCAATCGCAACAGGAGAGCCTAAAGAACCCATGAAAAGGACATGCCTAGAGCATATAGCTCAGAAGTATAAGGAAAACACACCCCTGGGCTTCACTGGACATACACTACAAAATCCCACCCCACAAGACTGGGAGACATCAAATATATCTAATATACAGATACAAACACTAACAGCCACAAAAATGGGGAGACAAAGAAGCAACCCCCAAACTAAAGAAAAGGAAATATCAACAGAAAAAGACCTTGCAGAGATGGAGTTATCAGAAATAGAGTTCAGAGTAATGGTTATAAAGATGCTCAAGTAAATTATTGAGAACCACAAGACACTGAATGGGAAGGTCCAGGAACTTAGTGAAAACATGAAAAAGAGCCAGGCAGAACTGAAGAATACTATATTTTATATAAAAAATACACTGGAAGGAATTAAAAGCAGGCTCAATGAAGCAGAGGATAGAATAAGTGAATTAGAAGATAAGGTAGAAAAACCCACTTAATCAAAGCAGCAAAAAGAAAGGAAAAAAAAAAAAACACTTAAAAAGCATTAGGACAGTTTAAGGGAACTTTGGGACAACATGAAGCGAAACAACATTCGCATCATGGGGGTACAGAGGGGGAGAAAAGTGAGTAAGGGATAGAGAAACTAGAGGAGGAAATAATGACAGAAAACATTTCTAGCTGGTGAAGAAGAAAGACATACAAGTTCAGGAAGCACAGAGAGTTCTAAGTAAGAGGGACCCAGAGAGACCCACTCCAAGGTACATCATAATTAAAATGGCAAATGTTAAGGACAAACAGAGAATATTAAGGGATGCAAGGGAAAGACAAGCAGTGACCTACAAGGGAACACCCCTAAGGCTGACAGCAGATTTCTCAACAGAAACTCTTCAGGCCAGAAGGGACTGGCATGAAGCTCTCAGAGTAATGAAAAGCAAGAATCTGCAACCAAGATTGCTTTACCCAGCAAAGCTATCATTTAAAATTGAAGGTGAAATATAGAGCTTCCCAGACAAAAGAAGTCTAAAGGAGTTCAGCACCACCAAACCAGCATTGCAAGAAATGCTAAAAGGACTGCTTTAAGAAAAAGAAGGAATAGTGAGAGATAGGTACATCAGCAAAAAGGGGAAAACTGGCATTAAATAAGTTTATATCAATATTAACCTTAAATGTAAACAGAATAAATGGTCCAATCAAAAGACATAGAGTAGCAGAATGGATAAGAAAACAAGGCCCATATATATGCTGTTTACAAGAGATCCACCTGAGAGCAAAAGATTCACACAGGCTAAAAATGAAGGGATGGAGTAAAATATTCCATGAAAATGGAAAGGAAAGGAAAGCTGGAGTAGCAATTCTTATTTCTGACAAAATAGACTTCAAAATAAAGACCATAACAAGAGACAAGGAAGGTCACAACATAATACAAAAGGCACCAATCCACCAGGAGGAAATAACCCTTATAAATATATATGCACCTAAAAATATTTTTAAAAATCTTGGTGGAATTTAAGGGGGAGATTGATAGCAACATTATCATAGTGGGGGACTTGAACACCCAACTGTCAGCACTGGACAAATCATCACGACAAATAATCAACAGGGAAACACAGACCTTAAATGACACACTAGATCTAATGGATTTAATTGACATTTACGGAACATTTCATCCCAAAGCAGCAGAATACACATTCTTCTCAAGTGCACATGGAGCATTCTTAAAAATACACCACATGTTAGAGCACAGGGCAAGTCTCTACAAATTCAAGAAGACTGAAGTCATATCAAGCATCTCCTTGAATCACAATGCCATGAAACTAGAAATCAACCACTATTTTAAAAAGTCAAAAATATTCAAACACATGGAGGATAAATTGCATGTTATTGAACAATGAATGTGTTACCAATGAGATCAAAGAAGAAATCAAAACCTTCCTTGAAAAAACTGAAAATGAACAGGCAACAACTCAAAATCTATGGGACACAAAGAAAGCCGTCCTGAGAGGAAAGTTTATAACATTAGAGGTATACCTCAAGAAACAAGAAAAAGATCTAATGAACCATCTAACACAACAACTAAAAGAACCAGAATGAGAACAGCAAGAAAAGCCCCGAGGAAGTAGAAGGAGGGAAGTAATAAATATCAGAGCAGAAATTAATGACATGGAGACTAAAAATACAATACAAAAGATAAATGAAAAACCAAGAGCTGGTTCTTTGAAAAGATAAACAAAATTGATGAGCCTTTAGCTAGACTCACCAAGAAACAAAGAGACAGGACCCAAATAAATAAAATCAGAAATGAAAGAGGCGATACAACAACTGAACCAACAGAAATACAAAGGATTGTAAGAAAATACTATGAGCAACTATATGCCAATAAACTGGACAATCTGGTTGAAATGGACAAATTCCTAGAAACATACAACCTTCCAAAGCTGAATCAAGAAGAGGCAGAAAACCTGAATAGGCCAATTACAACTGATGAAATTGAAGGAGTAATAGAAAAACTCCTAGCAAACAACAGTCCTAGACCAGATGGATTTACAGGTGAGTTTTACCAAGCATTCAAAGGTGAATTAACATCTATTCTCCTCAAACTATTAAAAAAAAATTCAAGAGGAGGGAAGACTCTCAAGCTCTTTTTTTTTTTTTTTTTTTTTTTTTTTTATGAGGCCAGCATCATGCTAATCCCAAAACCAGATAAAGACACTACAAAGAAAGAAAATTACAGGCCAATATCCCTGATGAACATAGAAGATTTTAGCTCAACAAAATATGAGAAAACTGAATCCAGCAAGACATTAAAAAGATAATACACCACAACCAACTGGGATTTATTCCGGGGATGCAAGGCTGGTATAATATTCACAAGTCAATAAATGTGATACATCACATAAACAAAATGAGTGACAGAAATCATATGATCATATCAATAGATACAGAAAAATCCTTCTACAAAATCCAGCATCAATTTTTGATAAAAAAACATTCAGCAAAGTGGGAATAGAGGGATCATATTTCAACATAATAAAGGTCATATATGACAAACCTACAGCCAACATCATACTCAATGGTCAAAAACAAAAACCATTTCCCTTAAAAACAGGAACAACACAGGATTGTCAGCTTTCACCACTCTTATTCAACATAGTACTGGAAGTCCTAGCCACAGCCATCAGACAGAAAGAAAACATAAAAGGTATCCAAATTGGAAAGGAGGAAGTAAAACTGTCATTATTTGCAGATGACATAATATTGTACATAGAAAACCCTAAAGACTCCATCAAAGTACTACTAGATTTAATAAATGAATTAGCAAGGTAGCTGGATAAAAATTTAACATCTGAAAATCGATGGCATTTTTATACACCAATGAACTCTCAGAAAGAGAAACTACAAAAACAATACCATTTACCATTGGAACTAAAAAAATAAGATACCTTGGAATAAACTTAACTAAGGATGTAAAAGACCTGTACTTCAACAACTATAGAACACTAGAAAGAGAAAAAATAGAGGAAGGTACTAACAAGTGGAAGAATATACCATGTTCATGGTTTGGAAGCATTAATATCATTAACGTGACCATACTACCCAAAGCAATTTAAAGATTCAATGGAATTCTTATTAAAATACCAATAGCATATTTCACAGACCTAGAACAAATATTCCAAAAATTTATATGGAACCAAAAAAGACTCCAAATAGCCACAACCATCTTGAGAAAGAAGAACAGAGTTGGAGAGATCACTTTATCAAATATCAAACTACACTACAAAGCCATTGTAATCAAAACAGCCTGGTATTGGTACAACAACAGACCTATAGATCTATAGAACAGAACAGAGACCCCAGAAATAGACCCACGCCACTATGGTCAGTTAATACCTGACAAAGGAGGCAAGAGCATACAATGGAGTAAAGACAGTCTCTTCAATAAATGGTGTTGGGAAATTGGACAGGTACATGCAAAAAGATGAAACTAGTTCACCAAATTACATCATACACAGAATAAATTCAAAATGGATAAAAAACTTAAATGTAAGTCATGAAACCATAAAAATCCTGGGAGAAAACATAGGCAGTAAAGTCACAGGCATCCCACGTAGTGGACTTTTCACTGATACATCTCCTAGGGCAAGAGAAACAAAAGAAAAAATAAACATATGGGACTACATCAAACTAAAAAGCTTCTGCCCAGCAAAAGAAAACAGACTCAAAATACAAAGGAACCCCACAGTCTGGGAAAACATATTTGCCAAGGATGCATCTGATAAGGGGCTAATTTCCAAAGTGTACAAAGAGCTCATACTACTCAGCAAGAGGAAGACAAACAACCCAATTAAGAAATGGGCAAAGGACCTGAATAGACACTTCTCCAAAGAGGACATACGGATGGCCAAGAGACACATGAGAAAATACTCAACGTTGCTAATCATTAGAGATACAAATTAAAACCACAATGAGGTATCACTTCACACCTGTCAGAATGGCTCCATCAACAAATCAACAAACAACTGGTGCTGGCAAGGATGTGGAGAAAGGTGTACCCTAGTACACTACTGGTGGGAATGCAGACTGGGGCAGCCACTGTGGAAAACAGTATGGAGGTTCCTCAAAAAATTAAAAATGGAGCTTCCTTTTGACTCAGTGATCCCACTCTAAGAATATATTCTAGGAATCCTGAAACACTGATCAGAAAGATTATATGCACCCCTATGTTCATAGTATGGTAATTTACAATAGCTAAGATCTGGAAACAGCCCAGGTGCCCATCAGTAGATGAGTGGATATAAAAGCTGTGGGACATTTACACCAAGGAATACTATGCAGGTGTAAAGAAGCATATCGTACCCTCTGGGACAGTATGGATGAACCTGAAGAATATTGTGCTAAGTGAAATGAGCCAGGCAGAGAAAGACAAACATCACATGATCTCGCTTATATGTGGAATCTAAAGAACTTAATAAACTGATGAACAAAATAGATTCAGTGACATGGAAGCATGGATCAGACTGATGAATCTCAGAGGGAAGGTTGAGGGTGAGGGTAAGAGATTAACCAAAGTATTTATATTGCATATATGCATAACCCAAGTACACAGACAATATTGTGGTAAGGTACTGAGGAGGAGAGTAGGGGTGGGGTGGAAGGGGTTCATGGGGAGAAAAAGGGACATCTGTAATATTTTGAAGAATAAAATAAATGCATAATAAATTTTTAAGTGAAATAAAGAGCTTCCCAGACAAATAAAAGCCTGAAGGAGTTCATTACCACCAAATCAGCATTGCATGAAATGTTAAAGGAGTGCTTTGAGAAGATGAGAAAATAGAGAGAGGAATATAGGCATAAAGAAAACATTAGCAATTAATAAGTACCTATCAATAATAATATTAAATGGATTTAATCCTTCAATCAAAAGACAAAGAGTAGCTGAATGAATAAGAAAATGTGACCCATATATATGCTGTTTACAAGAGACCCACATCAGAACAAAAGATACACACAGACTGAAAGTGAAGGGCTGGAAAAGAAATATTCCATGCAAATGAAAACAAAAAATTCCTTGGGTAGCAATACTTTTATCTGACAAAATAGACTTCAAACAAAGGCCATACAAGAGACAAAGAAGGTCACTACATACAACTAAAGGGATTGATCCAACAAGAGGCCAAAAACCTTGTGAACATATATGTATCCAATACAGGGGCATCTTAATATATAAAAAATTTTGGTGAAATTTAAGAGAGAGATTGGTAGGAATAGTCATTGTAAGGGACTTTAACACCCCAATATCACCACTGAATAGATTTTCCAGGCAAACAACTAACAAGTAAACAGTGACATCAAATGACACAGCCGTTGTAATGGATTTAATTGACATTTACAGAACATTTCATACCAAATCTGCAAAATATATATTATTCTCAAGTGCACATGGAACATTCTCAAAGACAGACCACATGTTGGGACACAAAATAAGTCTTAACAAATTCAAGAGGATTGAAATCATACCAAGCATCTTTTTGAACCACAATGGCATGAAAATAGAAATCACCTACAATTAAAAAATATCAAACACACACACACACACACACACACAGAAGCTAAATAGCTTTTTATTAAACCATGATACCAAGGAGATCAAGGAAGAAATTAAAAATTACCTGGAAAAAAGTCAAAATGAACACAAAACAACCCCAAATCTATGGGACACAATGAAAACAGTCCTGAGAGGGAAATTCATAGCATTATGGGCCTACTTTAAGAAGGAAGAAACACCTCAAATAAACAATCTAACCCTACACCTATAAGAACTAGAAAAAGAACAACAAGAAAAGCCCAGAGTAAGTAGAAGGAAGAAAATAATAAAAATCAGAACAGAAATAAATAACATAGAGACTAAAAAAAACAAAACAAAAAACAAAAAAACAATACAAAAGATCAATAAAACCAAGACTGATGAACTTTTAAACAGACTTATCAAGAAACAAAGAGAGAGGACCCAAATAAATAAAATCAGAAATGAAAGAGGAGAGGTAACAATTAACACCAAAGAAATACAAAGGATTGTAAGAAAATAGTATGAACCACAATATGCCAACAATTTGAAGAACCTGGGTGAAATGGACAAATTCCTAGAAACATACAGTCTTCCAAAACTGAGTCAGGAAAAATTAGAAAACTGTATTAGACCAATAACAACTACTGAAATTGAAGCAGTAATCAAAAAACTCTCAGCAAACAAAGTCCTAGACTAGATGGCTTCACAGTTGAATTTTACTAAACATTCAAAAAAGAACTGACATCTATCCTCTTCAAACTATTCCAAAAACTCAAGAGGAGGGAAAACTTCCAAACTCTTTTTAAGATGCCAGAATTATTCTACTTCCAAAATCAGATGAAGGCACCATAAAGAAAGAAAATTACAGGCCAATATCCCTGATGAACATGGATGCTAAAATCCTCAACAAAATATTAGCAAACCAGATCCAGCAATACATTAAAAAGATCATACATCATGACAAGGTGGGATTTATTCCAGGGATGCAAGGCTGGTACAATATTTGCAAATGAAGGATACATCACATAAACAAAATGAAGGATAAAAATCACACAATTATATCACTAGATGCAGAAAAATCATTTGACAAAATCCAGCACCCATTTATGATAAAAACTCTCAACAAAGTGGGAATAGAGGGATCATACCTCAACCCTAATAAAGGCCCTATAAGACAAACCTACAGACAACATCATACTCAGTGGGCAAACCCTCAAAGTGTTCCCTTAAGATCAGTAATGAGAAAGGGATGTCCCTTTTCATCACAATTTTTTGTTGTTATTAATCCTCACCCAAGGATTTTTTTCCACTGAGTTTTAGAGAGAGAGGGAGGGAGAGAGGGAGGGAAGAAAAGAAGAAGGGAGGGAGGGAGGAACGGAGGGAGGGAAAGAAGGAGGGAGGGAAAGAGACACATTGATTGGTCATCTTCTGCATGTGCCCTTGACTAAGAATCAAACCTGTGACCCTTTGGTGCATGGACAAATCCTCTAACCACTGAGCCACACAGGCCAGGGCCCACTATCATCACTTGTTCAATATAGTGCCAGAAAACCTAGCCACAGTGATCAGACAAAAGAAGAAATAAAAGCCATCCAAGTTGGAAAGGAGAACGTAAAAGTCTCATTATTCTCAGATGACCTTATATTGTACAGAGAAAACACTGAAGATTCCTCCAAAAAACTACTAGATCTAATAGATAAATTTGGCAAAGTAGCAGGATACAAATTAATATCCATAAATTTGTGGCATTTTTATACACCAATAACAAACTATCAAAAAGAGAGACTAAGAAAACAATCCCATTTACCACTGCAACAATATATGATACCTTGGAATAAACTTAACCAAGGAGGTAAAAGACCTGTACTTGGAAAACTATAGGATTTTAAAGAAAGAAATACAGGGAGATGAAAACAAGTGAAAGAATATACCACATTCATGGATTGGAAGAATTAACATAATTAAAATGTTCATACTACCCAAAGCAATCTATAGATCCAACACTATTCCTATTAAAATAACAATGGCACTTCACAGGTCGAGAACAAATATTCCAAAAATTTATAAGGAACTAAGAAAGACCCCAAATAACCTCAACATTCTTGAGAAAGAAAAAGAAAGTTGTAGGGAACACAATACCAGGTATCAAACCATACTACAAAGTCACTGTAATCGAAACAGCCTGGTACTGGCACAAGAACAGGTATATAAATCAGTGAAACAGAACTAAGACACCAGAAATCAACCCATGCCTTTATGATCAATTAACATTTGAGAAAGAAGGCAAGAGCATACAATGGAGTAAAAACAGCTTCTTCAATAAATGGTGCTGGAAAAATTGGACAGGTACATGCAAAAAATGAAACTGGACCACGAATTCCACCATACACAAGAATAAACTCAAAATAGATAAGATACTTAAATGTAAGTCACGAAACAATAAAAATCCTAGAAGAAAACATTAGTAGTAAAATATTAGACATCTCTCAGAGCAATATTTTTGAATATATATCTTCTAGAGCAAGGGAAACAAAGGAGAAAATAAACAAATGGGACCACATCAAAATAAAAAGCTTCTAAACAGCAAAAGAAACCATCAACAAAACAAAAAGGGAAAACACTCTATGGGAGAACGTATTTGCCAAGGATACATCTGATAAGGGCTTAATTTTCAAAATATATAAAGTGCTAATACAACTCCACACTAGGAAAATAATCCAATTAAAATGGGTGAAGGACATGAATAGACACGCCTCCAAAGAGGACATACGGATGGCCAATAGACATGAAAAACTGCTCAAGGTCACTAATCATCAGGGGGATGCAGATTAAAACCATGATGAGGTGTCACCTCACACCTGTCAGAATGGCTCCATCAACAAATCAACACACAACATGTGCTGGCGAGGGTGTGGGGAAAGGGGAGGCCTAGTGCCCTGCTGGTGGGAGTGCAGACGGGTGCAGCCACTGTGGAAACAGTATGGAGGCTCCTCAAAAAATTAGAAGTGGAGCTGCCTTTTGGCCCAGTGATCCTACTTCTGGGAATATACCCTAAGAATCCTGAAACATTCATCAGAAAGAGTATATGCACCCCCATGTTCATAGCAGCGCAGTTTACAATAGTTAAGACCTGGAAACAGCCCGAGTGCCCATCAGGAGATGAGTGGGTAAAAAGCGGTGGGACATTCACACCGTGGAGTCCTACATGGCTGTAGAAAACAAGGAAGTCTTACTGTTTGCGGCAGCATGGATGGCCCTGAAAATTATTATGCTGAGTGAAATAAGCCAGTCAGAGAAAGGCAAATACCTTATGGTCTCACTCATATGTGAAATCTAATGACCAACTAAACTAATGAACAAAATGCATGGAACAGACTGACAGATGTTAGAGGAGAGGGGGCGGGGGTGAACGCGGTGAAAGAGCGTGGAGATTAGCCGGGAAACATCCATGTGCAGCCGGCAGACACAGCGGCAGCGGTGTGGGGAGGGCCGGAGGGACGGGAGGGCAGGATCTGTGCGGAGAGGCCAAAGGGGCAGAAAATGGAGTCATCTGTAGTAATGTCAACAGTACAAAATTAATTAAGTAAATAAATAAAGCTTTGTAGTCTTCAGTATACAGGCTCTTTACATCCTTTGCTAAGTTAATTCCTAGGTATTTTATCTTTTTGGTTGCAATAGTAAAAGGAATTTTTTTTCCATTTCTTTTTCTGAAGTTTCATTGTCAGTATACAGGAAAGCAGTGGATTTCTGTACATTGATTTTGTATCCTTCAGCTTTACTGTATTTGTTTATTGTTTCTAATACTATTATGGTGGAATCTTTAGGGTTTTCTATATACAAAATCATGTCATCTGCAAAAAGTGACACTTTTACTTCTTCCTTCCCAGTTTGGATGCCTTTTCTTTCTTTCTCTTGCCCGATTGTTCTCGCTAGGCGTCCAGGACTATGTTGAGTAAGTGGTGAGAGTGGGCATCCTTGTCTTGTTCCTGATCTTAGAGGAAAAGCTCAGTTTTTCACCAGTGAGTGTGATATTGGCTGAGGGCTGTCATACACGACCTTTATTATGTTGATGTACTTCCCATCTATAACCTGTTTACTGAGTTTTTAAACCATAAATGGATGTCGTATCTTATCAAATGCTGTTTCCACATCTATTGATGAGATCATATGATTTTTATCCATTCATTTGTTAATGTGGTGTGTCACATTGATCAATTGCATATTTGAACTGTCATGAAATGAACCCCACTTGATAGTGATGTATTTTTTTTTTTAATGCATTGGCATATTTGATTTCCTAGTATTATGTTTAGGATTTTTGCATCTGGATTCATCAGAGATATTGGTCTGTAGTTTTCTTTTCCTGTGTTATCCTTCCCAGGTTTTGGTACCAGGGTTATGTTGGCCCCATAAAATGTGTTAGGAAGTATCACCTCTTCTTCAATTTTTTTCAAGAGTTTGAGAAGGATACATATTAAATCTTCTTTGGATGTTTGGTAGAATTCACTAGTGCAGCCATCTGGTCCTGGACTTTTATTTTTTTGGAGGTTTTTTTTTAAAAAAAATGTTTTTAATATTCACCCAAGGATATTTTTTTCATTGCTTTTCAGAGAGAGTGGAAGAGGAGGGGGGGGGACATCAATGTGAGAGAGACACATTGATCGGTTGCCTCCTACATGCTCCCCAACCAAGGCCAGGGATCGAGGTACATGCTCTTGGCTGGTATTGAACCAGGGATCCTTGAGTCCATGGGCCGACACTCCAACCACTGAGCCAAACCAGCTAGGGTGATTTTTTGGGAGGTTTTTGATGGTTGTTTCAATTTCCTCACTGTTTATTGGTCTATTTAAATTTTCCAATTCTTCATGATTCAGTCTAGGAAAGTTATATGTTTCTAGAAACTTACCCATTTCTTCTAGGTTATTGAAATTGGTGGCATATAGTCTTTCATAATATTCTGGTATGATCCTTTGAATACCTGTGATGTCTGTGGTGACTTCTTTTCTCCCATTTCTGACTTTGTTTATATGGGTCTTTTCCCTTTTTTCCTTAGTGAGTCTAGCCAAGGGGTTGTCAATTTTATTAATCTTTTCAAAGAACCAGCTCTTTGTTTTATTAACTTTTTGTATGGTCTCTTTGTTCTCTATTTCATTCAGTTCTGCTCTACTTTTTATTATTTCCTTTCTTCTGCTGACTTTGGGTTGCTTTTGTTCTTTTTTTCTAATTCTTAAGATGTGATGTTAGGTTGTTTACTTGGAGTTTCTCTTGTTTCTTGAGATGGGACTGTAACAATGCAAACTTCCCTCTTAGTACTGCTTTTGCTGCCTCCCAGAATTGTTGATATGTCATATTATCATTATCATTCTTCCCCATATACCTTTTAATCTCATCTTTTATTTATTCTTTGATCCAGTCATTTTTTATGAGTATGTTGTTTAATCTCCACATATTTGTGGGTTTCTTTACGTCTTTTTTGCAGTTGATTTCTAATTTCAAAGCATTGTGGTCAGAGAATATGCTTGGCATAATTTCAATCTTCTTGAATTTGTTGAGGCCTGTTTTGTGACCCAGCATATGGTCTACCCTTGAGAATATTCCATGTACCCTAGAGAAGAGTGTATAATCTGATGTTCTGGGATGAAAGGCTCTGTGAATGTCAGTTATGTCCATTTAGTCTAGTGTTTCATTTAAGGTTGATATTCTTTATTGATTTCCTGTTTGGTTGATCTGTCTAGAGCTGTCAATAGAGTATTAAGGTCCTAAACTATGATTGTGTTTTGATCTATTTCTCCCCTTAGTTCTGTGAGTAGTTGCTTTACATATTTCAGTGCTCCCTCATTGGGTGCGTATATATTGAGAAGTGTTATGTCTTCTTGATGTAGTGTCCCCTTTATCATTATAAAGTGTCCATCTTTGTCTCTTGTTGCCTTTGTATCTATTTTGTCAGATATAAGTGTGGCTACACCTGCTTTTCTGTGGATGTTATTTGCTTGGAGAATCACTTTTCACTATTTCGCTTTAAGTCTAACGTTGTCTTTTCAGCTTAGATGTGTCTTCTGAAGGAAGCATATGGTTAGGTTTTGTTTCTTTTTTATCCAATTTGCTACTCTGTGCCTTTTTATTGATGAATTTAGTCCACTTACATTTAGGGTAATTATTGATGTATGAGATTTCCTGTAGCCATTTTATCCTGTATTTTCTGGTAGCTCTGTGCCTCCATTGGTTCTTTTCCTTTCTGTTTCTGTCTGTTGTTCTTATTTGGTGGCATTCCATACTTTTTCCCCCTCTGTTTCCTTTTATTTTAAGTTATGTGTCTCAGTTTGTGTGTGTGTGTGTGTGTGTGGTTACCATTAGTTTTATAAAAAAGAAGATTTCATATATACAGTAGTCCTTTTTCTTTTGAATGCATCTGATTTCCATCCTCCTTTGCAAATTCAGACATTTACCCCTTCCTCTTTTATGTTTATCATTATTTTTTATTTTTTCAATTACAGTTGACACGTAATATTACATTAGTTTCAAGTGTATACCCCAGTGATTAGACATTATAAAACTTATTAAGTGATCATCCTGCAAAATCTCATACCCATCTGACACCATGCATAGTTATTAGAATATTATTGACTATATTCCCTATGCTATACTTTACACCCCCCATACCTACACTATAACTACTAATTTGTACTTCTAAATCCCTTCACCTTTTCCACCCATTCCCCCATCCCTCATCCCCACTCACATCTGGCAACTGTCAAAATGTTCTCTGTATGTATGAGTCTGTTTCCATTCTGCTTGTTCTTTTATTTTGATTTTTAGATTCAATGTTGATAGATATGTATTTATTGCCATTTTACTATTCATATGCTTTATCTTTCTTCTTCTTCTTCTTAGAGAAGACCCTTTAACATTTAATGTAATACTGGCTCATTGGTGATGAACTCCTTTCACTTTTCCTTGCCTGGGAAGCTCTGTATCTGACCTTCAATTCTAAATGATAGCTTTGCTGGATAGAGTCATCTTGGTTGTAGATCCTTGCTTTACATCACTTTGAATATTTCTTGCCACTCCCTTCTGGCCTGCAAAGTTTCTATTGAGAAATCAGCTGACTGTCTTAAGGGAGCTCCCATGTAGGTAACTACCTGCTTTTCTCTTGCTGCTTTTAAGATTCTCTCTTTGTCTTTAACCTTTGGCATTTTAATTATGTGTCTTGGTGTGGGCCTCTTTGGGTTCATCTTGCTTGGGACTCTCTGTGCTTTCTGGACTTGTATGTCTATTTCTGCCACCAAGTAAAGGAATTTTTCTGTCATTATTTTTTCAAATAGATTTTCAATTTCTTGCTCCCTCTCTTACCCTTCTGGCACCCCACAATGCAAATGTTGGTACACTTGAAGTTGTCCCAGAGGCTCCTTACACTATCTTCATATTTTTGGATTCTTTTTTCTTTTTGCTGTTCTGATTGGGTGTTTTTTGCTTCCTCATATTCCAAATTCTTGATTTGATTCTCAGTGTCCTCTACTCTACTCTTGATCCCCTGTAAATTATTCTTTATTTCAGTTAGTGTAGCCTTCACTTTTGACTGGTCCTTTTTTATGTTTTTGATGTTCTCACTAAGTTCCTTAAAATTCTTATTAAGTTTCTTGAAGTTTTCAGTAAGCTCCTTGAGCATCCTTATAACCATTGTTTTGAACTCTGTTTTCTTGCTTCCACTCATTTAGTTCTTTGCTGGAGATTTCTCCTGTTCTTTCATTTGTGACATGTTTCTTTGTCTCCACATTTTGGTGGTCTCCCTGTGTTTGTTTCTGTGTATTAGGTAGAGACTGTGAACACAATCTTTGCTGGTTAAATGAGAGACTGAGCTTTCTTTAGCTCAGAAAAAGAAAGGACACTCGCTTCCCCAACCTGAGTAGCAAATGGAGTGATGGTAGTTGTTCAGAACCCTGAATCTGGAGTGGCAGAAACGGGCGCCAGGAGGTGTCCAGGGCAGTAGCACAGCAGGTCCCAGAGAAGCTGGAAGGAGCCATGGGGAAGAGGTCAGGAGCCCTGGAATGGGTTCACACTGAGATGAGAGAGGAGCCCATGCCTTGGAAAGCATCGAGGTTCCAGCAGCACCAGGTACACTCTCACTGGCCCTAGCTCGGGTACTTTTAGGTGACTAAGAATCTTTGTGGGGTTATCTGGAGATGTGCATGTCAGGGCTGGTTTTTCCTAGAAGTTTGTTTAGACTCTACAGATCTCAAAATTAATACGGGAATCATGTGTCTCAGGCTGACAAGACCCAAGACATAGTCTCCCATTAATACTAAGATGGGGACCCTTTGCTATTTCTACATTGCATGCACAATAGAAAAAGTCAGCTATAATATTAGACAGAATGGATTTTTAAAAAACTATTAAAGACTGTCTCAGAACTTAAAAAGCCTTCTCCCCTAAGCTAAAGTGAAACTATAGAAAAGGATTTACAAAAGAGAGAGAGAAAGACAGCTAAAGCATTTAAATAAATGTCATTTAGATGTCAACTCAATTCTTAAAGGTATTAAAAATGGCTCTCCTAATTTAAAAGGGGGAAGGTCATTTGGACTTGTCAAGGACAGATAAATTGTAAATGCCTCCAGGGAAAATTTAGATCCAATTGTTCTTTTATAAACTACTGACTATTTTTATGGCTAAAAAGTTTTTTTTCTCTCTCTCTCTCTCTATATATATATACACACACTTTAACAGCTGATTTCTATTACATTTTGAAAATGACATATGTTTTAATAAGCACTGCCTTTATAATTATTCAAAGTGTGTATACACTTTTTTAGGACACCCTACATGTATATATTAAATGAGAGATAATTTTTCTTTTTTTCTTTTTTTTTAACCTCTGGGTGATATTATTAAACTTAAAGACAAGTACTTGTAAGAACTGAGTATTCTAAAATTCTCAGAAATATAGAAACTAATTCAAATGTTTTTCAAGTTCAGGTGATCTAACATTAATCCTTAGTAAATAAAAGGTAGCTTAAGTTTGTTAAAGTAAAATAGCCATGTCTCTATTTTGCCTGAGTTTTACATAAATAAGTTTAAGTAAATAATTGACTTTCACATCTATGAAAAAAGTTTCTATAAAATGTCTAAGCTAGAGAATGCTAAGTGAATACTTCTTGAAGTTTTCATTAGATATTGAGGTTTTAAGGGTTAAACATCTGGATATATTTAGGACAACTTCTAGTGTATATAATATATGTATAAACAATGGTTGCAAATTAAATGATTGGTTATGGGAAACCCAAAGAAGCTGCTTGGCTCTTCCCTGCTCCCCATTTTTTGGTTTTTACATTTTTTTTTAATGCATCATAATATATTTAACCTGGACTTAAATTAGATGAAGGAATTTGTGAGTCATATTTTTGAACGTTGATGTTTTACACTTTTGCCAACCTAATGACAATGTATAATGCCTCCTTCATAGCTTATGTAAATGTTATGCTAGATGCCAAATACGGGAAAATGAGACAGGAAACAAAACTTGAACCATGATAGTTCGGAGAACAGAAATGATCCAGAGTACATTTATCATACTGAAGGCCTTAAGATGACTGCCTTCCATTTACCTGTCTTTCTCTTTTGGGAAAAAATTTGGCCTGAACTCAAGGCCCCATGGTTATGGTGTTGTCTCAGTCCCAGTGGTTAACAAATGAGATTGATACTGAGACTTCCTAGGAATGAGCCTTCCTAGCACTGGGAGACTGACCATACTATCCAACTAAAAGGTTGGTCATCAATGCATCCTTTGGATTGACTTATAATCAAAAGGGGGAAATGTGGATAAAAGAAAGCGGTTCTATGGAAAATACCCTCACAGGGTGATATGATTATAATTCCTAATTGGGCAGGTCATGGTAGGTAGTAATGCTGCAGGTCTGAAACTTCTTTGAATGGTTTTAAGCCAGCCCTGTTTCTGTGAATCTATATTAACACACCTTTGAAATAACCACCCTCAAGAAGGCACATAATTTTGTTAATTATCTTGTAATCCAATCCCCACCTTGCTTTTTCCTACCTTTATGTAATCTTCCTGACATTCCCTCAATTTCAAAAGAAACTGCAAAACTAATTCTCCAGAGCATATGAGGTCTTGCTCCCTGGCATATGTCATCGGTTTGGCTGAAATAACCTCTTCTAAAAATTCTCTACAGGTTTGGACATTTCTGACTTTGACAGCTGTAAAGGAAAGCAAGCAAATGATGAACACAGAATTCTAAAGGGCAGTTTCTTCTAGAGAAGAGTGGGATGAAACCAAACAGGGACCCTTAGAGCTTAAAATGTACTGTGATGCTCTATTTCTTCAGATGGATGGTGAGCCTATTTGGGTTCATCTTAGCATTCTGGTTTAAACTCTAACACAATCATTTTATATACCCTTTTGTATGTATATATTCCACTTAGCATTTAAAAATTTTTAATTGTGATAAAATACACATAACATAAAGTTTACCATCTTAACCATTTTTAAGTGTATGGTTCAGTGAAATTAAATACATTTGTAACAGGGAATGAATACCCTATACTATTTATATTAGTCTAACTGTAGAATAGAACTAAAATAAGAATGCACTAACAAAGTAACCCATATTAATCTTGATGGATGTTAAACCCAACTTGTTACTCTAACCTGATATTGTTCTTTCAAAACTAGAGTTTACATATTAAAAGTTTCTTTTCTAAGTGTACTTTATTAGAATCAGCAGTTTCTGTTCCTCTGGGAACCTAAGGAGCAGCCTGACCTTCAAGGCCGTAGCTAATGCTGACTGCTTAGACACAGGAATCCAAATGGCCGACTTCAAGGACACCCACCATGAACATCTATACCTGGACCAGCAAGGACACCATCAGCATGTCCACAGCCCCTTTCCTGATCTCTTTGTTCTGCTTCCCCTCTCCCTCCTTATAAAAACCTCTGCCTGTGCTGAGATGTTAAGATGGGTTTTTGCCCAGCCCGGCGTGGCTCAGCGGTTGAGCATCGACCTAGGATCCAGGCGATCGGGGTTCGATTCCCGGTCAGGGCACATGCCCGGGTTGCAGGCTGTAGCCAATCAATGACTCTCTCATCATTGATATTTCTCTCTCTCCCCCTCCCTCTCCCTTTCTCTCTGAAATCAATAAAGATATATTTTTAAAAAAAAGGGGGGGGGAACATCTGTAATACTTTAAACAAAAATAAAAATTAAATTAAAAAAAAGATATATATATATAAAAAAAAAAGATGGGTTTTTGAGGACATGAGGCCCCCATCTTCTCAAGTTGCCAGCACTGAATAAACCACTTTCCTTCTAAACAGCACCTGTCTCGGGAATTTGTTTTCACTGAGGCAGACAGATGAATTTGGGTTTGGTTTCAGATTCACCTGTTATACTACCATCAACACTATCCATCTTCAGGACTTCTTTTTCATGTAAAAGTGAAACCCTGTACCCATTCAACACTTACTCCCCATTTCCCCCAACACCTTAGCCCCTTACAACCACTATTATTTCTCTATGAATTTGACTACTCTTGGTGCCTCATATAAATGTAATCATAGAATATTTGTATTTTTGTAACTGATTTATTTCATTGAGCATAATATCCTCAAGGTTTATCAATGTTGTAGCATGTGTTAGAATTTCCTTTCTTCTTATAACCAAATAATATTCCATTGTATGTGTATACCACATTTTGTTTATCCATTCAAAAATCTATGGACTCCAGATAGAATTAAAAATATAAATAAAAATTCAACTCTTTGCTTCTGCATTTCACTCTTTTATTTACAGAGTGTATGGTGTAAGGTAGGGGTAGGCAGACTACTTGGAATTTCTCCACTTCTGAGAATTGTGAGAAAATCAGCCCTTCATTTCATAAGCTTTAGTGTAAACCTACACATGTATAGGGCATAGTGGGGATGCTAAAATAAAGCATCTCTTCTTTTATTCATCAGAGATTGAGTACCTGATACTCATCAGGGACTTTTGTGGGATCTCTGCGTACAGATCCATGAACATAGATATAAACTTTGCCCTCACCCTGCCAGTGACTGGTGCCAAATGCTGGAAGACAAGGACCAATTTGGGATTACAGGAGAGAGTCCAGCTTTTGTAGGGGATGTTAAGGTGGCCCTTGATCTGGGCCCTAAAACATGCATAAAATTTGGAAAGAAATGAGAAGAGAGACATTTCACTTAGAGGGAGTAATTTACTCAGAGGCTTGAAAGTTGAATGCAGGTATCGTTTCTTAGAAAGCATTCAGCTGTAGGTGACAGACACCCCCAACTACAGTAGCTTGAATAATGAAGACACTGAATTATGCCATATAAAGAAAATTTTAGAGACAGCTAGTTCTAAAGGTCAATGGAGCCCCAGGATCCTTCCATCCTGTTTTGCCCCCTTCAGTTTGTTGGCTTTTGTTCTTAGGCATATTGCTTTAGAGCTGCAAGATGGCTGCCACAGTTCCAGCCATCACGTCCTTTTACCACCACCTTCACAGGCTGGTGGAAAGGTAAGTAGCCAATGTGTAAAGAGTCTACTCCTTCCATGTCTATCTCTTTATATCAAGAGGATCATCTTTCCAAGTCTTCCCTTTTATCTCACTGTTCAGAAGAATGGTAAAGGAGAATGGAATTCTGTGATGGGTTTAGGTCAATCTGGAATCATCCTCTAGAGCTGAGCTGTCTAAGAGGACATCCTGTAATGATGGAAATGTCTAGATCTGTGTTGTCCAGTATGGAGCCCACTAGCCACATGTGGGTACTGAGCACTTGAACTGTATGTAGCTAGTGAGACTGAGGAACTAATTTTTTATTAAACTTAATTTTAATTAATTTAAATTTAAATAGCTGCATGTGGCTAGAAACTGCTATAATGGACAGCATAGCTCTAGATGGTAGGCACTTTGCCTTTGGCAGAATAAGGTCTTGGTTGGTTATTTGGGGAGAAGGGAGACACCTGTTGAGAGGGTAATCCAAGAGTCTGCTGGGTGTGTATGAGGAACCAGGTGGGTGGTGTTAAAGTCCCCAACTATGACTGTATTCCTTAAAGTCCTTAATTTTATTATTGATAGGTCCTTATTTATTGCCATTTTAATTCTTTATACTTATGTTTCTCTCTCATTTTCTTCTTATTACTGCAGTCCCTTTAACATTTCTTTCAATGCTTTGATTTCTACTTCTGATTACAGCAGTCCCTTTAACATTTCCTGCAGTGCTGGTTTGGTGGTGATAAAATTCTTTAGCTCTTTTTTATCTGGGAAGCTCTTTATTTCACCATCTATTTTGAATGATAGCCTTGCTGGACAGAGAGTCTTGGTTTCAGATCCTTGTTTTGCATTACCTTGAACACTTCATGCCATTCCCTTCTGGCCTGTAGAGTTTCTGAGAAGTCAGCTGACAGTCTTATGGGAGTTCCCTTGTAGGTAACAGATTGCTTTTCTCTTGCTGTTTTTAATATTCTCTTTGTCTTGAATTTTTGGCATTTTAATTATCATGTGTCTGGGCGTGGGCCTCTTTGAATTCTTCTTGCTTGGGACTCTCTGTGCCTCCTGAACTTGTGTGACTTTTTCCTTGACCAGGTTAGGGAAGTTTTCTGCCATTATTTCTTCAAACAGGTTCTCTAACCCTTGCTTACTTTCCATCTCCTCTGGCACTCATATGATGCTAATATTGTTACATTTATATTGTCCCACAGCTCCCTTAGACTGCCCCCCTGTTTTTCAATTGTTTGTGTGTTTTTTTTAAATATATCTTTATTGATTTCAGACAGAGGAAAGGAGAGGGAGAGAGATAGAAACATCAATGATGAGAGAGCCATTGATCAAGCCCAGAACCCGGGCATGTGCCTTGACTTGGAATCGAACCCTGATCACCTGGATCTTAGGTTGACGCTCAACCGCTGAGCCACTCCCGGCCGGGCTCAATTGTTTTTCTTTTTCGACCTCTGGTTGAGTGATTTTTTTCTACCCCGTCTTCTAATTCACTGATTCAATACTCAGCTTCCTCTAAGCTGCTATATATTCCTTCCAATGTATTTTTTATTTCTGCTATGTCATTCTTCATTTCTGACTGGTCATTTTTCATAGTTTCCATATCTCTTCTCATGCTGTTGAGCATCCTTACAATCAGTATTCTGAACTCTATATCTGATAGATTGCTATTCTCCATTTCATTTAACTCTTTTTCTGGAGACTTCTCTTGTTCTTTCACTTGGGGCTTGTTTTTTTTGTCTCCCCATTTTGGCTGCCTATTTGGGTTGGTTCCTATGTATTAGGTAGGCCTGCTAGGACTCTCAGTCTTTTTGGAAGGTCTCTGGTGCAGGCCAATTTCAGATGCTGTTCGTGACTGGCCTTGACTACCCTGTTTGGAGATATCGACAACCCAGTGGTCCCCTTTGTTGGGGCTGGGTGAATTTGGACTGGACCAAGATGCACACCAAAAGCTCTTTTCTAAGGCCCTGGTCCAGAAGCGGATCAGGCAAAGACTCAAAGCACTCTGAGGTCTGTCTCTGCCTGCAGGTTGGTTAATCTCAGTCTCTTAATTAATCTCCAGCTGTAGAAACTCCACAGGGTAGGGCAAGAGATTTTCCAGCAAGGTGGGGCAATTGCTTCCCCTTCAGGCAAAAGCTGCTTGGAAGATAAATGTCTGCCTGAAAAAGATGTCCTCTGCAGTATGGGGGAATAACTCAGCACAGGAATCCATAGGGGTGTCCTCTGAACTCTATCACCAGAGCCCACAACCCTAGATTCTCCTCACACAGCTCCAGTCACTCTGCCCTCCCTCTGCTGGAGCCCAAGGTGAGTGGCTGCACATGAAACTTTGTGCATTGGCTCTTTAAGATTATGCCTGCATTTCCATCTGTCTCTCCCTGGTCGACAGAACCCAGCTGCTTTTCACAGCCAGATGTTATATGGGCACATTTCTCAGTTCTGGTGCTCTTGGCTAGGAAGCCCAGCTTGGGCTTTATGCCCCAGAGTCCTCAGTGGGAACCCCCCACAGCTGAGATCTCCCTCCAGACCTTCAGGTGCTGCCTGTGGGAGCCCAGCCAGCCCTCTCGCGTCCACACTTCCTATCAGTCCCTATGTGGTCTCCACTTTTCCTCCTTGGTTAAGAGGGTGCTCCCAAGCTAGTCTTCAGTTGCAGTTAATTATTCAGGATGTTTTTTCTGTATTTTAGTTGTAATTCCAGTTTGGTCTTGGGAGAGTGTCAGTGTAGCTTCCACTTAGTCCGCCACCATCTTTTGATTGGGTGTTTTTTGCTTCCTCATATTCTAAATTGCTTATAGGAATCTCAGTGTCCTCTATTGTTTCTTGTAAATTGTTCATCCTTCATTTCTGACTGGTCCTTTTGTATGTAGTTGGTGTTCTCACTAAGTTCCTTAAGCATTCTTATAACCATTGCTTGCTTCCATTTCACTTAGTTCTTTTTCTAGAAATTTCTTCTGTTCTTTCTTTTGCGACGTTCTTTGTCTCTGTATTTTGGCTGCTTCCCTGTGTTTGTTTCTTTGTATTAGGTAGAGCTGCTGTTTCCTGGACTTGGTAGAGTGACCTTTTGTAGTAGGTGTCCTATAGGGCCCAGTGGCATAGTCCCTCCGGTCACCTGAGCTGGGTGCTCCAGAAGTGCACCAGTGAGGACTGTGCACTGTCCTGTTGTAGTTGAGCCTTGATTGCTGTTGGTGTCACGGGGAAGAATTGATCCCCAGGCCCATCAGTTATGAGGACCAGCTGTGACTACAGCAGAAGAGCTGTTGTGCAGGTGTCAACCCTATGGAGCAGGACTTGCTTCAGTGGGGCTTTGGTGCTCAACCAGTCTGCCCCTTGAGTGTGTCACTCATGGATGTGGTAGGGTTGTAATCTGGCATGGTAGAAGCTGACCACTGGGTCCACTGTCTCTGGGGCCTCCTGGGAGGTGCAAAGTCAGCCTCTGCCTGTGGCACCTGGCACAAGCTACTGAATGATCTGGAGATGGATGCTACCTGTGTTGGGCTTGGTAGAGCACAGGAGAGACCAAGCTGTGAACCAAGGTGTGCTGCTGGACCTGGGGCCACTTAGCATGCTGTGGCCAGCTGCTGATTTTTTGAGAGATTTTAGGACAGTCCAAAGAGAAGTAAGAGAGGCCATTGTATGGAAAAGCCACTGGAAATGGCTTAGTTGAACCTGCAAGTTGGGAGGAGTGGGGACTCACCAGGGTGGGGCAAAAAGTGTGAGCCAGGTTGGTGGAGATTCAGAGATGGCACCCGCATGTCATCTCTGTGGCAGAGAGGGTTCATCGAAGGAACACTGGTCTCTGCCAGCACTTTTGTCTGGAGGAAAGCTGCCTCCTAGCTCTTGCCTTGATGTCAGACAAATTGTTCCTCCCCAAATGTCCCTGGTTCCTTTCAAGCTCCTGCCTCGTTGCTGGAGCTCAGAGGGTGTGAGTCCTAGTAAGTCTGTGTGCGGGACCTTTAAGAGGAACTGCCTCGGACTCCAGCAGCCTCAACCTTTCTCATCCTCAATCCCTGCTAGTTTTTACAGCCAGAAGTTGTGAGGACTTCTCTTCCTGGCACTGCAACCATGAGCAGAAGGGTGTGGTGTGGGTCTGGGACCCCTCAATCCTCAAGGGGGACCTCCACAGCCAAGATATCCCTCCCAATTAAAAAACGCCATGCATGGGTGTGGGACCAAACCCTTCGTGCCTTTGTTTCTCCTACCAGTCTCAATGTGGCTTCTTTAATTCTCTAGTTGTAGAACTTCCATTCAGCTAGATTTCAGGCAGTTCTGAATGATGGTTGTTCTGAAGATTAGTTGTATTTTTTATGTGGTTGTGGGAGGAGTCTAGTACAGCATTACCTAGGCTGCCATCTTGACCAGAAGCCAAAATTCATAGCAATCTTTTAGAACCCATCAGGCATACTTCCTGCAATCCCCACCTTGAAAGTAAGAAGGTTCGTGAATTGCGCCCTGAGTCTCTATGGCCCTTACTCTGCCTTTTGAGGGTCCTCTTCTTTTTCCCCTTGTTTCATTTTCTTTCTAGGCCATATCTCAAGTGAGCTACCTCACTTTATTAGCCCATTTACTGTTTCCTAGAAGGGGTGAAGGCCCAAACATCATTTCATCCCACTTAAAGTCTCAAATCATCACAGCGTTTTGTAACCAGGCATGGATTTCATTGGAGTTATATTCCCTTTAAAAGCCTAGCCAATATCTAATCTATTTCCCTCAGATTTGTTCTATGTGCCAGTTACTGCTCCTGAACGTCTTTACAGGAGATAGTTCTTAACCATATGCCTTCGCTTTATCACCGATGAGCTTCTTCCTCTCAATTTAATCTATCCAAAATAATAGGTGGGAAGGCCACACCCTTCATCTAGTATTTACGCCCTCAGGCACTTTAATCCTATGAGAGATGTTGCTGGATTTCTGGCCCAAAGCCTTTTAAATACCGTCTCAGACTATTAGTAATCAAAAAGGAATTTAGTGTTTCAGCCCTGTTCTGTCCTGAGCTTCTGGCTTAGCCTGACTCCTTTCCATCTTTTAAGCCGATTTGTTTCTTGTAATCCCTCCTAAATGCAGCCAACAGTACTAAAGAAATATTACCACCTTCTTTTCCAACGTCCTCCCCTAGAATGATAAATTCAGGAGTCACTTGGTGTGTCTTCCAAATTGTCATAGGAGACAAGTTTGCAAAATGGTTTGCTTTTTGCATTACATGAGTCTTGGTCTTTTCAGCCTCTGATGTCAGTTCCCTTGCCTTCTGTCCCTATACTGCTAATTCAGTGCCACTGTTTCGGGGATTGCAATGGCAGCTTTCTCTTTTGCTTCAGTTTCTGTATGAGTCGGAATATGACAGACTATGTTAATAAACCCCCAACATTCAATGACTTACACTCTAAAAGTTTACTGTTTGCTCATATTCAGTCTGATATGGACCGATGGGGGAGTCCAGTACTCAGGGGTCTAGGCCCCTTCATCTCAGATGCAGCTGTTGTCCAAAATGACCATGGCTGTGAAAGAAAAAGGTGCAGGAGGCGCACCAGGCCTAAGCTGCTTCCGCCTGAAAGCGACATGCATTGTGGCAGCTGGAAGGACTTACCACACACTTCAGTGTGGGTGATAGCAGGGGCCAATGGAAAGGCCTGAGAGGTGGGAGCAGTGCAGGCCCCGTAAACTCTCAGTGCTAATCAACAAAAACTCCCTTCAGAGAAGGACCCCACACCAAGAAGAGTAGCATCCAAATTGGGCAAAACAAAGACAATAGGGACCAAGAAACAAAAAAAAAAAGAAGGAGAGACAGAGAGAGAGAGACAGAGAGAGAGAGAGAGAGAGAGAAAGGGAACAGAAGAGAGGAGGGGAGGGGACGGGAGGGGACGGGAGAGGGAGGGAGCGAAGGTCTAAGTGAAACGAAACACACAGGACTTTTAAAAAAACATTTCATAAAAACAGCAGAAGAGGAAACTCTAGAGCCATGAAGCTCAAAAAGTGATTCTGACCTACCCCTCCCCTCAAAAGTTCAGAGAATTCATTTCACATTAAAATGAGCATCAGAAAAAGATTGTAGTTAAATCCCACACAAAGTCATCAAAAGAAAAATGAGAATAATGATCATGTTCCTATAAATAATGAAAGCATTCCAGAAATATGTGCCCACAGGACACAGGCCCAAAACATAAAAAATGTAGGCAAATATTTTGAAATGAGTCCACAGAAATAAAGTAATAAATGATACAAAAGAATAAATCAATACGTCAAGCCCTCAGAAAAGAGACGTTAGAACAGAGGAAAAATGAGAAATAAAAAACTCACTAAAGAGTGAAAACGAGGCCGTGGCCAGGCGCTCAGATGGTTAGAGCATGGTCCTGACGCTCCACGGCTGTGGGTTCCCCCGGTCAGGGCGCATGCAACAACCAACGAATGACGTGTGAGTCAGTGAACACAAACCCCTCTCTCTTCCTTTCTCTCTCAAATCAAGTTTTAAAATTTTTTTAAAAGAAAACTAAACTAGAAGGAACAAAGACCAAATAAACACAACAGGTAATGTCTAAGAGAATTACAAGACAGAACAGTAGGAAATTTTTTAACAAACAAAAATGGAAAAGAAAAAAGATTTAAAAGAAAGTGACTATGCAGACGGTGGGCAGATCCAACATATGTATACTAGCAGTTTCTGAAGAAGGAAACCAAAGCTAGCGAATCAACAAAAAAGTAAACACTATAATACAAAAAAAATTTTTTAAAACTTTCCTGAAATAAATAACTTGAAACAACATTGGGTTCTTGGAAAAACTGGCCCAGAATATCCAATAGAGACACATTTTCTGTGATGTGTTCTATGTATGCTTTTGAGAGTCCAGGCAAAAAGAGGTCACTTATCAAGAAAATCAGTTTGGCATCAGACTTACCTACATCAGCACTTCCTGCCAGAGCCACAGAGGACGTGTCTATCCCACTAAGGCAGTGTGGCAGGAGCCAAGAGCTGAGTTCCGGTGCAAGGTCACGCAGCGCTGTGCAGTGCGGCTGGAAGCCCCGGGCATCACTGTGCAGCCTGCTGACCGATGCGGTCAAAGTCCTCAGAGGCAAGTGTAGGGACACAGACCAGACCTCCCAATGGGATGGGTGTCCAAGAATTGTGACCATGCTTTACAACTATTACCAAGATAAGCCATATTTTTAATGGTTACATGGAGGGCGGAGACCCTCAATAAGGGTAATTATTGGAATCACTTAAAACACATAAAATACCTTTGAATCCATGAGTTTATAATCTCTTTATGATATCCATTTTTTAATCCCTACTTGGTCACCACTGGAAGATCAATTTAATTTACAAAACTGTTAGAGCAACCAAGGCAAGCCTATGTCCCACTTTTCCTTTACAAACTGTACCACCAAAGAGAAGAGGAGGGGAATTTCTCTCCATAGAAACATTTCAACTAATAAATGAAGCAGGACTGGTCGATTTAGGATGTCACCAGTTTGCAACCACTAGTAACTTAGAACCCTGGCACTGAGCTTCAGCAGCTGCTGACACCTCAGAAGCGGTAGGACATTCTGCCTCCCACTAGGAGAACAGAGAGCTCTCTACCAAGTATTCTTGCCCCCCCAAAAAATCCCACTGATAGATCAAGTGTCTAGACCAGCTCCCAATTTATACAAAATACAGAAGCTGTGGGAAATTCTAGAGGTCTAACAACCCAATTTCTTCAACAAATAAATCACAAGGAAGGAAGCTCAGGGGGGCAGCCTTCGGATGAAAAATACCTGGGAGACATGTCAGCCAGTACGGTGCGGGAGGCGCAGATCCTGGTGAAAGCTGGTTTTTCTCATTTTGATAGTTCTGACACAACTTGCTGATAGTAAGGAATTATTGTTACATATGAAGTATTGAGTAATGGTATTGTCACTGTTTTTTAAGTCCTAATATTTCATTAATACACCCTGAAATATTTTTGGATGAAATTTTATGATGTTCAGGATGAATGGCATGAATGTCCCAATAATTTGGAAGGGAAAGTGGGCCAGGGTAGGGATTAGAGAAGACTGGCATGTGTTGATCACTGTTGAAATTGGGTGCTGGGTACCTGAAGCTCATTACTTGCTCTATTTTGTATATGTTTGAATCTTTCATAATAAAAGGCTTATATATGTAAATTTTGCCCAGTAAAATATGTAGAGAGAGAAACAAGGCTGAAAGGATATAAATCAAAGTACTAGCTATACACCTTAAATTTATACAATGTTATATGTCAATTATATCTCAATAAAAATAAATTTTTAAAAATGCTAGCCATAAATAATTCTGATAGATGGACTTATAAGTGTTTTCTTTTTTAAATACTCAATATCTTCTAAAATTTCTGCAGTGGATACACAGCATGCTACAAATCTAGGAAAGAAAGATTAAGCCAAAGTGGCCCACCTTTCCCGCGGGCAAAGGTTTCTCTCCGGATGTGCAAGTGAACAGGTAACTTGGCACAACCAAGCTAGGAAGCTATTTGGCTGCACAAACCGTGACCCTTAGAGGCAAGTGCGATTCCCTTGGCCCTGCTTCTCTTCTGGGAATCATGCCCAGGGAAGTCCTCTAACACCTGAAAAGCCAGTCGAGCTGCCTGCTCAAGGATGCTCACGCCAGGTTAGTTACTAAAGTGAAAACCTGGAGTCAGAGGCTGTAGCCAACAAGAGGGGGTCATCTTGGTGAAGAAAAGCACATTGTGACAACTGAATGGTAAGTGGCCATCAAATGGTGATTACTGGATAGAACACCTCAGACTCAATGTGTGCAGATCTGTATGTCTGACATGATTCCACTTTTGCAAACATGTGGAAAATGAATGGAACCCAATTATCAGCCTCATGTGACCCCTGTAAGGGTAGGGGAAAGTTGGCTTTCTCAGAGCTTGTCTGGAAGCCCTCAGGAGGCTGACAGTCCCTTATACCCCGCTTGCTCCCAGGCCCTATGCCTCCCACATTCCCAATTTGGCTGTCCTTTGCAACCGTTCCCACTGCCTGGCCAGACTCCCGTGGACACCGACCGGCTCCTTTTCCTTGATCTACAGCATCCTTTCAGGCTGCTGTGTGTGTCACGCTTTAACTGAAAAGTAGAGAAGGCTGGGATTTATAGCGAGGGTCTCCTCACTGCAGGCTGCTCCTCCCTGAACGCTTTTGTCTCTTCCTCCCCAACTCCTTGCTCCAGGATGCTCTGGTGCACTGCACATCTGCAGGAAGCTTCACAGAGTCCTGCTGTTCCCCTGTGCCAGGCTGGCCCTCCCTCACAGGAGCCCCGTTTTACACACCCACAGAATCCTCAACATATTTTCTTAAACAAAGACTGTTCTCTCTGAAAGAAGAATTTTGTTCCAGCTCTAAATTAGTATTTTGTCCTCCTTTGACAGACTTCCCCTCTTTCTGCTCTGCACCACCTGCAGTCATAGAACCCCTGGTATGCAGGCCGCACCTGGCTGCCTGTATAAAAACTACATTTTCCAGCCTCCCGTAAAGCTATGGATGACCATGTGACTGAAGCATGGCCAATGGAATGTGAACCAAAAGAAGGGATGTGCTGAGCACTTAATCCTTTCCCCCATGCTGGCACTCTACCATGGGCTTGGCGCTGGGGAACGACGCTGGGTCATATGGATAAAGGCATCAAACACTTCAGGAGTGGCAGAGCAACAAAATGAAAAGGGCCTAGACCCTGGCACCCTGTGGTTGCCATTGTTGCTACAGACCACTAACCCTCAAACTATAACAGGAGACAGAAAAATATTCATCTGTTTGGTTCAAACAATCATCAGCTTGGTCTTTTTGTTTTTGTTGTTTTTTGTTTTGTTTTGTTTTTTAAATATATCTTTATTGATTTCAGAGAGAGGAAAGGAGAGAGAGAGAGATAGAAACATCAATAACGAGAGAGTCATTGATCAAGCCTGCAACCGGGCATGTGCCCTGACCGGGAATTGAACCCCGATCGCCTGGATCCTAGGTCGACGCTCAACCGCTGAGCCACACCCAGCCAGGCTGTTTTTGTTTTTAATAAGCAGCCAAACCTAGATCCTTACTGACAAAGTTGCTCTATTAAAATGCACCCGTGATACCCAGTGCCAGCAAGTTGTCTTCTGTCAGGTTCTCCTAGAAGCAGAGCATGAGTCAAGGATATGGTGTGAGTGCTTCATGGAGGAAGTTCTTCTGGTAGAAACCAGTAACGGAGCGAGGGAAACAGGAGAGAGCAGGAGGAGCCAAGTAAGTGTGCATTTGGGTCCTGGCCAAGTCCTGATCCCAGGGAGCTCCGGTGTGTGGATTACATCTCTGAGTGTCTGCTGTCTTAAAACAAGGGGCTGAACTCTTGTGGTAATAGACTGGCTGGCAGTGCCCAGGGATGAGGGTATCAATTGTCAGGCACTCCAACTCTACTGTACAGGTGAAGCAGGCCCGAGGGCAACGCTCTGCAATAGGTCCAATATGTGAGCTGTCAGCCAGGAACACAGAGGAGGGGGTATTGGTGTTAAGTCCCCACAGGAGATCTGCAGGCTTCACAGAGGAGTGGTAGGTGGTAGGTGCTTCTGGGTCCTTTGTGATTTCCACCCTGTCAACCTCTCCCACCAGCCTCAGCTGCCCTCCTCACACTGTGGTCCCAGGTGAGATGAACTACAGCCCCCAAAACACTCCCCTGGGACCCTTATCCAGTAGTGGCAGCAAACGCTGTGACAACTGGGATTGGGTTGCTGAGTAAACCCTGCTGGTGTTTGCCCTAAGAAGGCAACAGGTCCTAGCACATGGGGCTGAGAATGTGGAGAATCAGAGAGGTGCTGTGACTTGCCCATGACCACACAGCTAAGTTGGAGGGACTGAGGTAGGTGAGCAAAGGGAGGAGCAATGTTACACAAAAGCATAAGGCTGTGAGAGAACCTGGTGAAGCACACCCCAGACTCTCTGGGGAGCCAGGAGAACTTAAGAGGGTGGGGTGGCCCCAATAGGGTCAAGGGATCCCTGCAATGACTTCAGTGTAATTTACTGAGCACTTCTATGGATTAAAAGCCTGACCTCTATTAGGTCTTGCCTTCCCCACCATAATTCTCAAAAGCACCATCTCCTTAGGTTTCCCCAGTAGCAGACACTGAGAGAAGGATTTGAATGCAAGGCAATCCTGGGAAATACCCACAGGAAAGTCAGACAGGGCCAGGTGTGGAGACAGAGACAGAGCCAATATTAGTGTATTCTCAACATGGTTTCCCCTGGGGGGCCTGAAGCTCCCTCCAGCTGGGAAAGCCAGGAGGCAGTGCTATCCTGGCCCAGAGAAAGCTCATGGGCAGAGCTGTGGGTCCTGGGGCAGGACCAGTCATGGCAGCACTGTTACAGGCAGGTACTTTTATTCTTCCACACAGAGGCAAGGGATGCCTATGGCCATGAGATCTTTTCACTCTTTATAGCTATTTTTTTCTTCTTAATCCTGAAAAATAGAACTTGACAATGTTTTGAAACCCATGTGCTCTCTTTATTTCAACTTCAAGATTTGAATGAGAACAGATTCCAAGATGGCTGCAGAATAGCTGGAAGCTGTATGCACTTGCTCCCAGCCACAGACCAGGTTTACGGCTAAACTACAGAGCCATCAATTTGAAAAACCAATTGAAGTGTAGCTGATTGGAAATATTCTATCTAAGGAGCACTGAAGAAGCCATGTAAAGACTGGTAAGAGGGGCAGAGATGCAGAAAGGGGCAGCCTCCTCGTGCAGGTGCAACAGCTGACAAGCCGAGGGATATCATGGCTGTAAAACTCCCTCCCCCTGGGAGCATGAGGTCTCAACCCCAAATAGGAATTCCCAACCCAGAGCACCAGAAGAGAAGAGGAGCCCATGTAGCATAGGGTGGCAGGAATCAGTGGGGATCCTGTCCACCTGGGAGACTTGGACTGAGCCATCCCAGAGGAGGAGCACTCCCACTGTTGCAGCACCAGTTTAGAGTTCGCTCCAGACTCCGACTGCTGGAGAGGTCACAATGCCATACTCAGGTTCTGTGGAGGAGTCTGCTGGCTTTGAGGGGTCCTCTGTTTTCTGTAAAGGCTTTGGGAAGAGACCCAGTCAGTTACTAAACTGTGTGGCTTGGGAAAGACAAATAGTCTCTCCCACCTCCAGGGCATAGTTGACACCCTTCGCCCCACCTGTTGAGCTTCTTGGCCTGCCCCGTCCTGCTGCTGGGTTCAGTGGCACAAAGGAACTGTGAAGGGCTGGGATTTCTGGCCCATCCTGCTGGGTTTAATAGTGCAGGGGAGATGGTCTCAAAGCCTGTCATGCTAGGCTTGGAGTCTAAGAGGAGCTGGGAATTTCTGCCTCTCCCTGCTGAGACCAGCCACGTGGAGAGATCAGAGTGCCATACAGGGCTGATTTTCAGTCCTCTCCTGCTTGGTTTGGCAGCGTGGGGATGCTGGGGAGCCATGCACAGCTGATATTTTCAGGTTAGGTCTCCTGAGGAAGCTCTGTCTGGGAGCTAGATTGGCAAGTTCTGGGCTCTGTGTCTGCACTGTAGGGAAGCAGATCTGCACTCCCCTGAGAGTTCAGCCCGTGCTGCCCCAGGAAGGAGAGGAATTGCCCAGCCCCAACTCAATCAGGAGTGGGCTTCAGACCACACCAGAACTTGACTCAACTAGCCACAGAAGCAGCACACCCAAAGGGGGACCCTGGCAGATACCAGAGCCTTATGGGAACAAACCTACCTCAGAAGGCAGCCCCTGCGCAACATCTCATACAAGGTGATTAAGGTTTACCCCTATAGTCACCCAGCCTGAAGGGTTAACTGCACTCACAAAAGGGCTAACAGCAATCAAGCCTCAACTACAACAGTGGGTGCATATAACCCACAAGAGACATTCCTGTACAAGGAGCTCAGATGATGTGGAAGATTGTGCCACAGAACCCAGCAAGGCACCTCAAAACTGCTCCTGCACAGCAACTTGTATGCCATGCTTGGGGTTGAGCCTTACAGTCAGCCAGCATGAGGGTTGATCTGCCCTTTACAAATGGGCCAACAGCAATCAAGACCTAATTACAACAGGAGGGCCCACATAACCCACACAGGGGACATTTCTAGAGCACCCAGCTGAGGAGATGAAGGAGGCTACACCACTGGGTCTCACAGGACACCTAATACATAAGGCCATGCCACAAAGATTGGGAGTCATAGCAGTTATATCTAAAACATAGAAATAAACACAAAGAGATAGCCAAAGTGAAGATACAAAGAAACAGACTCCAAATGAAAGAACAGGAGGAATCTCCAAAATAAAAGCTAAATAAAATGGAGGAGAGCAATTTATCAGAAATAGAGTTCAAAGTAATTGTTATAAGGATGCTCAAGAAACTTAGTGAGAACTACAATGGCTGAAAAGCACCACAGAAACTGAATAAGAACCAGTCAGAAATGAAGAAAACTATCAAGAATACACAGGAAGAAATAAAAAGTAGGTTGGATACAGCAGAAGATCAAATCAGTGACTTGGAAGACAAGTAGGAAAAAAACACGCAATCAGGGCAGCTAAAAGAAAAAAAGAATTAAAAAGAATGAGGTTAAGTTTAAGGAAACTTAGGGACAACATGAAGTGTAATAATATCTGCATCATAGGGGTCCCAGAAGGATACAAAGTGAGCAAAGGATAGAGAACCTGTTTGAAGAAATAATGACAGAAAACTTCTCTAGCCTGGTGAAGGAAAAAGTCACACAAGTCCAGGAAGCACAGAGAGTGCCATTCAAGATGAAGCCAAAGAGACCCACGCCCAGGCACATCATAATTAAAATGACAAAGATTAAAGACAAAGAGAGAATCTTAAAGGCAGCAAGAGAGAGACAATAAGTTACCCATAAGGGAGCACCCAGAAGGTTTCTAGCTGATTTTTCAACAGAGACATTTCAGTCCAGAGGAGATTGGTATGAAGTACTCAAAGTGATGAAAAGCAAGGACATATGACCAAGACTACTCTACCCAGCAAGGCTATCATTTAAAATTGAAGGTGAAATAAAGAACTTCCCAGACCAAAAAAAAGGGGAGAGGAGCTAAAGGAGTTCATTACCACCAAACCAGCATTGCAAGACATGTTAAAGGGGCTACTGTAAGAAGCTTATATTTAGACAGAGGAACATAGGCATTATGAGTAAAAATGGAAATAAGTAAGTACCTATTGATAATAACCTTAAATGTAAGTGGATTAAATGCTCCAATTAAAAGACATAGGGTAGCTGAATGGATAAGAAAACATGACCCATATATATGCTGTCTACAAGAGACCCATCTCAGAATAAAACACTTACACAGGCTGAAAGTCAAGGGGCATAAAAGAAATATCCCATGCAAAGGAAAACAAAGAATAGTTTGGGTCACAATACTGATATCTGACAAAATGGACTTCAAAACAAAGGCCATAAAAGAGACAAAAAAGGTCACTACATAATACTAAAGGGAACTATCCAGCATGAGGATATAACCCTTGCACCCCATACAGAAACACCTAAAAATGTATTCCTTTACACCTCTTGGAGAGACCTCCATCCCTCCTTTCCACTTTAAGAAAGAGATTGATAGCAATACAGTCATAGTAGGGGAATTTAACATTCCACTGTAATCATTGGATAGATCTTCCAGAGAAAATATCAATGAGGAAAAAGTGACCTTAAAAGACACACTAGATTAATTGATTTAATTGATATTTACAGGACATTTCATCCCAAAGCAGCAGAATATACATTCTTCTCATGTGCACACAGGACATTCTCAAAGATAGACCACGTCAGGACACAAAATAAGTCTTAACAAATTCAAGATTAAAATCATATCAAGCATCTTCTTGGACCTCAATGGCATGAAACTAGAAATCAACTCCAATAAAAAAAAAATTCAAGCCTTGGCCGGTGTGCTCAGTGGTTTGAGCATTAGCACATGAACCAAAGGGTCACAGGTTCAATCCTCTGATAAGGTAATACCTAGGTTACAGGTTCGATCCCCAGCCCTAGTCAGGGCACATGTGGGAGGCAATCAATCAATGTGTCTCTCTCATATCAATCTTTTTTCTCTCTCTCCCTCTTCCCCTTCGTCCCTCCCTTCCACTCTCTCTAAAAACTAAAATGGAAAAAATATCCTCAGGTGAGGAAAAACAAAAAAAAATTTTTTTAATTAAAAACACACACGTGGAGACGAAATAGCATGTTATTAAACAATAAATGTGTTACTAATGAGATCAAGTAAGAAATAAAAAACTTCCTGGAAACAAATGAAAATGAACATACAACAACCAAAAATCTATGGGACACAATGAGAGCAGTCCTGAGAGGGAAGTTCATAGCACTACTGGCTTACTTAAGAAGCAAGAAAAATCTCAAATAGACTCTCTAATCCTACAACTAAAAGATTAGAAAGAGAACAACAAAAAAAAGCTCAGAGTAAGTAGAAGGAAGGAAATAATAAAGATCAGAACAAAAGTAAATGACATAGAGACTAAAAAACAATACAAAAGATCAATGAAACCAAGAGCTGATTCTTTGAAAAGATAAACAAGATTGACAAACCTTTAGCCAGACTCATCAAGAAACAAAGAGGGAGGACCCAAATAAACAAAATCAGGAATGAAATCAGAGATGTAACAACAAACACCAAAGAAATATAAAGGATTGAAAGAAAATACTAATAACAACTATGTGCCAACACAAATTGGACAACCTGGGTGAAATGGAAAAATTCCTAGAAACATACAATCTTCCAAAACTGAATCAGGAAGAATCAGAAAACCTGAATAGGCCAATAATAACTGATGAAATTGAAGCAGTAATAAAAGAAACTCACAGCAAACAAGATGGCTTCACAGGTGAATTTTACTGAACATTCTAAGAATTAACACCTATTCTCCTCTAACTATTCCAAAAAATTCAAGAGGAAGGAAGACATCCAAGCTCTTTTTATGAGGCCAAAATTATCCTACTTCCAAAACCAGGTAAAGACACTACAATGAAAGAAAATTAAAGGCCAATATCCCTGATGAACATAGATGCTAAAATCCTCAACAAAATATTAGCAAATCAGATCCAGCAAAACATTAAAAAGATTATACACCATGACCAAGTGAGATTTATTCCAGGAATGCAAGGTTGATACAATGTTCACAAATCAATAAACATGATACATCACATAAACAAATTGAAAGACAAAAATCACATGATCATATCAATAGATGCAGAAAAAGCATTTGATAAAATCCAGAAGCCATTTGTGATTTTTATTTATTTATTTATTTATTTATTTATTTATTTATTTATTTATTTATTTAATATATCTTTATTGATTTCAGAGAGAGGAAGGGAGAGGGAGAGAGGTAGAAACATCAATGATGAGAGAACCATTGATTGGCTGCAGCCCGCAACCCGGGCATGTGCCCTGAAGGGGAATTGAACCCTGATCGCCTGGATCCTAGGTCAATGCTCAACTGCTGAGCTGTGACCGGCTGGGCCCATTTGTGATTTTTAAAAAAACAACTCTCAGCAGTGGGAATAGAGGGATCATACTTCAACATAATAAAGGCCATTTATAAAAAACCTACATCCAACACCATACTCAATGGGCAAAAACTAAAACCATTTCCCTTAAGATCAGGAACAAGACAGGGATGTCCACTTTCACCCTCTTATTCAACATAGTACTGGAAGTCCTAGCCACAGGGATGAGACAAGAAGGAAAAATAAAAAGAGGCAAATTGGAAAGGAGGAAGTAAAGCTGTCATTATTCACAGACAACATAATATTGTACATAGAAAACCCTAAAGACTCCATCAAAAAACTACTAGATCTAATAAATGAATTCGGTAAGGAAGCAGGATATGAAATTAATATTCAGAAGTCAGTGGCATTTTTATTCACCAATAGTGAACTATCAGAAAGAGAGATAAAAAAACAATCTTATTTACTATTGCAACAAGAAAAATAAGGTAGCTGGGACTCATTTTAACACAGGAAGTAAAAGATTTATACTCAGAAAACTATAAGACATTAAAGAAATGAATTGAAGAAGATACAAACATGTGGAAGCATCTAGCATGTTCATGGATTGGAAGAATTAACATAATTAAAATGTCCACATTACCCAAAGCAGTCAATAAGATTCAATGCAATTTCTATTAAAATATCATTCATATATTTCACAAATCTAGAACAAATATTCCAAAAATTTATATGGAATCAAAAAATGCTCCAAATAGTCTCAGCAATCTTGAGAAAGAAGAACAGAGTAGGGGGGATCACAATACCTGATATCAAACTATACTACAAAGCCGCTGTAATCAAAACGGCCTGGTACTGGCACAAGAACAGGTATATAGATCAGTGGAACAGAACAGAGAACCCAGAAATCGACCCAAGCCAAGGAGGCAAGAACATACAATGAAGTGAAAACAGCCTCTTCAATAAATGGTGCTGGGAAAATTGGACAGATACATGCAAAAAAATGAAACTAGACCACCGACTTACACCATACACAAGAATAAACTCAAAATAGATAAAAGACTTAAATGTAAGTCACAAAACCATAAAAATCCTAGAAGAAAAATATCAGACATCTGTCATAGCAATATTTTGCCAATATATCTCTTAAGGCAAGGGAAACAAAGGAAAAAATAAATGAGACCACATCAAATGAAAAAGCTTCTGCACGACATGGGACAGTCTCAAAGACAGACCACATGTTAGGACACAAAACAAGTCTCTACAACTTCAAGAAGATTGAAATCATATCAAGCATCTTCTCGGACATTTATACCATGGAACACTATGCAGTTGAAAAAAGGAAAGATCCCTTACCCTCTGAGACAGCATGGAGGAACCTGAAGAGTATTATGCGAAGCAAAATAAGCCAGTCAGAGAGAAACAAGTCATATGTGGAATCTAATCAACAAAATAAACAATGAACAAAATAGATTCAGAGACATAGAAGCAGGGAACAGACTGAGGGATCTCAGAGGGAAACTGGGGGCAGGGGAGGGAAAGATTAACCTAAGAACTTATATGCATATGTGCATAAACCATGGACACAGGCAATAGTGAGATGATGCCCAGCCGGGTGTGGCTCAGCGGTTTAGCATAGACCTAGGATCCAGGAGATCATGATTCGATTCCCGATCAGGGCACATGCCTGGGTTGCAGGCTTGATCCCCAGTTGGGGGCGTGCAGGAGGCAGCCGATCAGTGACAACTCTCTTATCATTGATGTTTCTATCTCTCTCTCTCCCTCTCCCTTCCTCTCTCTGAAATCAATAAAGATATATTTTTTAAAAAAATAGTGTGGTGAAGCCCTAGGGGGAGGGATGCAAGGTGGAATTTTTAATCCTTTTAACAATAAAGATAAATTAAAACAAAAACAAAAAAGTTTCTAAGAGATCTTAAAAGTTCTCATCACAAGAAAAAATTTGTAACTATGTGTGGCGATGGATGTTACAAAAGTAAATAAATAAAAATAAAAAGGTTCGGCACAGCAAAAGAAACCATCAACACCCTGGCTGGTGTGGTTCAGTTGGTGGGAGCAGCATCCAGTGCACAGAAATGTCTTGGGTTTGATTTCCAGTCAGGGCACATGCCTGGTTGCAAGTTCAATCCCTGACCCTGGTTGGGGCGAGTGTGGGAGGCAATCGATCAATATTTCTCTCTCGCAATGATGTTTCTCCCTCTCTCTTTCCATTCCTCTCTCTCTAAAAATAAATAAAAATGTACTCAGGTGAGGACTGAAAAAAGAAGAAACCACCAACAAAATGTAAAGGAGCCCGCTGTATGGGAGAACATATTCACCAGTGACACGTCTGATAAGGGCTTAATCTCCAAAATACATAAAAAATGTATACAACCCAACACCAGGAAGAGAAACAATCCAATTAAAAAATGGGCAAAGGACCTGAATATACACTACTAATGGCCAATAGACATGAAAAAATGCTCAAGGTCACTAATCATCAGAGAGATGCAAATAAAAACTACAATGAGATATCACCTCACACCTGTCAGAATGGCTACAAGTGCTGGCGAGGGTGTGGAGAATGGGGAACCTGGCACACTGCTGGTGGGAATGCAGACTGGTGCAGCCACTATGGAAAACAGTGCAGAGTTTCCTCAAAAAATTAAAAACTGAACTGCCATTTGGTCCAGTGATCCCACTTCTAGGAATATATCCTAAGAATCCCAAAACACTAATCAATCAGAAAGAACATATGCACCCCTATGTTCATAGCAGCACAATTTACAATAGCTCAGATCTGGAAACAGCCCAAGTGCCCACCAGGATGAGTGGATAGAAAAGCTGTGAGACATTCGCACCATGGAATACTATGCAGGTGTAATGGCCGATAGACATGAAAAAATGCTCAAGGTCACTAATCATCAGAGAGATGCAAATAAAAACTACATTTTGTTGATGGTTTCTTCTTTTTTCAGTCCTCACCTGAGTACATTTTTATTTATTTTTAGAGAGAGAGGAATGGAAAGAGAGAGGGAGAAACATCAATGCGAGAGAGAAATATTGATCGATTGCCTCCCACACTCGCCCCAACCAGGGTCAGGGATTGAACTTGCAACCAGGCATGTGCCCTGACTGGAAATCAAACCCAACACTACGTACCCTCTGGGACAGCATGGAGGGACCTGGGGAATATCATGCTGAGTGAAATAAGCCAGGCAGAGAAAGACAAACATCACATGATCTCACTCATACGTGGAATCTAATGAACAAAATAAACTGATGAACAAAATAGATCCAGAGACATAGAAGCATGGATCTCAGAGGGAAGGGGAGGGGAGATTAACCAAAGGACTTATACGCATGTACGCGTAACCCGTGGACACAAACCATAGTGTGGTGAAGGCCTGGGATGGGGAGGGAGGGAGGAAGCGTCAGTGGGGGGGGGGGGGTGAAGAGGACATCTGTAATCCTTTCAACAATAAAGATAAATTTTTAAAAATTTAAGAAATAAAATAAATACTAGATTACACTTTTTAAAAAATGAAATCAGAGAGGCTTATGTCTGGGTGAAAACTAGTATTAAAATAATGTCTCTTTTAAATAAATAAATAAATACATACATACATAAATCTTTACTGTATAGGGAATATATTTTAGCATTTGGAATATAGGAGGTAGAGATCCAGTGTTCTTTTCTAACAAATGTTAAATAAACAAACAGGGCAGACTGAAAACTACGTTAGCCCTAAAAATACAGGGCATTCGCTCGCCTGCTTCTTTTCGCAGCTGGGAGACCTGTCCTCGGGATTTCTCGAGCCTTAGCTCCTTCGGTGGTTCCGGGTGCTTAGCAAACCGCATCCAGGACCAACCGCACTTCCGACTCCAGGTAGAACACATGCCCGACGTGGGGAGCAAGGGAAATGGGGAAATGTGCTCTTGAGATGATACATGCCATTGACAGTGAATATGTGACCCAGCGTCTTATCAGACAAGCCCAGAATTGTGTTCACGTGATATAAAATTGTTTTCAGCCTAAACAAAAGCGCTGTGGTGCCTTTACACCATGGAATGCCCCTTCGGCTGTGAGAAAGACGGACCCCATGCCCTCTGGGACAGCCTGAGGGACTGGAGAGCACCCACCACTGTGCCCCTGCACTAAGCACACGAAGCCAGGCAGAGCCAGACAAGCACCACATGGTCGCACTCATACGTGGAATCTAATGAACGGAAAAAACTGACGAACAAAATGGAACCAAAATGGAACAGATTGACAGAGGTCAGAGGGGACGGGGGCGGGGGCTGGATGAAAGAAGGTGACGAGCCCTGGCCGGTGCTGCTCAGTGGTTAGAGCGTCAGCCCACGGACTGGAGGGTCCTGAGTTCAATTCTGGACAAGGGCACGCACCTCGGTTGCAGGCTCAATCCCTGGCTCTGGTCCTGTGCGGGAGGCAACCAGTCGATGTGTCTCTCTCACATCGATGTTTCTCTCTCTCTCCCTCTCGCTTCCTCTCTCTGAAAAGCAATGGAGAAAATATCCTCAGGTGAGGATCTAAAAAAAAAAGTTAAAGAAAAAAGGAAGTGAAGAGATGAGCCAAAGAACATGCATGCGTAACCACAGACACGGACCACAGTGGAGGACAGGGCTGGGCGGGTGGGGGACACCTGTAATAGTGTCAACAGTAAAAACAATTTTTTAAAGATTTGAATGATGCAGAGCTTTTAGCCTGCTCACCTTGATTAACCCACTGGGGGTGGCGGGGGGAGGAAGGTCACTGTCTTCCAACACCAGAGAGGGGAAGAGCAGCCAAGTGGCCAGACCCTACCCTGGATGGAGCCATCTCTAGGGAGCTAAACACCCCCTCAATCACCAGCCCTTAGAGCCAGGCTACCTGGGTTCAGGACCCAGGTCCACCCCTCACCAGCTGTGTGATTTGGACAAATTGCTTAGCATCTCTACCCTTGGTTTTCATCGTGTGTAAATGGGAAAAGCAACAGAACCCAGCTCCTAGGGTTGTTGTGAAAATTCAATGCAATAACCCATACAAAGTGTGCAGGACCAAGGTTGGTGGGTAATCAATGATCACCCTCTGCCTCAAGAGAGCAGAGTCCGGTGCACAAGCAGACCTGGACATAGACACGGCATCCAGCATGATCGGGGCAGCAGAGTGAAGGGAGAGGCTATGGAACCCAGAAAAGGAGTGGCTAAAGGGAGTCTCACAAAGGCAGAGCCAGCAAAAATGAGTTTTGAGGGCTGAGTAGGAGTTCACAGGCAGAAAAGGGGAGGTGTAGTGAATATGTGTGTTGGGGTGGGGTGGCTGTACAACATCCAAATCCCTGCTTATTTGGGAAAGAGCCTCCTGTGTAGAATCCTGGGTGGGCAGTGTCCTATTTCACACAGCAGAAGCTGAACGAACCAGTCTTAGGCTTGGTCAATAGGTCACTCCTGCCTGGGACTCTGAAACTTAGTATCTGGGGCCAAGGCCACAGTAGAGCACTGACCAGATTGACCTGGATGCCCTGGCCCCTCAGGCCTCATACCCTGAAAGTTCTCCTGTTCATTCTATAAGCCCTGAGATTGAGCCAAGAAATCCCTTTACCTTGGGTGGACAGTCACTGCTGTTGCTTGAAACCAAGAATTTCACAGGGAATTCCTAGCAGAAAGACCAAAATAAACAAGAGATTGTAAATGATAATATGAATTGAACCACTTCATGATGGAGGCAGAGCTGCGTGCCAGGGGAACTGCCTTCCACGACTTACTCTCAAACTATGGAAGGTTAAAACAGGGCCGAATAACCTCCGGACTGGGCCTAAGCACCCTTGTTTCCCAAAAAAACTGCAAAGAAGAAAGCAGTTATGACTACTGGGCTGATGACTACCCGACTGAAAATTTAAAACATTGTTGAGAATGAACAGCACTGTGTTGTGTTCTCTGCACCATCAGAAATGCCTTCCACTGAGGTGATTGTCCTGTCCTTTCTCAGAAATGCCCATTGCCTTTGTCTCCTAATCAGAACATTATTAGGGCGTCTGCCTGAATCAGAGCATCCCCAAAAGTTATCCTTACTGGTCTCGAATGTTTGTTGCCTCTCACTTTGAAAGGCCCTTTTATTTCCAGTTCACAAGATGGGAGGGAGCGATTGCTCTGGCGGTCCTGGTCCTGAGCAGGGCCCTGCCCCTTAGGCAAGCTTTGACTGACTGCGATCAAGGAGGTAGCCTGGTGGGGGGGGGGACCTGCTCTCCACTGCCTTTCACCACCCACACAACTGGGACCTGAAAGAACTGGTGACTTATTTAAGGTCACCATTGACAGAAGGGACCAAGTGGGCTCCAGCAGAGGCTCAGACAACCAGCCAGGCTCTGCCTTTGCCCCTGGGACCCCAAGATGGGCAAGTCTGTCACCACCTGCCACAGCAGCCTGTGAAATTTTACAGCCCAGGACAGACACCAAGACCACGATTCAAAAGGCAAGCCCATCTCAGCAACAGATGTGCAGTGGCACCCTGGGGGACCACGGGGAATGATGTTTTGGTTTAAAAGCAACTGTGTGAAGGATGAATTCAGAGCCCAAGGAGCACAGTGCCTAATGCCTGTCATTCACTCTCTGGTACCAGACAGGCTCAAGGGGAGACGGCGGACAGGAACCAGGGAGAGGGCTTATTAACTGAGCACCCACTATGTGCCAGGCCTATGATGGGCCTTCATGCCCTCCAGGATTTTATTGAAACCACCTGTTATCCTGTAAGGTCAGTGTTAGCACCCTCGATTTGCAGATGAGGAAACTGAGTCTCAGAGAAGTGCTGTAACATTTTTAAGGGGTGACAGAGTCAAATCAAGGCTGCCTGATTCAAGAGCTGGGCTGGGGGTAGACAACCCTCCATGCCGGCACGGCCATGGGCAGGCTTTGAAGCAGAGAGGCATCCGTCCACTTGGCAGAGACAGGACATTTCAGAAAGGGGGTCCTGTTATTGTTGTTCTTAACGTAAATCAGATCACATCTCTCCCCTACTTAAAACCCTCCAATCATGCCGATTGTGCCCTGAAAATAAAGTCTAGAGTGTTCGCCATGACCCCATGTGATCCACCCCCCAGGTAATGCCAAGTTCCCTCCCGCTTCAGGGCCTTTGCACAGGCTGTTCCCGGCACGTGCTCTCCACTCCCTGCCTACTTAATTCCATGCTGCTGCTTCCCGCGCCCTTCCATGGAGTCTTCTGAAACTGTGGACTCTGCCGTGACCAAGACTCAGGAAGGGTCCCACTCTAATGCACCCCTTTTTTTCATGGCACTAAATGCAGCTGATAATTTTCTTAGCCATCCATTTTCAAGGGAGGCAAAAGTTAGTTCTTGGAGGAGTGAAAAAACATAGATGGCACATCTACATGACAAAATCTGATTCTTTAGTGTTGTATCTCTCATAAGAAAAAATTATTTTAAACAATTGTAATTAAGTTTAATTAATTTAAAAGTTAATTTATTTACTTCAATGTTTCTCCTTAGGGAGTTATAATTAAAGAGTTTGTAAAGCATTTTGTGAGTTTGCTTCTGCTATATCTGATGTACTCCCAGCTGCCAGGGCAGGCCCAGGCTTGTCTCAGTTTCAGCTCTAGAATGCTGTTTGGCACACAGTAGGTGCCAAATAGCACCTCCCCTATGCCAAGCCTGTAGAGAACAATCCAGATAAGACTGCTGTAGAGCCCATGCTGGGTCTCCTTTCCCTGGGTCCCTGGGCATTGAGGAAACATGAAAGCTTTGGGAGCCAAGAAGGAAAGAGCTCCCTGGGCTGGTGCAACCCAACCAGAGAATGAAGCCTCCCAAGGCTCCTTCCTCCCAGGTCCCACCAGAGATGGGCCCAGGACAGGAATAGAGGAGCCGACAGCTTGTGTGAGGCTGAAGGGGACGGATGCAGTTAAGTCTGGCTTGGCAAATAGCTCACTGGGGTGGGCAGAGCCTGGGCTAGGGGTGGGGGTTGGGACAGGACTCCTGGGTTTCTGGGCTCACTCAGCTCTGTCTCACTGTCTGAGCGCCATTAGGTAGGGCTGGAACCTGGCTGGACTCTGCAACTGATACAGGACACTAAATGGGTCTGAGGCCAATGTCACTACTGGAGCCAAATTAAGCAGAGACAGGGTTGAATCATATATGAGCATTTATTCCAATATTGCTGGCATTATGGGAAGAGCAGCAGGTCATCTTGAAAACTCTGCTCTCCTCTTTTTCTTCCAGTTGGCTGATTATATAGGGAAGAGGGAAGATAACTTGTACAGCTGGGAGTGTAACAGCGAAAGGGGAGAGGAGGGTCTGCAGTCCAGCCTCCAGGAGCTGGAAGTCCAATAAGCAGGTGGCCAATCTTCTATGATGTTACAAACAGCTCAGCCTGTTCTGGGGACCAGAGAATGGTCAGCGTTCCTGAGGGAAACTCCCGAAGTGGGGGGGGGGGGATCAGGATCCAGGCACAGCAACCAAAGCAAAGTGTGTCCTGTCCTGGTCTGTTCTCAAAATGTATTTCTTTTCTAAGTAGTGGGCCCACCGAGGCATCTTATCTTTTTATGGCCTTGTTTCAGCCTCCAGTTTCCCAGGGTCTGTAAGAAAACCTCTTGTCTTCAGTTAGTAAAGTGAACAATTCATGCCCTTCCCCTAACACAGCTTCCAGAAGAGCTGACTGCCTGGAAGTACAGACGAACAAGCTGTGGATGCACAGCTGCTGCACACAGGCGGGCGAAAGGAAGTTACAGCTGTGCGTGTGGAAATAATACAGTGATTAGATCATAATACAAGAATAAATCCTGTGTTTCACGTACTCACAACTGTAAACCTACTTTGGCCCCACCCTGGTTGTAGACTCTTCTGCCTGGTTTCTAAAAGAACTTACAGTGGCTTTCCCAAGAAGCAGAGATGAGCATGTAGAGTGCACTGGGGTTTACACAAGGCCCTCATGTCAGAGGAGTAGAGCCAGGACAGGAAGGATCCCTGACCCCTCCAGGAATCACATGTCAATGGGAGCTGTGCAAGCGGAAGATGCAGCCCTGGTGGGGGTGGGGTGGGGTGGAGTGGGGTGGGGTGGGGTGGGGGTGGGGGTGGGAAGGGACCCATGCCTCACATGAAGGCTTAGCCACACGCTGTTAAGTCCCTGCTGGGAGAGGAGAGGACACAGTCCTGCTCAGTCACCATCCCCACCCACAACGCAGCCAGGGACAGGACCAGAGATAAAGGTGGTGGCAGAAGCCCTTCCCCTTTGCTGGTCCAGAGTTACCAGACAGGCTTTGAAAACGAAGCAGGGGAGGAATCCTTAATCTCCAACCCTGGCCGGCCGGCCGAGGGGGGCCCTGCCTGACCGAGCGAGCTGCTGCTCCTGGAGACCTGCCCCTAGGCGCCCGTTCCAGCTTTGTTGCCGCGTGCTGTGGCCTTCAGCAGGCCGCTCCCTTCTCTGCGCACTGTCTCTAGTCAGAACAACGAAGGGTTTGCCCGGCTCCTGGAGTCTTCCTAGGCTGATGCCCAGAGTAAACAGAGCTGCAGCCCCACCCCGCCTCCAGCCAGACCTGGGCACGGTTCCGTGGGCCCAGCTGCCCTGGTTCTGGGCTCGGCTTTGGGGCCAGAGGGCACCTTCCGTGCGCCCGCCACCTCCGAGGTCATGGCCCCTCCATGCCAGACTTTGAGCAAGACAGACTCATCCCAGCCCCAGAAGAGCTCCCAGTACACAGAGGGAGGTGGTGAGTGGACAAGAGTGCAAATAAATTACTAACCTAAAAATAAAAGGGCCTTTCAAAGTAAGAGGCAATAAACATTTACTGAGTTCAAAAGAACAGCTATTTGAGATGCTCTGATTCAAGCAGAATCCCCAAAAATGTTCTTATTAAGACACAAAGGCAGCCCGGCCGGGCGTGGCTCAGCGGTTGAGTGCCAACCTAGGATCCAGGCGTCCGGGTTCAATTCCCGGTCAGGGCACACGCATGCAGGGGGCAGCCGATCAATGACTGTCTCGTTGTTGATGTTTCTATCTCTCTCTCTCCCTCTCCTTTCCTCTCTCTGAAATCAATAAAGATATATTTAAAAAAAAAAAGAAGACACAAAGGCAGGGGGTTATTTATGAGAAAGGGGAGGGGAACAATGACATCCGTAGAAGGAAGGCATTTCTATTGGTGCAGGCAACACAGTGGTGTTAATTCTAAGCAATGTTTTTAATTTTCAGTCGGGTAGTCATTAGCCCAGTAATCATAATTGCTTTCTTGTTATCTTTGCGGTTTTTCGGGAAACAAAGTGCTTAGGCCCAGTCCAAAGGTTATTTTGTCATTTTTAACCTTCCAAGGTTTAAGCATAAGAGGTGCAAAGCAGTTCCTCTGGCATGGCAGCTCCACCTCCATTTTAAAGCAGCTGTTAATATTATTGTTAACAAAATAAATATTAAGAAAATATAGCAAGGTGAGGGGATAGAGTGATTGGATAATCAGGGGGGCCTCTGTGGGGAGGTAGCATCTGAGTAGAGACATCTGAGTCAGCCAGCAGGTCATCTTGAGGGAGGGCACTCTAGGCAACCGGGACAGCTAGTGCAAAGGCCCTGAGGCAAGTCTGGGCTTGATGTATCTGAGCACAGTGAGGCTGAAGCTCAGGGAGCAAGTGGAAGAGTGGTGGGTGCGGCAGTCACAGAGGACCAGCTGGTCTGAGCATTTTGGGGGCATCATCAGGAGGCTTAGACAGGGGGAGGTGTGAGCCACAGCAGGATTCTGTGGAGGAGAGGCTGAGCTGATATTTAACAAGAAGTCTGCCTTCCCTGACCTCCAGGAGGGAACTCACCAAATCCTCCCTTAGGGGCATCCACCCCACTCTAGACCAGGCTTGAATGTCGCAGTGTTTACCATGCCTGATGAGGGTGCTCTCACAGCAAAGACCACAGGTCTCAGTCAGTCCAGAGATTCCTTAGCCCCAGGTCTGGGACATGCACCCAACCCCTGACGTCTGGAGAGCAATGAAGACACCTAAGGTAGGCAAAGGTCCCAGTCCAGCCCCTGCAGCTGGGACCTCCCCCTAACAGCCTAGGGACAGGGAAAAGGGCCCTGCCACTTGGGCAGGCACATAGTGAGAGCCTTCGCTGAGGGCTAGACAGGTACTTTGTAAATGTCAAATTGACCTGCACACTGGCTTCCCCCACTTGGATGCCTGGACGCCCTTTGTAAAAGCAGAAGGGTCCATTAAATAATAACTGAACCTGTAAACAACCAGTGTTTGACTAATGTGGAGAGGAACCTGCAAACTCTGAATGTCTTCTAATCTGGCCATTGCTCGGCAAACTGTAAACTGCTTGGTAAACTATAAAGTGCTTTTTAATCCTGTAGAGGGCTTTGCAAACTGTAAATTACTTTGTAAATTGTGTCCTGTAAACAGCTTTGGGCTTTTCAAACTCCGACATCATGTGCCAACTGTAGGGTTCTCTGTAAACTGTAGTGATTTGCCAACTGTAGAGGACTGTGCACCCATGAGTACCTGTGGATGAGACCTCCCACCGTCGCCCTACCTCAGCAGAGCTCCCAACGGGGCCTATGCATGGAGGTGGGAGGACAGGATGTGCACACGGGCGGGCCAGTCGTTTTAAGGCGCAAGGGCAGAAAAGAGCTGAGCTGTGGGAGCCCCAGAGCGGGACCCTGGCCCATCTGAAGACTCTGCCTCTAGGAGCCAGGGAAAGTGGCAGCAGGAGGGTAAGAGCGGTCAGATGGCATGTTCGCAGAATTCTAGGGACATGGGGTCAAAGTCGGGGTTCTGGTGCCTCCTGGGGGCTGCAAGAGGAAGGACTGGGACTGTGCCCCTAGGACTGAAACATGGCTGGCCCCGAGTCCAGGGGCGGGACGCGTGCGCTCACACACACAGGCACGCCCGCCTGCGCTCACACGCGCACCGGCTCATCCACCTGCGCTCACGCGCACCAGCACGCCCGCCTGCGCTCACGCACACCAGCACGCCCGCCTGCGCTCACGCACACCAGCACGCCCGCCTGCGCTCACGCACACCAGCACGCCCGCCTGCGCTCACACACACTCCCCGGCACACCCGCCTGTGCTCACACACACTCCCCGGCACACCCGCCTGCGCTCACACACACCAGCTCATCCGCCTGCGCTCACACACAACACACACTAGCACATCCGCATGCGTGTGCACACACAAGGTTTTGGGATTCATTCACTCCTTCATGCTTCATTTTATCCATTCATTCAACAAAGGTTGAGGTTCCCTGAGCACACAGTGGCAGGTCAAATATGCCCAGATGAAGCAGATAAAAATAATCTAGACTGGCTGGGCCAGATGGGGGGGGGGTCTCCCTGAGAAAGTGACATGGGAGACCAGGATTGGAAGGGGGTTCCAGGCAGGGGGTTTTGTCATTGCAAAGACCCCAAAGTGAGAACATGCCTTCATCATGGAGGGAGGGGCACAAAAGCACCTTGAAATTGCTAAATGCTGTGCCAGGTAAGGGTTAATAGGCAGAGGCCTGTCCCCAGACTGAGGGCTATTTGGGGACAGGCTGAGCTAAGGATGGGAGCAGTGGTGGACTGAGGTAGAGGAGAGTGAACCTGGAGAAGATGCCCCGATTTCCCTTGGAGGACTGGGGAGACCCTGTTCTCAGATTCTGAGATGTGGGTGGGTTGACTCTCCTCCTGGCTTGTAACTGGATTGGGGAAGAGCACATGACCCCTTCCCACTGAATAAGCCAGACCTGGGACTTCAGCTGGAGCTCTGGGCCCCTTTGCTAAAATGGTAGAAGCCACTGGGTCCTGACTTATCCCCATGAGGGGAGTGTGGAACTGAGAGAAAACAGCTAAGACGGACACAAGTTCTAATAAGGATATTAACCACGCTCCTGGATCCGACTGTGCCTGAAGCCACATACAGTTCTGCTTACATGAGCAAGTAAACTCCCTTCCTGAAGACTGATGAACAGTTTCTGCCCCAGCCCAGGCTTCAAGGATCAAAGAGCCAGACTGGACCCTGGCAAAAAGGCCTTCCTTGAGTTGCCCCCACTCCCAAGAGCCTTCTCCAGGGGACCACTACCTGTCTCCAAGCCTGTTTCTCCAACATACAAGCTGTGTGGCTTTGGGCAAGTTACTTCAGATCTCTGGGCCTGTTTTCTCATCTGTAAACTGGGGATGACAACATTAATAACCCAAGTCAGTAACATAACTCTCTCAATGAGGCAAAAACGTCAAGGCCTGGGACCAGCACCTGCTCAACACACTGCATCAAGCCAAGCCCTCTTCCCAGACAGTGGGCCAGGTGGCCCCACTAGTGGTTGGGCCTGTGTCTGTTGCTCTGCCCAGCATCCAGCACAGAGCCTGGCTCCTCACCACAGCCCTCTGGGAGCCTCGGTGCCCTCATATGTGGAAGTGCAGGTCCCTGGCAGGTCAGCAAGCCCTGACTCCCTTGACCACACTGTCCCCCCCCCAGGCCGCATCCCAGGGACAAGAGGTCCTTTAGTGGCCATAGACATTCACAAGGAGTGGGCTCACCACTTTGACAGTCTCACACAGCCTTCTGGCCCAGTTTTTGTTTTTTGTTTTTATTAAAACAGCAATCAGACAACTGCCCCAACCCATTAGGGATAGGATCCAGGACAGGTAGTCCTCTCTTCAAAGAAAAAATATATATATATATATCTATATATATATATCTATACACACACACACACACACACACACATATGTATATATACTAAAAGCGAATGCATAGCCTGTGAAGCCAGTCCCCAAGGAGAGTATCCCTCCGGGCAGGGACCTTGCGGCCCACCCTCCTAGACCCCAGCCTGAGCAGACAGGGTGAGTCTTGGCCTGATGGTTCCCTAGGGGGTGGCAGAAAACTTATCTGGCTCCAAACCATGCAAAACAAACAAAAACAAAACCAAAAAAAACCAACAGCCAAACCCACAAAGCAAAAAAGAAAAAAAGAGGGTAAATTTTAAAACATGAGCCAACAGCCCTGGTAGACGTAGCAGGAGGCTAGGCCACCGGTGCCCCTTGGAGGCCCGTTTGCCAGTGCGGGGCGAAGGCCTCAAGCGGCTCTGCTGTCTCTCAAGGGGGCTCAGGGGACTCATGTGGCTCATCCCCCTCCGCGCCACCCAGGCCAGGACAGAAATGTGGCCACCCTGAGTCAAAGTGCACAAAGTCCATTCAGTCAAGAAATAAAAAAATATACAACTTGGGTGGCATCCAGGGCTGGGCCAAGGCAGTGCACACGTGCCAGCTGCCTTCTCTCGAGGGGCAGCAGCATCTGTTGGGGGCATCCAGGTCCCTCCAAGTCCAGGGTCTTGGGGGCTGAAGACTTGGGGTCCTTGGAGCAGCAGGACAGAGGCACTGGTGGGGCCCACGTGGGCCCAGCAGGAAGCCCTGACAGTTGGGTTCTTTGGCACTTGGGACCCCCCCGCCCCCTCCCAGAATGCCCCAGGCTGGTATGGCAGTAGCTTATGGGCGTGGGCAAGCACTGCCCCTGCAGAGGGGGCTCGGGGCTGCGGGAGGGCCCTGCCCTCTATGGGTCCTCTCCCAGGATCTCCTTCACGAACGCTGCGATGTCCGTCTTCTTGGTTTTGTGCAAGGTGAAGAAAGGATGCTCCTGATGGGGGACAGGAGAAGGCATGAGGCACAGGGGCCTCCCACCTCCCCACACCAGTCCAGACCCGGGTGCTCCTTCTGCTTGGAAAACTCCTACCACCCTTCTAAGGTCTCCGCCCCCAGAAAGCCCTCCCTGTTAGGGACAGCACTGATTGATGGCTTCCTCCTCGGCCCTCCAGTAGCCATCCACTGGCCATACTAAACTCACTTCTCCCCACACACGCCAGGCCTCCGCCCATGACGGGCATTCAGCCTGGAATGCCCCTCTCCATCAGAGGGTAAATCCTTATTCATCCTTCCAGGCCCAGTTCAAATGGCACCCCCTCTATGAAGCCTTCCCTGATGTCTTCAAATGAAACAGTCCACCTGCGCCCCCACCCCATCCCTCTGCGCCATCTGTCACAGCACTGCCTGTGTGCCCCTTCACAGGCCTGTCGTGGGGGAAGGAGGGAGCCAGGGAGTGAATCCGTACCTGAACTGCCCAGCTCTGTGCATGGGGATGTAGCCCTCCCCAGAGAGCCAGCCCAGCGCTGCTCCCATCCACTTACCATCAGCTCCAGGTAGCTCATGCGCTCTGCGGGGTTCTTCCTCAGGCTAGGGGAGAACAGGGCAGGTTGGGGCCAGGCTGGCATGGAGGAGGCAAGGCCAGCCCCTCTGGGCCAGCCAAGCCAGCCGGGCTGACCCCTGACTGGGCAGCGGGGGGACATATGTGCTCCTGGGGCTCGGGGAATAAGGAGCGGGACAGTTCCAGGGAGCTCCCGAGGGTGGAGTGGGATCTGAGGGTACAAACTACAGAGACTTAGACCAAGTTCTTGGCCTCTGGGTGTGTTAGTTCTTTGTCTCTTGGGGTGTTAGCTTTCTTGTCTCTATAGCAACCTAGGAAATTTCCAATGAACCTAATATTGAAATGATACTGAAATGCTACCATTAACAACTGTGTCTGTGGTGTCCTTAAACAGGGGGAAAATTCCTTAACACAGGTCCTGGGAGAGGGGAGGACCTAATTAAAAGGAGTCAAAGTGACTGATGACTATTTACAAGCCTCGTTTGTCTTCAGTCTTTTTATTTTCTAATAAAAGATAAAAAGGCTACAAATTTTCCTCCGAGTATCTCTTCACCCACAACACATAGATACTGACATGCTATTTTCTTACTACCTTTCACTTCTGAACAGCTTATAATTCCATTTTTCAAAACTCTCATAACCCAAGAGTGAGCAGAAGAATTTACTTTGAATTTCCCTTTAGTTGTGACGTCTCGTTTTATTAAATTATGGGCAGAGGCCATGGCCTGACGGCTTTGCCTTTTGCCTTTTTCCCTATTTCCTTTGTAATCTCAAACACAATTTTATAAGGTTCCTGTGAGCATTTGGTACAAAGTTCCAAACATCAATAAAAGTAAACTTCTTTATGCTACTCAAATCCTCCAAAAGCTTTTGTTCTCCTTCTGGTCTACCTCGGTCTGCCTACTTTCAGAAGGACTGTGCATATTTTAAGGCTAGTTGTTTGGGGTTATTTGCTAAAGGAGAGGGCGACTGGCCCAGGGAGGAGCCATGGTCTGGCCAGGAGAGGGCTGCAGACTCACCACTGTGCAGTGAAGTCCACAAACTCAGGAGAGAAACGGTCAGCTGGGAGCTGGGGGGACGGCTCCTCCACCACCTGCTTCAGCTGCTGGAACGGGGTCCCCCAGGACTCATAAGGAAAACGCAGAATAGCCATCTCAATCTGCAGTGAGGACAGCGGCACTGGGTCAGATAAACCCACACTCTGCACCCAGAAGCAGGGCACCTGGAGCTGGCCAAGAGGCCAGTCAAGTTCAAAGGACATCGGGTCAAAGATGAAAGCCAGGCGGACACAGCATTTGCTCCTCTGACCAACCAGCAACAATTATGGCTCACGGAGCAGGTCCTGCCCTGGGTTATGACTAGTTTGACCACCCTCAGATTTTCAAACAATCTGAATTCAGATTTTACATAAAAACCCAGGTTCCAGCTAATCTAGGAAAATCAGAGGAGCTGGCAGCCCTGAGCAGCCTTTCCCCAAGGCAACATTGGCAAAGGAAGTTGGACAGGCAATAACTTCACTATTCACCACAGGCCACTCCCCTCCCTAATGTCTCTACAATGTCCCAGCCTCTGCTGCCATTGATTAGAGGAGAAATGGGAATGAGATGATGCTCACTCATACACCCCTCTCTCCCCAAGGCTGAGGAAGGAATGTTACACCATGAGGCCCACATCTGATCAGCTCCTTCACTGCAAGAACCTGCTCCAGGCCCCATCAGGTGTGAAGTCTGAAGCCCCCCTCCTCCATAGCTCCCCATCACCTGCCCATCAACATCCTGTAAGGCCCATTTCCAATGCCTCCTCCTCCAGGAAGCCTTCTCCTCTCTGCCTCCATTATCTTCTCCCTGACTCCCTGGCCACCGTAGCCTTGTCAATCCTGCTAGACCTGGACCTGGACCTGCACCTCCCTGCATGCAACATCGGGGGCCCCCAGGCTCTGCACCCATGCCAGGCACCCAGCCTGTACCTCGCCTGCCATGGGCAGAAAGTCACTTATGGAACAAACTGGCTAGCTTATGACAAACTCGGAGTTCTGATTTTGACCACCAAAATGAAAAAACAAATCAGGTCAATGCAGGTCCCTGCCTGAAACAGCACAGAGACTTCTCGATGACAGAAGAGCCCTCAACTCAAACAAATGCTTCACATTGGCAGCTGGCACCCAAATCGATCACTAATTACTATGCTAAGAAAAACTCTTCCCATAAAGCTAAAGCCCCTCCCCAGCCATGATATAAACACCCCCCAGGTGGGGGACATGCACAGCACAGTGGATGTGATTCTGTGTGTGTATTTTCACAGGAAAAATTCAGGCTGCACTTTCCTAGTTTTCGCTGATGCCAATAAGCAGGAGTGAGAACCCTGTATGGACTACAGAGGAGGGCCAGAGACCTACCAGAGTTTATAACTTAAAAATCAAAACATGTCCAAACCCTTGACCTGCTAATCCCTTTCCTGGTCATTTTCTCTAAAGAGCTCAAAAAAAAATGGAAAACAAAACAAAAAAAGCCCTCAGGGCCCAGAGGTGCATGGAATGGTGTGATTCATAATAGTGAATATTCAGAAGCAGTCTAAACACCCAGCGCCAAGGACCAGCCTGCCACAGGGCAGCTGAGAAGAGTGCCCTGTGACCCCAGACAAGCGCTCCTGTGGTCAGCACCTGGTCAACATTCATTATGGCCGAGAGCCTTCGGGTGTCTATCGTAGTAAGTGTCCTGTGGCTGGGGTCAGTTGCCCACAGAGAGCTGCCCAGGGTGGGCTCACAGGATGGGAGGGGGGCCACCCAGAGGGTGAGCCAGTGTGCAGTGCTTCACCTGTCCCTCCTCAGGATGGCCAGGGACTTGCAGTGGGAAAAAAACACAGAAACAAGTGACATGCCCCGAGTTAGGAGACTGGCTGAGCAGAGAGTGGCAGATGGTTGTAAATTATTTGGAAGGGATGCCTACAGGGGTTAATCTGGGGAAACATGAATGATGTGAGGCTGTGTGGAAAAGGCAAAATATATGTTTTTACAAAGAGCAAAACACCTAGAAGGAAACAGTGTTGAGTGCTAAACGCCGACGGTGGGAGAAGGGGCTGTGTGTGTGGAGTAGAAACACCCAGTGACTTTTCCTTTTCTCTTCCTCTGCATTTTTATATTGTGTTTTTATCACTTTGTCACTTCCCTGTGACAGCAGCTACACTCCATGTGTGCTTGCCAGTGCCCCACCCAGAGGGAAAAGATCCTCCTGAACCTGGGCTGGCTTGTGACTCGCCTTGACTACACGACAAGGCAGACGGACACCGGGCTGGCCCTGGGCCTAGACCTTAAGAGCACGTCCCTGTGGAAGCCACTCACAAGGCTGCCGGTCCCCTCACTGCTGCTGTGAGGACACCCCGGGAGCAGGCTCGCCCTCAGGAAGTCAGTAAAGCCTTCTTGAACCTTCCAGCCCGGCCCAACCCCGACCCCAGCTGTGCCCCCAGCTAGAACCGTGTGGAGTGGAAGACCCACCCTGCTGAATCCAGCTGACTACAGACACATAAGAAATAATAAGCCATGGTTGGTTTTTGAGTCACTAGGTCCGGACGTGGTCTGTTACACAGCACTTGACACCTGAAATACGTGCCCAGTTCCAGTAGAGACATCACAGGTCACTAGAATATGGTGGGTCCCCAATAATGCTGATAGACGGACAGATGGGAGGGACAGAGAGACACTCCTATAAATATAGCAAGAACTCCCTCTTATTTTTAACTGAGGATTTGGAAAACTTTCACCTGCAGGTATAATATCTACTTTTGGACTGTGGATACTGCTCCACTTCAAAAAGAAAAAGTTTCATTGCAGTATTAAGGAAAACTGAAGGTATCACCAGTTCCTCCACTTCATCTGACAAAATGATTTTGATTTTGACTCCTTCTCAGTCACTGTGAACAGACACAGCTTATAAAGTTACAATTATACAGTGATGAGGAGGATTATGGTAACTGCAGCATCGGTAACATCTAAAACACCTCCATTGATCCTGAGCCCCCACCTAACACTTCTCTAACCTCCCAGACCTGTCCTCAGGCTCACACTAGGCCCACCTCACCTTGGGCTTCTGCCCCCAGACCCCTGCAGCCCCCCCCCCCACTCCCACCCAGCGGCTTTGCTGCTCTGCTCCTGCTGCCCCGGTCGCCCCCACTCGGCTCAACTCTTAACTCTTCTCCATACCCCTTCGCACCATGTTTTACTGATTGATTTTGACTATTGACTGCACTCTGTCCCCAACACCGAGAAGCCAGGGACTGAGGCACAGAGGGTGCTGACACCCCCCAGAAACATCAACAATCCACACCCGTTAGTTCCAACGGTTGTGACAAGAGCGTGGGGGGCAAAAACCATTCAGGCCAATAAGTCAGCTGGACTAATTCATGCATGATGGGCCCCTGACAGTAACGTTTTCCCGAGTATGCAGGTCTCACACACAACTAAGACTCCCTGGTGGCATCCTAGTCTTTTTCCTGTCCCTACAGCCAATGTCCCACCGGGTGCCTAAGTGGACTTCCAAAAAATAACTAAGTCTTGACCCACCTGAGCAGGGCCAGGGTTCTGCTGGACATTTCTTTAAAAAAGAGAGTCACATGGGCCCAGCCCTACCCTGGAACCTCCGATGGAGCCACTCCAGCTTAGCCAAGGGCTGTGCCCAGCCCACTCCGGCCCCCACAGGCCCAAGACTGAGAGCCACCTGCTCCATCCTACCACACCATGGAAATGCACCAGGACCCCACAGGCAACATACTTCTTGCTGTAAAAAATTTTTTAAAGATTTTTACCATTTTTGTTTCTAAAATTTTTTGTGTGCCAGCTCACTTAATTTGGAATTGGCTGTGATTTCTCAACAAGCAACATGAGCTCTGGATAAAGTCCAACAGACCAGTGAGCACTGCTGTCCAGAACTTTTGTGAAGGGTCCTCCTCACTACTAGGGAGGGCTTAACATCACTGTAGTCGTTTTCTTCTCAGATTGTGAAGCCAACACTGTTTTCCAGGGTCTAAACTATTTGATGGGCCCTCCAAAAGCTCACCCACTGATCGAGCGTTGCCCCTGCCAGGCCCCACCCAACCAGCCAGGCCTGGCCTAGCCCCAGCAGTACCATGGTGATGCCAAGGCTCCAGACGTCAGACTTGACATTGTAGCCCTTCTGGTTCAGCTCCGGGTTGATTCTCTCAGGCTGCAAGAAGGACCAGTGAGGCATAAACACCCCCTCACAAGGAGGGGCCAGAACAGAGGTGAGCCACACACCCCCAACTGGGTCTTGCCTCCCCAACCTATCCCACCTCCCCATGGGACAGATGAGGAAACTGAGGAGAGGGCCAGAGTCTTGTGGTGAAGGCCCAAACCTTGCCTCAAAGGTACCCTCAACTGGGGGTTGAGAAGAGCACCTTTAGGAAACTGGGGGAGGAGTGGGACCTGCACAGACCCCACGAGTTGCCTCCGTGTGGGTGTCCATAAAATTTGTCATCCAAATGGGTACTTCAGGGCACAATTAATAACAAAGGTAGAGGGGCTGCTTGGGCAGGCTGGGTGTCAGAGCGCCACCTTTGTGGCACGAAAATGCGGTATCTGGAGGAGGCCCTGTCCCTGATGGACAGAGGACATGTTATCTCCCAGGCACATCCTCTCCTGACCCTCAGCTGTGGTCCAGGAGTTGGGGTTGGGGGGACTACTCACGGCCATGTAGGGCTTGCAGCCAGCATCCATCGTCTTGGCCACAGAATCCACCAAGTAGCCGCTGATCCCAAAGTCACACATCTTCACGTGCCCCTCCTTGTTGATGAGGACATTAGATGGCTTCACATCTGCCAGGGACAAAACAGGCCTTTCAGCTCCAGGAGTCCTGGCTCCTGGGGGCAGATGCTGCTCTGGCCCAGGGAGTGAATGAGGGGCTGAGGCTCCAAGAGGCACTGCCCAAGCTGCAGGCGACGACACAGCAAAGACGTGCTCTGGCCACCAGCCACGTGTAAGGACGAAGTCAGGGCTTGGCTGCTCCACCCCAGATGGCGTCCTGGTGCCACCAGCAGCACTTTGGAGACGAGGCCCAGAGAAGCAGGCTGTGCAGCCTCCAACTGCGACTCAACCTCCACTTCCCGGCACAACCTCTAGCTCTGGGGTCTTCCCAGGCTGGGGTGCAGGGGTCCTCACTGACAGGGTGAGACCCAGAAACCACCCAAGTGTCCATGCCAAGGAGCCAGCAGGTTCAGCCAGGAAGCACAGGGCAGCAGCTAAAATAGCAGGTGCAGGTCTGCAAGAGAACATGGAGCCCACCCCATGACTCAAGACTGACCAGAGCAGGCTTCACAGCAGGAAACCTTCCAGCAAACGTACACACAACACACACAGCCCATGTGCTTTCTACAGGGATGTGCACACGATAGAAATGCACAGAAAAAGGTCTGGAGGTTCCATGTTGAACTGCTGACAGTGGTGAGCTGGGGGTGGGCTTGGGAAGTCCACTGAGTGGCCAAAGGGGTTCAGTCTAATTAACTTTGTAGTAAAAAGCAGGACATCAGGGTAAGAGGACTACTAAGAATAATGAAAAGGGAGGAGCTACAACATGTACAAGCTGGGTGGATCCCAGAAACATCAGGCCAAGTGGAAGAGGCTGGGCAAAGGGCATGAGCATGTGAGTCCAGTGCTATGAAGTTCAAGAACCAGGGAGCCAGTCTACTGGGTGAGATCAGACAAGGAGCGTGGGGGGATGCGGGGCTCAGGGACCAGCCAGAAGGGCCAAGAGAACTTTCCAGGATGGGGTGAACGGTGGAAACATACTGCATCTTGCCAGGGGTGGCGGTTACATGGGTATAAACTCTGAACAGATTCATTGAACAGTAACTACAGATCTGTATGTTTCACAATATGCAAATGATATATCCAAACAAAATCAGTCAGCCTTCCCAGGGAAAAGGTCCATCTAGTCCTTCTCGGAATACCAGCAAACCTAAGGGGAGGTGGCAAACCTAAGGGGGGGTGGGACTAGGTGGGGGCCAGGGAAAGTGGCTTGGAGAAGTAGAGTGGTCTAGACTGGGAAGCAGGCTCAGCTCCTAACTCCAGCAGGTACATCCCTCCCTGTCACTCCTCTGAGCCTCAGCAAGCTCATCTTGAAAAGGGAGAGAGGTCCACCCGCCTCATAGGACTGGATGAGACCATGCGTATGAGTGGCCTTGGACTTCCCTGATGGTTGGTGGTGGGCACTGACCTCTGTGAATCACCGACAGCTTGCTGTGCAGGTGCTCCAGTGCCCTCACAATCTGACATGCGGGACAGAGAAACAGAACTGATGTTACTTCTGGTTGCATCGACGACAGAGCAGTAGCACACACCCCATCCGTGTCCACCTGTCTCCCTTACTTACATACCCAGCCCCTCATTAACCCAGGCTCCTACCCACATCCCAACCTTTGCCCCAGACACCTGGCAACTCTGACCTCCTGCTTCTCTCCTACCCACCCAAGTGGGCCAGGGTCTTGGGCCCAGCATTTACCAGGGAAATGATGTACTGGAAACCCCTGCAGAATCCTGGGCTCATGAACCCCCAAGGGGGCCATCACCACTCCCTACCAGGCTCTTGGGTAAAAGTCAGCCCTTCTGTAGCCTCCCTGGCTCCTCTCTTCTCCCTCAGCAGAGCTAGTGGACTATGTACCTGAGCTATTCCCTTCAGGAAGACACAGTAGGGGTGCCTGGGCAATCATCCCAAAGATTCTGACTCAATACCCAGCCCAGGCATGGGTATGTTTTAAATAGACCCAGATGCAGCCAGGATTAAAAACCACGGATATACCCATTTCCTTTTTCCTCTGGCTGCCAGGAGCTAGAGCCCAGTGTTGCTACACTCCTCTAGCAACGTTCAACCTCAAGAGGTTGGGGGCTGGGTGAGAACGGTGAAGGGATTAAGCAAAGACAAAAAGAAAGACTCCTGGACACAGACAACAGTGTGGTGACTGCCAGAGGGAAGGGGGAGGTAGAAGAGGGTAAGGGGGGTAAATGGTGGTGGAAGGAGACTTGACTTGGGGTAAAAAACACACAACACAATATACAGATGATGTGTTATAGAACTGTACACCTGAAACCTATATAATTTTATTAACCAATGTCACCCGAATAAATTCAATACGAATAAGTAAACAGATAAATAAATGTGAAAGGCAGACTTCAGGATGCTGACCTCCCTCCCAACTTAGCCTGGGCCTCTTTGAGCTGTCTCCGGGCCCTTTCGGCAGGAGGAAGCTCTAAGTACGAGGTCCTTTTTTAAAATGGTCCAAGAGCTTGGGGGCTGCATTCAAGGGCCTAGAGACCCAGGAGCGCCTGTGTAGCTCTGGGAGCCCTAGGCTCCAGGGTCTCCTCAGCAAAAAGGCTCTGGTTCAGGTTGAGGAGTTGGCCCCTGGGGGGCTGTCACCCAGGTTCAGGGCCACACTGGGGCCCAGCTCTGCCCAAGATACCACATCAGACTGGGCTTTGTGCCTGTTGGAGCCAGGCTGGGGCCTCTGGCTATGCACCTGGAACTCCCAACCCCACCAGGCTTGCAGCCACTTACAGAAACAGCAATCTCCCCCAGAATGTCTTCTGGAATCATCATGCCTTTATCGAGCACCTTACGGTAGAACTTGTCCAGGGATGTGTCCATGAGTTCCATGCAGATCCACACATCTCCCTGTGGGTGGACACTGGAGGTTAGCTCAGGCCCACTGGGGCTGCACCTGTGCCTGGACAGCCAGGCCTCTGGCAGACACATCTGCCTACCCCAGCTTCTCCCATCCTGCCTTCCAAAATCTCAGCCCGCCCACTTCTCCACCATCCAGGTTTGCCTACACTGCTGGGGTCACACTCCAGCCTCCCCCAGCTCTGTCACCTTTGGTCTCCCCTATCTGATCCCTGATTCCATGGTAATTTCCAAGAAGAAGTGACTAAAACACACACCTTACTGTGTCCCTCCAACAGGAATTTTCAGGATGTGGCTGCAGCTCAGCGCCATGACCCAGCCCTGCAAGTCCTCCTGCTTTAGCCCTGATGGCCCCCAACACATATGGCTCATCCCAGCTCTGACCTCAGCAGAAAGTTCCCTCCTCCACCCACAATGCCCTGCGTCCCTAGCCTCTGATCCCCAGCAAACTCCTGAGTATCCTTCAGGACAGCCTTCTCGCAAAGACTGGGTGCAGCATCTCCTCTGGCACCCACAGGCCCCTGGGCCTTCCTGCCAACTGGGACCCAGCATATGGTGAGGCCCCCTCGCCCCCCGAAGAGACAAGGGATGGGCAGCCTGAACTGGCACAGGGGATGCTCAGCCACTCAGACGAGTGGCGATGAGGCACTGACCTACCACTGGGCCTGGCACACCCAGCAAGCCCAGGGACCCACCAGGCCTGAGAGTGAGGCTGGGCACCGAGAGCCCTGACCTCACCCCTGAACTCAATATGGTACATCACCATTGCAAACCAAGAGCATCTAACCTGGGCTCCTGGGCTCCACTCACACCCAACATCAGCCCTTCACGCCATCCAGCAGGAGCCCATCCTTTCAGTCCACAGGCCACACTCCCTTGGCTTCACCAGTCCTCTCACCTGACACTAACACCCAGTCTCCCCGAGGACCCAGAACCACACCCTGCACACCTCCACAGCCGCCCCTGCCTGGAGCCCCCCCTACCAGCCAGGAAGCTGATAAGGCAGGTGGTCACACAACCTGTGGCACACTCACTGAATGCCAGGCCAAGGGCGATACCATTTCATCTTATGACAACCTTGTGAGGTGAGTACAATTAAGGGTTTCATTTCATAGACAAGGAAACTGAGGCAGGAAGCAAAGAAGACAGGCAATCTGGCTGCTAGGCCTGAGCTCGGAAGAGCCCCGCTCTGCTCTCACAGGTAGGCAGGGCCTGTTTCATTCCTGTGCCCAGCACCTGGCACACAGTGGCACTCAGCAAGTGTCTGATAGGGGCTCAGAATGATCAAAAGTAGGCTTCAGAATAGGTGGAGGAGGGCAGGTGTGCAGACGGAAGGGAGGGCAGGGTGGTTTCTCCCAGCCCTAGCCCAGCACCCACCTCCCACCCTCCCGCCAAGGCCGCACCTCTCTGAAGAGGGCCCCATAGAAGGTGACAGTGTAGAAGCAGTCAACTGTGCGCATGTTGACGTCCAAGTCCATAAGCAGACGCTTCTGCTCCTGTGAGTTCACGGTGGCCCGGATCCGCTGCAGGTGAGAGGGCTGGAGTTAAGGGGCAACCCGGCAGGAGGCGAGCACCCCACCATCCCTTATGAGGGCTAGGTAGGCTCAGACCTGACACCTTCTGCAGGTAGCATCCTGGGTGTCCCGTAGCCCAGTGCTCCCTGGCAGGGCAGGACCCTGCTTACCTTAACAGCCATGATGGTGCCACTCTGGGCGTGTCGTACCTTCTCCACCACCCCATAGGCTCCGCGACCTAGCTCCGAAATGGTCACCAGGTCATCAGCCTCCACCTCAAAGTTCTTTGGGGACATAAAAGAGAAAAGGTTGGTGGTCAAAAGTTAGGAGCTGGCCCCTCACCTCATTCAGTGGAGAGAGCTGGGGCAGCAGAAAGAGAAGACAGCCAGTCAGACCTGGGTTCAAATCCTGCACCGACCACTTCCTGCTGTGTGACCTAGGGCAAGTCATTTAACCTCTCTGAGCATCATATTACCATCTATAAAGCAGGAACAGCACCAATATCCCAGGAGAGCCTGTGAAACTCCCCCAGTGGGCACAGAGAGCTTGAGATGCCCTTTCCCTCTGGCTCCCCACCCCATGCAGAAGGGTGGACTGAATTACTCATTCAACCAGTATTTCACTGAGCACCTACTATGTGGGAGTCCATTTTAGGCATTGAAGACAGAGGAAACAAAACAAAGGTCTTGCCCTCACAGTAAGCAGTGTGGCCACGGGTCACCTACTCTCTCTCGCTCTCTATTGCGGGAGGCAGACAAAAAAGAAATAAGCCTCTGGTCGGTGTGGCTCAGTGGGCAGAGCCTGGGGATGGAAGGGTCGCGGGCTGGACTCCAGTCAAGGGCATATACCTCAGTTGCAGGCTCGATCCTCAGCCCCGGCCAAGGCACATGCAGGAGGCAGCCGGTCGATACCTCTCTCTCCCATTGATGTCTCTCTCTCCCTTCCACTTTCTCTGAAAAGCAATGGGAAGAACACCCTCGGGTGACTGGGTGAGGGTTACAGCAAAAAAGAAAGAAAGAAGCAGGGAGATGAGCTGGACATCGGTGACAAGTGTCCGGGAGGGAAATTCACGTGAAAGCAGCTGTCAGCCTAGGAGAGGCCTCCGGGATGAGATCTCTGCCTGGAGCCCTCAGTGTAATGGTGGGTTAAGAGCCAGGATTCTCAGTCCCTGCTGCCAAAGCCACTGGAGGGGCATGTGGGATGCAGATTCCCAGGCATGGCCCTGAGGGTCAGGCAGGCGTCTGCATGCTCCACACACAGTTTCCACAGGTGACATGGGGACAAACTCTGAGTTTCAGGAAAACTCAGAGCCCCATGAGGCAGGCCACTGTCCCCATTCCAGATGGGAAGACCAGAGAGGGGGCTCAAACAGCCAGCATCCAGGAAATGAGGCTCCTCCCCAAAGCCCAGCTCTGACACCCACAGCCACCTCTTAGTGGCCCTACAGGGTCCGCTCGGGCCCCTGTCAGGTGAGAAGACATGAAGGCCCCAGCCAGGCTGCAGCCAGCACCTACCCTGTCTCCAATGGTGATGAAGGTCCGTGAGTCCAGGTTTCTGGGGGGGCTTTAGGGAAAAACAGACCCCATGAGTCTCTGAGAAAACCACACCCTTCCCGACAGAAGGGGCAAACCCAGGACCAGAGTACATCCTGTCCCCGGAGGTGGCCTCCAGGTCCCTCATCAGTCACTGGGCACCTGCTGTGCCAGGTCCAAGGGGCCTCACCTTCCCATCCCTAAGACGGGCTGAGGGCACAGCACAGCCGCGCCCCAACCTGGCCAGCTCGAGGGAGGCTCCGCCGGGAGCACACTACCCCCTGCAGGCTACCATCCACCGGGGCCCCTCCAGGCCGAGCCAGGGGAGAAGCTGAGGCAGACTCACGTGGGGCTGGGCGCGGGTGGCTTGGACACACAGGAAATCCGTAAGTCCTTCTTCCTCTTGGACTTTCCTAAAAGGGGAGACAGTGAGGCGTCCTTGAGACAGTTTCTGCGAAGGCCCCCAGCCTGACAGCCATAGCAAACTGACAAAGATGCCCTCCCCCATCGTGGCGCTAACCTCGGTGGGGGCGTCAGAGGCAGAGGGAGCTCCTTTCGGGTCCCAGCTCTGCTGCCCACCACTTCGCTGAGCTTCGGCTTCCCTATCTGTCACCTTGGGGGTGGCTGGGAGGCATGGAACTGCTGCCCAGAGCCCATTTCTCTCCCACCCCCTCAGTTTTCGCCTTTGCTGCCCCTTGAAAGGCCACCCTGGAAGCCCACTCCCCTCATCGGGGCACCAGGTGGGCCTGAGTCCTGAGACAACGCCTCTCCCACCCTCACCCCGAGGACAGGGGAGGGCTTGGCCCTCCTGAGCCTGAGTGGTTGAGCTCCATGCCTCTCAAACTAGGCCAGTGTGGCCAGGTCCCAGGCATGCGCCGGTGCTAAAGGACACTCAGCTTGATGGGGCACTGGACAGGGCAGGGTTGCACGGCAGGGGGCGCTTTCACCAGGGCCACCCCTTGAAGATGGCAGGAAAGCAAGGTTTGGAGACACCAGGGAGCCCACCGGTGCGGAGGGAGGAGGGCTTGTGTCCACAGCCCCTTCGTCCAGATGCCCGGATTAGGGGCTCCGTTTTCCAGAGAAGGGAAGTGACTTGCCCAGGTCACTAAGCGCGCGGGCGGCAGAGCTGGGACTCGACCATGACTCCCCAAACCACCCACAACAGAAATGGTGACGCTCACGTGCCAACTCCTGTAGGAGAGCCCTTCCTGCCTCCCTGCACAGCCCTGCCGCATGCTCCGCCTCCCCACCCGCCCTGCACAACCACTGCTGCCACACTGGCCACCAGGGAACTAAGACCGGGCGAGGCTCTGCCTCCACCTGCCACAAAGCATGGAGCACTGGGAGGCCACAGCCCCGAAACCACCTATGAACCAGGTCCAAATTCACCCTCTGCCATGCCCCACTGTGTGGCTGCCTGAGCCTAGCACGGGGGCCACCGTGCAGGCCCAGCAGCCAGGCCACCCGGCATGACTGTGGAGTGATGGGATGGGGTTGTTATTGACACTGGGAAGACGAGGCCTGGCCCAGCTGTCCTCAGAGCTTGTGATCCACTAGGGAACAGAACAGCCCCCATGGGGATGGGATCCCAGTGTCTGCACTGTTGTAGGTGGGCAGAGCACAGCAGTCTCTCCACAGAAGTACCTCAGGAACCCCCGGATGCCAGGCCAAAAACATGGGCTCTCTCTGCCCCAAGTTTAAATCCCATCTTTGCCCCTTACAGGCTGGGTGACCTCGGGCAACTCCTCATGCGCCTGAGCCTCAGTGTGCTCATCCTTGCAGTGGGGATGAGAAGAGCGCCTATGCTGTAGTTTCTGAGTAAAGCACTTAGAGCAGAACTCACAGCCCGTGTCAGAGCTACTGCGCCTGCCCAGGGCCTGACCCAGAGGCTCAGGAAACAGGTTTCCATAAATAGCAGCAGCAGCAGTATTCACTGGGCGCCTGCCACCCGCTCCCCTAGCACTGGGGTGCACCAGTCACCTCGTCATGACCTCACATGTGAAGAGTCCTCACCCCATTTTACAGAAGAGGCCATGTGAATGGTTGTCCAGGGCTCAGTGGGTCTCCAAAGCTTTCATCCATCAAAGAAGGAACCTGCCAGTCACATGTGTGGCCCCACCACAACCCTAAGGGAAGAGCTCTTAGCCTCACTTTATTTGGGGAAACTGAGGCTCAAAGGTGAAGCCACTGCACAGTGAGTCAGGGGTCTGGCCAGGAGGCACTCCTGGATTTGCTAACTCAGAGACACAAACAGGCTGGGCCAGCGGCTCACAGCACCCCCTCCCACAGGGAGCCTTGCCGGAGGGACAGGCCTATTATACCCCCCAGTGGGAAGCACGGTAGCATCTCAGGCTGACCAGGAACCCAGAGGCCCCCCAGGTTTCCCTGGGCCCAGCACATCCCACACAGCAAAAGGAAAACAGAGAAGTCAAGGCATGCGGGACCATCAATTCCCAAGGCTACTTCTGTGCTGCCCCTGGATCTAACTAGGTAGGCCCCCACTGACCTCTGGGGTAGGGACAGGGGCCCTGGATTGAAAGACTGTGAAGGCAACTGCCAGGCCGGTGTTGCCAACATTGCATTTGGTGTGTGGCAGCCCGAGGAAGTCCAGCTCTGCACCCTGGCTGAGACCAGCATGGACCCTCCTCTCTGCATCCTGAGACCAGCACAGACCCTCCTCTCTACTTGGACCCTCCTCTCCACCCTGGCTGAAACCAGCACAGACCCTCCTGTCTGTACCCTGGCTGAGATCAGCATGGACCTGCCTCTCTGCACCTCAGATTCCAATTTGCAAAAGAGAACCTCAGAGAAACGCCCTGACAAGGTGAGGTCTTATCTGCAAGGCACTTGGCACTGGGCTTGGCACATGTACATGGTCCTATAATGGACCAGAAATGGGTGCTACTATTATTAAAGGCCTCTCCACAGAGGTGATAAATTTCATCCTAAGTAATGAGAATTATGGATACCTTTTATTCTTGACTTGACGCTTTTTGTAAGTAGAAAGTGAAACATTTTATGTTTAAAGTTAATAACCCACTCAGGGCCCTGCACTATTCTGCTCTTGGCTCCACTAGCACCTTCCTCTGACTCCAGCCTACACACCTATCTCCCACTCCGGGATTTCAGAATGCCATCAGATGTGTTCCCCCTCACCAAGCCTCAGTTTCCCTGTCTATCAAGGGAGCTTCCACACCTGTGGCCAGGCCAGGTGAGTGAGGACCATATGAGGAGGCACACGGCACTCAGTGAAGGTAGCCTCCAATCTGCTTTCCTCCTAGGCCTTGGGAGGGAGAGAGGCTGCTGGGAGCACATGGGCTGGGCAGATGGGAGCACTATGGTCCTGGCCTTCTTGCCCTCCTGCCCATCAGGGTCACTAGGCTGCGTCTGGAGTGACATGGTCTTCCTGGGGCAGCTGTGCCAGCTATGGGAGGGAGTGGGTGAGGCTGCCATGGAGACAGCCCAGAAACAGGCCGTAGGCCACAAGCTGCTGCCACTATTTGCCATAGACGTCAGCACTGGGCCCAGATGGCCAGGCAGCCCAGGGCTGCCCAGGTGCGAGGCTACTGTGGCGACCGTCACCACAACAAACAGAGTTTCACAGGCCACCACCACAAGCCACAATAAGCCCGCCAGCCTCGGCTTGCAGGGTCCCCAGCTCAGGCGGGCACAGTGCCAGGAATCTGTGTCCTGGGCCAGCACCAGCTTCCCAGCAGTACCACAGGCAGGGAACAAGGAATTCAGCCACTGACCTACAATACACAGATAGTAAAGAGAGGCCCCTGGACTCAGACTCAAATCCCACCATTCTGTCAACCCCGTCTTTACTCCTCCTACTCATTTCTTGAATAAGCCACCTTCTTTCCACCTCAGGGCCTTGGCATGTTCTGTTCCCTCGCCTAGAACGCTCTACCCTGCAACGTTGTCCTAGCTGGTATATGATCCTCCCCTTTCACATGCTCAGAGACGCACTCCTGAATACTCCAACTAAACCCCCTTATTAATGGCTGTCTTTGTGTCCAACTGGCTTCTCTCCTGTCACTTCTCACAAGTCACCATCCTGTAGTTTCTATCTGAGAAGCAGCTAGCAAAATGCACTGACTGGAGCCAGGCAGCCTGAATTCACATGGTATCTCAGCCACTTCCTAGCTGCGAGCCCTTGGGCAAGTGACTTACCCTCTCTGGACAACATGGCCTCAACTGTGAAATGAGGATGATGGACCAGCCTCCCAGGATCATCAGGTGTGTAATGAGGTGGCCAGGGCATGCCTCAGCAGTGCCTGACACGTGGAAGATTACATGGAGCCATCCAGAAACCACAGTACCCAAGATAACCCCAGCCCTCTTCCCTAGACAGCCACTGTTAATACTCTCAGCAGCTCCAGGAGGGAAAACTTTTCTTGTGTCTGTTTTACCAAGGGGTTCAGAGAGCTCACAGAGTGAATGTCTAGTAGGAGGCAGACATGAAGACAGGTCTGTTGGCTTCAATGACCAAACATCAACAAAGAGCCTGAGAGAGGGGCCTTCCTACCCCTGCAGCCACCCCAGTCCCAAGGCCTTGGGGAGGTTCTAAATAAACTCATCTGTGCCACTTCCTCTCAGGGTTAGTCATGGGGGTAGTGGGTGGGACAACCCCTCACCATGAACCCTGCCAGGGATTCCACTCACGAAGGGGCCCCACAGCATGTTCCATTCAGCCCCATCCCAGTACCCAGTGACAAAGGCAACGCTCCCTCTTTATTATTCCTCCCTCCTCTTCAGAACATGCAGAGTGCTGCTCATGTTTTCTGATCCACTGGAGAAGTCCTGGGTCCTGAGCGTCTATTCCCATCAGGTAAAGAACCACATGGTGCCATGGACATGGGGGAGGCCAGATGTCCAGAGGCTCCCCATGCTCCTTCCCAACCCCACTCAGCTGGTCATTCCTATTCTGTAGGGTCCCTTAGAGAGAGATCAATTAGGCCAACCCACTCCCATTGCACTGGTGGGTAAACTAAGGCCCCAAGAAGGGGAGGGGCAGGCTTTCAGGTGGGCAGTAGACTTGCCTAGAAAGCTAATGTTTATTGGCTTTGACAAGCTAAACCCATGCCCCGCATTTGACATTCATTATCTCCACTCGGCGCGGTCAGCACGCCAGCTCCCCCGGATGAGGTGCTCAGAGCACCCGGTTCGTGACGAGGGCCACTGGGGCTCAGAGCCCTTATGCAGGAGCAGTAACCGGCACTCAGGCCCACATCTGTGTGATGCTAGAGTCCCTGCCCCATAGTATCTCTCCCTCAAAGAGGCCCCTGTGGAGCTCTCAGGGGTCACCACAGTCAAGCACTGGCAGGTAGCAAGGACAAGCAGAGGCTAGTGGGGTCCCCAGTGCTGCAGCACCCTTTCCCTGAGGTCCTGAAAGAAGGGAAGGGCTCTCTCGTTTACTGAGCACCTATACACGCCAGGCCTGGCACCTGCTATAGTCACCATCTACGCCCTAGCACACAGGTGAGTCACAGGCTGGGCTATGGGGAATGCTCAACCCCTCGGCCCTGCCCTTTCATCTCCCAGCTGTGTGGTGGCCAGGCCCTGGACTGCAAGGCCCTTGGCAACCCCCCTGACCCTCAATCTCTCAGAGCCTTTCCCATCTGCAAAACATATGGGGAGGATTCTCTGTATCTGCTCACCTCAAGGCACCCATCTGTTCTGCAATGAGCAGACAGGGCCCTGGAATCCCCAGACTAAGCTCCAACCCGGGCATGTGTCAATGTCTGAAAACATTCAAACTGTCACAACTTGGGGGTGCTATTGGCATCCAGTGGGTAGAGGCCAGAGATGCTGCTGCATAACCCACAATGCATACCCAGCCCCCACAACTGAGAATAAATCCAGCCCCAAAACAGCTGACCAGGCCCTGGCCAGTGATGCTCAGTGGTTAGAGTGTCAACCCATGTACCAAAGGGTCACAGGTTCAATTCCTGGTCAAGGGCACGTGCCTGGGTTGCAGGTTCAATCCCTGGCCCCAGTTGAGGTGAGTGCAGGAGGCAACTGATTGATGTTTCTCTCTCTAATCTGTCTGTCTGTCTCCCTCTCTCTCTCCACCTCCCTCCCTCCCTTCCACTCTCTCTAGAGATCGAAAAAAATATCCTAGGGAGAGGAGTAAAAAAAACAAACAGCTTGGCCACAAGAAAATGGACAGACAGGCAAAGTCAGTGTGCGTAATGCTTACACAGAGTCCAAGTGTGCAAATGCTCTGAGGAGAAAGAGGCGGGGCCTGGGGCCTGGCTGGCGTGGCTCAGCCACTGAGCATGGACCTGGGACCGGGGAGATCGCAGTTCGGTTCACAGTCAGGCACGTGCCCGGGGGGCGGCTCCACCCCCAGTCAGGGGCGTGCAGGAGGCAGCCAATCCATGACTCTCATCACTGATGTTTCTCTCTCTCTCCCTCTCCCTTCCTCTCTCTGAAATCACTAAAGACATATTAAAAAAAACACACACACAAAAAACAGCACGGCATGGAGACGTCTTGGAGATAAGATCTGAGCTGAGGCTGACTTGGGAGGAGAAGACAGCTGTGGACAGCTCTAGAGCAAAAGTGGCCCAAGCACAGGAGACAGTGCACAGGGCCCTGGGCAGGGAGGAAGAAGGGGGGAAGAGCCTGCAGCCAGCCTGCGGGGCACAGTGGGCAGCCTCAGGCCACCCTTGGTGCTAGTGGGAATGTGGGCGCACAGGGCCCCCACTCTGGAGGGTGACTCAGTGCTACCCAGGAACCTCACCTCAGGAACTTACCCCTAAGCTACAGCTTTCAAGAGAAAAAGAGTCGCAGCACTTGGGGAGGCCTGTGTGCGAGGCAAGGCCTGTGCTAACCCTGAGTCACATCCCAGTCGGTTCCTTAGGGATCCTAAGAGGCAGGGACGACAGATCTCCACGTGACCGATGAGGACACTGAGGCCCAGGGTTTATAAAATCAAGAGGCTGCCCCTAGGAGTGGCCAGGGTCTGGGGGCCCTCGGCAGACCGGGGGCACAAACACTGTGTGTCGCAACGGGGGCTGTCCCGGGTTCAGCAGAAGCAGGAGGAGGAGAGTCGTGAAAGGGAGAGGACGCTGGCCTCTTCACAGAGGAGTCCAGGGTAAGCAAGAAGCTGTCTTTTTGTAACTTCGAGGTTCCTAACCACTGCAGTACCAGTTACTGAAATGTAATTTAGATAAAATAATAAGAAAGGAAGAAACCCTATTTAACCCCGGGCCCTCGGTTGCTGCAGGCCTGGGACTCAGGGTCCTCCTCCACCTAAAGGTTCAGCGGGACTTACCGGTGTCCCTCGCAGGGCCTCCCAGTAGCAGGACCTGCTAAGAACTGGGTGGTGCCTCAGAGACTGTCCAGTGCAGATCCTGGGCCAGAGGCCTGGAGTCTCACTCAGGGACACACACCAGGACAGCGGCACAGCCAGGCTTGAATGCAGGCCCCTAGCTACTAGACCGGTGCTCCTCCCCGGGGCCACCAGATCCTGGCTCCCCACACCTCAGTTGTGGCCATGACAGCCTCCCCCAAGCCACTCTGGCAGAGGCTGAGAGAAAATGAGTGAGGAAGGATGGACTTTGGTATCAGGAAACCTAAGCTGCTGTATGACCGTGGGCAAGCCAAACCCCTCTCTGAGCCTCCCTTGACATTCTGGGGAGTGCAACGGCCTTGACCTCCAGGAGAGAATGAGCCCAGGTTAGGGTGGTTAAGACAAAGCCAAGCTCTGGACAGGCCTCTGTGACCTCAGGTGAGTCACTCCCCCGCTCTAGGCCTGTGTACTCATAACTCAGTGATATCCAAGGAGGAAAAACACACCCACGTTGTTGGGTGACCATGAGGCTAAATGAGATCTTGCATATAAAATGCCTGGCACCAAACAGGTTGGATCACTGGCCACCCTGGTCCTGGCCCAAAGGCCTCCAGTTACTAAGGTGGATCTTCAGATCACAGAGTGGCCCCCACACTGCAGGGTGAGCTCCTAGAGGGCAGGGTGGGCCCCCAGACTGCAGAGTGAGCCCCCAAAGGGCAGGGTGGGCCCCCAGACTGCAGGGTGAGCCCCCAAAGGGCAGGGTGGGCCCTCAGACTGCAGGGTGAGCCCCCAGAGGGCAGGGTGGCCCCCCAGACAGTAGCATGAGCCCCCAGAGGGCAGGGTGAGCCCCCAGAGGGCAAGGTGGACCTCAGACTATAGAGCCCAAATTCCAGGCCTCAAGAGGCTGTGACTAGAGAGGGACACACAACCTTCCCAGAGTCTCAGGGAAAAGGGGCCCTCCCAGTGCTTGGGCTGCGGGCTGAGTTCCCACAGGTCTCCATGTGGGGCCAGTGTGAGATAATCAAGCTCCCCAGGCCACCTGATGGGCCCCATGCTCCTGCTTGGGCAAAAGGGTGTAAGTGCCTTTCCTTAACAAATGTCATCCTTGCTCTTTTTGCTGTTGTTAAGCCTCATCTGAGGATATTTTTTCTATTACTTTTTCAGAGTAGAGGGAGGGGAGAGAGAGAAACATCAGTGTTAGGGAGACACATCGACTGGTTGCCTCCCACACTCATCCCAGCCAGGGGCAGGGAGCGAACCTACAACCGAAGTATGTGCCCTTAACCAGGAATCAAACCCAGGACCATCTGGTGTGCAGGCGGACGCTCTAACCACTGAACTACACTGGCCAGAGCACCACTCTTGCTTTTACTATCATTAGTATCAAAACAAAATCTTACAAAACAGGGTTGGTGGGAGAAATACCCAAAAAGGTAATCTTGGTGGTAAAAACACTGGTATGTAGCTGAGGTGCAAATTTAGCACTGCTTGGGCACCTACCGTGTTCCTGGACTTGGAAGTCCATGGCTCCTCACCTTCAACAGCAGCCTGAGAATGGGTGTTTTTATTCCCTTGGGTCACAGGAGAACAGGGGGGCTCAGGAGGTCACAAAGGGAGAAGGGACATAGCTAGGCCTAGAACCAGCCCCCCCACCTCAGAGTTCCGCCAGGCTCACCCATCAAGGGTCCAACCACATCATCATAGGGCCTGCCTAGGGCAACCTAGGGTGGGCAGCAAGCTGTGCTAGTAGCTGGAGGGTGTGGGGCGACCAGAAGTCCAAGTCAGAGACAAGCAGAAGGACAGGAGGGCAGGAGACTCTCCGACTCACGCCCAGAGCGGTCACGGCGGGCAATCCGTCCACGCTCGGCAGGCACCAAGCACCCACACCCACAAAGCACCTACTTACTGGATGTACATGCTCCCAGCTCCCTATGTACTTCCTAATTGTGCCCCAACACTGCCACTGACATCCACAGCTCTTCACCGGTCACCCCACACCACTGGCTAACGCACCCTTAGGAAAACCTTTGAGCTGACCATCCGCAAGGTCATCAGAGGCAGGACAGTAGGGCTCAGCGCAGCTGTGCGGGCCGAGCGCTGTGCAACGGGCTCACTCAAAGCAACAACAGAAACAGCTGCAAACGCTCCTGTTCATGAACCTTGAGCAGCAAGTCCTCGCAGCCCTGCAGTTTAGGTTCAAGTGTCATACCCACTATGCAGGGGAGGAAACTAAGGCCACACAGCTCACAGGTAGAAGACTCCTGAACCTGGCCGGCTGGCTCTTGCCCCTCCCCACCGCCACACGGCATGGCAGGGCCATGGACAGGGTGAGCATGGGAGCCCAGGGGTTCTGTAGAACAGCGAGCTTAGATATACCACAGGTAAGTGAGAGCTCAATTTTAAAAAATCATAAAGAGAGCATGTGAGATCTTGCTCGCAGCAATGCTGTCAGTTTGGCTCAAACAACCTCTCATAAAAACTCTCTAGAGGTTCAGATGCTTCTTACATTGACATTTAGTTGGCACAGTGAGACAGGATTTAGAAGAAGCCCATCCAGGACCGCCCTACAGACCAGACCCAGTGCTGGGTGCCAGCAGGCCCCCTGTGCACCACGGCCTCCCTGCTCCCCCCAGGTGAACAGGAGTGAGTCCTCGCAGGACCCCAGGACCCCTCGCTGTGAGCAGCAAGCAGACCGGGGCGTTATTAGAGCTGTTCTTGGAAAATCCTTGAGATAGATAAGGGCTGACATAAACCAGGGAAAAGGGGGGGGAAATGGGTTGCTGCTTTAAGTTTAGGCTTTTTAACTATGATGTTTACCGAAACTGTGAACACAATCTTTGCTGGTTAAATGAGAGACTGAGCTCTCTTTAGCTCAGAAAGAGAAAGGACACTCGCTTCCCCAACCTGAGTAGCAAATGGAGTGATGGTAGTTGTTCAGAACCCTGAATCTGGAGTGGCAGAAACGGGCGCCAGGAGGTGTCCAGGGCAGTAGCACAGCAGGTCCCAGAGAAGCTGGAAGGAGCCATGGGGAAGAGGTCAGGAGCCCTGGAATGGGTTCACACTGAGATGAGAGAGGAGCCCATGCCTTGGAAAGCATCGAGGTTCCAGCAGCACCAGGTACGCTCTCACTGGCCCTAGCTCGGGTACTTTTAGGTGACTAAGAATCTTTGTGGGGTTGTCTGGAGATGTGCATGTCAGGGCTGGTTTTTCCTAGAAGTTTGTTTAGACTCTACAGATCTCAAAATTAATATGGGAAATCATGTCTCCCAGGCCAACAAGACCCAAGACACAGCCTCCCATTAATACTAAGATGGCTGAGATGAGGATCCTTTGCTATTTCTACATTGCATGCACAACAGAAAAAGTCAGCTATATTAGACAGAATGGATGAAAAAACTATTAAAGACTGTCTCAGAACTTAAAAAGGCCTTCTCCCCTAAGCTAAAGTGAAACCACATAAAAGGATTTACAAAAGAGAGACAGCTAAAGTATTTAAATAAATGTCATTTAGGTGCCAACCCAATTCTTAGAGGTATTAAAAATGGCTCTCCTAATTTAAAAGGGGGAAGGTCATTTGGAACTTAACTTGTCAACAACAGATATAAATTGTAAATTCCTCCAAAACAGAATTTGGATCCAACTGTTCTGTGTCTGTCTGTGTATGTCTATATATGTGTGTTATAAATGTGAAATAATTTTCTACCTCTGGATGATATTGCTAAAATTAACCTAAAGGCAAGCACTTGTAAGGACCGGGTATTCTAAAATTCTCAGAAATAGAGAAACGAACTCAAATGCTTTTCAAGTTCATGTGATCTAAGATTAATCCTCAGTAAATACAAGCTAGCTTAAGTTTGTTGCTTTAAGTAAAAGAAACATGTCTATTTGCCTGGACTTTACAAAAATAAGTCCATGTTAATAACTGACCTTGATGTCTATGAAATATGTTTCTAGAGATTAAGTGATAAAAAACAACAACAGCGCTTAGTCAGGGCTATGGAAACCCAGGTGGCTTCGTCCTTCCCTGCTCCGGGCTCCCCAGTTTTCGATTCTTACATTCCTTCATGCATTTAAGCTGGACTTACACTAGATGAAGGAACTGATGAGCTGGCTCTATTGAAAGGGGGGCATCTTACACTATTGCCAAGGCAGACAAAGTCACTTCAAGAAAATGCCAAATAGGTAACCGCCTCATTTCACAGCAAACTCGCGGGACACAAAGACTTTAAAAATCATCAAATAAAATACACTGTCCAACCTCATTGGAAGGGACCTTATCAGGCACTAACCACAAATGGACATCCACCTACTCCATCTCTGACACTTGCCTCCGCCTACAACAGACATCAAAGGCTCCTCACAGTCGAGAAGCCACTGACGTCGCAGGTAGACAGCTGTCCAAGGACATTCACAAGTCTGCAGACCTACAGATCGCTACTGAACTCAGAATCCATTTGGTTTGATTTTCTTCACCTGTCTGCTGACAATATTGTCATAATAATTATACTTGTCCTTTGGGTTTTTCTATATAGTCCAACTGGTCATGATCATTGAACATGTGTAAATCTTGTGCTAGATGCCAAATACAGGAAAATGAGACAGATGGCAAAACCCGGCCACAACAGTTCACAGGACAGAAATGACCCTGAGTCCTGTTGCTTTTGCCTTCGCCTCAACTCCGATCCCACGGTCACAGTACTGCCCCATCCCCAACGGCCAAGACAAGGTCGATACCGAGACTTCCTAGTAATGAGCCTTCCTAGTGCTGAGAGACTACAGGCAGTATTCAACCAAAAGGGGGAACTGTGGACTTAAAAAAGGGGTTCTATGGAAAGTAACTTCACAGGGTGTCTTGGTCATAAATATGCCCCAGGCATGTAACTTCTTTGACCAAAAGACTTATCTTTTCCATAAGCAGGCCCTGTGCAGGGTTTCTGTGTATCTAGCTTAACACACTTTTGAAATGGCCCCTTCCAGATCCCCCCTTCTAAAGCAGACCACCTTCAAGACAGCACACAATCTGAACCATCCCGTAATGTAGCCCCACCTTGCTTCCCCCACCCTGGCGTTATCACCCTCACAACCCCTCCTTAACCCCAGGTGCATAAAAGAAGCTGCAAACCGTAATTCTCCAGAGCATCAGAGAGCTTCTCCCCACATATGTCATCAGTTTGGATCAAATACATTCTTATACAATTTTTAAAAAATAGATATAAATAATAAAAAAATAAAGAAACGATTAATACAGAAGTCAGGACAGTTGTTAAGGAGATACCTTTCAGGGGTTTCAGGGCACAGTAACATTCGATTTCTTTAACTGAGTGTTGGGTACACAGAATTAATTTTATTTTTATTCTTTAAAATATAGAGGTACAGCCCGGCAGGGCGTGGCTCAGCAGCTGAGCGTCGACCTGGGGTCCAGGCGATCGGGGTTCGATTCCCAGTCAGGGCACATGCCCGGGTTGCGGTCTAGGCAGCCCCATCAATGACTGTCTCATCATTGATGTTTCTATCTCTCTCTCCCCCTCCTTTCCTCTCTTTGAAATCAATAAAGATATATTTAAAAATAAAATAAAATAAAATAGTAAAGTAAAATATAGAGGTACATTCTATATATTCTTTTGGTGTCCAAGATATACTTACACTTAAAAAATTAAAAAGGAATAATAGAAAGCCCAACCTTCGGGGTGGGACTCGGCCAGGGTGTGTCAGCACAGCAGGGTGCAGGCCCCACCCAGATGTGGCAGGAGGGCTGGTACAGAACCACTGGGGGCAAGGCACCAGCTGGAAGAGGGACTGAGAAGCCAGGGTGGCTCCTGGAATGCCAGCTCAGATGTGACACCCCAGAGAGACACCCTCAGGGCTGGGGGAAGGGTGACAGGGACTTGTGCCAGGGACTGGGGTATAGGGTAGGAAAGATGCTTCAGGGTGAGCCTGGTGACCCTCTTCGAAGTTGGCATGGACCCAGACTTGGTGTCCGTGAGCTGCAAGGGGCCTACCAGACAGCTACTGTCTGCTCTTCATGCCCTTAATACAGAGCCTTTGGGGGTTTCCAGGGCCACTAATGGGGCAGCTGAGCAAGCAGCCCTGACTTACGTGGGCAGTGCCCCAAGGCTGCGAGCCCCAATGTCAGGAGCTGAGTTCAGGGCACACCTGCCTCATCACCCCATCCAGCAGGGATGGGCTCTCTGTGTGGTGTCCTCCATGCTACTCCCCAGTGTCCTTCCTCTGGGACGAAATGGTAACGCAGCCCCCCTCCCGAGGTCAGCCTGCAGTAGCTAAGACCCTGCACCCAGCCTGGCCCTGCATCCCTCAGGTCGACTGGCACACCTGGCCTTGGGTCTACACTCGGAACCACTATTCCCAATGCCTCCTTCTGCTCCCCAGGCAGAGCTCCTTAAGAATCAGGGCTCCTCACTCACCCCTGTATTCCCTCAGCTAGCACTATGCCTGGCACTAATGAAGTTCTACCAACTGAGACGCCAGCCTAGGAGGCTCCTATCCTCCCGATTCCCCATCCCACACCTCCCCTTGATGCTTTGGGAGAGGCAGACCTGTAGCCCCCCAGTCCTCTCTGTGCCCCATGGGCCTTCCCCAGGAAGGCCCAAGAGACAATGGAAGCCCCCAGCTCCAGCTTGAGGACCAGTGGGAAAGAGCCTGGTACATTCTGGCTGGCATTATAGGACTCTGCAGCCTGACAATCCCCATGGCACAGAGCTTCCAATCCATCATCAGAAGGCCCAGTCTTGTTTATTCCGCCACCAGTGAACAACTGCCATAACCACAGCAATAGGGAAATAAGAACAGATGCCATTCCTCTGACAAACACTATCTGGAATCTTTACCACCACCTGCAAGGCAGGGGGTTTACTACCACTTTATAGAATGGAGACAAGATCAGAGAGGGCGTGTGAGGAAGTCGAGGAAGTCGGGAAGTAGTGGAACAAATCAAAACTTGAATGCAGCCCATTCACACCCCCAAGCTCAGGCTCCACCCCCACCTCCAGGTTCTTGGTAGGGAGAGGACAGTCTTCTTGTGCCCAGTACCTGACACAGAGCAAGAGTGAAGTGGCCCGGCCAGGTGTGGCTCAGCAGTTGAGCGTCGACCTAGGATCCAGGCGATCGGGGTTCGATTCCCGGTCAGGGCACATGCCCGGGTTGCAGGCTCGATCCCTAGTAGGGGGCGTGCAGGAGGCAGCCAATCAATGATTCTCTCATCATTGATGTTTCTATCTCTCTCCCTTTCCCTCTCCTTTCCTCTCTCTGAAATCAATAAAGATGTAGTTTAAAAAAAAAAAAAAATGAAGTGAATGTCTACACCCAGCAAGATGGGCAGGTGGGGTCCCCATTCCCATTCCACGGGAGAGGAAACTGAGGACTCTCACCAGAAAAGTAGGCCATGCCCAGGGGATTGAAGTTATTGACAGAGCACAGTGAATGTACAAGACACGACGTGTCCCATGTCACGCAGCAAAAGGGGCTGAGCTGAGATTTGACTGCAGACAGTCTTCACCTCTCCATACCCACCTTTCCGACCTCAGGCCTCCTACCCTACACCACCTTTGCTCCTCAGCCTCCCAGAGTCCCCAGCCGTGGGTCTGAGCCTGAGGAGCCCCTAGGCCAAGGGCAGTGAAGAGCCACCACCACCTGCTCCTGCTCCATGAACAAGAGGAAGCAGGGCACTTGCCTAATAGAGGAAGCTCCTGGGCGGGGCTGGCACAGGGCCAGGAAGGGTACAGGGACCCAGCCCAGTCTGAGGCCCAAGAAGGGGGCCACCTCCCTTATCCACCTCAGAGACAGATGCTGACCTGTGAGGCTGGGGCTCATAGTCTTCCTTCTTACCCACCAACTGACAGGCCATCACCCCTTTAAGCAACAGCCAGCAGGATGGCATGCTCGGTGGGTGAGTCAGTGCCCAGTGCTCGCTGACTCACCCACCGGAAGCTTCCCGCTGCCCTGGCTCTGTCCCCACACAGGCAACTGAGAACTTTGCTCCCTCCCTTCAGGCCTTGGGCCACAGGCTGGCTGATAGTTTCCTGTGCGTCACACCAGGGGTGGAGGAAGTCCCCAAGGTGCCACCCTCAAGTTTTTCCAACAGCTGGAAAGGGACGAGGTTGGAGGTGGGGCAGCGGCCACGGCAAGCAGGGCCAGGACACAGACAGATCTCTGCAGCCTCAGTGTACCATCGGGCAGCCGGGAGCAACATGAAGATCAACCATGAAGTACCCACATGAGGGCACACACAGTGCAGCAGGGGAAGTGACAGGATATGTGTGGTGCCACCAAGGACAAATGTAGCTTGGAGCAGCAAACCAGGGCCATGCCACTGTCTTTGGCTTCTGACCCCAGCCAAAGATGGCATGTGAGGGAGGAAGCCAGGGAATGCCAGCAGGGCTGTGGGCCTGGGGCCTGGTGCACTCATGGAAAACTCCTCAGGCCAGGGGCACGGAAGACAAGGCAGGGCACCCACCACATGGCAGGCAACTCAAAGGTAAAGTTCCCTTAAGGCCAGTGCCAATCACACCCTGCTTTGTTCAAATTCCTTTGAGGAGCCAGAGAAGAGCACCACACTAGGGCCCTGTGCCCAGGATGGGGAGGACACAGGTGAGCACCCGGCTCTGTGGACTCTGTCCAGCCACACACATCACATCTGACCTCGGTTTTGCCATCTGCCAAATGGGCAGGACTGCAGTGAGTAAAATGTGCCAAATGTAAAGGGCTGTGCACAAAAGAGGCACCACCTTTGTCTTAGTCTGTCCTCCAAACTGGGCATGGACTGGAGGAGGCAGCGACTGGACACAGGTGTATGGGGTGAGGGGAGTGTCCCAACAACTCAGCTCGAGCACCCAGCACAGGAAGAGTGGAGCACTGAGAAGGTCTTTGGAGACACACAGTCCTAGGTAGAACCCAAGCTCCATCTGTCACACCTATGACCTCAGGTGAGACACTGACTGTCTCAGCGGTTCCTCAACTCTAAATGGGGCTGTGAGGAATAAATGGAAGAGCTCATGGCACATGGAAAAAAGCTTGCTAAGTAGGAGCTTTTGGAATGTTTGGTGAGGGGGCACTGGGGTTTCCCCACCACATCCTTTCACAGGCCCCAAAAAGGCTGACAGGGCCCCTGGGCCCTGGGGAAGGCCCTCTATCTAACCCACCCAACATCATCTGTTACCTGAACTCACAAACTGGAAATTCATCTCTGTACAGAGACTCAGGGAGGGCACTGCCAGGACTAAAGTCACACAGCACAGGGGGATCAAGCAGTGTCTCCCCAAAGTGCTTTTTCCCTTCACACCTCTGCAACTTTAACTTTTATTTGGATGAGGCATTCCCTGCCTAGAAGATCTGAAAGGGCCTTAAACAACAAACACTGCTTCCAACCTCTTCATTCTGTCCATGAAAACAGTGTCACAGAGAGACTGAGGGACCTGCCCTAAGTCCCATCCCACTGCACTGACCAAGCAAGGCCTAGACCCCGCTGGGGCTGGAGAAAAGTGTCTGATCTCCCAGTCCTCCAGAGTGGTTTCCTGGTTCCCAAGCTCCACAAGGTCTGTGCAGTGCAAGTCCCTCCCCAGCCACCCCCCCACCCCGCCCCCAAGTGCCTCCTGAGTTACTCACAATGGTTGGGCAATGGTCAGGGATCCTACATCCCACTTACGTAAGATGTAATTGCCCTGCCCACCTCCGGCTGGGCTCTAGCTCACAGCCACCACAGCCCCTCTCCAGGACTCTGCATACCCTCCCACTGTCTGGGCCTCTCCAGAGAAAAAGAGGTAAGGCAACCCCTAATTAGGGGCCCACTAAGTGCCCACTGTTCCCTCTCTTCCCCACCTCCAACTCTGCAGCTGCAACCCAAGCAGAGGCAAGACCTTGACCCCACATGGCTGAGCCCTTTCTAGCAAAAAAAAAAAAAAAAAAAAAAAGATAACAATAGTAACAGGACAGCACCACGCTGTCCTGTCATCTCATCACCCACTCGTGCTTAAAAACTCTTTAGTATTCACTATCTCACGTGATGCTCCAGAGTACAGAAAAGGCATGTGCGGTCACTCCTAGTTACAGATAAGGAGAGCCCAGGGCCCTCGGCCGCCGAAGTGAGCAGCCCATTCATTACAGCTCGGGCTAGCTTGGAAATCTCCCACACAGCCAGCCTGCGGAGGCTGGCGTGCCAAAAACATCCTTTCCTCTTCCTACAAAAAAACCCTTTCACCCTCCAAGTCTCCCCCCGCCCAGCATGACAAATCCCGCTGCCGCCGCAGCTGCCACCTCACAAAAATTTCCAGGAAGACTGGCTACTTGGGGAAGGCAGAGCGAGCCCCTGCGCGGCCGGCCCGCGCCCGCGGACGGCAGGGACGGGCGGCAGCAGCCCCCTGGAGACGCGGCCGGGGCCCCGGACAGGAGCGCGCGCCACGGCCGGGGCGGCGGAGGGCGGGCCGGGGGCGCCGGCGAGGCTCGGGGGCGGGGTTCCGGGCGCGGTGCGAGGCCAGGGACCCGCGAGCGGGGCCCACGAGGAGGGCGAGGGCTGGGGGAGAGGCGGAAGGGGGCTCGGGCTGGAGCAGCCGGGCGACCCACGGGGTGCGGGTGGGGTGCAGCAGCGACCCCCAAGGGGAGGGCCGCTGGGGCCCAAAGGCGGAGCCCGTCAAATCAGAGCCGGGGACAGCCCTGAGCCCAGGCGTGGAGGGGCCGGGTGCAGGACCGGGGGGATCCCACCGGGTGCAGCCGAGGGCCCTGTGCGGGGCGCAGCTCCGGCCTAGAGGAGGCCGGGACGCTCCCGACCTGCAGAGGGGCGACCAGAAGGCGGCCCGGCCCGGGTCTGGGCCTGGGTGCAGAGCCCAGGCCTCATCGGGGTGCAGGGAGACCCCAGGCCGGCACCGGAGGGCGCCGGGGTAGGGCCCGGGCCCGGGCGGGGCCGGGGCGGGTCCCAGGGCTCGGGGTTCGCATCCCGGGCCGGACCGGGCGCGGGAAGGCGGCGGGCGGCCCTACCTTTGGACTGGGGTAGGCCAGCGGGCTGGCTCGGGGCGGGCGACTCCATGGTGCGGGCGGGCCCGGGCGGCGGCGGGCCTAATCTAGAGGGCGACGGGCTCGGCCCGGGCGGAGCACGCTCATGGCTGCGGCCAGGGAGCCCGGGCGCGGCGGGGGCGGCGGCGGGCGGAGCGCGGGCCGCGGCGGGGAGGACGAGCGGAGCCCGGCGGCGCGGGAGCCAGACTGTGCGGGGCCCCGGCGGCCGGGGGGCGGGCGAGACGCAGGCCCCGCCCCCGCGCGCCGATTGGCCCCCCGTCTCCGGCGTCCCCTGCCTATCAAACGCCAGCCTGGCCTTCCGGGGGGAGCGTGGCACCGCCCTCCGTGGGCCCAGGGCCCGGCTCCGCCCACTGCCCCGCCCGACCCCGGAAGCCGGGAGCCAGCCAGGCTCCGCCCCCCGGGCGCCGGCCCCGCCCCCGACGCCGCGCGTCCGGACGCCCGCCGGGCTCGCTCCCGACACGTGGCGTGGCGCCGGCGGGTCCCCAGCCCGCTGCGCCCCGACGTTGCGCTTTGCGGACCCACCCCAGGTGCGTAATCTGAAAAACCTCCAGGTCTCCTAGGGTGGCCGGGCCAGGGCGCGGGGAGCGGGAAGGAGGGTGCTGCGGAGGGGGAGAAGCACTCCCCAGAGCTCAGATTCTCGCCCGGGGTGCCCCTGGGCAAGTCTGGAGCCCCTGAGCTCTGCCTTCGCCGCGGAAAGAGCGGCCCTACGGGCCCTGCCTCCCCGCGCTTCTGGTGAGAACGGCGCCGGGCTTTCCAGGACGCCGGGAAGTGAGAGTGCCCTGGAAGGCTTAGCAGAGCCGCGCCCGCCCGCGCCCGCTCTAAACGCCCACCGAGCGCCGTGGGGAACTTGGGGGGGCCACGCGACAGGCCAGTAGGTGTGTCTTTAACAGTTGTGTCGCTGCGGTCCCCCATTCTACACATGGGGAGACAGTCTCGGAGGAAGATGGCATTTCAGTGTATTTTGCTCCAGCCGACAAGCCTTGCTGTCTCTTAGGCCTTTGGTTCTCTCCTCCCCTCTTGACACCTGTCTGCTTATCTCTGTAATGGCCAGATGGGCCAATCCTCACCTCTCCTCCCACATGGAGTCTTAAGATTTAAGAAACCACTGATCAATCTGGTGCTGGGGTCAGGTGACTAGATTGGAAGCTACAAGCACCTGGCAAAGGTTAAGTGGTCAGCCCTTTGCCTCAGGGCAGGCATGAGTGTGTGGCCTGCCAGGGACCTCATGTGATGGAAGCAGATTCCACCATCTGCTAGAAATGCTTGGAGCATGGGTGCTGACCTCTGCTTGCCCATTTGTAAAACGGGTGATCCCTGTATGGCCCCCCCCCATCCATACAGTGATAGGGAGGACCAGGTAAGATAAGGGGGGGAGACCTTATGATCTTTATTCTCTCCTGTGTCTCTTGCTTACTCTTTCCAGGAAGTGGGTGGAAATCATGAGCAATGGACTCAGACAGGTATAAGTTCGAATGTCAATTCTGCCACTTACTAGAAGTCACTGAACAGCTCCGTGCCTGTCCCATGGGACAATGAGGCCTCTCTGATATAGGTTCATGAGCTCAGACTTGGCAATGCCTGGATCAAGGCCTGGCATTCACTAAATGCCCAGAAAATGTTTGTAAACACACTGTGGGCCAGTGTGTTTCTTGTAGGAACAAGAAACCATGCTGGCCTTACCACTCCTGGGTGTCTGGAGTGGCCCAAATGGGCTATGTGACCTTGGGCTAGTCATTTCCTCTCAGAACCTGCTGCTTTTCCATCTGAAAATGGGCACCCAGGAGCAACTACCTCCCTACCAGGACTGCAAGCTTGGCCCAGTGTGTTTTCTGGGTTCAAGCCCCTGCCAACCAATCAGGCTTCCATTCCTCCCATGTTCCCCCTTGCCCTTTCTGCTCTTGCTATGTTCAGGGTCTTAGTGCTGCCCCTTGAACATACCAATGCTGGTACTGCCTCACGGCCTCAACCCTTGCTATTCTCTCTGCCTAGAACATCTTTCCCCCCTACCCTCTCACCATAATTCCTGGGACTGGTTCCCTTTCATGCTGTAGGATTCCTCTTAAATGAACTCTCATAAGAGGCCTTCCCAGTCATGCCCAGATCAGTTTTAATTCTCTGCACAACACTCGTGCCACCGGTGCCTTTCTTGAATGTTTTTAATCTGTCTCTCCCTCTAGACTATTGGCGCCTCCTGGGCAGGAATCTTGCCAACTCATTCTCTGCTGCATTCCTGATACACAGCCCAGGGCCTAGCACATAGTAGGTGTCTAATAAATATTTGAGGAATAAACAAAGGAAGGACAACGCATGCCACAGACATCGATGAAATGCCTCTAGTCCTATGCTGGCCTCCCAGGCGCCCATATGACTCAGACAAGCCCTCCAGTTGGAGATGTTGACAAGGTTAGTCAGGGAGCCTGACAGACAACCCGAGAATTACAAAACTCTGTGTGGGGTGCTATAAACAGATGCATGAGCAAGAATCCCAGGAAGATGCCAGGTTCAGCTGGGCGAGGTCAGGGAAGGCTCCTCAGAAGAGGTGACTTTGAGACTGGACCTTTAAGGATCAGTAGGAGCTTATCATGCAGAGAAGCAAGAGTCTCCCTGGAAAGGGTTGTAGGGTGAAAGGGCCACACACGAGGGCCAGTAGGGAGTACCATGGAGAGCTCTTTTTTCTCTCCCTAGCTAGTTGCAGCAATATGTCTCTGCCTCCCTCTGCCTGTAATTAGCACAGTGAGGCTGGGGAACTCCACAACCACTCAAAAACCAGGAAGGGCATTTGACAGTCTCACAACAGCTGCCTCTTACCCTGACTCCTAGAAGAAAAGTCCCAAACATCCCTCTCTCTAGACTCAGGGAAACTGAGGCACAGGTGGAAAGGGGTATGACCAAGTCATGATGTGGGTGTGAGCTGAGGTAGGCAGGACCTGGGGAGACAGAGGGCTGGAAAGAGGCTGGTCTGAACCCAGGATCGGGGAAGCTAACTCATTCATTCTTTCAACAACTATTTATGGAGCACTTACTGTGTGCCTAGCTCGAGGGCACAACACTGAACAAGACAGACACAACTCCCTGCCCTCGGGAGGCAATGGTCCAGTGGGTGAGCGAGACAAGCAAAATGCCTAAATGAAATTACAGTCTTTGTCAGAGGATGATAATTACTGTGGTGAAAAGGAGGGAAAGGGACATGGATGGAGTATGTCTGGGGTGGGAGCTGTAACTTTAAGGAGGGAGGTCTGAAAAAACCTCACTGGACGTAACATAAGCCTAGACCTGAGGAAGGAGTCATGAGGATGTCTGGGGGAACACGTGCCAGGCAGAGGAACAGCATGTGCAAATGCCCTGAGATGGATGGCTTATGGGGGAATAACAGTATAGCTGGAGTTGTGGGAGATGTTGAGGCCCCTGTTCTCGCCTCTGTGCACTCTTGCTCATTCACACATCTTTGCATAGTCCCAACCCCACCTGACTTCTTTTAAACCTAAGTCCACATACCCCAAATACACATGCACATACTCATGAACAAATGAAGTACACAAGCACGTACAGTCATGTGGAGTGGCCACACAGGCTCAGGTACATTCACAGACACAATCCACATGCACAGCTGTGCCCGCACACATCCTGACACTGACAGAGGTCCCCACGGCCTGCTGACCTACTGTGCCCTCTGGTGGCCAGTTTTGGGGGCTCGGCAGCATCAGCGACCCTCTCTGCCCCTCCTCCGTGCTTCCTGGTCCGTTTCTCCACACTGCAGCCTGAGAAAGCCTTCCAAAATAGGGTTGGCCAAGCTCCAAAACCTGCCACAGCTCCCTAAGTGGGGAACTGCCCAGACATCTCCCAAGTCCAGCCACTCCCAACTCAAGCTCTCCTCCCTGGACCTTTCTTTGCAAAGGTTGTTCCCACAGCTGGGAATGCCCTTCCCTGCATTCTCCACCTACTCATTCCCACCCCTTTAAGAAGGGCCAGCTTTGCCCCGCTTGGTGTGGCTTAGTTGGTTGGAGTGTTATCCCGTACACCAAAAGGTCGCAGGTTCTGTTCCTGGTCAGGACACATACCTCGGTTACATGTCAATCCCTGGCCCTGGTCGGGGCATGTGCAGGAGGCAGCCAATCGATGTTTCTCCCCGCCCCCCCCCAAAAGTCAATGAACATGTCCTTGGGTAAGGATTTAGAAAAAAAAAAAAAAGGGACCAGCTTAGAAACCAGGAGGAGAGACTCTCCCTGGAACCCCCACCCAGCCCCTCGTCAGGAGCCCCAGCTCTGCCAGTGGCCGCATTCCCATCTGCCTCTCCATCAGACCTGTGCTACTCCAAAGCAGGCGCTGGGGCTTCTGGCCCAGCATCAGGCTGGCTGGAGGTAGTGCTTTGGGACCATAGAGGCTACCCTTGAAGAGCTGGAGGGAAGCAGGAGCCTCTTATTCAGAGTCAGGCTTTGAAGTTACAGCACACAAAGGAGAAAACTACAAGGGAGGGTGGGGCTTACCTGCTCTATTTAAATTGTCACCACTCTCAAGTATCAAAGGGTGAATTCATACACATTAGACAGCTCCACTAGCAAAACAGCAAGTACCATTTTTAGAGCATCTACTATGTGCTAATTCCTCAAAGCACATCATCTCATGGACTCACTCCAATGCAAGCTACAGGGGGGCGTTGACTTTGCTTTGGTCACTGAGGTTTCCCCAGCACACAGCAGGTGCTCAGTGAACAGCTAGAATGGGGGAAGGCTCACTTCACCCCAGCAAGGTGAGAAACATGGGAAAACTGAGGCTCAGAGAGGTGTCTTGAGGCCACTAGTAATAACAGAGCTATTATTCGAACTGTCAGATGGAGACAGTTTTCCCTGCCCTTTCCTACACAAGCTTCCCTTCTGAGCAAAATAAAGCTGCTTTCTAGAGATGTCAAGCTCTTTGCTTCTGATGGAGCCCTCAGGTCTGTTCTGCCCCATATCCTGCAGAGTTGCACAGATGCCCCAGGTCTCTGGGCACCCCAGAAGCCACAGCTCAGAGCCTGCTGTCCCCACTCTGGTCCTCACGTGTGGCACTTCCTGCCCAGGAGGTGGGTACAGGCATTGATTGCCATCTGTTGCTCTCCAAGCCTGAGACTTGACATGACCTGATGAGGCCAGTGTGGTTATACCTTCATCTCAGATGAGGAAACTGAGGCCCAAGGCTTCAAGCAGCTTGCACAGGTCCCACTGCCCAGAAGGATGAAATCAGGCTTTTAGCCCAGATTGTTGGAACAGCCTACTACATATCGGTCATTTTACTAGAAGGCTCATGCTTGTTAATAGAACTCAGGACCTCAGTGTTGCCCAAGATCATAGGACCAGGAAGAGGAGAGGTAGAACTGCATGTGGACCAGGCTAACTCCAAGACCTGGGCGCATCCCAGTATCGGCCTAAGCTTATAGCTCTCCCAGGATGAGAGTCTGACCTTCTCACTGGCAGTGTCTTCCATTTTCAGGAAACTCTGGCCATCCCCAGCTTCTTCCTTAGGTTATGCTGAAGTTTGTCTCTTAGAAATCCTGAGCTGAAATTCATCCGGCCATTCAGCATGAATTCTTGAGCATGTGTTTTGCCTGACACTGTGTGAGGTGCTAAGGGTAGAGTGAAGAACAGACATACAAGGTCTTGCCCCCACATGGCAAATCTGGGGGAGGCTGGGAGAAAGGCAAATACATCAATGAAAGTAAACATATAAAACAATCTCAAGTAGAGCTAAGGGCTGTGAACAAATGTCAAGAAGGCTGATGTGGCAGAGAGGCACCAGGTGGCTCCATTAGATGAGGGTGGTTAAGGAGGCCTTCCTGGGAGAAGTGTCCTCTAAGCTCAGACTTAGGTGACAAAAGCCATGTGAAACTGGGGGTAGGGACTGGCACACAGAAGGTACTCAGAAGGGGGGGCTTCTAGTTAACCATGAACTGAGCGGGGATATTTGTCTCCTTTCCCTCCCAAATCCCCACTAAAATGACAGTAATATTTTAAAACATGAAGGCACAACCTCAGAACAGCACAAAGAACAGGAAGGTCAATGACAGGGACAAGAGAAATCTACAAAACTGTCAAAGCTGGAACATAAGTACAAAAATGGCAACCAATTTAGCAGAGTAGAGGGTGGAGTCCAGTGGGCGGGGCAGAGCCAGTAGGCAGCGCACAGGCTCGCGGCCGCGGGTCTGGGGGAGGCGGGAGCGCGGGGGCCGGCCGGCGGCCAGGAGCGGGAGTCGGGCCCACCGCCCCCGGGGCCCGGCGGCCAGGAGCGGGAGTCGGGCCCACCGCCCCCCGGGGCCCGGCGTCGCGACGCTCCAGTTGAAAGGACCCGGGGTGCCCAGCTGGATGCAGGGAGAAAACCAGGCGACTTGTAACTCCTGCGGTGGAGAGTATGCACAGCGCAGCCGGGCCAGCAGCGCCGTAAGCGCGAGGCTGCGAGCGCCGGCCCGGCGGGGCCTGGGGAAGGGGCTGCGTCTCCCCGCGCGGAGCAGGGCGCCCGGGGCGGGAGGGAAGGACGCGCGGGGCGGGGCCTGGGGAAGGGGCTGCGTCTCCCCGCGCGGAGCAGGGCGCCCGGGCCGGGAGGGAAGGACGCGCGGGGCGGGGCGGCGCCGCTGTTCTCGCCGCTGTCGGGAGCCGTGTGGCGCCTTTGGCCGTTACTCCGAGCGAGTGTTGCTTCATAGCAATAAAAGGGAAGGCCAAGGAGAGACTAAAAGGCTGGTGTGCCCAGGCGGGCGTGGCGCGGGCGGGGTCGGGGGCCGAGCTGCGAAAGACGGGAAGGGGACATTGCAGAGGACCTTCGGTCCCTCGGGGCGCTCCGGGCCCGCACGACCCAGGGAAAGAGCACGGGCGGGTCCCCAGGGCCGCGGGCACGGTGGGCCCGCCCCGGCCCTGCGCCCCCCTCCCCCGCTAGGGGCGGGCGGGGAGCGCACGTGCCCACCCGCGGGGCGGGGCGGGGCGGGGCGGGGCCTGCGCTGGGCTGGGGCGCAGCCTCCGCGCCCGGGCCCTGGCCGAGGGGTCTGCCGGGGAGACAGCTGGAGCCGTGCAGCCACGTGGATGGAAGTAAGCCCCGGATCAGAGGGTACCTTGCAGAGCACTGTCACAACACTTTTTAGCAGAAACTATCGATTTTTAATTTTTTTATTTTTTAATTACAGCCTACATTTAACAGTATTTTGTTTTAGTTTCAGGTGTACAGCATAGTGGTTAGACAATCGTATCCTGTACAAAGTGTTCCCTCGATACTTCTAGTACCCACCTGGCACCATACATAAATATTAGAATATTATTGACTGTACTTCCTGTGACTACCAAATTGTACTTCTTAATCCCTTCACCATTTTCACCCAGCCCCCACCCGCCTCCCCTCTGTCAGTCATCAGCCTGTTCTCCCTGTCTGTGAGTCTGTTTCAATTTTGTTTATTTTGCTCTTTATATTCCACATATAAGTGAAATCATATGGTATCCGTCTTTCTCTGTCTAAATTATTTCATTTAGCATAACATCCTCTAGGTCCAATACTGCAGACAAAACAAACGGGGGTTTTCAGTGAGGACTGGGGAGCATTCCTTTCTTCAAACTTCTCTGTGCTTGTAGAACGGGTGCTCTGCTCCTTTGGGACCCTCCATCCATGCTGTAGCAAATGGTAAGATTTCATTCGTTTGTATCCACTTCTCTATTGATGAGCACGGGTTGCTTCCATATCTTGGCTATTGCAAATAACGCTGCAGTGAACATAGGGGTGCATATACAGTATTTTTCAAATTAGTGTTTTGGGTTTCTTCAGATAAATACCCAGAAGTAGAATCACTGGGTGAAAAGGCAGCTCCATTTTTTATTTTTTGAGGAACCTCCATACTGTTTTCCACAGTGGCTGCACCCGTCTGCATTCCCACCAATAGTGCTAGAGGTTTCCCTTTTCTCCACACCCTCACCAACACTTGTTGTTTATATCGATTTTTTTTTTTTTCACTATTTCCCACCTCCCTGAGCAAAGAGGCTGTGTCTCCTCAAAAGAAAGCTCTTTGGGACCAGCTGGCCGAGGGCACTGCTACCCCCAGCCTGCTCCACAAAGGCCCAGCCATCCCATCCTCCCAAATGTTCTGTTTCCAGACCCTTTGTGGTGCTGAAGAGGTTGATCTTGGGGAACTGCAAATATTCTTGGGTAGAAAGAAAAATGTGTCCCCTGGGGAAGGCAGGTTGCTGGGGACACTTGAAGCCACCAGTGAAGGAATTAATTTCCTCCCCTAGTGCCCACACTCAGACTGACATGACATCTGTTGGGCAGGTGGTCATGGTGTCCCAGGCTCACTTAGACAAGTGGCTTCCTTTGCCCTCCTAAGCATAGATTTCCAATAATATAAAAGGAGTCACTTTAAAATGGAGCAAGAGCCGCTATGACAGAGAAAGTGCCTTGCATGACTTACGCCTCAAACCTTGCAATGTTAAAACAGCAAAATAACCTTTGCACTGGGCCTAGGGAAACACTGTGTCCCAAAGAACTGTTTGCAAAGATAACAAGAAAGCAGTTATGATGACTACTGGACCAAAAATTAAAAACATTGTTGAGAATTAACAGCACTGTGTTATGTTATCTGCACCATCAGAAATGTCTTCCACTGATGTAATTGTCCTGTCCTTTCTCATAAATGCCCGTTGCCTTTGTCACCTAATCAGAATATTAATTGTAGATTCTGCCTGAATCAGAGCATCCTCATCCCCAGTGGCTATTCTTATTGATCTCAGTAAATGCTTGTTGACTCTCACTTTCAAAGGCTCTTCCATTTTTAAGTTAGCAGAGGTCATTGTGCTTGAGGATCACTGAGCCAAGAAATGGCAGGAAGGGTGCTCTGTATTGCACACTCAGAAGTGTGTCCCACAGGGCTGCCCTGTGAATGACAGAATTTGGGCTATGGCAGGGGGAACTGCTGGGATGACCTGGTCCTTGGGGGCTGTGCAGGGGGCCAGAAGAAGGGCACAAGCCAGCACACTCCTCAGGGGCCACATGCAGCAAACGACCTCATCTGCAACTAATGGGAACTCTTCTTTCTACCATCTGGTCTCTGCTTTGAGCCATTGGGAAAGTTTGCTAAAAGTTGCAGCTTGATCCAAGATCTAGAGTAGAAATGTAGGAAAGACTCCAATAGGTCAGCAATGTGGTTTCTGGGCATTGATATTACAAGAAATGTGTTTATCTTCTTTATGCTTTTTCTGTCAAATATTTCTGTAAGACCCATGTGTTATGTTTAATATATACTAAATATATACTATTTTAATGTTAAGAAAGTTCATTAACACAATTAATGTTAATTTAATATTTTAATAAAAATTAAACCCATGGTTATTTTTTATTGGTTTTTTTTGTTTTTGTTTTTGTTTGGAAGAGGGAGAAAAAGAGAGAAATATCGATTTGCTTTACCACTTACTTATGCATCCATTGGTTGCTTCTTGTATGTGCCCTGACTGGGGATCGAACTCACAATCTTGGTGTATTGGGACAACACTAATTGACTGAGCTACCTGGCCAAGGCCTGCCATGGTTATTTTTAACTTTGCCTGTTCTTTACAATTTATATCCTGCCTCTTACATTCAGCCTTCCTGGATTACCCAAACTGAGATCCTCATGGGACTTGATACCATCTAGTGACTCAAGGCTCCAGACTCCAGTGGTCAGGGGCTGGGTGTGTATAGTGGTTTGGAGGAAGCAGAGGGTCACAGCCAATGTTCTCTGGTTCTAATCCAGCCCCATTGTTTCACTAGAGAGAGGTAAACAGTGGCTCTAGGGTTTGACCCTGGGCCGAGTTCTGAGCCAGCCCTTCACAGGTTGCAGCAGACATGTGTTGAGAAAGGAATGATGATCACAGGTGGGCAAAGTCACAAAATCCCCGTCTACTTACCTCCTGCTGGGTTACAGCCCCTTCTCCCAAACTCAGTAGTGCAAAAACCCGAGTGTTGCGATGCTCAGGACATAGCAGGGGTGTTCTGCCTCTGTCCCACGTCAGCACCTGGGCCTGGAGGACTGCAGGCTGGGCCTGGCTGGGCCTGTGGACTGGACATCTGCACGTAGCCCCTGCGTTCCTCACTGCATGGCAGATGGACACCAAGCACAGGTGGCCTAAGAGAACCAGGCAGAAGGAGGCTGACCCTTTAGCTGATAAAATGTTAGAAGCCACCCTTTGTCACTCTGCCTTACTCTGTTGGTTGAAGCAGCCCACACAGTTTAAAGGGAAGGCAACATAGACCCCACCTGGAAATGGGAGGAATGGCAGAGAACAGGCAGCCATTATTTAAAACCTCCACGTCCCTTCTGCAATCTATTGCAGACAGTGACCATTCACAGAGCCACCTACCACACTTTCCAGTGTGTGCATGCCCCTTAGGGCAGGGATCTTCTCCAGTGAGGAGGCTGGAGCAAGTCCAGATGGGACAAGTGTGGAGATGGAAGGTGGGGACAGGATCTGAAAAAGATTCAGAGCCTCAGTGGATGGTGGGAAAGGGTGGAAGCCAAGGGAGGAGGCCAGAGTAATGGGGAGGCTTGGAGCCTCCGAGCTCAGGAGAAGGATGCCAATTACAAAGATAAAACCAGGCAGGCAGTAACTGTGGGGAGCAGATAGTGAGCACGGTGGGGAACATGTTAAGTTGAAGAGCTTGATGGGTACTTCATCTTTCTAGGCTGAGTGCCAGCCACCTCTCCAGGAAGCCCCTGCTGCAGGGGGAATTACAATTGCTTTCTCTGGACTCCCCAAAACTCTGTGCTGCCATCATCACACTGGGTAGGGAGCCCAAAGGCCCAGGCCTGGTGCATCTTTGGCTTCCCAGTCATCCAGTGCAAGAGGAAGGCACCTCCAGGCTGCAGGGCCTCCTGGGGGGTGGAATACCAGTATCCCACAACAGGCTACTAAGAACCTCTGGGTTGAATTCTGGCTCCTCTGTTTACTAGAGTGTGACACCAAGTGAATTATGGGATTTCAGAACTGCTCTGAGCCTCAGTTTCCTTCTCTGTAAAGTGAAGGTTTGAATGGTACTCACTTTAAAGAGTCAGGGTGAGGAGTAGAGTGTGCCTGATGCTGTGAAAGCAGCCCACTCCTGAGGCCTGGGGCAGAAGGAGGCCTCCGGATCTGGGCCAACTCAGTGGCCTGCTAGGGTCTTGAACTGGATATGTGGGCTCCCCTGAAAGATAAGCTTCAGCCTGCCCTTCCCTCAGGGGTGTTCAGTCTCACCCAAACACACAAGGGAAGGGCGACTCACCATCCCCCTTAGATCCTGTGTCCTTCTGTTTCCTTTACAGAGCAGCTGCTTCCTTTACACATCCACAGAGAATCCACCAAATGACTCCCACAATGCATTTAGCTGGTCCCCTGCTGGTAGGCCTTCCAGGCTTTTGCATTTACAATGCATATCCTCCTGCAAACATCATTTACCACACTTGTGACACGTGTGAGGAAGACAGTCCCAGAAGGTAGGTCGCTGGGGCAAAGGGCATCTTAATATAAACAGATCTTGCCATGTCACCCTCCACATAGGGAGCCCCAACAGACGGAGTCAGCCTGTTTCCAGTGGGAAGATTTTAAATAATAGAGTGATACTGGAGTGGGATGGGTAGTCCAAGAAGCAGTACTGTCTCATGGATAAGGGTGGGAAGAGATGGGGAGCCATAATGAATTTGAAGGGAGATGGGAATGGAGGTTGAAACTGGGCTGCTGTGATGGTCAGTGAGGATGCACCATGCCATGCCTGGGTGGCCAGAACTGCTGGCCACACAGTCTGGGCAGGCATCACGGAAGAGGCAGAGACCATGAGCTGGGCCCACAGTCAAGCACTCAGGCTGAGAGGACAGCATGCCTGGGTTTAAATCCTGCTCTACCACTAATTTATTGAGTGAGTCACTTGGTCTCTCCAAGCCTCAGTTTCCTCACCTGTAAAATGGGACATAAGAGCTGCTCCCTCAAGTGAGATACTTCATGCAGAGCCCAGTGCTTGGCACCTACTAGGTGCTCAATAAATGGTCACCGTGTGCCTCCAGCTGTTTTCTACTCAGCCTGGCAATATGTGCAAACTGAACATTTGCTGAATGAGGGTATGCTCAAATGATAATGTCTATGCAAGAAAACCTGTGCCACCCCTCTGGGCTGTAGGACTTCAAGCCCCAGTTGTCTCATCTGACAAATGGGAATCAGACACTGGGTGTGTGGTGAAGTTCGAATGAGGGGACATGTCTGTGCACAACCAGCGTCAGGGGCCATCGTGTTGGCTGGGAGATGGGAGGGGTGTGGTTTTGTCCTGTGGGCAGGGTGGAGGGGGCGTCTCCAAAGAGTCCTCTGGGCCCAGCCAAGCAGCTGAAGCCAGCTGGCTGGTTTTTATAAATGACAGTTACAAACAACAAACAACAGGGAGATATCCTGGGCTCCAGTGGAGGCTGAGTCTCCCTCGGAATTCCAACAGAGAGGACCCGAGTGCCAGGTTTTTGGCACCAAGGAGCCTCCACTGGCAGGTGCCACTGGGAGCTCTGGCCTGAGAGACATGAGGTCTTTTTCTAGCCACATGACAAAACAGAGTCATAAAATAACAGTAGTAATAAGAATCATAATGATAAGAGCACTCACTGAGTGTTTATTATGTTATTTAATTCTCAAAACAACTTGGAGAGAAAATATTTGCAAATCACATCTCCGATAAAGGCTTATACCTGGAATACAAAGAATTTTTACTACTCAATCATAAGAAAACAAATAACCCAATTTTTTAAATGTGCGAAAGACCTTAACAGACACCTCACCAAAGAAGATATCCGGCCCGGCTGGAGTGGCTCAGTGGTTGAGCATCGACCTAGGATCCAGGAGATCACGGTTCGATTCCTGGTCAGGGCACAAGCCGGGGTTGCAGGCCCGATCCCCAGCAGGGTGCATGCAGAAGGCAGCCGGTCAATGACTCTCATCATTGATGTTTCTCTTTCTCTCTCTCTCTCGCCCTCTCTCCCTCTCTCCCTGAAATCAATAAAGATATATTTGAAGAAGAAGAAGATCCTGGATGGCAAGTGAGCTTATCTTCATTAGTCTTTAGGGGAATGCAAACGGAAACCATGGTGAGCGGCCACTACACACCTATAGAATGAGCTAACAGTAAAAAGACTGACAATTCCAAGCATGGGACATGATATGTAAAAGCTGGAACTCTCACATTGCTGGTGGTAATGCGAAATGGCCAACCACCCTGGTAAGCAGCTTATTAGTCTCATAAAATCAAATATACACCCACCTACAACCCAGCCCTTCCCCTCCCAAGAGAAATAAAAAACACACCAAAAAACCTGTATGCAAATATTTATAGAATTACTCATTATAACTAAAACAAAGAACTTGAAAGTCTATGAATCTGAAAAACCAATTGTGGAACACTGACCTGTGGAATACTTCTCAGCAACAAAAAAGAAATAACTACAGAAAGAGGCAACAACGTGGGTAAGTCTCAAGTGCATTATGCCAAGTCCAAGAAGCCAGACTGAAAAGGCAGCATTCAGTACGAGTCCATTTGTGTGCCATTCTGGAAAAGGCAAAACCACAGTTACACAAAACAGGTCAGTGGTTGCTGCTGGGGGAAGGGGGAATTAACTGCAAAGGGGCATAAAGGAAATTTGAAAGTAAAACGAAAGGTTCTAGGTGGATTTTGTGGTGATCATTACAAATTTGTATACATTGGTCGGAAATCATCAAACTTACATTTAAATGGGTGAATTTTATTGTATATAAATCACACCTTATTAAAGCTGGGGGAAGGCGAAGGAAGCCTGTTTAAGAAAAAAAGCCCAAAACAGTTGGGGCCATTACTGCTGTTACAGAAGAGGAAGCTGAGGCTCAGAAAGGTGGCACGCTGGCTCCAAGGCTGGCGGCAACCCCAACAGGAGGGGACACAGACCTGCAGGGAGGCTTGTGGGAGAGCAGCCGGTAGGTGGGGCTGGGGCTGGGGAGAGGGTTGGAGGCAGGGCCTAGGGCCCTGTGGGCTGCCTGGGTGGGTACAGTGGCTGGAGATGCTCAGATTTCAGGGGCTGCAAGGGCAGAGGGGCATGTGATAGTGCTGACTGAGTACAGGGCAGGGGGCAGGAGCCTCAGAGAAGTTAGGTGAGTCCCCGGTTCACATAGCAAAGCCAGCAGCAGAGCCGGCCCTGTGGACTCCAAAACCATGTTCTCATTCTAGATACAGAAGGGAAGGAGAGAGGCCCAGAGGACCAGCTTCACTCCCCACTCGATGTGCAGCTCAGCCCATTTCTCCTCTCTGGGCCTCAGTCTCCAGCTCTGTAATGTGACCTGTAATAGAACCGCCCTCACTGAGCTCTGTGAGGAAAGAGGGGAACCAAAGGGGGCAAGTGCTAACTACGGTCTCATCCCCACCAGCCCAAACACCCACTCACACTGGGTGAAGAGAACAAATTCGGAAGGTAAACCAGTGGGAAAAGGGGCACGCTCTCCTTTGCTTTGGGCCTCAGTTTCCCTATCTTGCAGTGGGAGTGAATTGGGCTAAATGACAGCTGGCAAACTCGGAGCCATTTCTAGCCCCGACATACATTTCGTTTTACCCCATGATTGCTTTCTCCCTACCCCTTTCCCCAGTTTTTATTATGAAAAATTTCAAGCACATAAGCAACTGAAGCCTGGGACGGCCATCGTCCACACTTGACCCCTCTGCTCGCTCGCTCTGCTTCTCTCTCTCCCCATGTAGACATATATTGTTTTCTGAATCGTTTAAGGTAAGTTACTGACATCATAATCTTTTGCTCCTAACCCTTCAGCATGTATCGCCTGAGAACAAGACTTTCTCCTTGTAAGCATGATACAGTTATCCTACCGAAGAAAAAAGCAGTAATTCCAGACATCTAATACATGGTCCACATTCAGGTACCCAACCAGCTCCAAAATGTCGTATAGGCTAAATTTTTTTGAATCAGTTTCATTTTATCTCTTTTTCCCTCAGTTTTTATTTTGAAAAAATTTAGATCTCCAGAAAAATGGCCCAAACCCTGCCATGAATATGCATATGAACTTTATCTGGACCCATCAACTGTTAACAGTTTGCCAGATCCTCTCTCTCCCCTAACCATTGAAGAGTTAGTGGCAGACACACATAATTGTGTTTTTTAATCAGTTGCCATCACTTCAATATCAGAAGACCTCACTTTATTCTTTTATTTCCAGCTCCTATTGAAATAGCTCCTGTTCAGAGAACCCAGAACAGGTCTCCAATATGGAACAGTCAGCTGGAGTGAGCAGCAGCCCCCCCTTTGGACAGGCGGTTAATCCCCACTTTGCCACACCCACACTGCTCCCTGTTGTCTGATACCCTGCCTGTCTCTCTGTGACGTAGGTTCAGCCCTCGATCTACTCCCGATGATCTCCAAAGGCCTCCAGGTCTTCTGGGGAGGATGCCCGCCCACCCCTTCAGGAGGCCCCTGTCAGGGCCGCCACAGGGGCTTGTCCTCCACCCAGACGTCAGACTCTGGATTTAACCTCACCCCGGTTGGAATCCCGGCTCCATGATCCACCACCAAGGAGAACTTAGGACAGTTCTCAGTCTCTCCAAAGCCCAGCCCCTCATTTGTATGACCCCTGCTTCTCAGGGTGGGTGCGAGGATTAACGAAGTCATGCACACGGAGCACTCTACACAGCACCTGGCCTGGAAGGGACACTCAGTAGGTGTTGCTGCTGGTGTAACTTTTCTCAGAAGATAATCACGCAGGTGGATATGTATAAACATAATCCCATGTGATGGGAAATTGGAGATTGACCTACATGCTCAACAACAGGGAACTGGCTAGATAATTACTATACCCTGAAGATAGAAGAATCGGCAGCTGAGACAAAGCAGCTGCATTTAGAAATGATCCAAATAGCCATTAGTGAAGGACTGTGTATGAAAGGGAACGGCGCCGTCTAGTCCTCTGCTCGGACACCGTGGCAGCCACTCAGGGAAGACTACGCGGCTGGAAAGGAGCAGGAGGCTGCAGTGCGCCCGCAGGGGCAGAGCTCCAGGGCACCTGGTGGGCAACGTGCTTCACTTTCTTGTTTACTCCTTGCCTGAGGGTATTTTTTTCATTGCTTTTCAGAGAGAGTGGAAGGGGGAGAGAGAGAGAGAAAGACGGATGTGAGAGGCACATCAATTACCTGCCTCCCGCACACGCCCCAACCAGGGTCAGGGGTGGAGTCTTCGACCAAGGTAGGTGCCCTTAGCTGGAATCGAGCCGAGAGCCCTTCAGTGCACAGACTGACACTCTAACCACGGAGCCAAACAGGCCAGGGCGCTATGGTTAACTTTTGAGTAACATGCTGACTTACAGTTTAAAAATGGGAAGAAAGAATATGTCCTTGTTCTTACTTGGGTTTATATGTGGGAAACTAGAAACATTCATAAGAAACAAGTAAAAAGACTTCATCTCTGTGTGGTGGGGAGAAGGGGGCAGATGGAAGATAGGGGTCTGAGGCAGATTGTTCCCAGTTGCCTGTATTACATATTTTTTTAACCTTTTTTTCTTTTTTTTTTCTTTTTTAGTTTAGAGAGAAACCTCAGTCAGTTACCTCCTGCACGCACCCCGACCAGGGATCAAACCCACAACCTGGACATGTGCCCTGACCAGGAATCAAACCCATGACCTTTTGGTGCCTGGGACGACACTCCAACCAACTGAGCCACCCAGCCAGGGCTGCCTATATATATTTTGCTTTCGTTTTTGAAATGTGACTGTATTACCTAATCAAAAATTGAATTAAAAATATCCTTAAAGAGCCCTGGCCTGTGTGCTCTGTGGTTAGAGTGTCGGCCCACGTACGGAAAGGTCACAGGTTCAAGTCCCGATCAAGGGTATGCACCTGGGTTGCAGGTGTGTTCCTGGCCGTGGTCAGGGCACATGAGGGAGGCAACCAATCGATGTGTCTCTCTCACATAGATAATTCTCTCTCTCTCTCTCCCCCCCCTCCCTTCCACTCTCCCTAAAAATCAATGGAAAAAATGTCCTTGCCTGGCTGGCTCAGGGGTTGAGCGTCAACCTGGGATCCAGGAGATGGAGGTTGGATTTCCAGTCAGGGCACAGGCCTGGGTCGTGGGCTTGCTCCCCCGGGGGGGGGGGGCACTTGCAGGAGGCGGCCAGTCAGTGACTCTCATCACTGATATTTCTCTCTCTCCCTCTCCCTTCCTCTCTCTGCAGTCAATAAAGACATTTTATATATATATCTATATCTCCATGGATGGGGGTTAAACAACAACAAAAGCCCTTAAAGAATGAGTCTGTGGTTTTCTATAGATTAACAATGGAAAGTGACAGTATATTGTTAGGTGGAAAAAACAAAGACTGCAAAACAGTGACTATGCTTACGTTTTTTTGTTGGAAGAAAACCAGTGTGTAAAAAGCTCCGTGTGAATGGTTTTGTCTGCCTTGTTCCCTGCGGTGTCCCAGAGTCTAGAATACACAGCAGTTCCTCAGCTAACACTGGATAAGTGAGCCAGCGAGTGAGACGAATAAATGGGTGGGCAACTGCAAGAGCAAGAAGATGTCTAGAAGGACACAGCCAAACTGTGAACAGGGCAGGGCTTCAGAGGGGAGTTTACCAGGGACTTTTATCTTCTTGATCAGTTTCCATTTATGGGAAGAACGTTGGGCTTGTGGCCAGAGCAGGCGTTCCACCGTACCCCACCCACATTGGTTCCACCCAGACCTGACAGAGCCCAGGTCCTAGAAGGCTGGGGCTGAGAGAAGGGAGGGGAGGGCCAGAGGGGGCCTGAGACTACCATGGGGGTGCACAGCAGGGCCTGCTCAGGTTTCAGCCTCCAACATCAGGACACTTGATGAAGTTATTCATGCCCCTTTCAGGACACTTGATGAAGTTACTCATGCCCCTTAACTCTGTTTCACAGATGAGGAAATCAATTAGAATTTGAGGTGCTAAGAGTGAAGCTCAAGAGACAGACTGGTTCAAATTCTCAATCTGCCACTTACTGGGACCGCCTTTCCTTATAGAGCTTCAGTTCCTCTCTCCTGCACTAGGGCAATAGCGTCAGTGGGTGCCAACCCTGTGAGCTACCTGCACAAGGTAGGGTCTCCTGGTGGTGGTGGCAGTTGAGGTTGGCCTTTAGGATTCTAAGGCCAAGCTCGTCTGCCTCCCTGGAGTCAGTGGCCTCTGGCCCCACCACTGTGGATCAGAACATCTGCAAATGTCCATGGAGCCCCTCGGGGTGCCCTACAGAGACTCACACTCTTGGGTACAGAGCAGAAAGATGCTGGGTTTGAATCTGACTCTGCCACTGGCCAGCCATGTAGCCAAAGGAAATTACTTAACCTCATCTGTAAAATGAGGCTGACAATAGCACCCATGCACATGGCATTTCTGTGAGAGTTGAAGAGCTCAGGACAATAGGCATTGGTCATTGTCACTGTTTATCTGGATTAGTGCAGGGGTCCCCTGCCTCTTGCATTTCCCCTTCATGGTCCTCCCCCCATGTGGCAGGCAGAGGGATCTTCAAAACATAGGCTGACACGCCACTCCATGGAACAGACTGCTCAGCACCCCAGGCCAATCACAAAGGCATCACACCAAAAAGGAAGCAGGCAGGCAAGGCAACATGCTCCATGATCCCATTTGTATGACATGCTGGAGAAGGCAAACCGACAAGGACAGAAGGTTAAGTTGGCAGTGGGGTGGGGAGGGTTAAGGGGCACGGGGCAGAGGGCTGATAAAGCTGCTTTACAACCAGGGTGTGGTGCTGGCTACACGAGGGTATACACTTGTCAAAACTACACTGAAAAGCGTAATGCTTACTGTATATAGATGCTACCTTAATTTTTTTTTAATTAAAAAACACACAAACCAAAACCTCAGCCATGATGCATATGCTGGGCTTTATTTTTTTTGTTCTCTCTATTTACATACATGTTTGAGATTTTCCAATATTAAACAAACAAAAACCCCCCACGAAGGTCATGTCCTCAATCTGCTTAAAACTGTCCCACGGCTCCCTCCCGGCTCAGAGTAAAAGTTGAAGGCCTCACTGTGGCCAGGGAGGGCCCTGAATCTGCCCTCAGGTCCCTTAGCCTCACCCCCTATTCCCTGGCTCACTGTGCCCAGCCGTGCTGGCCTCCATGTATTCTTTAAACATACCTCAGGGCCTTTGCAGTGGCTCTTCCCTCTGCCTGCACCGCTCTTCTTCCAACATCTCTTGGCTCACTCTCTCGCCTCCTTAAGTCTTTCATAAAAAGAGACCAATCAGTTGAGGTCAGTCCCGGCCACCCTGTCTCAAACCTCCATCCCACACCCCTCCCAGCTGAATCTCTCTCTGGGGCACTTAAGATGAACCATATATCTATTTCCTTCTTTGCCCATTGTTTCTCCCTCCCCTAGAATGTATCTCCTGAAGGACAAGAAATTTGGTCCACTTTGTTTGCTGTTGTGTCCCCCTAGAATAGTGACTGGCACACAGTAGGTGCTCAATAAATATTTGCTAAGTGAATTACTGATTGGCTGAATAAATGATATCCTATATGCACATGACCTGGTCTCCGTGTGGAATTGCCAGGCCCCTTCCATGGAGGCTTTCAGCACCCAGTGTCCATCTACCCCAAGACTGTTGGGACCCAGCTTTGCTTTCTAACTTCAGGGGCACACACTCATTCAGCAGCCCCTCTCCAAGATCTCCTCCAGGACCAGCGAGCTTTGGAGCCGAGAGATAGAGCAAATCCATTCAACTCAGCAAACAGTAATTGCCTGCTTTATTCTTTTATTGATACAGTGCCTTGTTCCACAAAGGATTTCTGCAAGGTTCAAAGACCCCAATAAGCTAATAGACATTTAAAGATAGGAGAGAAAGAAGGGAGTCAAAAACAGGGAGGGTCCTGGGTTCTTACCCTGGGCCTGGCTTGCACTGTGCCCTGCCAGGGAGGCCCGGGACCCAGGCTAGCTGAGGAGCTGAGGAGCATCGGTGGAGGCTTCCTAAAGGAAGTGATAATTTGGTCAACAGCACACACAGAGACTCAGAGTGGGAGCCAGCAGAGCCTGTTCATGGAATCCCCAGACACTTGTTTCGGCTCCCTCGCCCCATTCAAGCTCTTTAAAACAAATCACCTGACACACATACAAGACCACATCTTGCATGCTCAGGATTACAGCCGGCCTTGACTCAGCTGAGGCCAAGCCCCTCCCCACCCCACCCCGACTCTGACCCCAGCAGTCTTCCTCTCTGCCTGTATATCATGGCTCAGCCTTTCTTTCCAAACTCCATGATACAACACACTCTTGCTAAAAATAAAAAATAAATAAAATTTCTTAGTATTTTCTCAATAAATATATCTGACAAAGGACACATAACCAAACAATTGAAGGAATTCCAATTAATCAACGAGAAAAAAATGAATCAACAAAATACTTAACTGGCCCTTCACAAAAGTAGATTTCCTAATGGCCAAGGAGTGTACAAAAAAGGCTCCACACCATCAGTCACTAGGCAAATGCAAATTAAAGCCAGTGAGAGGAGACTTCGCACACATCAGAATGGCTAAAATAAAGAAGACTGAAAAGACCAACAATACCAAACTCCCAAAATTGTTGGTGGGAGTGTAAAGTGATACAACCACTTTGGAAAAAAGTCTGGCGATTTCTCATGACACTCAAGATGCAACTACTGTTGCGGCCACTCAAGAGAAATGGTACAATACAGACACCAAAAGATGTGGTCAAGAATGTCCATGGCAGGTTTACTTAATAAGTCAAAACCCCCAAACAGCCCAAATGCCCGTCATAGGTGGATAAATAAATTGTGGTAAATGCCACAATGGAATACTACTCAGTGATGAAAAAGATACCCCCAGCAGCATAGAAGAATCTCACGGATCAAGTGAACAAAAGAAATTGTACATTAAGTCGTACATACTGTGTGACTTCGTCTATGTGAAGCTCTGGGATAAGCAAATGAGTCACTCACGCTAGAAGTCAAGGTGGCAGTTACTTCAAGGGCTGGGGCACCGATGGAAGGGGGCAACGGAGACACTGGTGTTACGGATCCTGACTGGGCAGCGGTCACGTGGGAGCGAACAGCAGGTTGACACTCGAAGTAGCAAACTAGTAAAAAGTAACCTACAGTCATGCGATCCAGTGACGCAGCTGGGGGTGGGAGGGGCACAGTGCAGGTGTGAACAAGCTCCGGGGCAGCAAGCGCCTGGCCAAGTTCCCTTTCAAAAAAGAAATCTGGACCCCCGGAGAGCCCTGCGCCTCTTCAAGCAAGTTCCCGGGCTTCTTGGGACTCAGTCTCTCCATCTTTGGATTGAACCCAGACATCTCCAAGTCCTCTTCCTGCAATTCTGCCTCTTTTGAGGCGAGGAGGCATTTCGCCCCTATCGCAAACAGCTCACCCACGGGTGGGCCGCAGCACCCATCCTCCCGGGGCTCCAGCTGCGCGTGAGCTGACGAAGGGCTGCCACGGCCCCGCGCCTGCCCCTCGCCGGGAGGGCGGTGCACCTGTGTCAGGCGCGCCGCGAGTGTTGGCCGAGCTCGCGGGGTCCTTCCGGGGCGCTTCCCGTCGTTTGCTAGGGTTTTGCTAAGCACAGCCGCGCACACAGCAAGTGCTTAGTCAGCGGTGCCTGCGAGGGAAGAGCTGGGGTTCCCTACAGGTCATCCTATCTTGTTGAGGAGGGGTCCGTGCGGGGGGCCCCAGCTGCCAGTGGTTAAGCGCAAGAGGGAACAGCGGCCCCTGGCGGCGGCGGCGCGCGTTTTGTTCGCCGCTGCGCGCGGAACGCGCGGCGGGCCCGCGGCCCCTTTAAGAGGGGCCGGAATGTATCAAAACAAAAGCGCCGGCGCCCACTGGCCGCGCGCCGCACGTGACCGCACAGCTGATTTCCTGCCCTTTTGTCGCGGCCGCCGCCGGTGTCAGCGTCGGCGCCGCCCGCCGTCTCCCGGGCGGGCGCAGGCCTCCGGGGCCCCCGCGCCCGGCTAGGAGCCCGCCGGCCGGGGCGGGGCGTGCCCGCGCCGATGGCGCACTCGCCGGGCGCCGCGCCGCCGGGCGCGCTGGAGCAGGGCTGCCCCATCCGCGTGGAGCACGACCGTCGGCGCCGCCAGTTCACCGTCCGGCTCAACGGTAACCGAGGCCCGGCCGCTCCCGCCTTTTGTCCGCGGGCGGGCGGGCGGCGGGTCCGCTCGGGGCGCGGGCCGGGGGGGACGGGCTGCGGGGCGAGCGCCCACGCGGGACCGCCCCGCGGGGCGGCGGGGGCGGGGAAGCGGAAGCGCGGGGCGGCCGGGAGTCGCACCTGCCCGGGCCTCGCGCGCCCCGGCGCCCGCCGAGGGCGAGCAGCCCTGACGCCCGCCGCCCGCCCGCGCCGAGGGTGACGAGCCGCGCCTCTGCCCGCGGGTCCTTCCGACCCGGCGCCCGAGACGGCCGGGCCGCCCGCCGCGCCCGGAGCCCCCGGGAGGAGCGCCTCCCGCCGGCGGCGCGAGATGCTGCGGGAGAGCGGGGCCTGCGGGCCGCCCGCCGCGCCCGGTGCCCCCGGGAGGAGCGCCTCCCGCCGGCGGGGTGGGATGCTGCGGGAGAGCGGGGCCTGCGGGCCGCCCGCCGCGCCCGGAGCCCCCGGGAGGAGCGCCTCCCGCCGGCGGGGTGGGATGCTGCGGGAGAGCGGGGCCTGCGGGCCGCCCGCCGCGCCCGGTGCCCCCGGGAGGAGCGCCTCCGGCCGGCGGGGCGGGATGCTGCGGGAGAGCGGGGCCGGGACGGCGGGCGCGGGCGCCAGTCGGCGGCCCTGACCTTGTTTTCTAAACCAGAAAGCACGGCCAAGCCTTCATTTCCTGTGAAGAAAGCTTCCTCCGCTTTCTAGCCCACACCCGTCTCCTACGAAGCCTGGGGGTGGGAAGTGGAACTATGAAGTGAAGGGCCGTGACCCCCGGCGTCCCACCCGCGCCATCGCCGAGAAGGGAAGGCGGAGGCCCGGGGGCGGGGAGAGCCGGCGCGGGGCCCTGCCTGGGCTGACTCCCCGCTGAGCCCCGGCCTGCAGGCGGACGCATCGGCGGGGGCGGGGCGGGGCGGGGACATTTCTGAGACCCCCTTTTGGGCTGTGCAGGGCATTCAGCCACGTCCTGGCATATCCTTGTGATGTGGGCATCACTACCCTGTCAGGGGGGAGTAGCCGCCTCCATGTTCCTACCTGTTGCAGGTGGAAGTGGAGCTCCTGGGGTGCTCCTGAGGGAGGGTGAGGTACTGGGGAAAGCTTTATTAATGTTACATTAAGGGAGTTCCCCTGCAGGGTTCTCTCTCCCTCCGTCCTGCCGTGGAAAAAGTCCCATTTTGTCTTCAGCAGAGAGAGGATTAAAGCCACTGCCCAGAGCTTCCGTCCCATACTGAAGCACAGTCCAGCCCAGCATCTGGCTCGCTTAGCTTGTGTTCCCAGCTGCAGTCCATTGTGTGTCGGGTCTGCATGGCCATGGGCCATGCAACTTCTAGGGCCATATGGCAGGTGCTTGCAGGTGACAGAGCAAGCGAGAAATAGGAGTGCAGGTGGCAAGAGAGAGAAAGCTTCTTTGTCTGAGGATTTTAACCAAAGATTTCTCGAGCTTGCTATGGCTCTACCCTCCTAGCCAATCCATGGTTTCCCAGGCTAGACTGATAGGCAAGCATCTTTCCTATGTCACCCCGACTCCACTGCGCATGCGTGTATTTCTCTCTTTGCTTTCTTCTTATTATTAATATTAGCTAGCTAATTACAATGGTAACAACCCCACATTACAGATGAGTAAACTGAGGCTTAGAGCATAGGGCAGGAGTGACTTTCTCAGCATCAATGAAGTGCCAGAGCCAGAACTCAGACACTGTTCTTTCCACATGGAAGCAAGTCCTTCCACTGCTGTGGCCCATCTGGGCATGACACCCAGGGCCCTGGCTGCTCTTGTTGAGAGGTGTTACCAAACTCAAGGGGTTCACTACTTGGGGGTGTTCCATTCTTGCCAGGTAGTTTTATATACTTACAGCAAGTAAAAGAGAGTGGAGACCCATCTCCAAAACTCTGCCTGCAGGCAATTACAGGTTGATTTCTTCTTTACAGTTAGCTACTTTTAGGTTTATGAGGTGGGTTCCTGTCAAGCTCCTCCTGTTTACAGCTGGTTTGCAAAGCACTGTGCTACATTTTAATGTTCAGCAAGAACAGCACTTAGTAAGAATGGCTCAGACCTTGACAGCCTTGTCCTATCTAACAAAGGGGCCTCTGGCTTTTCAAATCCTCTTTTCTGAGGTTCCAGAGAGGCCTCTGGTTCCCTTGGGTGCTCCAGCGGGTCTGTACATTCACAGAGACAAAAGAAAAAAGGGATTTTCAGGGTTCTCCTTCCAAATGAGTCCAGCCAAAGGATACCCCCTCTAGAGCTGGCTGTGGTGACAGCTAGATGTGCCCAGCTATATTTCTAAAGTTGCCCACTTCTGGAACCTACTGTCCAGACAGCTAACTATAAAGTGTCCCAGGGATCCCCCCCCCCACCCCCGCCAAGTCCAGGGAGCAGTGTAAGACTGCCTGTCCCTCTCCAGCCTGCACACCAGGGCTCTGCAGCCCATCCTGGTCCAGTCTGGCACTGGATATTGGGGGTGGGGGGCTCTGAGAGCAGGACCATCTGTATCTGGGTGGCACCCTGCCTCAGCTGGGGAGGGGATGGATCGGTTTGCCATAGTGTCTCTCAACTGCAAGGCCAGCCCAGGTGGCCAGCTTAGCATGCCTGTTGAGAGATGTGAGCACTAAAGCTGAGAGACAGTGGCCCTAGGGTTTCCAGTGCCCAGGTCAGGTAATAAATCAAGTGTAAGGTGTCCTAGAAAACAAAGGCCTTGTGAGAAATAAAGCAGGGCCGGGAGGAGGGTGTGCTGGGAAAGGGCTGCTGTTCAGAACCAGGTGTCCAGGAGGGCCTCCCTGGGGGGGGTGGCATTTAGTAAAGACCTAGCAGAAGCAAGGAAGGGAGTTAGAGTGGGAAGAGCTTTCCAAAAGAACGGAGCAGCAAGTGTGGAGGCCCTGTGGAGCCTGGTGGGCATCGGGAGCAGCAGGGGGTGGAGGAACAAAGAGAGGATCTTAGCAGATGTTGTCAGGAGGTGATGGTGTGAGGCCTTAGAAGGCGTTGTGAGGACTTGGCTTTGACTCTGAGGGAGATGGGTGCACAGGAGGGTCTTGAGCAGAAAATGGTCAGGAGGTTTCAGGCTCCCTCCAGGTGGTCTGAGGGAAACAGACTGTGGAGCAGGACAGAGCAGGGAAGCGGCTACTGTTCTGGTCCAGGCAGTGTGAGCAGAGGTGGGGAGAAGTAGCCAGCTCCTGGACAATTGTTGAAGGAAGCCTGGTTAGGACTTGCTGACGTGGGCATGAGAGAATGCTGGAGCTCAGGCTTGTCTGACCTCCAAATTCAGGTTCAGAAATGCTTGCTTGTATGTCCCCATTTCATAGGTGGGGAAACAGGGCACACAACCAGTAGGCAGCTAAGCCAGAATTGTGCTCCCCCCAGGGGGCCCTTTCTTTGGCCTTCCCTCTCCCCTCTCAGGCAGGGCCAAGTGTCCCATTTCCTTCAAGAAGAAGGGTCTAAGGCTGGTGTCCCCAGAGTCTGCGGCAGGCAGCAGTGACAGCTGTAGCACTGATGGGGCAGGGGACAGAGGCACTGCTTCGACTCCTGTGGAGCTGGCTGGGGCATCACCACAGGCCTTGATCCCAGAATGGCGCTGCTGGTGAGCACCTGCTGAAGCTGCTGCCCACAGACAAGCACATCGAGACCCTGCCCTTCCTCAAGGTGATGTCCAACCTGCCCTCTCCTTCATTGCCCTGGGTCCCCAGTGTTCACCCCCATCAAGGCAGACATAGGTGGCAGTACCACAAAAATCAAAGCTGTGTGTGACACCGACCCAGCCAAGTGCTAGACCTTGCAGAGCATCCTGGAGGTAGAGAAGGAAATGTACGGAGTACAGTGGCCTGGAGTGGGGACCACGCTGGTGCTGATGTGGCTGAAAAGAGGCCTCTGCCTCATCCAGGTCCTCTTCCAGAGGAGTGGAATGAGAACCACCCAGCCTCATCCGTGTCAGTGCCATCAAAACCTGTGAGAAGGCCCACGGGAAGTACCACGGCTGGATCCTGAGAAGACCTCCAGATGGCTCTGTAGGTGGCACCCTGTAGTCCGGCTTCCTGAGAGCGCTCTCCAGGGGCCAGAACGTGACGGAGCAGAGCACCTAGAGAAGGTCTGCCTCTTCCTGCAGACCTCTCGTCATCTACGAGATGTACACCAAGAAGAGTGCCGAGCTCAACTGTGAGGTGTAGGCGAGCCCAAGAGCTGGTACATCCGGCCCCTCACAGAACAGACAGACCCAGGTCACTGTGAGTCAGGCCCCTGGCCTGCATCACCCTCCCCAGGGTGGCCCGGAGCCTGGCCGGGGTCTGCCAGGAGGGCCCTGGCTTTTTAAAAGCCATTTTTTGGACTATCCTAATGGAGCAATACGTAACGATCCTACTTCTGAGTCCTTTGAGTTTCACATCAGCTCAGACTGACTGTACCTTCATTCAGTGGGTAAAAAAATGCTGCCGCTCATTCGGGCGTGGCTCAGCGGTTGAACATCGACCTAGGATCCAGGCAATCGGGGTTTAATTCCCGGTCAGGGCACATGCCCAGGTTGCGGGCTGGGTCCCCAGTTGGGGGCGTGCAGGAGGCAGCCGATCAATGACTCTCTCATCATTAATGTTTCTCTCTCTCTCTCCCTCTCCCTTCCTCTCTCTGAAATCAATAAAGATATATTTTTAAAAAACAAAACAAAAAAAGAAACGCTGCCAATAAATCAAGTCCTTGGGTTTTCCCCCACACACACACAGAGCATGACTCTGGGAGAGCCATGTCATTCACCTCACTTTAAAAATGAGGATGTGTCCTTCTAATTATGTTTTGGGTATTTTAAGGACCATGAGGAGTTTGATTTGAAATTATACAGGACCCCTATTGTAGGATTCTTTTTTTAAAACAAACTGAGTGTGCCCTCATGTGATTGCACAGCCCAACCTCATATCACTGTCATTCTAGATACCCTACTCTTTTTTTCTGACTGTCTTTTTCCAGACAGTTTTTAAAAATATATATTTTTATTGATTTTTAGTGAGAAGAAGGGAGAGGGAGAGAACATCAACATGAGAGCGGAACTTCTATTGGCTGTCTCCTGCACATCTGCTACCTGGAAATGAGCCCACAGCCCAGGTATGTGCCCTGACCTGGAAGGGAGCCAGGGTAGTTCTTTTTTCTTTTTAATCCTCACCTGAGGATATATTTTTATTGGTTTTAGAGAAAGTGAAAGGGAGAGAGAAAAAAACATCAGTGTGAGAGAGAGACATCAATTGACTGCCTCCCGTATGCACCCTGACCATGAATTGAACCTGCAACCTTTTGGTGTACAGGACGATACTCCAACTGAACCACCCGGCTGGAGCCCAGACAGTTGTTTTATAGCAGAAAATAACCAGCAAGCCTTTGATGACCGTGACCATGGGGACTTTGTGTTAAAACTATCAGGCACAAATAATTGACCAGAGATGACCAAATTGCCAGTCTTCTGGGACAGCTTTTTTTTTATTTTCTTCAGGGACAGCTTTTCCAATTTAAGAAACTACCTACATGTACATTCTCTCCAAGGGGAGACCACGAGCCTCCCGATGCTGAGACTCAAGGAAATACCTCGCTACCTTAACTGTCCTTTCTGGCACTAACGAGTTGTATTTTTGAAGGTATTAAGGTGAATAGAGGTACCCCCAAACAACTGATGTGTGTTAAAAATACAGTGAGGAACAATTGGGGATTTTTATGCAGAAACTAAATAATTCTTAATAAATAAATCTCTATTTTGGAAAAAATTTTTTTAAAAAAGAAGGTTCATTTGTGGGTCCTAGAATCCTATTGCGTTCCACATCCTCTCCAACCCTCTGAGGTACCAGAGAGCCAGCCGCTGCCTCTGGCTCCCTCAGCACCCCCAGAGGCAGCAGGGCGGAAAGTGCAGCCTCGGGTCTTGTGGCATTCAGATCCCTGGATATGAGGCTCCTGCATGAGCCCATGCTCCTGCATGAGCCCCAAGAAGTTCCCATGCCCCGTACCGTTCCACCTAGAACTGTGTCCCCAGGAGGGATGCCTGCTGTGGCAAGGGTACCAGTTGGGTCTGTGAGTGGACTTTCCTGGGTAACCCCCAGGGTCCGCCCTCACATGCTTCCTGGCTATGTTGGCTGGTCCTCTTGAGCTTTCCCACGTGGCAGCCCCCTCTGCCTAACCTACCTCTGAGCCACAAACTTGTGGCCCCTCCCCAAACCAGGCTCTGTGTGTGGAGACGCCTGCAATGCTGTCTGGGTGCTTCTGGGGCCTGCTCCCTGCTCCTGCACCCACTTGTCCCTGGTCAGCTTCCTCAGCTCCCAGAGGGAACAGAAGGCCCCTGCCCCTCATCTGTACAATGGGTGTTTTGACCTTCAGGCCTACCTCTCAGCTGTTGCTGGCAGAGTGGAGATGGTGGCTGTCGTTGCCCTCTGCACAGACCCCATATCTCCCACCCAGAACTCTGCTCCTCTTCCCACCTGCCAGGGAAGGCGATTTCTCAGTGACCACCTTCTGATACCTTCTTGGGGCCCTTGGTCCTGGGGTTGAAGCCAGCAGAGGGTACTGAGGTAGAGTCCCAATGGTAGGGTCTCTCAGTCCCTGAGTAGCTTCAACTTTTCTCAAAACTACTTCAGTCTGTGATCTCAATGTGATTCTCAGGCCCAGGGGAGAAGTAGCAATTGTCCCAGGACAGGTGAGATCTTGGGCACAAGGTGTCGAGACTGGTTTTGAGTCACCTGGCAGAGCTGGGACTAGAACCCAGGGCTCTGCCCTACCTTGGACTTGTTCCTATGGCCCCCAGGAGTGTCAAGTACTGGTCCCCTTTGCTAGTCAGAGTCTTGATGGCTCACAGAACCCAGCCCTGAGAATGTCCTGGGCCCAGCCAGACCCTGCCCTGGGGCTCGTCCTACAACACTGTGAGCAGAGATAGTGCTATCCATGAGCCAAGCTGCCGACACTGACAGATGACATGGTGCCCAGGGGTGCAAGGTTGATTACATAGCCCTGCCCTTCCCTTCTGTTGATGGTCAGGGAGGCCTCTGGAGAGGTGACATTGGGTTCACCTTGAAAATAAGGAGGAGCCAACCTTAGGAGGCCCTAGGGGGAGGGATGCCAGGCAGAGGGAGCAACCTGACAAAAGCTGGGGGTTGAGAACTGAGTGTACGTGAGGAGCAGTGAGGAGGCCAGTGTGGCTGGACTAGGGCCCTGAGCAGAGGACAGATGGGATCTGACTCGGCTTCCATGGGTTGATGCAGAGGTGCCCACGGAGATGTGAGCAGCACTGGCCAAATGCTAAGCATGTTTTGAAGGTTATACCCATGTACCTGTCTCAGGATCATAAGAGAAAGACAAGGCAAGGAGGTCCCCAGGATCTTGACCTGAGCCACAGGGGGTGGCCATTTTCTGGGGCTTTCCAGGCAGGTTTAGGGGAGGGGGAAGGGCGTTTAGGTGATGTTGGGTGTGAGTGGTTGGGACTGGGTGGCCTTTGCAGGCCTTTACGACCAAGGTACCAGGCCACAGGCCAGGTGCTCTAGAATTGCCCACTGAGGGCCTGGTTCCTCCCTAGCCAGGGTGGTGTGATCTGGCCAGTAGAGGCCTTGGAAGGGGGGCATCATTAATGCATTTTTTCCCTCACGCGTAGCGTATGTCCACCCTGGCAGCTCCAATGTCCCTCTGTTTCTCTTTCAGCCAGAAGAGCCTCCTAATTGAGCTTAGCCTGTCTCCAGCCAGCTCCATACACCGAGAGGTGTGTGACTGCCTCTCAGAGCCTCAATTTTCCCATCTGTAAACAGGGATTTGAGAATCCTACCCATTTTGTAAGATTTTCATGAGGATTAGTGTGTGGAGAGAGCTGACATGGGCCTGGCCAATGCCAAGGCTTCACAGGTGTGAGCTGCAGCTGTTGCCATCTGCTGTCTCCTCCAAGGCTTGGGCCCAGGCTGTGGGAAGGCTGGAGTGTTAGGCAGACCAGTAGCCCACAAGTCAGCCTCAAACCCCCAAAATGTCTGGCAGAGAGAGAACAGCAGTTGTTTGTAGGACAGTATCTCCTGAGCGTCTTCCCTGGGCACCAAGATGCAGTGGTGATGGAACCCATGTGACCACCAGGAGCTGATGAACAAGGGTTGGGGGCACAACCCCAGGCCATTTGGGATCTGTTCCATCCACGGCCCAAGTGGCCACTTCAGGAATATTGATTGAGGGAATGGGTAGGCGGATGAACAGAGGAATTCGCAAGCTTTCTATGGCTTGAGGCCCCACCACTTCCCTCTCTGTAGAGATAGCAATGGCCTAAAAGCCGAGATCTCCTCAGGGCTTGCGAGGCCCCACGTGATTCGGCCCCAGAGCCTCCAGTGTGGCTTACTACCACTCTCCCCACTCACTCCAGCCAGCCCTGCTGCCTCCTCATTGCTTCTGGAACATTGTACCTCAGGGCCTTTGCACATGCTGTTCTTGGTACCTGGACTCTTCATCCCCCACATCTCCTTTTGCATTCCTTACCCCTTTGGGTCTTTGCTCAAGGGAGGCCTTTCCTGTGTACCTTCTTTAAAATGGCAGCCCTGCCCTTCACCCCTTCTCTGCTGTAGTAGTCTCCAGCTTAGCCCCATTGAATCCTATATTGTCTATAACTTTGCTTATTTTCTGTTTCCTTCCATGAGGGAGCATTTGCTCCGTTTTCTTTATACATCCAGTGCCTGAAACCCTACCTGATATGTGGTAGGCCCTTGATGAGTTTGGGGTAATTAAGTGGCCAGGGTGGGCAGGCAGGCAGATCCTTTGGTGACTACTGACCGGGTAGTCCAAAAATAGCCTGCTGGTCTCTGCTGTCCTATTCTGGGTGAGTTGAATTAACCCCAGCAGGTGTGGGAGCTGAGACCTGAGTCCTGTGCTGCACAGCCAGGGCAGGTGGCAGTGGAGGCCAAAACTGGGCCCTGGCCCACCAGAGCAGCAGTCAAGCAGTGAGGAGGAGATGCTGGGGCCCCTAGAACCTGCAGAGGGAACGGGGCCACCCCTCAGCAGGACCTGATGAGGGGAAGGGGTATTCCAAGCAGAAGAAACTACCTGGGCAAAGGCAGGAGACAGGGTATGTCAAGGTGGAGCAGGAAGACAGGACTGGGCACTGGGTCTGGAGGCCTGGGTTCCAGCTTTATCTCTGACTTGCTGTGGGATGTGGATCTCTGGGTCTTAGTTTCCCCATCTGGAAATAGGGGGGTGGATTATAGCATAACTCATGGAGCTTTGGGGGAGAATCAGAAAGCCTCCTAACTGGTGTTGGATCCTATTCTGGTGTCCAATTTGCTGTGAAACCCTGGACTGGTCCTTTGTATCCCTCAGCCTGTCAGTCATCCACTTGTGACACTACAGGCCCCAAGCCCAGCAGCACTTAGCAAATTCTCTATGGTGCTTTAAAGTGAAAAACAGATGAAATACAATTTGCTTTTAGAAATCAGGGAAACACACTTGGCATTGACACATTTTCTTTTAGGGACAGTGAATTAGGTGTTCTAACCCCAGGGCCCCAGACCATGAGTCTGACCCCTCAGATGCCCCCTCTGCCTCCCTCTGTGTCCCTCACTGCTCTCCTGGGTTAGTGCAGCGCCGCTCCTCATAGCCAGAGGAGGGGCCCTGAGACGACCATGTCCTGTTCCTCCTCCAAGGGTCCTCCTGGGACTCCCAGCTCACAATGGCGTAGGCTCTGCAGGACCTCCTCCCACCCGCCCCTCCCCGCCCTTGTCTGCTCCACCCTCTCCCTTGGCCACTCCTGCCTCAGAGCCTCTGTACTGGCTGTTCTCTCAGCCTGGACGCTGCTCCCTAGACAGCCATGGCCCACTTCCTCCTCATTTCTGCCCAGCACTCCCCCTCCCCCACCCCCTAACACTTCTTTGTTCCGTCTCCTGTTCTAGTGAGTTTCATAAGAGAGGGGTCTGGTCCGGCATGGTCATTGCTGTGTTCCCAGCACCTGAAATAGTGTCTGGGGCTCAGTAAACATTTGTTAAATGGGACTGGCGGATAGATGTGTGGAGATGAATGGGTAAGTAGATGGGCAGGCAGATGGGAGATGGATGGATGGATGTGGTTGGATGGATGGATGGACAGAGACAGATGGGACTAAAGACATTGGTTAGAGGAACCCCAGTTATTGGGACTTTGGGATGGACTGGTGAGCTCCAGTCTTGGCAAGACTGCGAAGGAACAAAGGCCAGCTTGTTCCTGCTTATGTACCCAGTGTCACTTTCCTGTGGACTCTGGTGCCACACCTTCTGACCTTCCATGGGCCTGGCCAGTAGTCCTGATGCACCTCTTGACCTGCTCTCATCTCTTCAGGCTCTGGTTTAGTTGGGGGCTTGCCAAGTCCTGCTCTGCATCCAGCGCTGAGCCTAGGACTCCAGACCCTCTGGAGGGAGCTCAGGTGGGGACACAGATAGCTGGGCTGTGGGAGTGTTGGGGGTCCTGGGGTGCTGAGACCAAGAACAACAACAAAGGCTCATGGTAACCCAGAGTGATCTGGGTGTTGTTCTAAGCATTTTATGGAGATTACCTCATTTAATTCTCCAAACAACCCTATTATATCCCCACTTTGTGGATGAGGAAACCGAGACAGAGAGGTTATTCAGGATCTAAGTGCAACAGCCTGGCTCCAAATGCCTGTCCCTCCACCCCAGCTGCCATGCCTGGGTCAGGCCCCTAGAGTCTCCGCAGCCTTATGTGTTTACCACCTCCCCCTGCAGGATGTCATGACCGGGCCGTCCTGCTCTATGAGTACGTGGGCAAGCGGATTGTGGACCTGCAGCACACCGAGGTCCCTGATGCTTATCGTGGGCGTGGCATTGCCAAGCACCTCGCCAAGGTAGGGAGGTGGTGGTAGGAGGTGAGCTCTCCCACTCAGAGGAAACCGTGGCCCTGGTGGCAGCCTCAACCTATTTCTTGGTCAAAGTGCACATGGGTGCCCACCTTGCCACCAGGTTGCAGCTGGGAGCTGGTGGTTGTCAGGCAGCATGTTTCACCCACTTCTGGCTCCTCTTGGGCTGGTAGCACTGGTTCTGAGCCCAGGCCCCAGGTTCTGCATAGCTTAGCTTCCAAGGCCACTGCCCCTGCTGTGTCAGGAGCTCATTGGCTGGGGCCCCAGCATCCAGCATGAATGTTCAACTAAATCGGCTAGTGCCCCATTCCCTGCCCCGCCCCCTGTATCCCCAAAGCACCTCAAACTCCAGACTACTGGAGAACAAGTTTGAACTTAATAAAGGGAACTGCAGCCTGGACCAGAGAACGGCCTTAAATATCCTTGAGGCCTGCTCCTGAGGGCCCAGTTTCCTGCCTCTGCCTGCTCTTCCTGCCCCCACCCCACCCCAGGCCTCTGTTCCTCCTCCACCCTCCGTGTGACCAATAAAGAAACTGAGACCCCAGCCAGTGTGCTCAGTGGTTAGAGCATCAGCCCACACACCCAAGGGTCTCGGGTTTGATCCTGGTCAAGGGCAGGTACCTGGGTTGCAGGTTCGATTCCCTGCCCCAGTCAGGGTGAGTATGGAAGGCAACCAATTGATGTATCTCTCTCACATGGATGTTTCTCTCTCTCCTCCCCTCCCTCCCACTCTCTCTAAAAATCAATGGAAAAAATTAACTAAAATAAAGTCAACTGAGATTTACTGACCTGGGTAAAGGGGAGTTGGGCCCCACTCTAACCCTAGGGAGCCCTGCCCGTGTCTCCCTGAGCCCTGCCTGGCTAGGGCATGCGGGCATATACCTTGTGCCACTTACTTTGGCACCTTCATGGGCTTTCAGGTTTTTTATCAGCAAAATGAGAGAATAGACTGGGTTCTTGTCACTAGAGGTTCTCAGGTTGTAAACCCCAGGGTGAGGTGTGGACTGCATGGTGAGGCACACGAAGGCCAGCTTGGGTGTTGGAAGGTCAAATGGGCCAACCGCGTAGCACCAGGCACCTCATAGGCGCTCAGTAAATGCTGCTCCCTTTTTCATCAGAAGAGCCAGCACCCCCAGGCTGCCCTCTACGGTGTTTCAGCAAACATTGTTAACCCTCACGCAAGGATATTTTTTCCATTGATTTTTAGAGAGTGGAAGGGAGGGAGAGAGAGAGAGAGAGAGAGAGAGAGAGAGAGAGAGAGAGAGAAACATTGATGTGAGAGAGACACATCAATTGGTTGCCTCCCACACATGCCCCAACTGGGGCTGGGGATCAAACCTGCAACCCAGGTATGTGCTCTTAACCAGGAATCGAACCTGCTACCGTTCAGCCAGGGCTCAGCAAACATTTTTAAACACCAACTGTGTACAAGGCTCTGGGGCAGAGACGGACATCACACATACCCTTTCCTCCATCCCCGGACCTCACTGGAGACCATGACAACAGTCATAGACCAAAGCCGTGTGCTGGTCCCCCATCGTTTACCCCACCATTGCCTTTGGGAGCCTTGTAATAACTAAGTGTGCCTTTTGCTGGGTGCAGGAAGCCCTGGGGGGGCAGTGAGAGCCCTGAGGCACCCTGACCCAGCCTCCAGAGGAAGGTTCCAGGAGGAAGCCTCAAGTGAGCTGTCACATGAAGAATACATGAAAAAGAGGAGCTTAGGGAGGCACCCAGGAGCACACAGCCCTGAGAATGGAAAGGGCAAGCTGTAGAGACAAGCTTGGGATGGGTGTGAGACAGACAAGATAGGCAGTGGGGCAGGGTTCTCTAGGTTTAGCCCCTGCCCATGTCACCCCTGGCCATTGGCTGCTCTGTGTGGAGAACACCTCCCAGGCAGTTTTGGGCAGGAGCTCAGGATCCAGTCCTGGCTTATTCTCTTCCATTACATGTGCTTCAGGCAGTTTACCAACACTTTCTGCTTCAGTTTCCCCAACTGAAATAGGGGTGGTGGTGACGGCACCCCTCCCTCTACTGCAGACTGAGTAGAACAGGTGTCATGGGCAGCCAGCTCCCGTCCTCGGAGGGAATAGCCTGGAAGGTGTGGGGGTCAGGCCATGAGCCAGGGTGTAGGCTACAGGCACTGACCTCTCTCTCTCTCCCCGGCTGTCAGGCTGCTCTGGACTTCGTGGTGGAGGAGGACCTGAAGGCCCACCTCACCTGCTGGTACATCCAAAAGTACGTCAAGGAGAACCCACTGCCGCAGTACCTGGAGCGTCTGCAGCCGTGACCCTGGCTTGCAGGGCAGGAGTGCTCCTGCCAGACCTTTCCTTGGCATTCTGCGTGCTCTCAGGAAACCTGGGTCCCATGGGCGACAACTCAGTTATTTTGTAAGGACATTCACCTGTGGCCCCTGGAGGTGGCTGGCCAAGGACAGGCAGTGCTCCAGCAACTGTGGCCAAGGGGAGGCCAAGCAACTGAAGTCCCAGCAGCTCCTGCTTGGCAGACACTGGCCAGCTTTTCAGAAGACTGCACACGGCCTGTCGTGGGCAGGCCTGTGAGGGCCTGTGGCCAGGACTGGAACATGGATGGGGCATCCCTGTGGCCTGTCTGGGTCCCATCTGTGTTCCCTGCCCTGTGATTGGCAGGTAGGCTGTCTTGGTACCCCGCCACCACCACTGCCTCTCAGTCTATGTCTTTTTTGCAGATAAGGAGGGTGTTCCCTGTGTTGAGAGGAGCAATAACAAACTATGTGCCAACTTCTGAGGGGCCCAGCGCCAAGCTGTGGCCGCCGTTAACGCTGCCCCTCCTCTTCCTCCAGCTGTCTGCCCTGGCAGAGGGTGGCAAGGGTCAGCTCTCCCTGATGTGTGAAGCCAGGAATGGGCAGACTGGGCATTGGCCCAGGCACAACTGTGCACACGCACACAGGCACACACAGACACAATGCTGAGTGCCAAGCTGTGCATTGGTGGAGAGCTGAAGCAGGGAGCATGGGCTGCTCTCTCCTTGGTACCATTCCCATAACTCCTTGCCTCCTTGTCTCCTTGTCTGTCAGCTCTGCAGGAAACCAAGGTCCCCATCCCCTGTGGCACCCTACCCTCTCCATTTGCCAGTCTCCCAGAGGCCAGCTCCAGGTGCAGCTAAGCCTCACAGGGATCTCTGCCACTCACTGGCCTCTTGGCCACCCTGTGGGTGAGCTTCCTCAGAAAGGATCCTTTGGAGCTGAGACGGAAGGGAGGCAATCTGTCCTCAAAAACCATCCTCAGCACCCAAAGAAAGAAATATCTCTGCAAAGGGATTCCCTTTGTGGCCGCCAAACATCAGGGCATCTTTCATGGTGATCTTGTGGCTGGGCGTGGTCTGTGACCTGCACATGCACATTCTGGCCTCCAGGAGTTCCCAGGACGGCTGAGGGCACCCCTTTCCCATTGTGCTCCCCAGCTCTGTTTGCAGTGTGCTATTGTGAGGGCCAGAGAAGCCCCTGGGCCCCTGCTGTGCTGGGAGTTGTGGGCCAGAAAGGAATTGCTGGCAGGAGGTGGGCTCAGCTACTGGCTCTCTTCCAAGGCTGGAGGTGTCCCATTCCTAGGATAGTTGAAGAAAAGGGAGGGTTGTAGGCCTGAGAGTGGACACAGTCCAGCCCAGGGTCTTGTCTTTTCCCTCCCTAGGACCACCCCCTCCCACTCACACATCTCCCCAAGTTTAAGCACAGATATTGTCATGAAACTCTCCAGTAGCTCAGCGAGCTGGTGCTGTCTCCCTCTGCAGCCTGTGGGGCGAGGTGACCTAGTTCTAGGAGGGTGCCCTACACAGGATCCTAGGACAAGCAGGGTGTTGAGGAGCAGGGGGCCAGGTGGCACCGGAAGGGGCTTGTTTCTGTCCCCACTGTGTCCCAGCCTGCACCTGTGTTCTAACAGCAGTTGATTCACCATGCCTGGGCCAGCATGCAAACAAAACTCGTTCAACGAGGAGCTGCTCAGGGTCTGGGGTTGGAGGAGAGCTGTGAGCCTAGGACCCAGGGACAGCTCGCCCCCAGTTCATACGAGTGTGACCTGTCCCCTTGCCTCCACTGCCTTGAAGTGCTGCTGCACCACTGCAGGCATCTGATGCTGAGGCCAGCTCCGGGCTCCAGCAGAGCCTCAAGGCAGCAGCATAGCTGACGACTCTGCCTGGCCAGGGACACTGCAGACCCTGGCCTGGAGCCTCAGTTAACATGGCTCGTTTCGCCATGGCCGGCCTGCCTTTGGTGCTGCCCCATATGTCTGACATCCCGGCCTCTCCCCGACCTGTGCCAGAGGCAGGATGCCCCGGGAGCCCTTGCTCTGGAGGCAGGGCACCCCCAGCCCCCTTCCAGCAGGTTGCTCAAAGGCCCCGTGTTCTGTCACATCTCGCTTTGTGGAATTTTTACTTGCCCAGTAACTCATGTGCCTTTCCTACTCAGGACCTGTTCCAGGTGATGTCTGGGCTAAGGCTCCAGACCTCCCTTTGTTGTTTTTCAAACTCCTGAACAGACTGCATGACATACATTTCCTCGAAAGCTATGGCCTAGCCCACGGCTTCAGGACGACTTCTAGGAGAGGCACAGTATGGGCTGGTGTCCCCACGCCACCTTGCTCCATCTCCGAGGCGATCTGATTATTGGCCCCGCTTCACCAAGGCATAAACAGGCATAGCAAGGTTTGGGAGCTCCCAGGGTGTAAGGAGGGGGGTGCAGGCAGGCCTGGTGGGTACCCCAGCCTCCCATCCCTACTTCTGTTACATAATTGGCAGCGCAGCCCCTGTTTTCAGGTAGGGAAAGTAAGGCTCTGAGAGGCATCAAGGTTTGGCGGAGGTCTCACGGCAAGACAGCAGTGGCATAAGGATCTGGGTGGGGACTTTGGCATCGTGCCTTCTGCATCTTTTACCAGGCCCCTGCCATGGTTCCTGCCTCCACCTGAGGTAAAGACCACTCTGAGGCTGTAGTCATGCTCTCAATGTGGACTCCCCCCACCTGCAGAGCAGCTGGAAGCGTTACCTGGAAGAACATGTGATGTCATATGACCTCACATCAGCTGCCGCTCTTAGACATGTCTCTCTCCCCCTAAAAAGCCTTCTCTTGGGGCTTCTAGTCCTGGGGAGGGAGGTGGGGCACCCATGCAAGCCTGTGGTGTAGAGTCACATATGGCCTCAAAACAGGATCAAGGGAGCCCTGGCCGGCTTGGCTCTGTTGAGCAGCATCTCATGCACTGAAAGGTCACCAGTTCAACTCCCGGTCAGGGCACTTGCCCAAGTTACAGGTTTGATCCACAGTCAGGGTGTGGGAAGCAACCAAGCGAAGGTTTTTCCTCTCACTGCCCAGGGACTCCTTCCTGAGTGGGATGTTTTCCTCTTAATTCCCACCCTGGGGTTACAGTGCTCCCCCCCAACACAAGAGGAGGAGGCCGGCACTGCAATTGCAAGGACTTTACAATCTTGTCAGGCTGGATTCTCCCAGCAGTTCTGGGAGATTCCAGTCATCAGGCCTATCTTATGGATGAGAAAACAGGTCCTGTTGCCCTCGATGTGGCTGGAAGGGGAGGGGAGCAGGATCTGTGCCCAGTTCCTGCCCACTCTATAAAAGGATGTGCCCTTACGTGTCATTAGGTCTTATGTCCACTTAGGTGGCAGATGGTCTTGGAGATCAATACACAGGTAACACTTCTTGCAATTTCCCTGACCATTTGGAAGGCTGAGGTAGGTTCTGTGTTGAGGTACATGTATAATTAGGGGTGATGTTGGAAAGATGACACTGCATGCAAAGCTGGGTTGTGATGGGAACGTTGATGGAGCGTCCAACCATACACACGTTCCTTCCTCAGTTCAGGAGTCTCAGATCTGCTGAAGTCCACCCAAATGTTCCCTCTACTGTTCTCAGGGTCCCACTTCTTTTAAATCAACACCCTAAATTTTATATGAGAGGGCATGTGACTGCAGCCTGCAGGATCAAATATTGGGTTATGTTTTTAGTTCTATCATTCCTATGGCTACAGGATATTAAACAGATTCTTTTCTGGCTGTTGAAGAGGCTGTCTAGTTTTGTACCTGCGCCTTGAGCTGAGTCTAGTTTATTTTCTGCTGACTCCAGTGTGGTCCCAGCAGCCAGCCTACAGCAGAGCTTTGTAGCTGTATTGTCCCCACCACAGTCACTAGGGTAGCAGCCGATCAGTCTCCCAGTTCTGCCATCAAGAGGCACCTCACCCCAGGCTCATAAAATAGGTGAGATGTTAAATCACCATTTTGCCCCTGAATGCTGTGAACTGGGTGCCATTTCCCCTGGCCAGTCAAGTCATTACTGTGACCCAGTTGGGTCAGATAACTGGCCCCAGGCTTCTGTGTGTAAGAGATGGTTCCTCAGATGCCATTCCTGCTATGAAGAGCGATCTATGCAGAGTCAGAAAGTGGAGACTCCTGCAGGTGCTTCAAACAGGATTTGGTGTGGGGGATGAGAGAGCAAAAGCAAGAAGGTAAGATGGCCCGAACACAATGCACGAGGCTGCTGTCACACTGGGCTGCGGGAACTGAGTGTTACCCAAAGCTGTGGTCGCTGGGCTGCTGTTGGGACCTCGCCTGGGTGGTGGGTGGGGCCAGGTGATGCACAGCCTTGCGGTGTGATGGAGGCTGCTGCAGCTCAGCCGTTCCGTTGGAGGACACAGCTGCACCTGCCAGCCTCTCTCGTAGCAGGTGAGCCCGAGCCTGAGTTCTAGCTGATGGAATGTGCATGGAAATGAGGGAGAGTCCTCCCAGGCTCTGTCCAGCTCCACTGCTGGGTGCTGTTGATGCCTAGGCTTCAGGGACGGTAAGTCCACCGGCTCTAAAGAACACAATCCCCTGAGTTGCTGCATGGAGAAGAACCTGTCAGTCACAAACTCGTTTTGGCTTCTTAGTGAGCAAGAAATACATAGTTACAGCATGCATTCTGCATTTTGGAGCCTGTTATACCATATACTGTGCTGAAACTTTTAGGATGGTGCCTCCATAATTTAAAATCGGAAATAATAGGACTGGCTTAGTGGTCAGGCAGACAGGATGTGGACATAGATGTCATAGAATGGACAGTTGCAGACTCATTATGCAGAGGCAAGATATTTGTTAAAATCATAACTTGAGGAGATTCCAAGATGGCGACGGATTAAGTGGAAGCTACACTGACACTCTCCCAGGACCAAACTGGAATTACAACTAAAATACAGAAAAGCCATCCTGAATTATCAACTGAAGACGAGCTGGACAGCACCCTCATAACCAAGAAGAAAAAGTGGGGACCACATAGAGACTGGTAGGAAGTGCAGAGGCGCAAGACGGCTGGCTGGGCTCCCACAGGCAGCAGCTGAAGGTCCAGAGGGAGATCTCAGCTGTGGGGGTTCCCACTGAGGACTCTGGGCCTAAACCCCAGGCCGGGCTCCCCAGCCCAGAGCACCAGAACTGAGAAAGGTGCCCACATAACATCTGGCTGTGAAAAGCAGCAGGGTTCCTGTCTGCCAGGGAGAGACAGATGGAAGTGCAGGCACCCTCTTACAGAACCAATGCACAAAGTTTCATGTGCAGCCACTTACCTTGGGTTCCAGCAGAGGGAGAGGAGAGTGGACTGGAGCTGTGTGAGGAGAATTCAAGGGGACTGGGTGGGAGAATAGGTCTCAGAGGGTACTCATCTTGACCCTGGTGCTGAGTCATTCCCCCATACAGCAGAGGACATCTTTCTCAGGCAGAAATTTATAATCCAGGCAGCCTTTGCCTGGGGGGAAGCAATTGGTCCACCCACTGAAAACCTCTCTCTCCACTCGAGTTTATACCTTGCTATGGTCTACAGCCTGCGGCTCCTTAAGATACTATGAATAACTATCAGCCTCTGGGTGCTTTGAGTCTTTGCCTGATCTGCTTATGGACCCAGGGCTTGGAAAAGCAGACCTTGGTGCACATCTTGGTCCTGTCCAAACATACCCAGAGGGAGCCACAAACTGTGGAGTGTAGAAAGCTTCATACAGGGTACTCAAGGCCAGTCACAAATAGCATCTGACATTGGCCTGCACCAGAGACCATCCAAAGACTAGGAGTCCTAGATCTACCTAATACATAGAAAGAAACCCAAACAGGCAGCCAAAATGGGGAGACAATAAAACAAGCCCCAAATAAAAGAACAAGAGAATTCTCTAGAAGAAGAACTAAATGAAATGGTGATAAAAAATCTATCAGATATAGAGTTCAGAATAGTGATCACAAGGATGCTCAACAACATGAGAAAAGATATGGAACCTATGAAGGAAATTAAGAGTGACATAGTAGAAATAATAAAAAAAAAAAACATTGGAAGGAACAAACAGAAGATTAGGGGAAGCTGAGGATCAGATCAGTGAATTTGAAGACAGGGTAGCAAAAGATCAATCAGAGAACCAAAAAGAAAAAAAACAAAACAAAAAACAGGAGGACAGTCTAAGGGAGCTGTGGGAGAACATGAAACATAACAATATTCACATCATAGGAGTGCCAGAGGAGGTAGAAAGTAAGCAAGGGTTAGAGAACCTATTTGAAGAAATATGGCAGAAAATTTCCCTAACCTGGTGAAGGAAAAGTCACATAAGTTCAGGAGGCATAGAGAGTCCCAAGCAGGAAGAACCCAAAGAAGCCCACACCCAGACACATAATTAAAATGCCAAAAATTCAAGACAAAGAGAGGATCTTAAAAGCAGCAAGAGAAAAGCAGTCTGTTACCTACAAAGGAGCTCCCATAAGGCTCATTTCTCATCAGAAACTCTACAGGCCAGAAGGGAATGGCATGAAGTATTCAAGGTAATGCAAAACAAGGATCTGAAACCAAGACTACTCTATTCAGCCTTGCTGGATATGATTCAAAATAGATGGCGAAATAAAGGGCTTCCCAGGCAAAAAAGAAAAGGCTGAAGGAGTTTATCACCACCAAACCAGCACTGCAGGGAATGTTAAAGGGACTGCTGTAATTAGAAGTAGAAATAGAGAGAAACATAGGCATAAAGAATTAAAATGGCAATAAATTAGTACCTATCGATAATAACCTTAATCCCGGCCGGGCATGGCTCAGCGGTTGAGCAGCGACCTAGGATCCAGGCGGTCAGGGTTCGATTCCCGGTCAGGGCACATGCCCGGGTTGCGGGCTCCATCCCCGGTCAGGGGCGTGCAGCAGGCAGCCGATCAATGACTCTCTCATCATTGATGTTTCTATCTCTCTCTCTCCCTTCCTCTCTCTGAAATCAATAAAGATATATTTAAAATAATAATAATAATAATAACCTTAAATGTAAATGGATTAAATGCTCCAAAGGGCATAGGGTAGCTGGATGGATAAGAAAACAAGACCCAAATATATGTCGTCTACAAAAGACTCACTTCAGAACAAAAGACTCAAACAGGCAGGGAAAAAAAAAATTCTGGAGGACTTTAAAGGAGAGATAGCAATACAGTCACAATAGGGGACTTTAACACCCCACTGACTTTACTGGACAGATCTTCCAGACAAAAAATCAACATAGAAACAGTGACTAAATGACACACTACATCAGATGGATTTAATTGACATTTATAGAACATTCCACCTCAAAGCTGCAGAATATACATTCTCCTCAGGTGCACATGGGACATTCTCAAAGACAGACCACATGTTAGGACACAAAACAAGTCTCTACAAGGTCAAGAAGACTGAAATCACATCAAGCATCTTCTTGGACATTTAGGCCATGGAATACTATGCAGCTGTAAAATGAAGGACCCCTTACCCTTTGAGACAGCATGGAGGGACCTGGAGAGTATTATGCTAAGAGAAATAAGTCAGTCAGAGAAAGACGAGTACCATATGATCTCATCACATGTGGAATCTAATGAACAAAATAAACTGATGAACAAAATAGATCCTGAGACATAGAAGCATGGAACAGACTGAGGGATCTCAGAGGAAAGGTGGGGTGGGTGGGTAGATGGGGAAATGTTAACCTAAGGACTTACATGTATATGTGCATAACCCATGGACACAGACGACAGTGTGGTGCAGGCCTGGGGGAGGGGTACAAGGGGGAGGGGATCAATGGGGGGAAAAGGGGACACCTGTAATACTTTCAACAATAAAGATAAATTTTTAAAAATTGAGGTGGAGTCCAGCTGGGCGTGGCTCAGCGGTTGAGCATCTACCTAGGATCCAGGCTATTGCGGTTGGATTCCCAGTCAGGGCACATGCCCAGCTTGTGGGCTCGGTCCCCAGTCAGGGGCGTGCAGGAGGCAGCCAACAATGAAGACTCTCTCATCATTGATGTTTCTATCTCTCTCTCTCCCTCTCCCTTCCTCTCTCTGAGATCAATAAAGATATATTAAAAAAAAAAAATTGAGGTGGAATTCACATAACGTAGAACATACCATTTTAAAGAATAGAGTCAGTGGTCTTCGGTGCCTCCACAGTGCAACCATCACTTTCTCTGGTTCCTAAACGTTTTCTTCATGCCCAAAGAAACCTGGCTCCCTCAGCAGCCAGTCCCCATGCCCCTCCCAGCCCCAGACAGCGCTCGCCTACTTTTATTTCTATGGACGTACCTATTGCGGTCATGTCCTACACACAGCATCACACAGTTTCCTATTGGGACAGGCTTCCTGCCTCAGCGTAGTGCTTCCCAGGTTTAGTCACGTGTCAGTACTTCACAGTTTTTCCCATTCTTTTTACCCAGAATGTCCATGGGCATTTGGATGGTTCCACCACTAGGCCACCGTGACTAGTGCCGCTGAGAAAAGGGGGCACACGTCCCTCTGGACGTGGTGCCTGACGCTCCTGCCTTACCTCTTGCAGAGGCCCCACCGAAAGGCACTTCTGCTGCCGCTTCCTGTGGCAACCAGCCTTTCAGTTCTTCTTTCAAGCCCTAGGACTCCGGTGGCCCATCTCCCTAGTGGGGTGGCCATCTCCCTTTATTCTTCGGGGCCCCCACGCAGGAATAGTGTCAGATCCTCATGCCCATCTCCTTCTGCCCAGCTGGGAAATGAAGCAGGCTCCAGCCCAGACCCCTGCCTCCGTGTGTCCGGCTCCTCAGCACCCGTGCAGCCTCTCCCCTTCCAATGCCTCTGCACGTGGCCACCCACAGCTCACTGTGCCCCAGTCTAGGACACCCAGCACAAGTGTCCTTGCCCATGTGTCCTTGTCTCAAATCAATCTTCCCTGTGATCCTCAACTTTTTTAGGCTGGAGGTTGGGGATGGTCACTGCATGGGTGATGCAGGGCCTTGCTTCATTTCCTGGCCTCAGTCCAAACTGGAAGAGTGTGTTCTGGGCTGAATCGTGTCCCCCCAAAATTCATATGTTGAAGCCCTAACCCCCGTACCTCATAATGAGACTATATTTGGAGACAGTATCTTTAAAGAGGTAAGGTGAAATGAGGTCACATTGGTGGACCTAATCCAATCTGACTGGTGTCCTCATAAGAGGAAATTTGGACACACAAGAATACACTCCAGGGGTGCGCATGCACAGAGGGATGACCACGGGAGGACACAGCAAGAAGGCAGTTGTCTGCAAGCCAAGGAGAGAGGCCTCGGGAGAAACCAGCCCTGCCAGCCTCCAGAATCCCAAGAAAATAAATTTCTGTTGTTTAACCCCTTGAGTCTGTGGTACTTTGTTATGGAAGCCCTAGCAAAGGAATAGGAATATGTTTTAATGTCCTGAGAATATCTTAAATTTCTCCATTTCCCTGGGCATCCACCAGCCCCAGTCTGTTTGTGAAATCAAAATACTAATAAATGTCTCACCCACCTCAGTGGCTTGCTGTGAGGGTGCCACATGTTAGAAAGTAGGCACTATTCTGAAGGCACTATTATTATCACTCCACCCTGGCATGACCAACGGGGCCCCGTGTGCCCAGGACCTTCCCCATTTTAAACCTGATATTCCCATGTCACCCTCTGTGCCTGTGCTCTGTGCTTGCCCACAGCACTGACTTAGGGGCCCCCCAAGTGGGATGATGGAAGGCAGGGGTCTTGTCCATTTATTCCTCTGTCACAAGGGCAGGTGCCCACAAGGGTTTGGTGACATACAAGAGTAGCACCTCCCCTATGAATCTCCATGACGGCTGAGAGGGATCACTGTTCTTGCTGACTGCTCTTGGCCGCCAGTGAGGACATGAGCATAAATCAGAAGCAATCGATGTGTTTTGCAGAGTCATGCTGTAAAACCGTAGCAACTGCTTCACCATCTGGGTACCAGGTACACACCTGAGGGACTCCCAGGAGTGCTATCTGTGCACTCACCAGTGGCCCTCCCCAGGTCTGAGGTGGGATGCTGAAGGGTGGGATGACTGAGGCTCCCAGGAATATCCCGGAGAGACCCTGGCTGGTTGCAGCTGGGCTAACAACGGGGCTTTTGCACCACTGAGCGCCAGGCCACGGAGAAGCAAGTGGAGAGCGTCTGCCGACAGGATTCTAGGGTATTTCAGCTGTTTATTGCTGTGTAATGAGCCATCTCAAAATACAGTGTCATGAAACAACAGCCATTTTATTCTGCTCATGGAGTCAGGGGGTCAGTGTCCAGACGGCGCAGCAGGGAGGGCTTGCCTCGACCCCGCCCCCCGTGTCTGGGGCCCCAGGCGGGATGTTGCGAAGACTGTGTCTGTGAAGCTGTGGGAAAACAGCACTGTCATAGGTTGGCAGTGGGAGTGCAGGTGGCTCAGCAATATTTATCTAAGTGACAAGTGCCCATGTCCTTTGACTCAGCAACTTCCCTTCAGGGAATTATCTCACAGTAATACGAGCACACGGCACAAGGAAGCTGTGCCGGCAGACTTACTGAGGCACCCTTTGAAACGGTAAAAGGCTAATTGGGAGGCTGCTGATAAAATTAGGGCACATCTAGTCATGGAATGCCATGTACTGTTAAAGCAAATCTGAGCTGTGCTGACAGCGTCTCCAGGATACAATTAAGTGGGAAAAACAGGTCACAGAGCAGTGTGTATAGAATGTACCTTTTGGGTAAAAGAAAACAATGTAGGGTTTTTTTGTTTTGTTTTTAATATATGTATACACTTGCCTGTGTGTGAATTATGTGTAGAGGAAACATAAGATAAGGATCACTGCTAGTCTAGAAGGTGTTGAGGGCTAGGTCATGGGAAGACAGGGCAAGAGAAACTTATTTTCACTGCATATTATTTTGTAATTTGAATTTTATATCATGTGAACATATTACTCATTCAAAATTAAAATTGTTTTTAAAATGCTCAGTTTTGATGTTTTTAATCATAAGTGCAAAGCTTTATGTAGAAATATTACACCAAAGATATGGTTTTGGCAGATCTGCCTTTCCTGAGTGCCTACTGTGTGCTATGAAGCATAGGAATGACCATACTCTGTTGAGTACATAGTCATTTCTACTCCTCAAAAGAGCCTTGCAAGGTAGCTGGTGTGTGAATAGTGTCTGCTGCCTTCATCCCACACTTACCTTGCTAGACTCTTCTCTGTGGTGCCGGCTGGAGGTCTGCAAGTTTCCCAGAGCCCCGATCAGCTGACTGCCAGTGGGAGACACTGGCCGGGCTCAGAGGATGGGAAGGAGGGAGGAGCCCTCCAGTCCTGAGCCCCTGGTGGCATCTCAGGCCATTGTGGTGGCAGCAGCTGCTCAGGCAGCAGGAATCAGTTTTTGGAAAATACTATTTTTGCCAGAGGAGGTCCCTCCATTTATTGGTCTGTGGGTGTCCTTACTGCCCTCTGGCTTCTCCTGCCCACCCAACACCTCTGTAGACAAAGGTCTGTATTAAATTCCTTCTGTTGAAATACCAAGGGTGGCTTTTATTTCCCCCCCCAAATAGACACTAATATAGGTAACATAACCCTCATTTTACAGTTGAGAAAATTGAACAGAGAGGAAATGACTTAACCAAAGGGCAAACCCAGTACCTCTCCTCCCCCACTGTGCTCCAGCCACCCTGGTCCCATTCCCGGAAAACAGAAAGCTCATTGCCCTCCAGAGCCTCACACCTGTTCTCTCGGGGCAGAACACTATCTCCAGCTCTTCATGTCCACATTCTTTCTTTTCATTCAGGTTCCATGCAAATGTTACCTCTTGAAAGAGACCTTCCGTAGCCATCCAAAATCTCCGAGTCACTAGTCCTGCTTGATTTCTTCTTAGTACTTACCATTCTCTGAAAATGTTTATTCACTCAGTTGTTTACCCCACTGCACTGGCGAGTCCACGAGACCAGGAGCACTGTTTGTCTTACTAACTGCTGTGTCTCTTGTGCCTAAGAGACTGCTGTGCACTCAACAGGTATTTGCTAGAAGAATGAATGAATGAAAAGGATAGTAAGAGAAGCAACAGACTGTTTCTGAGGACCAGCCAGGACAAGCCTTCCCAATGGCTGCCTCTGCCGGCAGTTCGGGGGTCTTGCCAGGAGTCTCCGCTGCATGGGAGTTCAGCTCCCACCATTCAGACCGTGCCTTCTGCGGGTGCTGTCGCTACATGCTGAGCGAACCTGCCCGTGAACCTTCCAGAAGAGGTGTGAGCACTAACAGTGACCAAGAGGCAACATTCTGGGGGGGAGGGGAGGTCTCAGCTCAAGTCAGGAGGCCGGAAGCAGACAGCATGTTAGAGGTTAAGCACAAGCGCCCAGCAGGTGGCAGATCACCCTAGGTCCACAGTTGTTTGAGCACTTGCATCTCCTCTGTGTGCTGGACACTGGCCTGGGACCTGTCCTCATTAACAATGACAGTGGCATTTCCGGAGCTCTTCCTGAGAGGCATCATAGCATACTGTAATCTCTAGACCCAGACAGGTTGGGTTCAAATCCTGACTGGCTTCATGACCTTGGCAAGTCACTCAGGTCCTCTGGAACTTGGTTTCATTTGCAAAATGAGAATGTTGGCAATAACAGTATCACTTTCATAAGGTTGTTGTGAAGATCAAGTTAAATCACTTAGAATATTTAGAACAGGGCCTGGCACTGACAAGTTCCTATTGTTACCTTGTGTGCTGTTCTAAGTTCCTGGCATGTATCATCTTACGTAATACTCAGCAGTCCCCTGAAGAGAGGAGCTAGTATCAGCCTCATGTAACCAGGAGGCTGAGAAACAGGTTCTATACGAGCAGCCCCAGATCAGAGTGTGCGGCCGGGCTTCCCACCCAGCTGTTCCAGAATCCTTAGAACCCCCGGAATCACCACTGGTCCAGGAAAAAACAGACCTTCCCTGGCCAGTTTGGCTCTGTAGTTAGAGCGTGGGGCCCACGGACTAAAGGGTCCCGAGTTCAATCCCGGCCAAGGACATGTACCTCAGTTGCAGGGTCGATCCCCAGCCCCGCTCAGGGCACGTGAGGGAGGCAACCGATTGACGTGTCTCTCTCACAGCGATGTCCCTCTCTCTCCCCCCCTGAAAAGCAATGGAAAAAATATCCTCGGGTGAGGATTTTTAAAATTATTATTATTTTTATATATCTTTATTGGTTTCAGAGAGAGGAAAGGAGAGGGAGAGAGATAGAAACATCAATGATGAGAGTCATTGATCGATCGGCTGCCTCCTGCACGCCTCCGACTGGCGATCGAGCCCGCAACCCGGGCATGTGCCCTGACCGGAAATCGAACCCCGATCACCTGGATCCTAGGTTGATGCTCACCTGCTGAGCCACGACTGGCTGGGCTGGGTGAGGATGTAAAAAAATTTAAAGCAACAATACACCAGACCTATCTGTAGGTAGTGACATGGCTACATGGCAATTGTTCAGGTCTCTAGCACACCCTACAGGAAGACCAGGTATGTGCTTCTGAGACAGGCCCAAGGTCTAGAACAGTGAGAGTCAATCTTTTTCATCTTGTGGCACATAAAGTAACATTCTGCAGCACACCAAAAAATATATTTTTTGCCAATCTGACAAAAAAATAGGTGTACTTTTTATTGACTCACAATAATAGTAATTACCTACCCTTTTTGCTCCAAAGTGATTTTTTTTAAAAAAATCAGGTGTCTATACTTGTATATAAGGATTTTGGTACCAAGAATTAACTAATCAGATGTAACCTTATTATGTGACATGATCAGTAAGATGCAGCTCTATTCTATGGCCTATACATTTATGGTTCAGGACAGGGTGTTCATACAGAGGGCTATTGTGTTGGCTGTTGTCATTTTTTTATTTGACAATCTAAAGGAAAAGAGGTCAATACCTAAGTAACCATGTATTGTATGCTTTATTTTTTAAATATGCTTTATTGATTTCAGAGAGAGGGAGAGGGAGAGAAATAGAATCATCAGTAATGAGAGAGAGCCACTGATCAGCTGCCTCCTGCATGCTCCCTGCTGGGGATTGCGCTTGAAACCCCGGCATGTGCCCTGACCAAGAATCACACCATAACCTCCTGGTTCATAGATCGATGCTCAACCGCTGAGCCATGCTGGCGGGGCTGCTTGTTTTAAAAATGCTTGTGGCACACCAGTGTGCTGCACACACGGATTGAAACTCACTAGTCTAGAAGCATAGTTGACTGGGAGAGAAAGGCATTTAGGCAAAGTACAGAACATCTGGAGACCTACAAACCCTCTGCATTTGCTAGCCTGGCAAGTTTCAGAAAGGTAAGAGGGGCAGTTGAAGCTGGAGAGGTAGGTAACCTCCAAACTATGGAGGTTCTAGGTTGTGCTAAGGAGCTTAAATTTTGTCTTGTAGGGACTGAGAAGATGTCAAGCATTTTAAACTACTGTAGACTCTGACCCAGAAGGAGACCAGGGGTCCTCCATGTGAGTTGCGTCTACACCTGCGGCCCTCCTGCCCCGCTTGCCGAGTCCCCCAGACCTGGGTGCTTCTTCCAGTATCAGAATCTGGAGATTTAGACGTGAGTTGCTCAAATATTTGAAGCCAATTACTGTCTAGCAATAGTGACTGTGGAAAGCAGGAGAGGGACTAGAAGTTCAAAACCTGCCAGGGATTCCCCCAGAATTAGCCCACAGGTCTCTGGGAATCTAGGGGTCACCGAGGTCACTTCGTCCTCCCTGACTCCCTGCGCGGGCTCCCGCAGGGCAGGGCAGGAGGGGCTGCCCTCTGAAGAGGGGTTCTTGGGGTGCCGCTGGAATAAGCATTTCCAGGGGACCCGCGGGAGGATGGGACCCAGTGGGAAGCTGTCTCGATGGAGTTACCCCCCGCGGTTCCGACTCCCATTTCCCTCGGTCCCATCACAGGAGACGTGCGGGTGCGACGCCAGCAGGGCCGCAGAGCCAGCGCGGCTTCCCTCCCGCCTCCGCGGGGCGCGGGCCGCCCGGGGAGCTGCGCCGGAGACCCGAGGGAGCGGCCCGGGCGGGGGGAGGCCGCAGCGGGGGCCCGGGGCCCGGCCCGTCCGCCGGAGACCCGAGGGAGCGGCCCGGGCGAGGGGAGGCCGCAGCGGGGGCCCGGGGCCCGGCCCGTCCGCCGGAGACCCGAGGGAGCGGCCCGGGCGGGGGGAGGCCGCAGCGGGGGCCCGGGGCCCGGCCCGTCCGCCGGAGACCCGAGGGAGCGGCCCGGGCGGGGGGAGGCCGCAGCGGGGGCCCGGGGCCCGGCCCGTCCGCCGGCCGTGCGCTCCAGGGGGCCTGAGCGCGAGCCCCTTCAGCCGGCGCCCGCAGCCCCGCCGTCCCCTCCGGGGGCGTGGAGCCCGGCGCAGGCCCACCGGCCGCCTTCCCTTCGCTCCGCTCCGCTCCGGCGAGTCACCGCCGACGACGACGTGGCGCCGCCCGGCGCGAGGCCCCGCCGCGCCGCCCCGGCCCCGCCAGTCCGCCCAACCCCGCGCCGTCCCCGCCGCGGGGCCCTCTCCTTCCCAGCACCGCCCCGCGTCGTTGTCCAGCCTTTGCTTCCAACAACCCGCGAGCCCGGACGCCCGCGCGGCAGGGGCCCCGCCGGTCCTGCGCCCGGATAACTGGGGGCCGGAGAGGGCGCAGCAGCGACCGCCTCCGAGAGGGCCGGGCGCCTCCCGCCGCGGCGACCTTAACGGTCAGAGGCGGCTGTGAAGGGCAGGCCGGCCGCCTCCGGAGGCGAGGCCGAGCCCGAGCCCGGGCGGGAGGCGGCGGCCGGGGCGGGAGCGCGGCGCCCGCGGCCGCCCGGACCTCGCGCGGCGCCCTGGGAGTTGTAGGCGCCTCTCGCCGCCCTCCCTCCGCTCCCAGCCGGAAGGCCCGAGCGTGCCCGCGGACGGGCGCCCGCCTCCCAGGCGGGGAACTTCGGGGAACTCTGGCTTCTGCAACGGCGCCGGGAACCCGGCTCTTCCCAGGACGGCCCCCAGTACACCGCCTCGGGGAGGGCCCCGTTTTCCAGGCGACCTCGAAGAGGCGGGCTGCCGGCCCGGTGCATTGTGGGCGTTGTAGTCCGGGGCCGGCTCGGCCCCGCCTCCCGCGCGGTCCCGGGCCGCGGGCCGGACTACACTTCCCGTCCGCCCGCTCGCCGCCCCGAGGCCGCCGGGCGCGAGGCGTCTGCGAGCGGACTGTCTGCAAGATGGCCGCGTGGGGAAGGAGGCGCCTGGGCCCGGGCAGCAGCGGCGGCGGCAGCGCCCGAGAGAGGTGAGACCCGGCGGCGTGCGCCCCCCTGGGCGTGGGGTTCGGAGCCGAGACTCAGTGAGGCCTGCCCTGGTTACAGCGCTCTCCCTGCCCCGGGTCCCGGGCGCCGCCTTCGCGCCCACCCTCCCTCCCGTCCCACCGCCGGGCACGCGGAGCTCCTGTCCGGGCCGACCCGGAGCCCGAGGGAGAGCCGGGCCGGAGCGGCCTCCGCGAAGGCTTCGGGTCTGGGCCGAGGCAGGGGCCGGGCCGCGCAGGCCCAAGGGAGCCGCCTGCTGCCGCGGGCCGAGCGGCGTGCGAGGCTCCGGTGGCGCCCGGCCGCGGCCCCTGACGTGGCGGGGAAGGGCCCCGGGAGGAGGGCGCCTCGGCGGGCGGGCGGCCGCGGGGGCCGCGCCGCGGGCGGGCGCCGGCCCCTCCCGTCGTGGCCGCGCCGCGTCCGCCGCTTCCGCGAGAGGGGACCCTGCCCCGCGCGGGCTCCGCGGCGCCTGCCGGGGACGTGCAAGTCCTTTCCAGTGACCTTTCCCGACGGGTGGTGTGTGGTAGGGAGCCAGGAGCTTGTTTCTTCCCAGGTGGGTCTCGGTCTGGAGAACTGGTTTCTAGAAGATGAGCCTGGAGTAGTGTCCGTGCTGAATCCACAGCTTCTGCTCCTGCGAAGCAGTTTCAGCCCGTAGAAGCCCCTAGGAGCTGTTCGTCCGTAGGAAGACGTTTGGGAAAGGATGTGCATAGGCGGAGTCGCCGGATCCCTGTCCTGTCGGTGCCCTTACGGCGTGACTGGTGTAGTGGAGGTCAGCGCGAGAGGAACGTTTTTTGTTTGCTAGTTTTGTCTTTCTGGTGAAGATTGGTAAGAAGAAAAGTTCTCTCTGCTCCTCCCCCCTTTCTCTCAACTACTCTGTTCTGCGTTATTCTTTTTCTTTGACTGATTCCATCAGGTATTCATTTATTCATTGCTGTTGCCTGTAGATGGTTTTCCCAGCCTGAATTATTCCTGTCTCGTTGTTATAGACGGACCCCTTTAGCTTGCATTTTATTCTAGAGCTCAGCATTGTCCATTCTGCATTTCCTGGTTCTTGGAAAATAGTGAGTGGCAACCAGATACTTTTGTTTTCCCAACTCCCACCTGGCATTTCTTGGATCAGACCATAGAAAAAAATTAAAGAAGTGACTTCGATGATTTTCCAAGGGTCTTAAAAGCTAGGAAACATTTTCAAGATCTTTAATGCAAACATTAATTCTTTATTAATAGGAAATAACCTGTTCAGAAAACTTAAGAGTTATCAGAGAGAAAGGCACTCCTCCTTACTGGATAAAAACAACTGTGAAAGGGCCATATCGGGATGCCCCAGACATTATACAGGGGCTGTTAAGCTTTTACTGATCTAAGAAATTAGATATTGGGGACTTTTTCTCCTTGGCTCAAACAATCATAAATTCAAAACTCAGTTTCTAAACTAGCAGCCCATAGACAGAATCCAGTCCTTGATTATAGACCCCCAGTTTTTAAGATAATTTAAATTAGTTGCCAGCACTTTCAAACTGAAAGATTTCACACACACAACACTCTACTTGAAAAGCTGAGTAGCGGCCGACTTTTTTGATCAGGTCAAGTGCTTTCTAGTTTATCGTTCCTCACCTGACAGCTTGACTCATTGCTGTTACCTGCCTAGTCTCCTTAGGTGTCAGGTTGCAACCTTTGGCCTGGAACTGAAAGCTCTGCTCACACACGCAGATGCTGTGTGTTAGCCAGTATGGGCATCTCGTTTTGTGGTTAGGGTGACACCATCTCTCCCACAATATGGCACTGTTGAGGGGGTATCCTTCTGTTTGCACCATCTCTCTTCCTTCTTAGTGATGTGGTATGGTGGGGGTGGGAGTAGGGGGACACACAGGGACTCTAATTGCCTTTGCTGTGAGGCCCTAGCTGGGGGAGCTTGGTTTCTCTAAGAGCACCCCATGCTGAGCAGGGGATGGAAACATTATCCTCCCACACACCCCTTCCCCTGCCAGCTAGCTAACTTCTGGGCACACCTCCATTCCTGCTCTGTGGGTGGGAAGACTGGGTGGGGCAGGCTGGATTAATTGATTGGTAAGCACCAAAGAGTATGAGGTCGGAGTGTATTATTGGCTCTTATGACTGAAATATGGCTGTTTATGGCTGTCTTAACATGACTTTGTTCCGTGTCACATTTGTGTTGACGCAAATCTCAGGTCCACCTTGTAAGACCACTTCCCTGAGTTGCTGCACAAACCTGGTTGGAATCTGCTTTATGCTGAAACTGAAGGAAACATTCTCTGGTTTGGTGCATGGGCTGGAGCAGAGCAATGCTTTGGGCAAACTCTCCAGATTTTCCAGTGGTTGAAAACTCCAAAGCATGCCTTGTATTTAAAGGCTCTGGTCCCAGATGGTCCACAGGAATTACTGTCGTCAGCTGGGTGTTAATGGTGGTCGAGTTTAGAATACACAATGTGTGGATTTTTGGTTTACCTGTTTCTTGAGTCTAGAGTTGTGCTACTTCAGTAGCCATTAGTCACGTGGCAATTAAATTTAAATTAATTAAAATTAAGTAAAATGAAAAATTCAGCTCCTCAGTCACACTAGCCACATTTCAAGTGCTCAGTAGCCACATGTAGCTGTGACTACCATCGTGGATGGCAGAGACACATTCATCAGTGCAGAAAGTCCTATCGACAGGACAGTGCTGGTCTAGACTTAAGTACGAGAGGGGTGGAAATAGTAAATGAAAGCTGCTTGCATGCTGATTTTTCTCTCCACTCCATTAAATCTAGGAAATCAACAGTGTTTGTAATGAAGAGCATCAGACTCTGAGCTGTAACCTGAATTCTTGTCCAAAATTCAGCACACTGGCAGCAAGCACACGAAACAGATTGCCACTTGGCCTGTCGACGTCTTTGAGACACACTTGCCCATCTAGGAAGGCACAGTGCAGGTATCTGTGTGTTCTGCCACTTGGGTGCCAACCCGGATCAGCTCACAGACGGTCCCATCTGTCCCCTTGGGCTCCTTGTCGTCTTCATTCTCTCAGGGCCCCTGAGCATCCCTGAGTTCTTCATGATTGTTGGAATGTGAGTATAGCCATATGCTCTCAATTCCTGTTTTTATCATCATGTGAAGGTCTGATCTGATTCTGATCATGATTTTGAGGTAGCAGCACTATTTAAAGGCCTGAGGTGTTTAGAGGGCCTGGTGTGCTGGACTCAATGCTCAGGTTACTTTTTGTGGCCTGACTCCCCTGGCTTATGCAGCATCTTTAGGCAGCCAGTTTGGGGATCACTTGCACATCTTTCATGCTTTATTCCTTGGTACTTGATCTTTTGAAAGCTTTGCTTTAACCTGTGAATCCAACGGATGTGGTTCTAGACTGCCCTGCCGGTGGAGGGTTTAGTTCCCAGTCCAGTTGAATAGAAGGTCCATGAGCCATGTGGGCAGGTGGCACACATTCCCCTCATTCTGATCTGATCCTTTGCTTTTAGAGCTTAAGAACCTTGGAGGTTTGTGGTATTTTATTTCTCTTGAAAGACTCCCATTATGGCTCTAGTGTGTGGTGGGAAAGTTTATTTCCTCCTGGTCCAGATGAGCCATGCACACAGCATCTGCACCCCAGTGCAGATGCAACATGTGCAACCCTGAGGGCGGTGGGTCCTGCCAAGCTGTCTACCAGAGGTTGAGTTGTGCACGGGTTGGCCACATGTTCTGATGCTAGAAGTTGGCATTGTAGGTTAGGATCTGCTGGGGTGCGTCCTCTTAGGCATAAATTTGTTTTCCTTGATTCAATCGAGCAATCTGGATTTTCAACTGCAGTGACTTGTGCCTCCGTGGTTTAGTCCTTTAGGCCGCATTCCATGTAGTTCAGGCCCAACTTTCTGAAGAAGAGGAATGATCTTTTGTCCAGGGAGGTGAGAAGAGGGCTGAGTTCAGCTTCTCTGCCTGGAGCGTGCATACATGTTTGTCTGTGTGTCTGTGGGTCTGCGTGTGTGTGTACATGCCCCTCAGTGAGTGAGGACAGTGGGAGGGGGTGGAAAATACTCCACAGAGTGAGCACACACAGGAACCTCCTAGCTGCCACTGTTCTGTCCCTGGCGCAGCAGCAACTTTATGGCCCACAGAGTTCTTGGGAAAGCAATGATCCCTTTGTCGTCCTAGCAGCCTTGACTCAGGGCTGTTCGTTAGGGCAGCCATTAGCCACCTGTGACTTTCAAGCATTCGAAATGTGGCTCATGTGTCTGAGGACCTGAGTGTTTTATTTTTACTTAATTTAAACAGCTGGGTGGTGCTTTGCAGCTGTCACTTTGGTTTGGACACCCAGCCCCCATCCCATCTTTGCTGAAGCCCTCTGGGAGAGCTAGGCCTTTGCCCCATTTGACACCAGTGAAGCTGGCTCAGAGTAACAAGGGGGTTTGCCCTTGGACACAGAGCCAGGGAGTGACTAAGAGGGAACTTGAATCTAGGCCTCTTGATTCCTGCACTTGACGTACCATGTTCTTGTTCCAAAGCCGAGAGCTGCTCAGTTGCCGGGGCACAGGAGGAGAGGGTCCTCTTGACATGGCAAATGAAAATGTCAGGCTCCCTGTGGAAGGAATTTCCTTGACCTATTTGGAACTGTCCTCAATATTTGGAGCTGCATGCCTGTACCTTTTTGTCCTGTCTAGCCTTTAAGTCCGCAGCATAGAATTTTACTGCTTTCTTTGACTCTGGAGGAAGCAGTTTTTGGTTTAGCCAGAAGTGGGTTTTCCTAGACTTAGGGGGTAGAGGTAGAATCTAGCACCTCACATGCCATAGGTGATCGAGTGATCACATGCTTATTAGGTGGAAAGCAACATGACATACGGACCTAGTTTAATTTTTCAGCCACACATTCTCAATTACTGTAATTGTTTTTCTCCTGTCACTCATTTCAAACGTACTTCTGCTAATGCCTGTCAGGGTCAGGCAGTTCAGGGCTTCTGGGATGAACATGCACACTCTGCTTTCAGGGAGCTTGGAATCAAAGCCTTCTATGTTTCAGATGGGAGCTCACACCTCAGTCCTCCCTGTGAGCCCAGGGCCCACTCCAGGAAATAGGCCTAAACCAGGTGCTTCCACTATAGTTCTGTTTGGTTCTGGTTCTAGCATGACCAGGAAAGGATGGTGGCTTGCAGGGCAGCTTGGCCAGTGCATGCTTGAGTGAAACAGGGAAGTGGGACTCTCCTCCTCACTGCAGGACCACAGGAGTGAGGACAGCCCGACACCTCAGCCAGGAGAAGCTGCCGCACTCAGACTTGCTGAGATGGGGCTCGCTTCCTGCAAGCGCAGGCTTCTCTGTGGGCACCCAGAAGCTGCAGGGGTTGAAGTGGGTTGCCTTCTGCTCCCCTTGGTTTTGGAGGGCCCCTTGGCTTTCTGATCCCTTCACCCCGAGGATGCAGGATGTTGAACAACATTTTTTCCCAGAAAAGGTTTATAATTAATGTTCCCATTATAAAAGAAACATATTTATATTTTTATATTTTTTAATACAGAATTCTAATTATGAAGAAAAATAAAATTTAAAAGTCACCTGCTAGGTCACTATTCAAACAAAACCATTGTTGACCATTTTTGTGTATAGCACCTTTGATACCCTTCCTCTATAGTTTGTCTTGGATTTTTAAAAATTGTGTTAAACACATCAGAAGTATATTTCTGACAAGTCATAAGCTTGCTACCATATGTATGACCCTTGAAAACATTGTGCTAAATGAAAGAAGCTGGTTACAGAAGCAGTGCACAGTATGACTCCATGTATATGAAAGGTCAGAATAGGCAAACCCACAGTCAGGAAGTGGGTGGATGGTGCCAGGGGCTGGTGAGGGTTGGGGGAAATGAGGACTGATAGTGTTTCTTTTCAGGGTCATGAAATGTTCTAAAATGGATTGTGGTGTTCATTGCACAACTGGGTGAAAGTGCTGAAGCCATTGAATTGTACACTTTAAGTGGGTGAATTATATGGTGTGTGAATTCTATCTCAATAAAGCTTTTACTTTATTTTTAAAATATGTCTGTTGATTTCAGAGAGAGGAAGGGAGAGGGAGAGAAAGATAGAAACATCAATGATACTGATCGGCTGCCTCCTGCACGCCCCTGACTGGGAATCGAACCGTTATCTCCTGGATCCCAGGCAGATGCTCAACTGCTGAGCCACGCCCTGCCGGGCTAAAGCTGTTACTTTAAAAAGTACAAATCAAACCCACAATGAGATATCACCGCACACCCATCAGGATGGCTGCTATTAAAAACAGGACAGTGTGGGCAAGGGTGTACAGAACTGGAGCCCTCCTGCACTGTGGTGAGAGTGTGAAATGTGCTGCCCCTGTGGGAAACAGTGTGGCGGCTCCTTAAAAAAGGGAAAGTAGAATTACCATATGATCTAATAATTCCATTTCTAGGTATATGAAAGCAGAGACTCAAACGGGTATGTTTATAGCCATGTTCATAGCATCATTCACAATAGCTGGAAGGTGGAAATAACCCAGAAGTGTCCATCGATGGATGAATGGATAAACAAAATGTGGTTTATACATACATTGGAGTATTATTCACCCTTAAAAAGGAAGGAAAATCTGACACATGCCGTATAACAGATGAGCCTTGAAAACATTGTGCCAAGTGAAATACACTAGTCACGTAAGGACAAACACTGTATGATTCCACTTATATCGGGGACCTCGAGTTGTCATTCCATAAAGACGAAAAGTAGAATGGTTGGGTCCGTGGTGGTATGGGAGTTATTTGATGGGTACAGAGTTTCAGTTTTGCAAGATGAAAATGTTCTGGAGACTGGTTGCATGACAATATGAATGTACTTAACAATACTGAACTGTGCATTTAAAAATGGTTAAGATAGCCATTTGGCTCAGTGGCTGGCTCAGTGGTTAGAGCATTGGCCTGCAGGCTGAAGGGTGTCAGATTCGATCCCCAGTCAAGGGCACATACCTGGGTTGGCAGGTTCAATCTCCGGCCCCAGTTGGGGCTTGTGCAGGAGGCAACGTCTCTCTTCCCCCCAAACTCCCCTCCCCACTCTAAAAAAATCAATGGAAAAAATATCTTCAGGTGAGGATTTTAAAAAAATGGTTAAGATAGTAATTTTGTTGTATGTATTTTACCATAGTTAAAAAAAATTAATAAACCTGTGTACTCACCACTCAGCTTAAGATACAGAAAACTAGCATTATCCTGGCCCACGTGTCTCCCCCGGGCAGAGGCCACCTCGCTCCTGAATTGTCTGTCCTCTCCTTGCCTTCACAGTTTCCATGCATGAAAACATTCCTAAGTCCTAGCATATCCTTTAGTTCTCTGTGCTTTTGAATTGTGTGTGTGAAACACGTTCTGCATGTGCTCTGCACCTGCTTCCCCTCCCCCCTTACGTGAGGGACTCAGCTGTGAAGTGTGCAGCTGGCACCCATCATTTTCCCTGTCATGGAGGGTGTCACATGGATGTGTGCCAGTCATTTTTTTCCTTTTGCCAAACAGTGCTGCTCTGAACATTCCTGTGCAGCTCTGACTTTGGGGGAGGTGTCTCCAGGTTTTGGGATTCCGTGTTTGTGACTACTTCTGTAATCCCAGATTCCTTTGAGATCAGCTGTGCAATGGTTTGGGGGACCAAGAGGTGCCCAGATCCCAGGGGAAACAGGGTTTGTCCTGTGATCCTCCTAGTGGCCACCTTTTCATGGGGAAGCCAGTGTTTTTAGGGGAGTATTTCCTGAGTACTGCAAGAGTGGATTCAGAGGAGGGTCTCGGGTCTCAGGCTCCTGGTTGAAGGTGGAAGAGGAGAGGTTCAAGAGCCCCAGTCACAGTGCAATGTGTGCAGCAGCCACTAGCTCAGGTGGGGTGACGCTGCTGCACAGGCTGGTCAGAGCTCAGCGTGCAAAGTGATGTCGCACTGGCAGAGGGTGTCTGGGAGAAGAACTCTGTTCTGTAAGTACTAATGGTTCAAAAGTCATTTGGTAAAAAGGGACCCCTTTTTTCTCTGGAGCCACTTCATTCCCCTCCCAACGACATAATCCTCAGGTATTTGTACATCTGTCCAGAAGTGTTCTAGGTATGAAAGCACATGTGTACCTTTTTAAAAATACCCTAAAGGTAGCATACTATAAACACTGCTGTGTACTTGCCACATAACTTTATTTCTTAGAGACTTTTCCATTACCAGTGCTTTCGCTCTCTCTTTTAAAAACACTCTTTTTATTATGCTCTCTTCTGGTCATTTCACAACTGCAATAAAAAGCTAAAACAGTCTCTTAGGAAGCTCCTGGTTCAAAGGATTCCAATTAACTTTTTAAAAAGTCTGTTCTCGTGTACTAGGGTTCACGTTGGGGATTGGTAGGTGATGCTCTGAAATAGTTCAAGGCAACCTTCTAATTGGGTTCTTTCCTTAGTTGTGTTACATTTGACCCAAAAACAAGCAAGTTGTGTTGGGAGGGGCACTGGGGTAGCTAGGCTGTTGTAGACATGGCTCTCTCCAGGGTGTCCTCTACCACCAGGTTTCTGAAGTACCAGTTAATGTCAGCCATGCAGAACTGAATTTGGTAGTCTGGGGAAGTTTTTAAAACCGTCATTTGCAGAGTTAGATGGTGTCCCAACTGCCCCAGCCCAGGTGAAAGGGGTAGGTGCTAACTGCTGGGTAGGTGGCCTCTGACAAGGGGGCATCCTACTTGTGCATCCAGGTTTGTTTCGAGCCTTGCTGTTTCCTTCCTTGTACATCATATGGAATCCTAGAAATCTCTTGGCTTCAGATTTCATTCCTTCCCAGTGGAAACAGAGTCCCTTTCTGAACTGGGTGTAACAGCGTTGCTTTCCATGAGGAATTAGTGTCTTGGGCAGGTAGAAGGCACTGCCAGCTGGGCTGGCTGCCGAGACTGCCTTGTTTGAAGGTATGATTATGCTTCTGTCTTCACACTATAGAGAGCTGGTTTACGGTGATGGATAGGGGGTGGTGACCAGTCCACAGTAAGGCATGGGGGCTCCAGGAAGCTTTGGCAGGGTATGTGTACTAGGTGAGTGCACCTGTGTGTACACGTGCCCCTCCGAGCTATGGTGGTCATGACTGCCCATAGCTAAGATGCAGGGTGACCAGCTGCCTGTGTCTGCTTGCTGTCGCTCCTGTGCTGTTGGGGCTGACAGTGGGCACACCTGATGACAGCAGTGAGAGGGTGCTGGCCTCTCACACACTTCCAGGCTGGATGGGACCCGTGGACACACACATTAATCTGTGTTAACAAATGACTGGAGATGGCCTTGCCTACCACGCCTACCTGAGGAACCAGAGGGAGCCCCCCCAGGATGGGCTGGGAAAAGAGGGCCTGGGTGGACATGGATGCCAGCTGGGCTTACAGAGGCAAGGGCAGCAGGGGACTGGGGTTAGCATGCGGTGGGGTGAGGTGGGATCTGCCCACTGATGTGTTTCCAAGATGGAGCAGTCTGTTCAGGTGCTGTGGTTCCAACTGGCATTTTCTTGTTAGGTCTAACAGTATTTTTTCATAACAGGATTACAATCAGCTGGGCAGAGAAGGGCACTACATGAGTAAGGTAGATTTGGGGTTTGAAGGAACATCTGTAATCCCAACCTTGATCCCTCCGTTTGCTTTGAGTGTCCCAGGGGACTTTGTGGCCAGAAAGCTCGCCTCGGATGCCAGCAGCCAGGCATTGTCCCTGGCCTCACTGATAGCAGGACACACAGCTGATTTGGGAGTGCTGCCTCTTCAGTTCACAGATCATGAATGAGTTGACCCCTCCTCTTCCCTTGTTCTTGTCTCTCCCTTCTGCCTCTTTTGGCTGATGAACTTGAGAACACAAAGGAAATCTCTGGGCCAGGGCTGCTCCGCCTGGGAGGCAGTCTCTTTTGGCCCCTGCACACATGGGGGCAGGCAGCCTATCACCAGTGACCTTCATCTCATGTGATTTCCTCTTAGGTTTTCTTTGCCACCTTTACATTTCTAAAGGGCTGTAGCCTGCCTGGGAGTAATAATTGAAAGCACCTCCCATTTACCTCTCTGAATTAAAATCAAATGGAAAAACTCCATAAAGACCTTCCAAGGGAAAACCCGACTTTTCCTTTTTCTGAAACTTCCATGGGTTCTTACAGACACGGCTCATTAACTCAACCTGGAAAGGCAGCCCTGACCGCCCCCCCCCGGCACACGCAGCAAGGTGCTTTGGCAAGGTCCCATGTTGAGGCGGCTTGTCTGACCCCCGGGGAACTCCCCCCCCTCCCCCCGTGCACACAGTTTAATTAGGGCTTGTGATTTGATTTGGTGGCTTCCCTGAGCCTAGCTGAATTACACTTACCTTTTCAGGATAAAAAAGTTACCTCTGCCTGAGTCCCAGCCAGTGCTTTTTGTTAAAGTGGCTTCACCTGTGAGCGGAGGCCCCTCTCAGAGGATGCTCCTCCCACTGCACTTGTGGCACTACCAGCCCATCACCAATGACTTCTCATTTCTGATGTGACCACAGGAGAGCATATTAGTCATTGATCCAACCAGAATGAAACCCTGCTGCTTAGAATTGCTTGTTTGCTAAAAGTAGCCTTTACGGTGCTGCATCCTGCCTGGGTGTATAACAACTGGTGGTATGTCTTTAGAGTGTCGCTCTTTGATCCCATGTCCTTTTTCCTTAACGTTTGCCCAACAGTCCAGTTTCCACCACACCTAACATGTAATAGCTTTCATCTTTGATGGAGGCTGAGACTACGTTATGCTGAACTCAGAGGTTCTGGGGGGTGATTTTTTATTATTTTGTTGTTGTTAATCCTCACTGGATATTTTTTCCATTGAATTTTTTTTCTTTTTTGTTTTTAGAGAGTGGAATGGTAGAAGCATTGATGTGAGAGAGACATCAATTGGTTGCCTCCCACACATGCCCCAGCTGGGGCTGGGGATTAAACCTGCAACCCAGGCATATGCCCTGGACCAGGAATCAAACCCATGACCCTTTGGTGCTCTAACTGCTGAGCCACACTGGCCAAGGCATGGGGTGGGGGGTCTTTTAAAAGACCTCATTGGTCCCTTATGTCCATACTCACTGACCAACCTCCGGAGCCTAACTCCTCTGTAGCTTTACTCTGAATGGCCATGTGGTTTGTACATGCTGGACCCTCTGAACTGCTGGGCCTGTGAGCAATTAGGGCTGTTTCTTACTGAACAGTCGGAGCTTAGGTGGGTGGCCCATGTTCTCCCTAGTGTGGCCCAGCACATGGATCCAGAGCTCCAGTTGGAGGGGTGTGGACTTGGGTGGGGGGGATCAGTGATCACCAAGAGCCAGATGGGGATCCCTGGGCCTCATCTACTTTGTGACAGTCTGACCAGCCTGGGGACCAGAGGTTGCTGAAGGAAAGGGGCTGCTTTTATTTTTTTAAGATTTTTAATTTTATTTTTGAGAGAGAGGAAGGGAGAGAGAGAAACATTGACCAGCTGCCTCCTGCACACCCTCCACTGGGGATTGAGCCCACAACCCACGCATGTGCCCTGACTAGGAACTGAACCAGCAACCTTTTTGGTGCACAGGACAACACCCAACCATCTGAGCCACACTGGCCAGGGCAGGGGGCTGCTTTTCACTGAGGCATGTGACAGGATGGCTCTGTACAGTGTGGTGGTAATGTGGATTAAGCAACTTGATCTGGCCTCAAGATCTGTCTAGCAGTGTCCCTGTCAGAGGTTGGGCTAAAGAAGGCTTCTAATCAGAACAAACAACACAAAACTAGGAGAAACAGTGTCTGTCTGTGCTGGACAGCACTATGGCGGTTCAGAAAGATCTGGACAGGCTGACACATGAAATGACAAGGTGTGTACAGGTTTGTAAAAAGGTTTGCCTGTCAGGGATGTGGGAAGATTCTGCTCTAGACGGGAAGTTTCCATTAGAGGCCTCAGACTGAGAATCCTGACACTGCCTGAAATCCCCCCTTGGCCTGTGGTCACTGCTGCTGTTTGGCTTCCATAAGGCTCTGCTTTGAGGATCCTCTCACCCATTCCTAGTCCCAGAGAAAAAGATCAACTCAGCCACTTGAAGTGGGTCTTTGTGAGTGAGAGAAGCATTTGCTGACAATAAACACAGTCCTGGGCTTACAGGGTCAGAATGGGCAGGCACTTCCACGCCCTCATGGGATCCCCATGTCGACTAAATGTCAGGGTCGTTACTGTTGCTGAGATGGTGTCTTTTCTTAATTAAATCAAAGGGCTCCTTTCTCTAAGCAGTGTGCTGGGGTGCTTGGGGTTGCTGGTCCGAGGAGGGCCTTGGGGGCTTTGTGCAGCTTGTCCTTCCCCAAGGCTAGAGGAGTTTGGTTCTCAGTCATCCAGGGCAAAAGCGACCCTCTTTCCCTTGTTTGAGCTGTGCACAGGGTAGGGTGTTTGTATTTGCCTCAGGGGTCTGTTGGTTCCATCAAAGAGTCCTCTTCCTGTGCTTGCCCTGATTAACCAAGAGCAGATCCCATCCTGCTGGCCTTGAGCTTCCTTGTGGGCATGTTCATGTGATTTGGGGCTGGCAGCATTCTTGTTTCCTTGAACTGCTTGGCTAACTCACAGACCTGCCAGTCCAGTGTATTAGACTAACTGCCAGGCACAGTGCACGTTGTAGGGTGTCATCTGAGATCAGGGCATTCCTTTTCCTGCGTTCTTTTATAGTCCATTATTTTATTCCTTCAGAAAAACAGTTCTTTACTGAGGACCTTGAATATTGGGCTCTAAGAGAGAGAGAAACATAAGTGAGATGAGGTCCCCTCAAGAGCCCATCCTCTCTGCCCAGACTCCACCTCAGTGGCCTTCCCCTCAGTGTCTCAGCAAAGAAATATAGTCAGTGCTTCCAGCCTAACTCTTGTCTCTCTCACCCCCGTTCTAAGGGTGAGCTTGTCGGCCACAGACTGTTACATCGTGCATGAGATCTACAACGGGGAGAACGCACAAGATCAGTTTGAGTATGAGCTGGAGCAGGCTCTGGAAGCCCAGTACAAGTACATCGTGATCGAGCCCACCCGCATTGGTGATGAGACCGCTCGCTGGATCACCGTGGGCAACTGTCTGCACAAGACCACCGTGCTGGCGGGCACTGCCTGCCTCTTCACCCCACTGGCACTGCCCTTAGATTACTCCCATTACATCTCCCTGCCCGCTGGCGTGTTGAGCCTGGCCTGCTGCACCCTCTATGGAATCTCCTGGCAGTTTGACCCTTGCTGCAAGTACCAAGTGGAGTACGATGCCTATAAACTGTCCCGCCTGCCCCTGCACACACTCACTTCCTCCACCCCTGTGGTGCTGGTCCGGAAGGACGACTTGCACAGAAAGAGACTGCACAACACGATAGCGCTCGCCGCCCTGGTGTACTGTGTAAAGAAGGTTTACGAGCTCTACGCCGTATGATCTCCGTCGAGTAGGGAGAGGAGCAGACAGCCCAGCCCACGGGAGACAACAGTGTTCATATCACACAGGAACATTTTTTTGCTCCATGAGTCAACGGAGCCCGGGAAGGTGTTTGGTTTAATAGTTGTTATTTTTAAAAAATAGCACAGATCACAAATGAACCAAGGGTTTTTTCAACTCGTCACACTAAGATGTGGGTTTCCGTAACCCACAGGGAGTCAAGCTGTGGAAGCTGACTGGGCAGTGGGATGGTGGTGGAAGCTGGGGGGTGACTGTGCTTGGGGTGGGTCCTGAAGTTATTGTTAACTGTACCTTCCAGAGCCAACCAGAAGCGATTGACCATTAAAATCATGAGAATTTCAGCTCCAGGTGTCTTTTCTTTCCATGACTGTGCTGCAGTTTGCCCCTGGACAGCACCAGAGGCTGCCCAGCACCTGGCTGCACCCGTGTCCCATGTGCAGCAGGAACAGGTAGGTCTTGAACGGGGCAGGCTCAGACCCCATCCAGAGCATCTCATGTCTCACCTTGGTCCTGTTTCCAAGGCCAGCACTGCTAACTGATGTTCAGGGACGTGGTAGGATAGGGTGATAAGGCCTAGAGGTTACTGGGTCTCTAGGTTCATGTGGAGAACAGGGGCCTGTGACCTCTTGTCCAGAACCTGATTTAGGAGTGATACAGAAACTAGTGTCTGCACTTGTTTAAATCACTGAGGCTGCCCCTGTTGGTGTTCCCTGAGTCCAACCCATGGCCTAGGCGGAGGGAGAGGCCCTCCCGCCTCTGTAGCATCCTCCGCTGCCCGCCTGGTGCCCCTATAACACAGGCGCCGGGCGCTGTGCTCCTCCCCCACACCAAAAGGCCTATGATGCTTCATCCATATTCCCTCTAAGGCTTTGCATAAATGGAAAATTATTTCCTCCACAAAGGAGCTGAGCCCCTGTCTGAACGGCAACTTTACTGAGATCTGCTTAGCCATCCTTGAGGGGCTACACAGCACTTCCTTCTGAAGGCCCATCCTTCAGAGGCAACCTCTCTGGTTTTTACCTACTTTTAAAGGGTCCATCTGGAAGGTCATACCAGAGAGTAATGACAGGATGCATAAGAAGGCATCGAGGAGCTGACAGCCCTTTTTTTTGTAGGGGAAAATCCAGAGCTTAAAAGATTTCAAAAGGAACCCATGGTGGACAAAGCAGTTGAGCTCTTGCTCCTGAGTATTGTCTGATTCAGATAAACTCATAAAAATTTTAAAAAAGGGACCCATGGCCCACCAAGCTTGAGAAACTCATTTAATCCTAAGGGCCTTAGAGATACTAATTACTCAGTTGAGTGCTAGGAGCCAAAATGGTGTTGGGTAAACACTACAGTTTGCGTGGTGGTCTGGCCATCTAAACAGTGGTGAGTTGGTAGTGATCCCAGACAGACAGGCCTTGTCTGGACTGTGCAATGCCCAGAACTCGGCTGACTGCTGGCTCTGGGGCCTGCAAGGTTGGAGTGATAGGTCGTCCTGTAACAGCCCAGATTTGGACAGGGAACCCCATCCCCTGCCTGCAAGTCAGGTTTCATGGGGGAGGCTGCTAAAAGCAGACAAGCAGTGGCCATCTCAGGTCAGCTGAGCAGAAGCCCTCACCAGAAATAGAATCCAGGTGCACTGAACAGTGATTCTTGTTGGGTGGACTAGCCCTGATTCTGAAATGCCACTTAATCTGCCACTCAATCACATGTCCCATGCCAGAGGTGAGGACGTGGTGTGGGCTGTGGGCAGGGGCTGTGTCCAGAACTCTAGTTGAGTGGTGTCCCAATTGGCAAGGAGTCACAGAGCCACACCTCTGGTGTCTGGGTGCCCTACCTTTCTGTCACCTTCATAGACGTCGCTGGTGGGTGTAGTGCCACATGTGTAACATGCCACAATGCCCTTGAAGGGACATTAAACATCTGCCAACTGGGAAAGCAAGGCCAGGTTAGCTGGGACCCTCCTCTGCCAAGTCCATGTACGTGAGTTCTGTGTGTAGTTCCAGTGAATGAATCACGTAGTTGACCTAGTACCTGAGTCATGTTTTAACTGCCTGCCTCGCTCCAATTTCAGGGAAGAGCAAAGCCTTCATAAAGGCCAACTCATCAAGAAGTGTGGAGGAGCAGAGCTGGCAAACTTACTGTGTGTCTCCTTGTTACAGTCGACCAGCTCCCTGAAAGCGCTCACATCTGGTTCAGCAGCTCTCAGTCCCCGAGGAGAAGGGAAGCTCTTCCCTCACTGCCTGCTGGGAAGCAGGTGGTGTGCCCAGGTGGCTGTGTGCTCAGTACACCTCACCACACACGAGCTGTGGTCGCTCAGTGGTGCACCAACGGGCAGTGCTGCTGTCTGGGAAACGGTGTTTCTCAGACTCTTGAGTTTGGCCCAAAGCACAGGACGCTTGCTTCTGCCCTTGGACCAGTGAAACACCAGGAAAGTAGAGTGGAAAGTGCCTTTGAACTTTATCTGAAGGCAGAACTAAGTCAGAATTGTGCTTTTCAAACCTACCCAGCAGAACTCAAGGGTAAAAGGTGGGAGAGCAGCCTTCCAGGACAGAAGAGAAACTGAAAACTACTGCCCTGGTGGCAGACGCTCATATTCAGAAGCAGGTTTGAGACTAAGAGCCAGAGGCAGTCCTGGCCCAGTTCCCATCTTAGGGGGGCTTTTGTGGGGGTGACTTGCCCTCAGGACTCCAGCAGGCTCAAGCCCCACCTTTACCCAAACAGTGCTCTCCAGGGAGGCGCATGTAACTCCAGGGGCACCCAGGATGGCTTTAGGGGCAGCAGAGCATCGAGAACCCCGTCTCTGGCCCTCTCTAGTCTCTTCCCAGCCTCAAGCCACCAACAGCATCTGTGGTGCAAGCACATCTGTAACACCTGTGGTATTGCAGCCTCCTCAAGAGCAGGGCCTCGGACGGAGCCTTTGGCAGGCAGTGGATCTAGCTAGATTTTATTGGTTCTGTTTGTGTTCTACTACCTATTTATACGGTAGAACACCAAGTTTCTAAAGTATACCTTAGAAAGTGAGTTTTTAAAAAATGTTAAGTAAACATTCAGTGGTATTTCAATATGACTCAACTGTCATATCTAGGTTGAGACCCTTTCTGTCCCAAGCTCTGTTCCCAGCCCACACCTGAGTCAGGCCACTGCTCCAAAACCAGCAGCCTCTGCGACACGTTGCTACAGGCCTGCAGACAAGCATGCACTTGCTACTCTTGCACCCCCTAGAGGCAGTGCCCCGTATCAGCCTCCACCGCTGGTCTTTTATTTAATGGCGAGAAAAGGACAGCACCTGGGCCCTTTTGAAAGTACTAGCAAACAAGTGTCCATGGAGGAGGATCTCTCATTCCCACTTACAGAGACAGCTTGCTCATCACTGCCTTGCTGAGGAGCTGCTGTGCCATGGCCATTTTATTTTACCTCAGACTCCGGCCAGGCTTTAGCGTGGCTGCCACTGCTGTTTCAGGCCAGCTCTTCCCTGACATGAACACTAAGGAAGGAGCCCTCTCCTCCATGTTTGGAGGGAGGCAGATGGTCTCTGAGGTGTGAGAACCACGCATGACGCCTATATCCACATCTCAACCAGGCTCCTGGAATGTTGGGGCTGTGCTGGGAGCTGGGATAGGTCGGCAGGTCTAATCCACTCCTCACCCTCCTACTTTCAGGAAACTTGAGAGCCTTGAACGCCCAAACCACAGGCTGGCTTTGGCCATTTTCATGTGGGGAGTAGCTGTTTAAAATATAAGCTCCATAGGTCCACAATCAGGACGTAGTGTAAGATAACAGTATAATATGCTAGGAGATTTTTATTCCAAGTTGGGGAAGCCTATACAATGGACCCACAACTTCCACTGTCAGCTTCAATAATGGGAAAAGTTTCCTTCTAAACTTGAGGTATGAAGCTGACTTACTTAATGGGCCTCAACCATGTATTTTTAATAAGTCAGAAAAGTAGACACAGGCATCCTTTCTGGCTAGTCTCCAACTGTCACAGCTAACAGATGCGCTGCTCCCACCAAGACTCCTCCCCACCTGACCGGTTTGAGCCTTACACCAGAGGATACATGGGACCATGTGGGATTTTCCTTTCCCCACTGGCTGCTGTCTCCTTAGTAAACTCATTTCCTGCTTGGAGTTGTGCCTGGTCCTCCAGGGCTTTGGAGGGAGTCAGCAGGGAAACTGGGGAATTCCTTTTTGGTACTAAAGCCAGTGTCACTTGGGATATGTCAGTGGTGGATCATGTGAGCTCATTTGCTGTGCTGAATGAGACAGTGTAGGGCCCTGGGAGTGCACGTGAATACCGACATCTTAAACTGCAGGCTCCTCCCTCTACTACTGGAAGTGGACTCTGCCAAAACAGTTAGGCACGTGGCTTTGGGTAAGTCAAATGCGAAAACAAGATCAAGGTGATGCCAGGATGTCTTTTGACTTCGAGATGGAAGCCCTTTCTGGGAGCTGGCGGAGGCCGGAATTCAGAGGAGGCAGGTTATTCTAGTCCTTGAGGACTATGGCTCCTACTGTCCATTCATTTATTTCATATTCTTAGCACTAAACCCAGCTCCACATTTACTCCCATGGGTCGCCCCTCGCAGCTGGGAAGACGCCTGTGTCCCTTTGCATTTCCCATTGTCTCCCAGCAGGGGCCCACCAGGGAGAAGTGCATCTCCACCTTTCCACCTGTGAGACAAATATCAGTAATACCCAGTTCTGCGGTGGCACTAGGAGTTCTTGGATTTCTGCTCTTTTCTGGCTCGGGAGGCCATGAGTCTGAAGAAGAGCCCGGGAGCCAGAGTTCGCAGATAAATGGCCAAGGAAGGCAACAGGTCGGCCAGGATCACCTCTTTCTTTTTCTTCTCCACAGCAGCCAGAACGTCTTGGGCCACTTCCACTGGCATTCGGCCCTGGGCTGTGGTCTTGTCCATAACTAAAATAAACAAAAGCAGCACATGAACTTGGGAGCAGAAGTTAATCTCTCAAGTTGAGCTGACGTGGACTGTGGTCCAGTCAGCTTGCCAGATTTCCCATCATGCAGCTCCACCCAGCCTGCCAGGAGGCAGGTGGCACACCACCATCCCTAACTCTCCCATGCTTCAGTAAATGAGGACCCGCCTATGGCTCAGTTTGTGAGCTGGGGTAAAAAATGTGTGGGTGGGACATGGGAACAGGTAGGTGGGGCCCAGTAGGTGCTCAGGGCTGGTCTACAAGAACGGACAAAGGCCAACCACAGTTGAGAAGGAGCTCCCTCTCCTTAAGAATTTTTGCCTTTTGAAACAACCAGTGACTAAGAAGTTGAGTCATCACATTCAACTCGGGGCCTAGGGTGAGGCCTGCCGGACAGGGTGGAAGACTGTGACGCCATATGCACTACAAGCTCACTAAAGTGAAAGCCAAGAAGGGAGTCAGGAGAGACGTCACAGTCCGTGCCATGTGTTAACTGGATACGCAGCAGGAAGAAATCCTTGGTTTGTTTTGGGTGTTAGAGACAGCCGTGGGAGGGCAGGAGGTGCTAGGCTGGTTAACAGGAGCTGGTGTTCCTCCTTCCCCAGTAATCTGACAATTTTGCCAACAAAGCAGGGCTAGTTGGCAGGCACAGAGAAGGCACAGAGAGGCTACTACCTCAGACCACTAGAAACCAAGCTGTCTGAACTTCCCACGAGCATTTGTTCTCATTGTGTTTTTGTTAATACACAAGAATAGGAGGTTTCTGATTGTTATTTTTATTTTCAATAAAATAATAAAAAATCAATTTTCCATTGATTTTAGATGGAGTGGGAGGGAGAGAGGGAGGGTGGAGAGAGAGAGAGAGAGAAACATCGATGTGCGAGAGACACCATCAACTGGTTGCCTCCTGCATGTACCCAACTGGAGTTGGGGATCAAGCCTGCAACCCAGGTACATGTCTTTGACCAGGAATTGAACCAATGCACAAGCCAACGCTCTAACCATTGAGCACACTGGCCAGGGCTGATTGTTGCTTATTTTTAAATGCCCAGAGGGAGTTTTTAAAAAAGATTATTCTAAATATAAATAATATAAATACGGATCTCTCCAGTCTGTGCCTCTGTCTGTTTTCTATTAACATGCCTCATGGGTGAAGGGAGAGAGCAGCTGCCACCCTGGGCATGGGAGTCTTGGCTCAGTCTGGCTGGGGTAAGGTGCACGACCAGGAGGCCCCTGGTGAATTCCAGGGCATAGGCCCAAGATATCACATCCAAGGAGGCTGCACATGGACAGTACTCAAGTGGTAAGCAGGCCCTATTCAAGCTTGGAGAAGCAAAGTTGGTTTCCACAGCAATAGCATCCATGGGTCAACCTACCTGAGGCAAAAACCAACCGGTCTCTGCTTGGCCTGAACCTGCATCCTGGGGCCAGGCAGCTGGGCCCACTAGCAGCGACTGCAGCTCAGCTCAGCTCTCTGGCTGAAGCCATAGGGCAACTCTGAGGGTGGCGCCCCCAGCCTCACCCTGGAGACTGGGCTCGTTGCTCTGAATGCACTGAAATCGGTTGCTTCTCAAGCACAGTGAGTAGTAACCTCCGGGGTCAAGCAACCCATAGTTTGCTCGAGGTTTATCCCCTTTAGCTTCTCTTTAATTCACTGAGAACGGGTTCACTGGGAGTCTGGTGGCATTTCAGCCGGGAGACTTCCTTTCCAGCCCTCAAAGGCCTGTTCCGATAGCCACAATGGGGTGGTTCATGGTAAGTGAAGATTATTCGGTAGCATATACAACAAACACCCATATATGTTTTCTTTCTTTTTTTTTTTCTTTTAAATCCTCACATGAGGATATTTTTTCCATTGCCCTTCAGAAAGGGTGGAAGGGAGTAAGAATGAGAGAGAGAGAGATGTGGGAAACACCAATGAGAGAGAGACACATTGGTAGCCTCCCGCACGCACCCCGACCAGGGCCAGGAATAGAGCCTGCAATCGAAGTATGGCCCCTGGCCGAAATTGAACCCAGGACACTTTAGTCTGAGGGCCGATGATCTAACCACTGAGCAACCAGCCAGGGCAGTATTTTCATTTTAAAAATTATATTCAAATGAATGAGCAAACAATCATCAGATAAGAGCAGAGTATCTCACTGTGGCCAACCAACAGCTTTTTATAAAAGAGAAGATAAACCAGGCCTCACCTCCATATCTGGAGCCGTCAGCAGTCATGGCATTTAGGGAGAGGTTGGTATGGATGTAGCCAGGGCTGATTACGGTCACCTCGATCTCATACTGTTCCATCTCAGCACGCAGACAGTCAAAGAATGCCTGGGTTGCGTGTTTGGAGGCTGCGTCTGCAAAGGTTGGTGAGTGAGCTGGTGTGGGACGTGGCTGGGGTAAGACCACATCCAGAGGCAGCAAGTGAGCTGGGGTGGGACGTGGCTGGGGTAAGACCACATCCAGAGGCAGCAAGTGAGCTGGGGTGGGACATGGCTGGGGTAAGACCACATACTCATTCCACTCGTCCTCTCTCTTTTAACTAGAAAACTAGTTTTATAATTAAAGATGATAAAATTACAGTATTAGAGCAATGTTCATCTCTTTATTTAGAGAAGTACATTGTAACCTTGTTTTTAGAGTTTGTATCCTGAAGTATTTCGGAAGAAAGGAGCAACATGTCTCCAACTTTCTTCAAATGGTTCAGGAAAGAAAAATTGTAAATTTCATATACATGTACATGTGCATATGCAGACACACCAATAGAACATGATAAAGCAAATGTTGTAAAATGTGAGCAGCTGGGGAATCTGCATGCAGGGACAATGGGAGCTCTTTACACTTGTCCCTGCAACTTTTCTTTAAATCAGAAATTATTCCACTTTAAAAGAAAAAAACTACAAAACAAACAAACAAAACAACAACATCAGCATCTTAATACCTAACGGGTAAAATATTCAACTAGTATGGAAGCTATAGAGTAAAAAGTACACGACCTTCTGCCTCCCAGTTCCACTCTCCAGAGGGAACCGACACTAATGGTCTCTCAGGACCTATTTGTATATATCCTACATGCACATTTGTGACTTTACATATAAGTATTTTTTTTTTACAGAAATGAGCTCATACTGTTCATATTATTCCTGCAAGTACCTTTCTCCACCTGGTAACAACAGACTGGAAAGCCTCCGTGCCAGCCACGCAGCCCTCAGTGAGTCACCCGATGCGGGACTGGCCCATCAGTGGGCCTTCAGAGGCAGTTTCGGGCTTTGTGACTGAAGCTGTGCCACTAGTGAGCATCTCTGCATGCATGGGTGTGTGCGTGAAATCTGAGGCTGGCTCTCTTAAGTATTTTATTTGACAAACTTCCATGCAGTGGCTTTTCATCAGGAAGAGCTATGGAGCTGGCTCCACCTCCAAGAAACGAAGCCGCCTCTGCTCTTCAGGGATGACTCCACCCAGCAGGCAAGGTACCCGGAAGGCACGGCGACCCTACCATGACGCTCTCGGGAAACACACAGCACCTCCGCTGGAAATCAGTTTCCTCCCACTTAGACTTCTGTTTTAGCCTCAGGAAGGGGGACCATCAGCCAATGAAGCAGGAAGGGGAACCCAGGACGTGCCCCAGCAAGTGCCATGAGAAACAGGTGCCTGAACTGGCTGCAGGGCCTTCTGGGCAGCTTCTTGGTTTAGGCCAAGCTGCTGGGCTGGGTGAGCAGTCTGGGGGGGTGAGGGGTGGACAGAACCACTCCTGTCAGCCCTGATTCTGGGAGAGCTGCCCAGGCCCAAGGACTGAGCAGAGTGAATCATCCTGGGGGTCCCCAGAATAGAAGGCTGCACCCTGACAATGAGCCTCCCAGAGCTCTCGGGCTATAGGTCTTCAGCCAGGCTGTGCTGACCAGTCATCCTCCTGGGTGTTGCAGTCTCAGCCCCTGCTGCCCACAAGGCACAGTGCTCAGCACGCCGCCTGCATCATCTCACCCGGTCCTCATGCCAGCTGTGAGGGAGACAAAGCTGTTCTCCCATTTCCTAGATGAGGAGACGCTGCTCGTCAGGGTTCACTGACCTGCCCAGGAGGACACCACATCAGTCTGGTCATCATAAAGTGCCCAGACCAACCATGTGGGACCTGCTTTAGTCACAGGCCAAGTGGAGAACAAAACTCAGATAAAATCAAAGTTTGGAAATAATTTGGTGCCAAGAACATGGCATATCCTTTATTCTGACATAGCTACTATTAATAGTTTACCTCACTGGCTTTATCATTTGTGACTTTACATATATATTTATTCCTGAACCATTTGAGCAGCCTTAGATGGCTGTCTTCGGCTATTGGGAGTTAAAAGAAAGTAACAACCACAGAGACAAATATGGATATAGTGCTTCACAACTTACAAAGCACTTTTCATCCCCACTTCCTCGCCCCTTATACACAGCTCTGTGAGGCAGGTAAGATGATTGTAAGTCTCATTTTATACGGAAGCAAATGAGGGGTCAAACAAGTTAAACAACTTGCCTGAGGACATACAACTAGAACCAAAAGGCAGAGCTGGGTGCGGAAGGACAGGGTAAGTTTCTGTTGTTTCCAGTTCAGACAGGTGGCTCCCCGTCAGCAGCCGGACGTCTGCTCCTGCCCTGCAGGTGCTGAGGCAGCTCTGCTCCCCCCACTTCTCGCCAGCCAGCTGGGTGGGGCTCAGTCTGGCACTTGGAGGTGGTGAGAGCAGGCGAGTCGGTTATAAGTATTTACTTACAGAGGGTGGAGCAAAGAAAGCAGTTTGTGAAACTATCTTCGAAACCTTTTAACTTAAGCAAACTAGATTCTGTTTGCTTGCTGGTGCTACAGGATGGCAGATGAATGAATGAAATGATATCTCAAAATTTTGGCACAGCCAGTCGCATACATGGAGGTGAGAATATGAACTGGAAGTCCATTTCGCAGTTTTAATTATTTGGCCCTACCTATTTCCACTTCTGGGAATTCATCTTACTGAAACCCTCCCGGTGAGTGTCTAGAGATATAAATATTTTAAGGGTGTTCTAGGTAGTGGATCACTGTTAATGGTTAAAGACTGAAGGGAAAAATATCAAGTGTGCAGGAAAATGGCTGAATAAATTACGCCATATATCCATTCAATGAATTACTATATATCCACTTAACAGGATTAGGTAAATCCATATACACTAAACGGAGAAAGATGCGCTGTCAAGTGAAATACGCCACAAAACAGCATCACCACGAGGCTCCGTTTCGTATGTCTGACCCCATGCACGATGAGTCCGAGGCACATGCCGAAAGGGACAGAAGTGGCAGCGCCCGCGGGACACCGGGCTGGGCGACTGCAACGAGCCCAAGCTTGGGCTCACAGGCACACTCGGCGTGCCGTGCAGCGGTGCACAGACGAGCCCGCCTTCCTCGTGGCCATCCCGGGGGGGCACGTCTCCGCCGTGCAGATGAGGACAGGGCAGGTGCGGGGACCACGCACAAGGTCAGAGGGGTGAGGAGCACAGATGGGATTTGAGCCCAGACAGTCCGCTCCGGAGAACCCCTCTGATGACGCTCCTTCACATTCTGTATTGAGTGTTTCTCTAATGTCTGAATTCTGGATAGAAAATGAAGTATTTCTATAATCAGGAAAGAAAACAAAAAGAAAACCACCTGGAGGAGGGAGAGGGAAGTACTCACATGCTGATCGGAAAGGAATGCTGATCTTGCCCTGGATGCTGCTGATGGCGACAATGTGTCCCTGTCGCCTTTGGATCATGGAGGGCAGGAGCGCTAAGGAGAGAGGTCAGAGACTTTAGAAGGGGACTTTCCTTCTGGTCACCGAACCTAATGCCAATGAAGTCACTTATTAGACTTCATTGGAACAAGGGAGGTGAACGGTGAAAGCCCCTCAGTGGGGAGGACCATGTTTTGTTGGGACTTTTAGGCCTCCTGCACCTAGCGGTCTTCCAGTGGCCAGCGGGGTGGGAGGTGGGAGGGCGAGCATGGCAGACAGAGCCTGGTAACCAACAGCCAGCTCAGTTCCTCTTCCCAGGGAGTGAAATCCGAGCCTGGATATATCTCCGCTAAGAGGAAATGGAGGCAATGCTGTACAAATGCACCTGTCACTGAGAACATCTTGATTTAAGGGGCTAAAAGCAGATAAAGAAAATGCAGATAAGAGTCCAGAAAAAGCAAGCACCCAAGCTGCAAACGACAGCATGTTTTCCAGGGCAGGTAGAGGAAGAGCACAGGCAACGTTTAACCAACAAGAAACCAAGTGGAGTGAAAAACCAACCAACATATCAGTGTTCTTTTTTCTTTAATCTAAAACGTTACCTTTTGTTAGAGCTACTGGGCCGAAGTAGTTGGTCTCCATGACTCTCTTGTCCACATCTGGGGTGGTGTCCAGGATGGCGCCACGATAGCTGATCCCAGCATTGTTGATAAGCACGTCGACGTAGCCAAAGCACTGCAGGATCTCTGCTGCGGCTGCAACAATGGCCCCAGGGTCTGCGAGGTCGAAGGTCACCATGTAAGGCTTGTGTGTCTGCACCTGGTCAGGTACGACAGAAACCACATGCACCTCAGAATGACAGGCCATGCGAGCCACGTGTCCCTGCTAACCAGAGTACTGGAGCAGGCCCTGGGCACGGCGTGGCACAGGCTATAGCACCTATCTTCGGAAGAGACGTGGCCCGGGGCATCCTGCCTATAGTGCTCACACCTGACCTGGGCAAATGTTCTCCTGAACTGAAAATTACTATTGGAGCCAGACAGCAAATTCCACAGGACAAGGATCACATGTGATAGAGGCTGTGGTGAGGTTACCACAGGAGCTGTACATTATAATTAATTAAACAGTGGCCCTGCTGAGAGGTGCTATCCTTCTCAGGTTAAGTCACTTTATTTGTTCATGAAACATTTTCAATACGTCCCCTATGTGCCAGACACTGAGGACAGAGCAGAAAGCAAGACAGAAGTGGTTCCTGTCTTCCTAAAGCAGTCTAGGGGGGACGGCAGACGCACTGGAGAGGTACACATAGAAGTGTAAGAGGCCTTAGAGCTTCCCAAGTGAGTTTCACAAGACGTCAAGAATACGTGAAATCAAAGGAGATGGCAGAGTATAGGAAGTGCCAGGAACCCGACTCTACCTGGACAACGGGACTGACAGACTCTCTGAAGAGACTATGTAGGAACTCTGGAATCTACAGGAGAGTGCTGGTCATTTTCAGCCAGAATTGGGGCTGTTCATCCCCAACCCACCCAGCCCTGGGGCAGGCAGCTGGGAAAGGCAACCAACATTTCTGGTGCAGCTTGAGGGAGCCAAGGTAGGCAATAAGACCTTGTCTTCCAAATACCTGGGTACTGTTCCGATGCTGGATTCCTGCTCTGATTGCCAAGGCACAGCATGGAGACAGGCGGCATTTTTTAACCACTATTGACTGAAGTGGCTTCTACTAGATTTAAAGAAGTCACCTGTCTTTCTTTCATATTAAAAAACATAAGTAGCCTGGCTGGTTAGAGTGTTGGCCTTCAGACTGAAGGGTCCCAGGTTCAATTCCGGCCAAGGGCATGTACCTCAGTTGCAGTCTCAGTCCCAGCCCTGGTTGGAGCACGTGCAGGAGGCAACCAATCAATGCGTCTCTGTCACATCAGTGTTTCTCTTTCTCTCTCTCTCTCCTCTCCCTTCCACTCTCTCTGAAAAACAATGGAAAAAATATCCTCAGGTGAGGATTAAAAAATATATATATATATAAATCCCCAGAAAATATACCTGAAGAAGCCCAGATGGCTACTTACTAGACAGAAAATTTACGACGACTGTGTTAAAAACCCTCAAAGCACTAAAGGAAAATATGGACAAAGGTAGGAAATTGATGTATAAACAAGATGAAAATATCAATAAAGAAACAGAAATTATTTTTAAAATCCTGGAACTCAAAAGTACAGTAACTGACTTGAGCTAGTAGAAGAGAGAATCAGTGAATTTCTAAACAGGAAAACTGAAATTATCAAGTCTGAGAACAAAAAGAATATAAGAATAAAAAAATCTGAACATAGCATAAGGGATATGTAGGACACCACCAAGTGGACCAACATATGTGTTGTGGGAATCTGAGAAGGAAAAGAGAGAAAAGGGGGTAGCAAGAATTTTTGAAAAAGAAATTGCCGAAAAAAATTTAATGAAGGACATGAATCTGCACAGCCAAAAAGTTCAATAACAAGTAAGATAAACTCAGAGACTCACACTAAGACACATTACAATAAAACAAAGACAAAGAATTCTGAAAACAGCAAGACAGAAGCTACTCCTTACATAGAAAAGATCTTCTTAGCCCTGGCTGGTGTGGCTCAATTGGTTGGGCATCATCTCATGCACCCAAAGGTTCAGTTCCCAGTCAGGGCACATGCCCAGGTTGCAGGCTCTATCTCCAGTAGGGGGCGAGCAGGAAGTAGCAGATCAATGTTTCGCTCTCACATCGATGTTTCTCTCTCTTTCTCCCCCTTCTTCTACCTCTAAAAATCAATGAAAAAGAAAACCAGGAAAAAAAAAAAGATCTTCAAAAAGATTCTCCCCGACTTATTACAACCCTTGGAGGTCAGAAGACAGAGTATCAAAGTATTAAGAGAAAAAATACGTCAACCAAGATTCTATATTTGATACAACTATCTTTTAAAAATGAGAGAGGAATTAAGATCCATAGATTAAACAAATGCTGAAGGAGTTTGTTACCACTGGACCTGCCCTATAAGAAATACTAAAAGGAGCCCTCAGATTTGAAATGAAGGAAGCAAGAGAGTATCATTTAAAGCCATATGAAGAACGAAAGATCTCCAGTAAAGTAAATACCTGGACAATTTTAAAACCTATTATTATTTTTAAAAAAATATAAATAGAGAATCCAAGATGGTGGCAGATTGACACTTTCCCAGGACCAAACTGGAATTACAACTAAAATATAGAAAAAACATCCTGAATAATCATCTGAAGACTAGCTGGAGAGAATCCTCATAACCAAGGATATAAAGTGGGGACCGCAAAGAGCAGGGGTGGAGAACATCTGGCCCACGGGCTGTATATGGCCTGTGCAAAATCATTTGGTCTGGCCCTGCCAAGGCAACCACAAGAGTCAAAATTCAATAAATCTAGAAGCTTTTTTAATAGTTAATTTTTAAGTTGATAATTTTGTATGGCCTGTGAATGATGTTATAAATATCAAAATGGCCCTTGGCAGAAAAAAGGTTCCCCACCCCTGACATAGAGACTGGTAGGAAGTGTGGATGCAAGATGGCTGGCTGGGCTCCCACAGGCAACAGCTGAAGGTCCAGAGGGATGTATCAGCTGTGGGGGGTTCCCAGGCTGGGATCCCCAGCCCAGAGCACCAGAACTGAGAAAGGTGCCCACATAACATCTGGCTGTGAAAAGCAGCAGAGTTTCTGTCTGCCAGGGAGAGACAGCTGGAAATGCAGGCACCCTCCTAAAGGGCCAATGGACAAAGTTTTGTGTGCAGCCTCTCACCTTGTGCTCTGGTGGAGGGAGTGCAGAGTAGACTAGAGCTGTATGAGGAGAATCTACGGGGGCTGGCTCTGGGGATAGAGCTCGGAGGGTACCGTTCTGGGCTCTTGTGCTGAGTCATTCCCCCATACTGCAGAGGACATCTTTCTCAGGCAGATCTTTACAATCCAGGCAGCTTTTGCCTGGGGGTTGGGGGAGCATTTGCCTCACCAGCTGAAAACCTCTTGTCCCACCCTATGGAGTTTATACCTTGCTATGGTCTATAGCCTGAGGCTCCTTAAGAGACAGAGAATAACAATCCGCATGAAGGCAGAGGTGGTTCCTTGGGTGCTTTGAGTTTTTGCCTGATCTGCTTCTGGACCCTGGGCTTGGGAAAGCAAACCTTGGTGCACACATCTTGGCCCTTTCCAAATGCACCCAGCTCCAGCATAGGGAGCCACTCATATGTGAAATCTAATGAACAAAATAAACCAATGAACAAAATAGATCCAGAGACATAGAAGCATGGACAGAATGACAAATCTCAGAGGGAAGGTGGGGGTGGGCGGGGAGAGATTAATCAAAGAACTTATATGCATATATGTATAACCCATGGGCACAGACAATAGTGTGGTGAAGGCCTGGAGGGAGGGTGGGTATAGGGTAGAGGGGATCAATGGGGAAAAAGAGGGAACATCTGTAACCCTTTCAACAATAAAGATAAATTAGGTAAATATACATATACTTTATATACAATACTTTATATTTTTATTATGTATACAATCTTTATATATAAAAGTGAGTATTATTGTAATTTTGGTTTGTAACTCTACCTTTTATTTTCTACAGAATTTAAAAAACAAATACATCTAAAAACGATTTTTAATCTATGTTATTGGATAAGCAATTAAATGTATCACATACATAGGAGAAGGGGGAGGACAGAACTGTATAGGAGTAGAGTTTTTATAGACTATTCAAGTTAAGCTGGCCATGGATCCAAGATGGTGGCACAGTAGGTGAAAGCTACACTTACCTCCTCTGAGGGCCAAACTAGAATTACCAGTAAATTATAGAAAATCATCCTGAATAACCAACCAAAGACTACCTGAAGAGAAGTTTATAACCAAGGATTTGCAGAAGAAGCCACATCAAGACTGGTAGGAAGGGTGGAGACACAGAAAGGGCTGGCCAGGCTCCCATGGGCAGTGGCTGAGGTTCTGGAGGGATATCTCAGCTGGGGGATTCCCCCTGAGAAGTGTGGGCTCTCAACCCCAAGCTGGGCTCCCCAGCCCAGAGCACCAGAGCCAGGAAGAGGGACCCACATAACACCTGACTGTGAAAAGCAGCAGAGATTCTGTCCATCAGGGAGAAACAGAAGACTGCTAGAGACAAGGCACCCTCTAAAAGGGCCAATGTACAAAATTTTGTTTGTAGCCAGTCACCTTGAACTCTGGCAGAGGGAGGGAGGATTGGACTAAAGTCACATGAAGAGATCTGGGGTCTGTGGCCCTGGGGAGAGACCTGTGCTGAGTCCCTCTCCCATATCACAGTCACCATCTTCCTTGGGTGGAGCACTTTCCTCTGTGTGGCATCAGCCAGGGGGGAAGTAATAGCACCACCCTGTGGACTCTCTCTTGCCCCATATGTGGAGCTTATGCCCTACTGAGGAGTCAGCTGCCTTGCCGGGGGTGTAGAGGTCTAGGCAGATTCAGGGGTTATCAGTGATTAAGTTGTGTGGCTTTAGGGTGGGTGCCATTTCCTCAGTTTCCCAAGAAACTGACTGGCACTCCTCCTCATGGGAGATCCACTAGCCCCACCCTTGGGGCTCCCAGCAGCCCCACCCACCTGAGTCCCAGTGGCTCCACCCTGCTGAGGGCAGGGCAAAACCCAGGATGGACTGAGCTGTGTGGTTCTTGGATAAGAGCCACACTCTTCACCTTCCACAAAGCCTGACCTGCACCTCCACCTCACAGGAGACCCACTAGCCCTACCCTCCCGACTCCTGGAGGCTGGCTCTGTTGAGCTCAGGTCCATCCCAGCAGAACCTAGGAGAGACTGAATTGTGTGGTTCTAGTACAGGGGCCATTTTTCCCTCACATGCCCGAGTACTGCTCCCTTCACACGGACAAATCTTGGGCCCAATGAACTCTGCTGGCCTCACCCCAATGACTCTCTGAGACCCTACGCCACCACAAAGGTATGCAAGTACTCACCAGGAGGCAGCTAGAATTGGTATATCCAGGGACTTTTGATGAGTGGCCTCAGACCCAGCTCTGGCACCAAGACTGAACCTGTATCAGTTGGGTGAATACCACTTGACCCTACCTGGAGACTCACTGAGATCCTACCTCATGCAACACAAGTACCACCAGAGGATCTTTCAGTAAACGAGCCTAACAAGCAGCCAGCAGGTAAAGACAGGCTGACACGGGTCTCAGGATGCCTTGGGACTTTTGCTGACTTGCCCCCAGCCTGGTGCTGGTAATAGCTGGCCCAGGTGTGCACTTCCCCCGCACACCCAGTTCTAGCAGAGGAAGCCATGAACCGTGGATGGTTTTGTAGCTCCAAATAGGTTGCCCAGGGACAGTCACAGGCAGCGTCTGACATTGGCCTGCACCACAGTCCCTCCCAAGGTCCAGAAGCAACAAACCCAGTGGCCAGCTTCAGACAATATCAGAACAGGATCCAATAAGCTTCACAAGCAGCATATCCAAAGGGAGATCTGGGCAGGCACCAGACCCTGATGAGGCGAATTCTGTGTCATGTGTTCAGCACCTATACAGCAGTTTACATGCTGTGGTCGGGGTTGAGCCTCACAGTAGGCCAGCCTGAGGGTCGATCCCACACACAAATGAGCCAATAGCAATCAAGTCTCAATTATAACAGAAGGTTCCACATAACCCACACAAGAGACACTTCTGGAGCACCCAGATCAGGTGATCAAGGAGACTGTGCCACTGTATCCCACAGGATACCTACTATATAAGACCACCCTACCAAGACTGGGTGTCATAGCAGATCTACCTAATACATAGAAAGAAACACAAGGAAGCAGCCAAAATGGGGAGACAAAGAAGCAGGCTGCAAATGAAAGGAGAAATCTCCAGAAAAAGAGCTAAATGAAACAGAGGCAAGCAACTTATCAGATATAGAGTTCAGAAAAATGGTTATAAGAATGCTCAAGGAACTTAGTGAGAACAACAACAGCATGAAAAAGGACACAAAAACCATTAAAAAAAAAAAGTCAGACATGAAGAATAAAATACCTGGAATGAAGAATACACTAGAAGGAATAAACAGTAGGTAGGATAAAGCAGAGGGTCAAATCAGCAATTTGGAAGACAAGGTAGAAAAAAGCAGAGCAGCAAAAAGAAAAAAGAATGAAAAAGAATGAGGACAGTTTAAGGAACCTTGGAACAACATGAAGCATAACTATGTCCACATCATAGGGGTACCAGAAGGAGGAGAGAGACCAAGGGCTCGAGAACCTATTTGAAGAAATAATGACTAAAACTTCCCTGACCTGGAGAAGGAACAAGATACACAAGTCCAATAAGCACAGAGAGTCCCAAACAAGATGAACTCAAAGAGGCCCACAACAAGACACATCATAATTAAAATTGCAATGATTAAAGACAAAGAGAGAATTGTAAAAGTAGCAAGAGAAAGCCAGTTCTCTACAAGATAGCTCAGATAAAACTGTCAGCTGACTTGCTAACAAAAAACATTTCAGGCCAGAAAAGATTGGCATGATATATTCAAGTGATGAAAAGCAAGGACCTACAACCAAAACTACCCATCAAGGTTATCATTTAAAATTGAAGGAGAAATAAAGAGCTAAAGGAGTTTGTTACCACCAAACCAGTATTACAAGAAACGTTAACAGGCCTTCTTTTCAAAGAAAAACAACAACAAAAACAGAGGAACATAGTTAAAAAAAATAAAATGGCAATAACTATGTACCAATCAATAATCACTTTAAATATAAATGGCTTAAATGCTCCAATCAAAAGATGCAGGGTAGATGAATGGATAAGAAAACAAGACCCATATATATGCTGTTTACAAGAGACCATCTCAGAATGAAAGACACACACAGACCAAAAGGGATGGAAAAAGATACTCCATGCAAATGGAAAGGAATAAAGAGCTGGGGCACAATACTTACATCTGACAAAACAGACTTTAAAACAAAGGACACTATATGATAATAAAGGGAGCAATCCAACAGAAGATATAACCCTTGTAAACATATATGCACTCAACATAGGAGCACCCAAATATGTAAAGCAAACCTTGATGGACATAAAAGGAGAGATCAACAGTAATACCTAGTAGGGGATTTAAACACCCCATTGGCATGAAAGGCTAGATCTTCCAGACAGAAAATCAACAAGGAAATGGTGGCCGTAAATGACACACTAGATCAGATGGATTTAATTGATATCTTCAGAGCATTTTTCACTCCAAAGAAGCAGCATATACATTCTTTTCAAGTGCACGTGGAACATTCTCTAGGACAGATCACCTGTTAGGGCATAAAATAAGTCTTGATAAATTTAAGAAGATTAAAATCATATCAAGCATCTTCTCTGACCTGAGTATATTTTTCCACTGCTTTTCAGAGAGAGTGGAAGGGAGAGAGAGAAAGAGAGAGAGAAACACATTGTTGTGAGAGACACTGATTGGTCGACTCCCACACATGCCCTGACCAGGCCAGGATGAGGCCTGCAACTGAGGTACACGCCCTTGGCTGGAATAGAACCCAGGACCCTTGCCAACCCAGGAGTGGCTCAGCGGTTGAGCGTTGGCCTAGGATCCAGGAGATCATGGTTCGATTCCCGATCAGGACACATACATGCCGGGTTGCGGGCTCGATCCCCAGTCAGGGGCGTGCAGGAGGCAGCCAACTGATGACTTTCATCACTGATGTTTCTATCTCTCTCTCTCTCCCTCTTCCTTCCTCTCTCTCAAATCAATAAAGATATATTTTTAAAAAAAGAAAAAAAAGAACCCAGGACCCTTCAGTACACGGGCTGATGCTCTAACCACTGAGCCAAACCAGCTAGGGCTGTAGCTCTATTCTTAATTTTTTGAGAAATCGCCAGACTGCTTTCCACAATGGCTGTACTAGTCTACATTTCCACCAGCAATGAGTGAGGGTTCCCTTCTCTCCACAACATCTCCAACACTTGTTATTACTTGTCTTGTTGATAATAGTCATTCTAACAGGTGTGAGGTGGTCTCTCATTGTAGTTTTGACTTGCATTTCCCTAACTGCTAGTGAGGTTGAACATCTTTTCATGTATCTATTGGCTGTTCATATGCCTTCTTGGGAGAGGTGTCTGTTCAGGTCCTCTGCCCATTTTTAATTGGGTTGTTTGTTTGGTGTTGAGTTTTATGAGTTCTTTATATATTTTGGAAATTAAGCCTTTGTTGGAGCTACTGTTTGCAAATACCACCTCCCATTCACTGGCTGCCTCTTTGTTTTGTTGTCAGTTCCTTTTGCTGTGCAGAAGCTTTTTAGTTTGATTCAGTCCCATTCATTTATTTTTGCCTTTACTTCTCTTGCCTTTGGGGTCAAGTTCATAAAATGTTCTTTATGACCAAGGTCCGTAAGTTTAGTACATATGTTTTCTTCTATGTAATTCATTGTTTCAGATCTTGTATTTAGGTGTTTGACCCATTTTGAATTTTTGCACAGGACAAACTGTAATCTAGTTTCATTCTTTTGCATGTGGTTTTCCAGCACCATTTACTGAAGAGGCTTTTTTTACTCCATTGGGTGTTTCTGGCTCCTTTGTCAAAAATTATCTGCCCAGCAATCCCTCTCCTGGGTATATACCCAAAAAACTCAAAAACATTTATTTGCAAAGATTTACGCACCCCTATGTTCATTGCAGCATTATTCACAGTGGCCAAGATACGGAGGCAACCAAAGTGTCCTGTGATTGAAGGCTGGATAAAGAAGCTGTGGGACAATCAACAAATCAACAAACGACATGTCTGGCGAGGGTGTGGAGAAAGGGGAACCCTGGTACACTGCTGGTGCGAATGCAGACTGGTGCAGCCACTGTGGAAAACAGTATGGAGGTTCCTCAAAAAATTAATGGAGCTGCCTTTTGACCCAGTGATTCCACTCCTAGGAATGTATCCTAAGGATCTTGAAACATCAATCAGAAAGAATATATGCACCCCTATGTTCATAGCAGCGCAGTTTACAATAGCTAAGATCTGGAAACAGCCCAAGTGCCCATCAGTAGACGAGTGGATAAAAAAGCTGTGGGACATTTACACCATGGAATACTATGCAGCTGTAAAGAAGGATCTCGTACCCTTTGGGACAGTATGGATGGACCTGGAGAATATTATGCTGAGTGAAATAAGCCAGTCATAGAAAGACAAACATCACATGATCTTGCTTATACGTGGAATCTAAAGAACTTAATAAACTGATGAACAGAATAGATTCAATAACATGGAAGCATGGATGAGACTGATGAATCTCAGAGGGATGGAGGAGGGCGGGTGGGTGGAGGGGGAGAGAGTAACCAAAGAACTTACATGCATATATGCACAACCCAAGGACACGGACAATGGTGTAGAGAGGGACTGGGGAGGGGGATGGAAGGGGGTGGAATGGGTCATTGGGGAGAAAAAGGGACATCTGTAATATTTTAAACAAAAAAGAAGCTGTGGGACATGTACACAGTGGATACTACTCAGCCATGAGGAAGGGTGAAGTACTGCCATTTGCAACCACATGGATGGATGTTGGGAACATCGTGCTGAGTGAAATAAGCCAGTCAGAAAAAGCTAAGAACCATATGATTTCACTCATATGTGGGACATAAAACTGAAACTTGTGGACATAGACAGCAGTGTGGTGGCTGCCAGAGGGAAGCAGGTGGGGGGTGAAGGGGCCTAATATACGGTGATGGCTAAAGATTTGACTTTGGGTGGTGGGCACACAGTGCAATATACAGATCTGTATCATAGAAATCTTGTATCACTTGAAACCTGTATGATCCTACCCAATGTCACCCCAATAAATTTAATAAAAAGAAATTGAAAATTAACATTTAAGTCTTAATCCATTTTTATTCTGTGTATGGTGTAAGGTGGTCATTTCATTTTTTTGCATGTATCTGTCCAATTTTTCAAACATCAATTACTGAATGGACTATCTTTACCCCAGTATATGTTCTTGCCTGCTTTGTCAAATATTAATTTACCATACAGGCATGGGTTATTTCTGGGCTCTCTATTCTGTTCCATTGATCTATGTGTATTTTTTTATGCCAGTACCATCTGGTTTTGAGTTCTATGACCTTATAGTATAGTTTGATATCAGGTAGTGCTATGTCTTTTCCAGTCTCTTTCAATAATGCTTCGTGATTTTCAGTATATAGGTTTTTCATGTTCTTTGTTAAGTTCATTCCTAGGTATTTTATTCGTTTGGTTGCAATTGCAAAAGGAATTGTTTTTTTCATTTCTTCTTCTGAAGTTTTGTTGTTAGTATACAGGAAGGCAGTGGATTTTTGTACATTGATTTTGTATCCTACAACTTTACTGTATTTGTTTATTGTTTCTAATAGTTTTTTGGTGGCATCTTTAGGGTTTTCTATATACAGCATCATGTCATCTGCAAAAAGTGACACTTTTATTTACTTCACTTACTTTATTTCTTTCTCTTGCCCGACTGCTCTGGCTAGGCTTCCAGGACTATGTTGAATAAATGGTGAGAGTGGGCATCCTTGTCTTGTTCCTGATCTTAGAGGAAAAGCTTTCAGTTTTCATTATTAAGTATGATATTGGCTGAGGGTCTGTCAGATATGGCCTTTATTATGTTGAGGTACTGTCCTTCTATTCCTATTTTATTGTTTTATTCATAAATGAATGTCGTATCTTATCAAATGCTTTTTCTGCATCTATTGATATGATCATGATTTTTGTTCTTTCTTTTGTTAGTGTGGTGTAGCACATTGATCAATTTGCATATGTTAAACCACCCTCGTGCCCCTGGAATGAACCCCATGTGATCGTGATGTGTTATTTTTCTAATGTACTGTTGTATTTGATTTGCTAATACTTTGTTTAGGGTTTTGGCATCTGGGTTCATCAGAGATATAGGTCTCTTTTTTTGGTTTATATGTTAGACATGAAACTATAAAAATCCTAGAAGAAAACATAGGCAGTAAAATCTCAAGACACTTCTTGTAACAATATTTTTTCTGATATGTCTCCTCCAGCAAAGGAAACAAAAAAAATAAACAAATGGGACAACATCAAGCTCAAAACTTTTTGCACAGCAAAGGAAACCATCAACAAAATGAAAAGACAACCCACTGAATTGGAGAACATATTTGCAAATGATACATTTGATAAGGGGTTAATATGCAAAATTTATAAAGAATTTATAAAATGCAACACCATAAAAACAATTAATAAATGAGCGAAGCACCTGAATAGATGCTTCTCCAAAGAGGACATACAAATGGCCAAGAGACATATGAAAAGATGCTCAGTGTTACTAATCATCAGAAAAATGCAAATTGAAACCACAATGATATCACCTCACACCTGCCATGATGGCTGCCATCAATAAATCAACAAACAAATGCTGGCGAGGTTGTGGAGAAAGGGGAGCCCTGGTACACTGCTGGTGGGAATGCAGACTGGTGCAGCCACTATGGAAAACGGTATGGAGTTTCCTCAAAAAATTAAAACTGGAACTACCTTATGACCCAGTGATTTCACTTCTAGGGGTATATCTGAAAAAGCCTAAAACACTAATCAGAAAAAATTTATGCACCCCTATGTTCACTGCAGCATTATTTACAATAACCAAAATTTGGAAGCAGTGCAATTGCCCATCAGTACATGAATGGGTAAAAAAGCTGTGGGTACAGAAAACTTCCCCTACCTGGGGAAAGAAATAGACTTACAAGTACAGGAAGCACAGAAGGTCCCAAACAAGAGGAAACCAAAGAGGCCCACAGCAAGACACATCATAATTAAAATGCCAAAGGTTAAAGACAAAGAGAGAATCTTAAAAGCAGCAAGAGAAAAGCAGTTAGTTACCTACAAGGGAGCTCCCATAAGACTGTCAGCTGATTTCTCAACAGAAACTTTGCAGGCCAGAAGGGAGTGGCAAGAAATACTCAAAGTGATGAAAAACATGGAACTACAACCAAGATTACTCTACCCAGCAAAGCTATCATTTAGAATTAAAGGTCAGATAACGAGCTTCACACATAAGAAAAAGCTAAAGGAGTTCATCACCACCAGACCAGCACTACAGGAAAAGTTGAAGTGTCTTCTTTAAGAAGCTAATGAACAAAATAATCTGACAAACTAAATAGATTTATTGACACATGTAACAGACAATCATATTTCAGAGGAAAGGGAAGGGGGATGGAGGGTGGGAAGAAATTAACCAAAGAAATTATATGCATATAAGCATAACCCATGGACACAGTCAATAACGGGGTGAAGGCCTGGGGAGGGGGTGGGAGCGAAGTGGACGGGGTCAGTTGTGGGGAAAAAATGGGACACCTGTAATACTCTCAACAATAAAGATAAATTAAAAAAAAAAAAAGCTGTGGGACATTAACACACTGGAATATTACTTGGCTGTATAAAGGAAGGAAATCTTACCCGTTGTGACAGCATGGATGGATCTGGAGAGTATTATGCTAAGTGAAATAAGCCAGTCAGAGAAAGACACACACCATATGATCTCACTCATATGTGGAATCTAATCAATAAAATAAACTAACAAACAAAATAGAAACAGACTCATAGATAGAGGACAGACTGACAGCTGTCAGGGGGTAAGGAGGTTGGAGGCTGGGTGAAAAAGGTGAAGGCATTAAGCAAAAGCAAAAATAAAACAAAAACAAAAAAACTCATAGACACAGACAATGGCCTGGTGATTACCAGAGGGGAATGGGGCTGGGGGAGGGAGAAGAGGGGATACATGGTGATGGAAGGAAACTTGACTTGGGGTGGTGAACACACAATACAATATATAGATGATGATTACAGAATTTATGCTTGACCCCTAAATTTTATTAATCAATGTCACCCTAATAAATTCAATTTTTAAAAATCTGGAAAACTGAACAAAAAATTTAAAACAAAATAAAATAAAAATTATGAATATATTAAAAAAAGAGTATGCCCACCCTGTGTTATTTACAACTGCCAAAATAGGGAAATAACCCAAGTGCCCATCAATAGATGAGTGAATAAAAAAGCTGTGGCCCAGCCCTGGCTGGTGTGGCTCAGTTGGCTAGAGCACTGGCCCATACACTGCAAGGTCGCTGGTTCAATTCCTGGTCAGGGCACATACCTAGGTTGTGGGTTCCATCCCTGGTTGGGGCATGTATGGGAGGCAACAGATCGAGGTTTCTCTCTCACATCTGTGTTTCTTTCTCTCCCTTTTCTTCTCTCTAAAAATCAATGAAAATGTCCTCGGGTGAGATTAGAAAAACAGAAACAGAAAAAAAACAAAACTGTGGTACACGTTCACAACGAAATATTACTCGACCATAGAAAAAAACCAAAATCTTACCATTTGCAACACCATGGATGGACCTAGAGGGTATTATGCCAAGTGAAATGTCAGAGAAAAACATACCATATGATTTCACTTAGATATGGAATCTAAAGAACAAAACAAACAAAACTGAAACAGACTGAGACAGGCTGCCAGAGGAGAGTGGGGCTGGAGACTGGGAAAAAAAGGTGACGTGATTAAGAAGTACAGATTGGTAGTCCCATGACTATAGTCACATGTTGTAAAGTACAGCACAGGGAATATAGTCAGTAATACTGTAATAACTATGTATGGCACCAGGTGGATACTGGAAATATCGGGCGAACATTTTGTAAAGTATACAATTATCTAACCACTATGCTGTACTCCCAAAACTAATACAAAATAATACTGAATATAAACTGTAATTGAAAAATAAAATTTAAGAGTCTGCAAAAAAAAAAAAACTAAGTTGGCCATACCTCCTAGGATGGGTATAATTAAAAACAAACAAACAGAAAATAACAAGTATTGGCAGGATGTGGAGACATTTGGAACCCTGTGCATTGCTGGTAGGAATATAAAGTGGTACAGCTGCTGTGGAAAACAGTTTGGCAGCTACTCAAAAGGTTGAACATGAAACTACCATATGATCAAGAGATTCCACTCCTAGATGTACTTCCAAAAAACTGAAGGCAGGGACTCAAACAGATACATGTGCACCAATGTTCACAGCAGTAGCATTCATAATAGCCAAAACGTGGAAACAACCACAGTGTCCATCAACAAATGAATGAAATTTAAAAAAAAATTTTATTGATTGATTTTTCAGAGAGAGGAAGGGAGAGGGAGAGACAGAAACATCAATGATGAGAGAGAGTCACAGATCCTACTGGAGATCAAGCCTACAACCCAGGCATGTGCCCTAACAGGGAATCTCACTAGCAACCTTTAGGTGCACAGCAATGCCCAACAAACCGAGCCACACTGGCCAGGGCACAAGGAATGACATTTTGATACATGCTATTATAATACGGATGAACTTTGAAAACATTATGCTTCGTGAAGTAGCCAGGCACAAAAGGACAAATCTTGTATTATTCCATTCATATGAGGTATCTAGAATAGACAGATTCATAGAGACAGAAAGTAGAATAGAGGTTTCCAGGGGGTAAGAATGAATTACTGTTCAATGGGTACCAATTTTGTAAGGGATGATAAAAGGATTAGGTATAGACAGTGGTGATAATTACATACATTGTGAGTGTATTTAATGCCACTGAGTTGTACACTTATAAATCAGTAAAATGATAAACACTGTGTTATGTCTATTTTTCCATAATTAAAATTATAAAAGTCATTACCAACCTGCCCTCCCCCCACCCAACAGAAAGGAGATGGGCAGATATCAGCCAGGTAAAGGGACAGAGGGGAGCAGTGCCAGTAGGTGGTGGAGCTGGATTTGGACCCCAGGATAGCCCTTCCTCAGGCTATGAAGCCTCGCTTGTTGTGGAGACATGCTGCCTTCCTGGCAATGTGACCACGTGGATGTCCTGCATGTCCAGTAGCCCAGGAGAGGGACGCTACACAGGCAGAGGATGGACTGCACCCCTTCCCCACAGAAAACACACCCGTGGGCTCACCTTGGTGGTCTGAGGAGCAGTGAGTTCTCTGGTGAGCTCCTCTAGCGCCTCCCTGTTCCGGCCACACAGCACCAGCTTAGCACCTGCCGCGCAGAAGACTTTGGCGCATTCTAAAGGTAGAAGAGAGAATCTTGGCTGAGAAAATTCAGTGCCTTTCTTCCCCAGTGCAGTTCAAACTTACCCAATGTTTCATAATATGTACTCTTCCTACCTGCAGTGAACACATATGTATGAGCCCCAGTTATGGGCCAGGCACGGAGCTAGGAATTCAGGTCCAATGATAAAGGAACTCGGTTGCTGCCTCAGAGAGCTCATGTGTTGACCCGGACCGGTTGACAGATTTGTTAGGTACCATGCTCAAACTTTCCACAATCATCTTTAGTTCTGAATAACCCTGTGAGCTACATCCCCATTCTCACAACTGACGAAGCTCAGCAGGACCGAGTGACGTGCACACGATCAGGCATGTCCCCGAGGCCTATGCTCCAGAACAGCCCAGGCTGCTTCCCAGGTCACTTGAATGCAACAGGTACCTATCTCCTGGGGGTGCTTAAATGGTTCTATAGAAACACAGGGGACACCGGGCTCTATTGAGAAGGGCTGGGAGGCCTGAGGGGATCTTTTCTTGATGAGGCAGAGTGCAAAAGGCACCTGAGGGGTCGGACAGATGCAGCTGGAGAGTTCATCAGCCTCGCTAGGCTGGGAAATAATACAGCTGGTGGGGAAAGAGTTGAAGCATGCTGAGTGCCTACAACAGCAAGAGGATATGAAGAGAGGCTGCATTTTATTTATTTCATTTTAAATTTAATTTTTGTTTAAAATATTACAGATGAGCCCGGCCAGGCGTGGCTCAGCAGTTGAGCGTCAATCTGGGATCCAGGAGATTGGGGTTTGATTCCCGGTCAGGGCACATGCCCGGGTTGCGGGCTCGATCAATGACTCTCTCATCATTGATGTTTCTCTCTCTCTCTCTCCCCCTCTCCTTTCCTTTCTCTGAAATCAATAAAGATATATTTAAAAAAATGTTAAAAAAAAGAATAAAAAAATAAAAATATTACAGATGACCCTTTTTCTCCTCAATGCCCCGTTCCACCCCGTCCCACCCCCCTCCCCAGTCCCTCTTCCCACCATTGTCCGTGTCCTTGGGTTGTGCATATACACATATAAATTCTTTGGTTACTCTCTCCCCCTCCACCCACCCGCCCTCCTCCATCCCTCTCACATTTGTTAGTCTCATCTATGCTTAAAGGACTCCCTCTGTGGGTGGGAAGGAAGGAGACTGGAAAAGACCAGGCCCCATTGAGCCCACTCCTACACTCCAGGGGACAGTGACAAGGACATCATTGAGGAGACTATGGCGAGAAGCAGTCCCGAATTATTTGGGCACCTCTACTAGTCAATATTCTTTTGGTGGCAAGGACCCCGGCTCATACTGTGGCAAAGCAAAGAGGGTTTATCCAGAGGTTTCTGGGACAGCTCCCATGCTAAGAGAAAAAGCTGAATGGCCGCGATTGGGAAGGACAGAAGTGGCAGCTGCCCAGGGCCTCCAGCAGCAGGAAGCAGGCTCCCTAGTGCCCGCACACCTTTCCTGCACCTCCACAGCCTGGCTTCTCCACAAGGCAGCTTTGTGCTCACATCGAAACACTCCCCTTCCAGACAGGGGGAGCCTTCGGCTTGTCTCCTCCAAGCCCCGGTGTCAAGGTTTCAGCGAGGGGCTGTGGTCGGCCATGGTGGGGGTAGCCCAATAGGACTAGCCTAGCAGGGGCCCCACAAAAACAGGGGCAGGGAGGGGAGCTAACCTATAGGGAAAGAGGAAGAGGAGGGTGGGGTCCTTGTTTCTTGCTTGCCCTGCCCCCAAACGTCCTAACTAAATGTCCAGTGCCCTGAAAACTGACAGCTAATGGAAACCAGTGCCGCCCAGGGGTCGAGAGAACGGGCCAGGCTTCCTGTGCTCAGCTCTGATTCTGACCCTCACCGGTTCCGTGATCTTGGTTAAGTTATAACCTCTGTGTTTCTCCCCTTCCTCTTATGTAAGACACAGATAAAAACAGCCCTGGAAGTGAGTTAAAGCGGATACAGCAGTAGATACAAACACTATTTAAAAGCACTACAGAGTATTGCTTTTGTATTTCTAAGTGGCCTTTTGAAAGCTCTAACAGCTGACGGTGAAAGCTGAAATGCAAGGGTTGGAAGCACTGCCGCCTGTCCTCACCAGGCTCGGCTCCCTCAAAAGCCCGCAGGCAAGTCTGCCAGGCCCCTCAGCCCCTAGCTGACCAGGGTCTGGGGCAGGGTCACCGAGGCCCAGGCAGTCGAGCGGAGTCTCAGTGCCTGCCCCTTGACTCCCGGGGGGACCGGCCCGCCTGGGAGGGGTTCAGGGAGGGGAGGGGTCAAGGCTGTCACTGCTCTATGCGGGAAGGTGGCGGCAGGCTCCAGGCAGGGTCACTGCTCTGACAGCCCTTCCAGAAAAGGGTCAAAATTCCGTAAAGCCAAAAGTCTTCAAAATCAGGGAGAAGGAATCCCAGGGCCCTCCAGGAAGAGGAAGTGTTGGCACCTGGCTCGCCTGCGGGCACGGCCCATTCTTTCCCCTCGGCAGCGCCTCCCTGCGCGATCCAGGTAGAGTTCTCTGGAACGTGTGGAGGTACTAAATCAATACATTTCCAAGTGTGCTGTTTTATCTTCTTTGAAGCTCTGGTTGGTCTGTTCACTGCCTCATCCCGACAAAGGGCACAAATCCAGACAGCGCTGCAGCGCCTGCTCTGCCTGTCCCTGGTGGTCTGCTCAGGGCCACAGCCCTGTCCTGCCTGCCCTGCTGTTCTCAACAGAGCAGCAGAGGCCTGGGGGGTGGGGGCACTCAAAGCCAGACGCCAGCATTCCTGAGGCTAGAACTGCTCATCTGGTCTAAATCATTCCCTGAGATTAGGAACTTCCAGTTCTTTGTTTTTTAAACATATTTTTATTGACTTCAGAGAGAGGAAGAGGGAGAGAGAAACATCAATGATGAGAGAGTCATTGATCGGCTGCCTCCTGCACACTCCCTGCTGGGGATCGACTCCGGGCATGTGCCCTGATCAGGAACTGAACCTCAATCTCCTGGATCATAGGTTGATGCTCAACCACTGAGCCATGCTGGCCAGGTAGGAACTTCCAGTTCTGTGGGCTTCCTCACCCCATCTTGTCCTGTCCTGACCCACACAATGGATATTTTATGAGGTGCCACTAAAGGGAACAGACATGCAGAACCAAAGGTGGGGAAGGCACACTGGTGTATAAAGTTTCTGGAAATGGTCACCTACGTTCTGCTTAAGCTTTGCTTCCTAGCAGAGCCAAAAAGGGAAGAAATTAAAGTTTGTGTTGGGAGAGACAGAAATGAAAATAACGGATTGGAAGGATTTCACCGTCATTTTTTGAAAAAACTGATACAGGGAGGCAGGAGGGTCAAGGGAAAAAGGAAGAGTCTCAAGTACTATTTATCTAGGGCTGCCAGACGCCTGTCCTGGCTTCTGTAAATCAAAAAAACTGTTTGTGACTGTTCAGGGCTTAGGCTGGCTAAAGTGGGCATCCAGAACATTCCGTCCCTTTAGACAATGGTCCTGCTGTTTTACAAGGACAAGCTCATGCAACTTCAATACACAGAACAGGAGAATCACAGAAAGTTGTCTGAAGACTCATCTCGCAACTCAGACCCCGAGAGGCTAAGACAGTGGGCCAAGCCACCGAGGGCAACACAGGGTCTCCCTCCTCCCAGGAGCTGAGGAGCACTCACCCTCGGAAGCCACCGAGAGGGGCTGTCGCACATGAGTTGGCTGGTTAACAATCTGTTCCTTTGTTGTTGTTGTTAATCCTCACCAAGGATATTTTTCCCACTGATTTTTAGAGAGAGTGGAAGCGAGGGAGGGGGAGAGGGAGAGAGAGACGGACAGGGAGAGAGAGGGAGGGGGGCGGAAGCGGGGGAGGGAGGGGGACATCATGAGAGAGACGCATCATGAGAGAGACGCATCAATGAGAGAGACGCATCATGAGACGTATCATGAGAGAGACGCATCAATGAGAGAGACACATCAGGAGAGAGACGCATCAGGAGAGAGATGCATCATGAGAGACACATCAATGAGAGAGACGCATCATGAGAGAGACGCATCAGGAGAGAGACGCATCATGAGAGACGCATCAATGAGAGAGACGCATCATGAGAGAGACGCATCATGAGAGAGACGCATCAATGAGAGAGACGCATCATGAGAGAGACGCATCATGAGAGAGACGCATCATGAGAGACGCACATGAGAGAGACGCATCAATGAGAGAGAGACGCATCATGAGAGAGACGCATCAATGAGAGAGACGCATCATGAGACGCATCATGAGAGACGCACGAGAGAGACGCATCAATGAGAGAGAGACGCATCATGAGAGAGACGCATCAATGAGAGACGCATCACGAGAGAGGCGCATCACGAGAGAGGCGCATCACGAGAGAGACGCATCATGAGAGACGCATCATGAGAGAGACGCATATGAGAGACGCATCAATGAGAGACGCACCACGAGAGAGACACATCACGAGAGACGCATCACGAGAGACGCATCATGAGAGAGACGCATCATGAGAGAGACGCATCATGAGACACATGAGAGAGACACATCATGAGAGAGACATGAGAGACACATCAATGAGAGAGACGCAGCATGAGAGAGACGCAGCATGAGAGACGCATCATGAGAGACACATCATGAGAGAGACACATCATGAGAGACACATCATGAGAGAGACACATTGACTGGTTGCCTCCCGCACATACCCTGACCAGGGTGGAGATCGCACCTGCAACCCAGGCACATGCCCTTGACTGGGAATTGAACCCGCAACCCTTTGGTGCGCAAGCCGATGCTCTAACCACTTTGTCACCAGCCAGGCTAATCTGTTCCTATTTTATTTGGCTGGAGGGGAAAGAGATATATGCAGTCCTGTCCCTAACATGTTAAATGGGGAAGAATATAAGCAGAGTGAGTTGGAATTCAGGAAGTGGATGACATTATATCTATCTATCTCTACATATAAATATTCACAGGGTGGGTTTTTTTAATTATATTTTCTACTCCCTTCACAATCCTGGTGTCCGGAAAAGGAAGCAGGGAGCGACGATGACGAGAACAGTGTCCGTCTCAACGTCCACCTCCAGTGTCTGCCTGTTGGAGCACCCACTGCCCCATACCTTTCCATCTCACCCACCCTCAAACACTCCTCAGGGATTCTCAGAAAAATGCTTCTCTCTGACATTAAGAGAAGCAGCTGCTGACTAACCTATATATAGTATCAAGTGAGGTCAGGGTCAGGGGACAACTGTGGCAAAGGGCCTGGAGGCAGCTGTCCCCGTGCAGGTCTGTGTACCTAATGACAGGTCAGGGTTCACCCAGAGACTCCCCCGAACACCATAGTGAGCACAAAGGAATCCATCCACCAAAGTTCCCAGGCTCCCCCTAGCTGCCTGCACCACTCACCGTGCAGACAGACCCTGTCTGCTCCTTTGTGTTCCCACGACACCCCCAAGTGCTCCCAGCCCCTGCACAGCATGTTGCTCCCAGCCTTGGCCTGCTGCAAGGCCCTTCCTGCTGGCCCCCCTTCTTGTTCCTTGGTCAAATCCCCCTCAGGTAAGACAAGACTGAGTTCTGAAGTCAGAGGTGTGGGTTTAAATCTTGGCTTCACACTTTCGGGCTAGAAGTCCTAGGGTAAGTCGTGCCTTCTCTGACTCTCAGCTGCCATAAGCATCCAATGCACAGCCAGTGCATATAAATAAACGTATCTTCCCTCTACCAGGCTGGCTGGGAGGCCCCGTTACTGACATAGCAATACTGAGATAAGTCCCTGCCTCTCCATTAGACCGTGCGCCCCGTGAGGGATGGGCTGGGCCTTGTCTTCCATCTGTGTCCCAGCACCTGGCCCAGCGCCTGGCCCGTGGGAGATGCCCCATCCATGCTGGCTGCACTATCACCAACCAAAGTTGCAGCAATGGTGGGTCCACCACAATTTGGGCGCCTTTCGGCCTTCATGGAACAGAGCTCGAGCGTGGATGACGTGCTGGTGTAGGAGGCTGCGCGTGTATGCAGGTGCTGAGGACAAAGCCAGAGGGTCCACGCCCCATGCCCAAGTTTGCCCTCTGTGCGCCTGCTGTAGGAAGGGCAACTCCCCTTCTTCCCTCTAACTGCCAGGGCTGGTCTAACAATTAGATCAATGTAAGACAGGTTAATGGGGGAAACATTTTCACTTAGTGTGTAGAAAAGCCCCCCCATTCAACATGAAGCTCTAGGAAGTGACCAAAGCAGGCAGTGTTTGTATCTTTTAGACAAAAAGTGAACAGACAATACATTTGTGAAGAACTGACAAGACAAAGGGGTTCAAGCTTTGGGCAGTAAACTCGTGGAGAATTACCCACGTTTGTTGTATGGCCTTCTCAGCCTGGAACTCACCACCTCTGGTGAGAAGAATGCCTCCTACCTCCTGGTGCAGGGAGGGGACCTTTCTTAAAAACCTTTCCAATTACAGCTGACGTTTAACATTGCTGTGTACTGGTTTCAGGTGTACAGTGTAGTGATCAGACATCACACACTTTACAAAGTGGCCCCTGACAGGTCTGGCACCCACCGGGCACCACAGTAATTACCAGCCACTGATTGTCAGTGAAGCACCTTCCACATGGGAGGTTTATCTGTGCTTTCGAGGGATCAAAGGAAGGCAGTAACTTTAATTCAAAATAATCAACATGCCAAAGTGGCATATTTGGGGGTGACATAATGCTCTCCTTCACTGCCAAAGTCAATATATATGTTTGTAAGGGAAATGAGGACAGCTCTACAAACTCATTTGTGGTGGGAGGTAGGGACCGTGACTCACTGGGACCTAGAAGCTCAAGGTGTTCACCGAATCAGACTGGAACTAACCTGGAGAAACTGGTTAGCTGAGGCATCACTTTCTCTGTTTCCAACCCTGCCAAAGCTATGTCCAGAGTACTGCTGGAGGCATGGCCCAGTCAAGAGAATGTGTGGAACCCTGGCAGGTATGGCTCCGTGGTTGGAGCGTTGGCCCGAGCACCAAAGGGTTGTGGGTTCAATTTCCAGTCAAGGGCACGTACCAGGGTTGCAGGTTCCATCCCTGGCCCGGGTTGGGGCATGTGTAGAAGGCAACCAATTGGGGTCTCTCTCACAGTGATGTTTCTACCCCCCCCCCCTAAAAATCAATGGAAAAATATCCTTGGGTGAGAGTTAACAACAAAAAAGAGAAGACATGGAAAAGATGACACCAAGGCCATAAACCATGGTGCTGGCTGGGCCCAGGAAAAGGCATGCTTTGGCCCTCACAGAGGTAGGTCGTCGTCCATATTTAAAAATTGGGAGCCTTCACATAAAAAGCCCTATATCAACATCCAGCGGGTGTGGAGTAAGGCCGCCGCCTTAGATGGACCTGCAGTCTCCACTTTGCTCGGTCTTCCTCACAAGCCTTTGCCTCCCAAAACTGATGCTGAAAGTCTCACTGCACTTAAGCTCTTGCTTTTACCAACTGGACTGAGGACAGCGACATACTCTGGTTCCCGTCACCAACCCGCTTCGCTTATTTGCACCTGTGCTGGTGGTCCCTGGGCAGCCGAGCTGCTCCTCAAGCTCAGGCCAACTTTCCTTCCCGAGAGCCCTGCATCCAGGACCCACCTCGCCCCAGCCCCGAGGTCGCGCCTGTAATGACCACCACAGCATTCTGGAGGCAGGCCTTCACCCGCATGTACTGCAGCAGCTTGAAGAGGCTGAAGATGCCCACACAGCCAAACAGCAGGGGCGCGGCGGCCGTTGAGGTGACAAAGTCCATGACCCTCACTGTCAGCAGACTCTTCCTGGAAGAACCAAAACCAAATAAACTAGTTACAAAAATGGGAAAACTCAAGAAACATGCCAACGTTCTTCTCCTAGTCAGATACAGAGCCCAAGTGTCTCCTGCGAGGACCTCAGCTCCGAGTCCAGCCAGTCTTCCTATCCTGTGCATCATGGAACTTGCTTCTCTCTCTCTGCACTGACAGGAGCAGAGAGCAAAGCCACAGACCTCATGCTGTGCCTCAGAGGTGCACAGTGACCCAGGGCAGGCTGAGACAGTCACTTAGCTTGGGGCCCAGTTACCTGGTGAGTGTCACAGGAGCACTAGTGTATGAGTACTCACCTGATTCTCCTTCAGACACCTATTTTAGGAAACTTAAGTAACACCATTATCATTTTAAATTCCTGGGTATTTGTGAAACTAGAAAAAAATTTTTTTCAAAGGACAAAAAAAAAAAATCAAACCAATCTTTATACTCCTCCCTGAGCAGATGATGCTCCTGAGTGGGGCATCCCTGGGTGGCACCTGCAATGGCCCCCAAGTGTGCTCTTGCCACAGGCCTCCTGGACACCCAAATGGAATTCAGCACAGGGAGCTGGCCTTGCCCAGAAGGGCCCTGGCTCAGGCTATGGAGCAGGTAGCCCTGCAGTGCACCAAGGCAGTTCTCCCTCAGCATCACCGACGAGCCAGTCGGACAGGTGACACCAGGAGGCCACATGAGCATTTGTGCAACAGTGTGCAGTCAATTCTTAGGAAACACACAGGTTTTTTCCACAACTTCCCCTAATTTCCTTCCTCCTGCCAGCCTCCCATCACTCACCTATGCCCCTGTGTCTAAAGCAACAGCCAAGAGGGGAGATGTGGGTGAGGGAGGAGCAATACCGCGTCAGTCACTGAAAGAAACGCCATGAGGCCACTTGTCAGGTGGCCAGCGTCTCCCACAGCCCCGGCAGGACTGCGGTGTTATGAGCACAGTGACCCTCTTCAGCGAAGGAGAGGCTGAAAGCCATGGGCAGAGTTCCTGTGAAGCAGCCAAAGCTCCCACGCACTCATCACATTAGGAGCGATTGTGAAACCTCGCCACCTACTACATGTCCTACCTCCTCAACTCCTCATCTCTAAAATACTCTGCTTCCTGTCCCAGGACAACACCAACTCTGCGCATGCCCTGGAGCCAGAGCCCACTCAGCGCCAGCACCCACTTCCTACCTCCCAAGTGGCTCTGATCCTTTAGGTTCAGGGTGGGCTATCCTGATCAAAACCAAGCTGTTCCAAGGCAACTGGGTTCTGCTCCAATGTGAACTGTGAGGTCAGCTAGTCTAGTATTTAGATGAACTCTTCACCTGCCTTTCCAAACACACCTAAATTCTCACTCACCATAAAAAACTAATTGCAGTCTTGGATAAACACCTGTAAAACAACTCCCAATCAACCTCCACTTAATCTACTTCTGAAAGACCCCAGCCACTGTCTAAGTGAATACATTTCGCTCTCACCCTATTGTGCCAGGCCTACAGCTGGATGGGAGGGTAATTAAAGTAACCAATTTAAAGCATCCACCTGGGTACTGATGGCACCACCCTGCCCAACAGGAAGCTCAGGCCTGTTCTGGCCATAATGCCGGCTGAATCCCAGGGTATATGCTAGGACCCAAGGATCCTTTGTCTGGCACCTGGAAGTACTTAAAACGTTGCTGCAAGTGTTTCCTGGGAGCAGGAGGAGTGACTGCTGGGGGCAGAAATGATTGCCAGTTTCATGGTGTAGCTTCACCAAAAAATTACAGCAATTGACATAAAACACAAGTAGGCCTCAAGGTAATTATAGCTCAGAGGTTTTAGGTAATAAACTTGGGAGGCAGGGCTTTCAACCCAGCAGGATAGTTGTTTGGGAAGAGCTTTTTCCCACTGCAATCCCAGGTCCTTATACCAGGCAGGTCAGAAAGGGAACCACCCTGCCTGGCCCAGAATCATGTGGGGACCAGTTGCTGCCTAGGATGACCAGGGGGATGGGGACACTGCTCACAAAAGGGCAGTGGGGCTCAGCCTCTGGGCTGGGAATCAGAGCTCCCCCTGGTCAGCAGGGTGGAAACAACCCTGCACACTGCTCCAAACACAGGCTAAGGACTCTGCCTGAGTGACACCTATAGCTGGGCTGAGCCTGAGCTGCACTGAAGGTTCTGTGTGTGTGTGTGTGTTGTGTGGGCAGCTCCAAGCACCAGTACTCAGCCTGTTGCCTCTTGAAATTCAGAGGTTTCAGAGACCGCCTAGAAAACACACACAGTACAGGGGTTACAAGGAGGAACCCTCGAGACAGCCTGCCTGGGTTCACATCCTGGTTCAGCCACTTGCCAGCCTGGGTGAGGGACTTCACAGCTCTGAGCTTCAGTATTCTCATCTGTAAATTAGGGTATGTGAGTACCCACCTCGCAGGTTTGTTGAATCGGATGAATTAGTCCATGGAAATGTGCGCATGGTCCCTGGTGCCAGTAAGTGCTCGGTAAATGTAGCTGCCATCAGCACCATCACAACCCAACTGACTAAAAGCTCCTGGCCCAGGAATGAGTTTCAGAGCAGTCAGATTTCCAAGGCTGTCTGAAAGAGTCCCTAGTTTATGAACACTGGTTTCTTCTAAATAAAGGAAACTCATTAAACATATACTTTTCTGTGGTTTTAATTAAATTTTTATAACTTCATATCTATAGTTTAATTAAATTAACTGATAGAAAATAAAACCCAACTTTGTCAAGTCAGGATACCATATCTCAAGGTTTGTTTCAGAAAATGTGGCTGCCATCGGTCACTGAGGCCACACCTCAGGAAGAGGGCAGGCGAGCTGATATCCCTCCACCGTCTTCCAGACCCCGGGAGCAGCAGGATGTGAACAAAGCCACCAGGCAGGGCTCCTACTGGAGGACAAGTAGAGCTTCTAACACACTGCACTTTCATGTTCCTGTCTAACACCCAAGCCGACAGCTCTGACATAAAAAAAAGAGAGAACTGCACAGCCTTGTACCCTTCCGGGATTCCCTGAGCACCTGACCAGACACTGCCTGCCAGCCATGATCTCCTGGCAAATATGGCACCATGTGAGTGGGACCCATCTCACCCACAGGCCAGCTTCTGTGAGGACAGCACACATCTGCACTCAGCCTGACAGTTGTCACAGCATCAGGATGCAAGCAAGTCAGAAATCAGCACTGGCTTTCCAGCTAACTCAAGACAATGCTGGTGGAAAACGACACTCCAGAGCAAACCATTTACCTGAGAGAATCAGGTTCGATTTCAGGGCAACCTTCTTGACTGGGTTAAGCTGGTCACATCAGCAATGCCAACTCTTCATGGGGGTTTTTCAAATTCTTACAAACCTCCCAACTTTTATTCCACTCTTCAGTGCATGCGGTCACACCGATGTGCCCCAGGGCCGCTGTGCCTCCCTGGGCTCTCAGAGACAGCTGTGCCAACTCTTTCCGTCTCACTCTTGGCAGTCAAGGCAGCCAAGAGAGCTAGACACAGAGATAGCTCGGCCCCATAGCCTTGCTGTGGTAACTGGGGCCTTCTCCAAGCAAAAGGGACAGCTCAAGAGTAGAAGAAAGGAATGTGTCTTGGCTGGCCACAACTCCAGACTAGGAAATCCATCTCTTATGTAAAGCAAGTTCAAAGAGGGCCCGTTTTCTCTGAAAATGGCATACAAGAAGGACTGAAATATGTTTATAAATTTTGCATTTTATACCAAAAGGCTTTTAACTGCTAGTTTCAGATATAACTGGAAAGGTAAGATGGATGGCATTAAAAGGGAGTTAGGGGAAAAATCTTGCTCACAATTTCTAGCATTTAGAGATCAGCTTGTAGAAAGAATGGACAGAGTGGCCCAGTACCACTATGAGCCACATAGGAAGGCAGGACAGGAATATGGAAGGGGGGGTTATAAAAGAGAGAAGGTGGGGCCACCCCCCTCAAACAGAAATGACAAACAGGTCACACCTGGTCTGGGAGTACAAGGTGCACCTCAATAGTTAGCACTCGCGGGCACCCTCTGCACTGACGGGGAAGTCACCTGGAGCGGCCTGTCAGCTGGCACGAGGGAGCCAGAGAGTGCAGGCGTTCACACACTGAGCCCATCTGCTGGGACTGCCACACGTCAAGACTATGGAGCTATAGACTTAAGCTGAAAGAGTGTAAAGGCAGACGGTTCCTTCTCAGGAGAGTGTTACTTGGGGCTGGGCAGCCAGGAAGTTCGTGGCTTCAGAATTCAGCTGCTCTCTTACTTCCCACTGAGAGGTTCTTTAAAGGACTTTTAGAACCTCACACTAGAAATAAGACGATCATCAAGAAAGCAACTGATTAGAAATGTCACCTTTTATAACATTTGTTCCATTTCTCATACTTTAATGAAAATTCTACACTTCACAGATGGAATCTGTTCCTAATATTCCTTCTTCTCTCAAGCAATCATGAAAATCTTTAAAATTGTACTATTAATAAAAACAGACTGTTGGAATCTACTTAGAAACCACACAGAAATCAAACCACCAACAGACACATCTGAAATCAAAGAAGGGAATGTGAAAACTCTCCGAGGTTAAAAGCTAATAATAATTTCAGGTTTGTGAAAAGGCCTTGTCTTGAAGTAATTTTCCACATTACGTGCAAGAAAACCAGGCTAAAGGGCAGGGTGCTGAAATCCTGCGGCAAGAAGCAGCTTAGAATCACCAAGAGCAGTTAGGATCTGGTTGCCACATACCTACCCGTTCTTATATCCCATAACCGACACACAGCTCCAAACAGCAGATCTATTAAAGGTGACATAAGCTATGGGTCATGCTTATGACCCATATCTGAAAATGCATCTGAAAACAGGTGTCTATTTTCAGAAAGTAAAAGCAGAGTAAAGCTGCTCTTTTTTGGTATGAAGCAAGTGAGCAGCAGCTGCTCAGGCTGCCTTCGACTGAAAAGAAAGACAAATATCCTACCTCAGGTGGCAGCTACTGTGAAAGAAGTGGGTCTTGGCACCAGAGTCTTCTCTGATCTTTTGACCTGGGGCAGAGTGACTTAGACTAGAGGCCAGAGGACACCTTCAGGTCAGCTAGCCCTCCCTAGAGTGTTGGAACAAGCCACAGATGTGGTTGTATTTTGGGATGCCAGCCTCAGAGCCCCCAGTTTAAAGGATTCCAGGCTGGCATTAGTAAAAATAATACCAAAAGGAAGGCTGGAGAATATTTCAGACCAGGCTCTGAACGTCCAGTCCTAGGAAGAGAAACCCACTGAAGCAAGCCCTGCTCTCCAGTCAGGGCTGAGCACTCATGGCACAGCAGTCCCAGCCAAGGAGAACAGAGGCACCAAGCCCAGCTCCAGACCCTGCAGTGCAGGCTGCCTGCAAGGAAACAAGGCGCCAGTGCTAACTGTTCACTACGAGCCAAACTCTTAGTTCAGTTTTTAAAAACAGCATTTATAACGAAACTGTCTCTTCAAAAAAAAACACAGCACTTCTGCTGGCTACCTAGACATCTTGACTCAAAAAACAATGTTGATTTCTAATGTGCTTCACAAAATGAATTTAGTATTACTGGAAGATGCTGGAGTGATCTCACCCCTTTTCCTAGAAAACACACAAACCAGACAAGGCATCACCATGGGGGTGAAGAAGCACCGCAGGGGCACTGGGCGCTGGGGTCAGGTCCTGTCATGCACTTGCTGTTTGATACAGGCAAATTTATTCTCTCTGCACCTAAGTGCCCTAATTTCAAAAGGAAGAGCACTACTTCAGTGAGAAGACGTAGGAAAGCACTGCGAAAATGCTAATATCCCGAACAAACATGCTGCTCACTCCCAGATGACTGAGGACAGGCAATTCCCACAGAGGGTTTCAGGGCTGAGCTGAGCAATGGCAGCCATGCTGGCAGCTTTAAGGACTATCCATGTTTAAATATGTTTGATAAAAAGACAAAACAGATTACTTTATATCCACACCTCACACGCTGTGGACCATTCCAGGTCTGGATGCCACCTGCTCATCCACGCAACTACCCACCCAGTGCTGTCTAGCCCCAGACGCGCTGGGACTGGGCATGAGGCAATGAGCCAAGCAGACATGGCTTCTGATCTCATAGAACTCACAGCCTAGATGGGAAAACTGATAGCAAAGAAACAAAATTTAAGTGATTATCACTGTGACAATGAAAGAAATAATCACTGTAAAACCACAAAGAGGTGGCCTATCTAAAGGACAGGCCTGGCTTAAAGCTTTAATTCAAAGTCAAAACAATTCAAACCACTGTGCTAGCCTCACAAGACACAACCAGGGACAGCTGCTAGTTTGTGACTCTTAAACTCTAGATTATTACCTTAATTATGTATAGCCCGGCCGGGTGTGGCTCAGCGGTTGAGCGGCGGCCTAGGATCCAGGCAATCGGGGTTTGATTCCCGGTTGGGGCACATGCCCGGGTTGCGGGCTCGCTCCCCAGTTGGGGGCGTGCAGAAGGTAGCCAATCAATGACTCTCATTATTGGTGTTTCTATCTCTCTCTCCCTCTCCTTTCCTCTCTCTGAAATCAATAAAGATGTATTTAAAAAAAAAAAAATTATGCATAACAGCAGCAAGACAGAAAAGGCACCAATGTAAATATGAAATCAGGAATCCAGTATTTAAAGAAGTGCTAGAGCTCACACCAGAGTATCTAAAAGGAGCTGTACCAGCACCAGTTTCAGAAACTTAAGAATAAAACACAGAGCCCGGCTGGGCGTGGCTCAGTGGTTGAGTGTTGACCTAGGATCCAGGCGATCGGGGTTTGATTCCCGGTCAGGGCACATGCCCCGGTTGTGGGCTCGATCAATGACTCTCTCATCATTGATGTTTCTTTCTTTCTCCCTCTCCTTTCCTCTCTCTGAAATCAATAAAGATATATTTAAAAAAAAAAAAAAAAAAAGAATAAAACACAGAAACTCACGATACTTATATTCTAGATTGGGCACAATTACCCACTATATCTGCTGCGGGTGGAAATCGTGTTCTTCCACGGGATCAAGAGGAAAGCATTCCACGGACCCACATATGAGAGACTGTGACATGGTAAGATTTATTCAGGTAGAAGGCTGCCCCTGAGTTTCCAGCGTCCCATCTCCATCTGTCCCGCCATGGAAAAAAATCCAGTCTTGTCTTCATCAAGGCCAGTGTCCAGAGTCTCTGTCATACTAAAGCTTAGTCCTTTGGAGCCCGTGTGGTCTGCCATGGGCCCCAGGTGACTGCTAGACCCACATGGTTGGTACAGAAAGGGAGAGAACACACCAACCAATGGGGCGAGCACGTGCTACGGAGCATGAGAGAGACAGGCTTTGTTGGCTGGGATTACATTATCTCAGGCTTGGGAAGGGCAAGGCGCTTTTTCAAAATAACTGATCAACTTTCCAAGCTTTCGCAGGCTTGCACTGGTCTGCCTTCTAACCAATCTATTCGTTCCCCAGGTTTAACGGACAGGCCTCTGGGGCTGCCATCTTGGCTCCTGCTGCACATGTGCTACCTTCTTTATTGTCCCGTCCCTTGCCCCAGCGATCGGCAGGGAACAGACTGGTGGTTACCTGGGGAGTGTGTGAAGGCATAGCTCCCGGGTTCAGCAGGCTTATGCTCCCCAGGTGATTATGCTTAATAATGTCTGATTCCCTTTGCTCCTCTCCTCCATTAATATCTAGCTACCTATGCTAACACATCTGTTATAGTATAGGTTCATCTGACAAATATTTACTAAGCACCCACTTTATGTCAATTGTCCCAGGCTCTGAAGTGCAGTGAACAAGAAACAGGCCACTTTCCTCATGGAGATGACATACCAATGGGAGAGACAAACAATAAAAGTGATAAACAAATACACTGTACATTAGAAGGATTCTAGAAAGATGGTGGAGTAGGAAGCACTAGAAATCCGTTTCCACCTAGAGAACAGCGGCACGGACAGAATCTGTGTGGTATAATATTTTGAAACTCTGAGACTAGTGAAGGCTTGAAAATTTCAGGAGGAGGCTTGCAGGGTAAATGCGGGGTATTTCAATCCATTTCAGCTCTGAGAACAGTAGCAGCTTCACATGGCCCACCCAGTGACAGGCAGCTGAATAGCAGGCCCGGGAGCAGCTTGTACACAGCTGACGGGAATGCATGTGGGCAAAAAGGACTCCGTCCTCCAAATAGTGGGGATCTGTGCTCCAATTGCTGATCCCTACTTCTTATCACAGAGCCGCAGACAAAGAAGCTGGCAGCCACTGTTATGCCTTCCCAATTGTTGCAAGTCCCTCCTCGTCCTCCTGAATTGGCTTCCCAGGTATTTAAGTAGGAGGACATTCAAAAGCAACTAAATGTTTGGAGAAAATTGAAAGTGACCATGCATGCCTGGCCGGGTGTGGCTCAGCAGTTAAGTGTCGACCTAGGATCCAGGCGATCAGGGTTCGATTCCCGGTCAGGGCACATGCCCGGGTTGCGGGCTGCAGCCGATCAATGACTCTCTCATCACTGATGTTTCTAGCTCTCTCTCTCCCTCTCCTTTCCTCTCTCTGAAATCAATAAAGATATATTAAAAAAAAAAAAAAAGTGACCATGCATACCCATGGAAGGGCACAGGCTGAGAAAAGACCTGAGAAGATCAAGCTGATCCTTGGCACAGAGACAGCCTACAAAAACAAACAAACAAAAACAACAAAAAAACATAAATAAAAACAAAAGAAAAACCCAGCAAATAGTAGGGAAGGGAAAAATATGATTTTCAGTTACCACATTGTTAGATTCCAATGTATGGTTTTCAACAAAATAATAAAAAGGTATACAAAGAAACAGGAAAGTATGAAGTATGGCCCAAAGAAAAAAATCAACCAACAGGAATTATCCTTGAAAAAGATCTGGAAGTAGATCTACACACAAAAAAAGATAAAAACTGTCTTAAGATGCTCAAAATACTAAAGGAAGGTGTATAGAAAGTAAAGAAACTAATGTATGAAAAAATGGAAATACAAATAATGAGACAGAAAACCTAAAACGGAAATACTGGAGCTGAAAAGTAAAATAACTGCACTGAAAAATACATTAGAGGGATTCAAGGCAGGACAAAAAATCAGCGAACTGAAATACAAGATAATGGAAATTACTGACTCAAAGGAACAGAACTACGAAGACTGAAGAAAAGCGAACAGAGTATAAGGGACCTGTGGGGCACACAAGGCAAACCAACATAGGCCTTGCAGGAGTATCCAAAGGAAAAGGGGCAGAGGGATATTTGAAGAAATGATGACTGAAAACTTCCCAACTGTGGTGAGCCATAAAATAAACAGCCAAGAAACTCAACAACTCCAGATATAATGAATTCAAAGAGACCCACACCAAGACATTTATAATCAAACTTTCGAAAGGCAAAGACAAAGAAAGAATCTTGAAAGTTAGGAGAGAAAAGTGAGTGGTCACAAACAAGAGATCCTCATTAAGACTATTGTTGACCCTGAGAACCAGGGCTCCTGACTGGGCTCAAATTTAAAAACACAGCCTAGCGCCCATTGCTCAACAGAGGCCTCTCACATAAGCCATGCTTCACGGAGAAGCCCGCACTGAGCTGCCTGCCTGAAGTGTTCTGCCACCTGATCCAGCCCCTATAAAGGAGCTCCTGGAATGGTATTTCAACTAATGGGACTAAGGCTTTCCCTGTCTAGCCGGAGCTGAGCTGCTATATTTAAATTAGCATCTTTTAAAACTTTTACTTTATTTTTACAATTACATTAACATTCACTATTATTTTATATACTTTCAGGTGTACAGGATAGTAGTTAGACACTGATTTAATTTATGAACTGATCCCCCTGATAAATCTAGTACCAACCTGGCATCACACAGTTATTACAATATTATTTACTATATATACCCTATGCTGTACTTGACATCCCTGTGACTATTTTGTAAATATCAACTGTACTTTGTATCTCTTCACCCTTTTTACCCAGCCCCCAACATTCCCTCCCATCTGGCAACCATGAGTTTGTTTTCTGTATCTATGAGTCTGTTTCTGTTTTGCTTGTTTTACAGTATTCATGTGTTTTTAAAGATTTTTTTTTATTGAGTCTTGCAGAGAGAGGGAGATAGGGAGAGAGAAACATTGGTGTGAGAGGGAAACATCCATCAGCTGCCTCCTGCATGCCCCCTACCGAGGATCAAGCCCACAACCCAGGCATGTGCCCTGACCAGGAACTGAACTGGTGATTTTTAGGTGCATGGGACAACACCCAACCAACTGAGCCACACTGGCCAGGGCTTGTTTATAATATATATATATTAATTATATCTTTATTGATTTCAGGGAGAGGAAAGGTGAGGGAGAGTGAGAAACATCAATGATGTAAGTCATTGATTGGCTGCCTCTTGCAAGCCCCCCACTGGGGATCGAGCCTGCAATCTGGGCATGTGCCCTGAACAGGAATCAAACCATGATCTCCTGGATCATAGGTTGATGCTCAACTGCTGAACCACGCCAGCCGGGCTCAAGTAGTCTTTAGATTTCACATATAAGTGAAATCATGTCATTTGTCTTTCCCTATCTGGCTTACTTTAGTTAACATAATACCTTCTAAGTCCATCCATGTTGTTGCAAATGAAAAAAGATTTTTTTTTTGTTTTTATGGCCAAGTAATATTCCATTGAACATATGTACCACATCTTCTATATCCAGTCATCCATTGATGGGCACTTAGGTTCTTCCATATCTTGGCTATTGTAACTAATGCTGCAATGAACAGGGATGCATGTATCTTTTCAAATTAGTGTTCTGGGTTTCTTTGGATAAATACTCAGAGTGGAACTGCTGAGTCATAAGGTAGTTCTATTTTTATTTTTTTAAGGAGACTTCATACTGTTTCCCATAGTGGCTGCACCAATTTATAAACCCACCAACAATGCACATCCTCATCAACAGTTGCTGTTTGTTGATTGATGATAGCCATTCTGACAGGTGAGATGGTATTTCATTGTGGTTTCAATTTGTATCTCTATGACACTGAGCACATTTTCATATGTCTATTGGCCACCTGTATGTTTTATTTGGAGAAATGTCTATATAGGTTCTCTGCCATTTAACTGGATGCTTTGCTTTTTTGGTGTTGTGTTGTATGACTTCTTTATAAATTCTGTATATTAACCCCTTATTGAATATATCATTAGGAAATATATCCTCCCAATCAGTAGGTTATCTTTTCATTTTGTTGATGGTTTCCTTCACTGTGCAAAACCTTTTCAGTTTGATGTAGTCCCATTTGTTTATGGTTTTCTTTTCTATCTCTTGCCTGAGGAGACATATCAACATAAATATTACTAAGAGTAATGTCAGAGAGTTTACTGTCTATGTTTTCTTCTTGAAGTTTTATGGTTTTGGGTCTTACATATAAGTTTTAAACCGATTTTGAGTTTATTTTGTGTATGGTGTAAGAAGGGGGTCTAGTTTCTTTTTCTTTTTTTGCATGTATATGCTCAGTTTTCCCAGCATCATTTATTGAAGACTGTTTTTACCCCTATCAACCAATGGTCTTTGGCACCAATTCAATGCCAACAGGAATTGCCAATTTGGTCAGTTGTGAAGAAGGAAACTTTACTCAGTGCAAACAGCTCCCTTGTGATGCAGCACAGCTGTGAGAACAGCATAGCTATGAAACTGCTCAATGGTGTTACAGTTCAATTATGAAGCAGCAGGGCTGTGAAACAGCAGGGCTGAGGTGGTTTGGGACCAGATGGGCCTGGGGCCAGGCCCTTCTGCAGCTGCACAGCTCTGCTCTGCCCTGGTCTGGCCTCTGATTGGTTCATTCTCATGCAAAAGACTGCGAATCTTCACAGCTTGGTCCAAAAGGCACTGTCCTGATTGGTCAGAATGGAGCTGTTCTAATTGGTCGGTGAAGATGCTGATAAGGACCTAGCTGCACAGCTGATTATACAGGAAAAGCCTCAGTCCTATTGGTTGAAATACAATTCCAGGAACTCCTTTATAAGGGCTGAATCAGATGGCAGGAACACAGTGTAGGCAGGCAGTTCAGTGCAGGCTTCTCCTTCGTTCAAGTGCAGTTTGCATGAGTCACTTGTATAGAAATGGTTGCTAGGCTGCTGTTTTGAGTCCAGTTGTCCACTAGGAGCCCCTCTTAGTAAGAATCTTGTTTCTCAGGGTCCACACGTCATTGTACATTCCTGCAACCTTTATTATAGATTAATTGACCATGTGGCCATGGATTTATTGCTGGGTCCTCTATTCTGTTCCTGTGACCTATGGGTGTTTTTATGCCAGTATGATGCTGGGTTGATTAATACAGACTTATAGTATAGTTTAGGTATAACGTTAGATTGAGATTTCTCATTTCTTGAGGTCAGCCTGTAATGCTATGAATTTCCCTCTTAAAACTGCTTTTGCTCTGTTTGATAGATTTTTGGGTGGTTGTGTTTTCATTTTCATTTGTCTCAAAGTATTTTTGATTGCTTCTGTAATCTTGTTGTTAACCCATTTATTGTTTAGTGGCATGTAATTTAGCCTCCACATATTTGTGTGATTTTCACTTTTCTTCTTGTAATTGATTTCTAGTTTCATGCCATTGTGGTAGAAGAAAATGCTTAATATGGTTTAAATCTTAAGTTTATTGAGACTTTTTGTGTGGTCTAACATGTGGCCTATCCTGGAAAATATTCCATTTGAACTTGAAAGGAATGTATAATCTGCTGCTTTGAGGTAAATGTCCCAAAAATATCAATTAACTCCATCTGGTCTATTATGTCATTTAAGGCCCTTGTTTCCTTGTTGATTTTCTGTCTGGATGATCTATTCATTGATGTGAATAGGGTGTTAAAGCCCCCTACAATTCATATATTACTGTACATCAATATTTGCTTTATGAATTTAGGTGCTCTGACACTGGGTGCATAAATTTTACAAGGGTCATATCCTCTTGTTGAAGCGATCCCTTTATCATAATGCACTGTCCTTTGTCTCATTATAGCCTTGTTTTAAAGTCTATTTTGTCTGATATAAATATTGCTACCTCAGCATTTTTGTTTCCATTTGTATGAAATATGTTTTTCCACCCCTTTATTTTCAGTCTGTATGTGTCCTTTGATTTGAAGTGGGTCTCTTGTAGATACCATATATATGGGCCTTGTTTTCTTATCTATTAGCCACTCTATGTCTTTTGATTGAAGCATTTAAGGCATATACATTTAAAGTGATTATTATTTTTCTTAATTTATCTTTATTGTTGAAAGTATTACAGATGTTCCCTTTTTCCCCCACTGACCCCCTCCACCTTGCACCCCCAACTCCCATGCCTTCACCATAAAGTGATTATTGATAGATAGGTAATTATTGTAATTTTGTTATTCTGGTTTCTTTTTCCCCCTCTTTTCTTCTTAAATGTCTCTTTAACATTCCTTGTAATACTGGTGATGAATTCCTGTAGCTTTTTATCTGGGAAGCTCCTTATATCTCTTTTTATTTTAAATGATAACCTTGCTGAGTAATCTTGGTTGTAGGTCACTTGAGTATTACCTGCCAATCTCTCTGGACTGGAAAGTTTCTGTTGAGAAATCAGCTGAGAGTCTTGCGGGAGCTCCCTTGTAGATAACTGTTTTTCTCTTGCTGCTTTTAAGATTCTCTCTGTCTTTAACTGTTGCCATTTTAAGTATATTATAAGTCTTGGTGTGAGTCTCTTTGGGTTCATCTTATTTGAGACTCTTTGCACTTCCTGGACTTGTATGTCTATTTCCCTCTCCAGGTTAGGAAAGTTTTCAGTCATTATTTCATCAAATATGTTTTCAATTACTTGCTGTCTCTATTCTTCTTCTGTTATTCCTATGATACAAAGGTACACTTGATGTCCCACAGGTCCCTTAAACTGTCCTCGTTTTGGGGGGGGGGGATTCTTTTTTTCTTTTTGCTGTTCTGATTGGGTGTTTTCTGCTACCTTGTCTTCCAAATCACTGATTTGATCCTCTGCTTCATCTAATTTGTTGATTTCTTCTAGTGTATCCTTCATTTTTGTTATTGTATTCTAAATTTCTGACGGTTCTTTTGTACAGTTCCTATATATTTGTTTACTAGCTCTATGTTGATGTTCTCCCTGAGTTGATGTATTCTTCCTCTAAGTTCGTTGAGCATCCTTATAACCATTGTTGTGAACTCTGTATCTGGTAGATTGCTTGCCTCCATTTCATTTAGTTCATTTAGTTCTTTTTGTCGACTTTTCTCCTGTTCTTTCATTTGGGACATGTTTCTTTGTCTCCTCATTTTGGATGACTTTCTGTGTTTGTTTCTGTTAGGTAGATCTACTATGTCTGTGACCTTATGTAGTATATGTCCTGTGCAGCTCAGTGGCTCAGACTCCCTGGTCACCTGAGACAGGTGCTGCAGGAGTGTCCCTTGTGTGGACTGTGTGTGCCTCTGTAGTAGGTGAGGTTTGATTGCTGTTTGCTCATCAATGGGTTGGGCTGAACCTCAGGCTGACTGGCTTTGAGGACTGGACACAACCACAATGTGGGCTGACCCCACAGAGCAGAATTAGCCCCAGCAGGACTCTGATGCCTGCTGAGAGCACCCTTTGGGTACGCCATTTGTGGAGTTCATTGGGTGGTGCTCTGTTGTGGTCTTAGGCCAGCCACCGGGTCTGTTGGCTCTGGGGCCTCTTGGTTGGGGCTCTGGTGCAGGCTGAGGTCTGCCGCTGCATGTACCTGGCCCAGGCCACCTGGTAGAAAATATAAAACAATCAGTGGCTGGAAACTGCCTGTGCTGTCTGGAGGTGCATGGGAGAGGCCAGACTGAGACCCCAGGCTGGTTGCCACCCACGCAGGACCTGGGGCCACTCAGCAAATGGCACAGGGCACACTGAAGACAACTGCTGTCTCCTTGGGGCCTGCAGACCTTGGGGAGTTTTTAAGAAATCTTGTAGTGCAGGCCAAAGGTGCTCGTGAGGTAAAGCTGCTGAAACAGGGAAGTACGCAAGTTGGGTGGAGTGGGGTATCAGGGAGTCCAGTCACCAGAGTGACCACCTAGTTAATGCAGATTCAGAATTGGGGCCAGCTTGCTCCTCCAAATTGTGTTAGGGAACGGCTTAACACAGGGACAATGGCAGCCCTCACCCTGAAGACACATAATTCAGTTTCTCTTCATATGAGTCTGGTGCATTTTGAGCAGCTGTCCCTTAGCTGGAGCTCAGGGTAAGGGCCTGTGAACAAATGAGTCTGTTCATGGGCCTTTTAAGAAAACTCCTGAGAGCTCTGACTGGTGTAGCTCAGTGGTTAGTGTTGGCCCGCACAAAAAAAGGGTCACAGGTTCAATTCCCAGTCAAGGACATGTACCTGGGTTTCAGGTTCGATCCCCAGCACCAAAAGGGCGCATGTCGGAGGCAACCAATCAATGTGTCCCTCTCACATCGATGTTTCTCTCCCCCCATTCCACTCTCTCTAAAAAAAAAAAAAAAAAAAATCAATGGAAAAAATATCCTCCAATAAGGATTAACAAACAAACAAAAACCCCTCAAAAACAAAAACAAAAAAGGATGAAGATGGATCTTCACCTATCACCATATACCAAAATTAACTCAAACTTGATCAAGGACCTAAATGTAAGATCTAAAACTACAAACACTCTCAGAATAAAACACAGGGCAAAAGCTCACACTGGATTTGGCCATGATTTCTTAGCTATGATTCCAAAGGCACAGGAAACAAAACAAAAAATAGACGAAATGGACTTCATGAAAATTTAAAAATTAAGTGCATTAAAAGATACTGTCCACAGGGTAAAAAGGCAACACACATAATGGGAGAAAATATTTGCAGACCATATATCTGATAAGCGATTAATATCCAGAACATATAAAGAACTACTAAAACTCAACAACAAAAAAGCAACCTGGTTTCAAACTGGGCAAAAACTTGAATAGGCATTTCTCAAAAGATGATATACAAATGGCAGTAAGTATATGAAAAGATGATCAACATCATTTAGTCACCAGTGAAATGCAAATGAAAACTACGATATACTGCTTCACACCCATTAAGATGTCTATTATCAAAAAGCAGCAATTAATAAGTATTAGGGAGGATGTGGAATAATTGGAACTCTTGTGCGTTGTTGGTGGGAATGTAAAATGGTACAGCTACTGTGGGAAACAGTACATGGGCTCATCCAAAATTTTAAAATAGATTTACCATATAATCAATCCAGCAATTCCACTGCTAGGTATATACTCAAAATCATTGAAAGCAGGGTCTCAAAGAGATCTCTGTACATCCATGTTCATACCAGTGTTATTCACAGTAGCTAAAATTTGGAAGTAACCCAAATGTCCATCAACCAAAGAATGGATAAACAAAATCCGACATGTACATACAATGAAATATTATTTGGCCTTAGTAAGGAAGGAAGTTCTGCAATATACTAAAAAATGGATGAACACTGAAGACATGCTAAGAGAAATAAGCAAGTCACAAAAGGACAAATACTGTAGGAAACCACTTCTATGAGGTCTGAAGAGACAGAAAGTAGAATAGGGTTGTCAGGGACTGCGGGGTAAGGAGAACGAGGAGTGATTTTTAATGAGTATAGAATTTAAGTTTTAAAAGATGAAAAGTTCTGGAGACAGGCAGTGATGATGGTGGCACATTAGGAATGTATTTAATACCACTAAACTGTACACTTAAAAATGGTTAAAATAGTAAATTTTATGTTATGCACATTTTATCAGAATGAAAAATAGGAAAAAATTAAGTATGTCATTCACGGACGATTAAATATTAAATGCTCTCTAATATCAAGTAGGCTTATGGTTGAAAACAGATAATTTGGAATTCTAAAAAATTGTTTGGTGTCCTCATGAATTTGTATTATTAACCGACTTCTATTTACTGTCTCTCTTTTAGACAATCTGCCTTAATTTGTTTGGGATGATGGGTAACCCTGAATTCCAAGCTACATTTTAGACCTAAAAAACATTATTTTGAAATTTAACTAGAAATGGCCTTTACTCTGAAACAGTTTTCATAATGCTCCTACTTAAACCATGTAGTGCACTGACTTTAGTGCCAGAAAATATGCAGGAAGGAATTTCACATACTGGAAGGACTAAAGGAAAAAGGTAGTATAATAATCTGAGAGGGTTTTTCCATTACCAATCTCTAAGCTGTCATTTAAAAATAGCCTAGTTAGCGCCCTATCACTTTATTTTCCCAGCATCCTAGCAAATACCTCCCCGAGGACACGGCTACACCTTGTCAGGACAGGCCCACAGTAAGTACTTGATCGATCTGTTTCACCCAATGTTAGCAGATTTCCAACTTTCCCCCATGCATAATTTTCCACCTACTTCTCCCTCAAAGCTTTTTCAATTAAAAAAGATTTGCCAAATTTCAGTCTATATTAAAACACAGAATTCCTTAAATTTAAAATGTCTTTTATACATTCACAGTATTTATTGTGAGTGTAACAGCATAAGGGCTATATTTTAAACTGCATTTATACTAGAAAGCCAATATGCACTGTTATACAACACAGCTTTTTCTCCCAATCATATAAGCATTAAATAAGCTTCGCCACAGAATGAGGTGAAAGCAAACAATTTTAAAATCAAATTTATAAGTCAGGAAATGAAAGACTTAAGTTTCCTTCTAGTATGGCAAAAAGCTAATAGTTGTTGACATTGGGTAATGAGTAAATAAGGGCTCGCTGTATTATTTTACTTTTGTGCATTTTTGAGCATTTCTATAATTTCTCTTTCATGCTCTACTTTGCCAAAATAAAATTGGAAAAGTGAATAATGAGCTATACTAGAAGTACCAACCTTGTAAAATAAAATTAGCTGATAAATACTCAAAGCAGAACACCAAGAGAAACAAACTTACCAATGTCAAGTTATGGTGGCATCTACATAGAGCAACATGTTCGGTGGGTCTTGATCTGGACCCTTCATGAGACCTAAGACCAGGTGACTGACTGCAGAGCAAGTAACCAGATTTTCTTAGGCCTCGAATCCTGATATATCTCATGAACGTGCTGATTCAGAGCCACATTACTCTTATAGTCCAATCACTACTTGCACTAGAAGCACCTGTTAAAATGTAAACCAAGGGCCTTACCCAGCACAGACCTTTGAAACTGATAATATCACAAAGGGCGAGACCTGGAAATCTGGACTCTTACTACACTACACTCCTTCTTTGATAACTTTAACGGGTACTAAAGATCAAAACCCCTGAAGATCTCTACAGTAATCTACCAAGAGAGATGAGCCACCCTGGGGAGGACAAAACTATCTGCAAACCTCTTTCCACAGATTAAGTAAGCACATCCATCAAGAGTTCAGTGGAAGCTCCTAGCAAGGCCTTCCATCCCCACGACTATTCCAGTGTCCAACCTACCACCCCCATCTGCTGGAAATGACTGGGACCAATCTCATCATGCCCTTTATCCCTCTCAGTCATCACAGGAAGTCCAGATTTCCTGAGCTATGCCCTGGATCCCAAATCATTCAGTGCACTCCATTTTCTGACTCCATCTCCCACCCCTCCCCATATTCTGAAACCCTCTGGTCCTCAGTCTGTCATCAGCAAAATCCCCTGCATCTTTAATCTCTACTTTGAATGGCTCCTTCACCTTCTTCCAACAATGTCTGGTTCCTGAGGAAATGGATTTTGCTGTGGACCATTGCCAGTGGTAGCCGTTTGCTCTCCCACAACTCTCATATACTGGCTCGAAGGTGCAGTGGGGTCACCTTTTCTCCTTACTATTCTCCCCTCCCTCCTCTCATCCATCTCTTAAACCACCCAGCTGTGACTCCTGTCAGACTGTCACCTATGGCACCTCCATATAATAATACGCTTTCCTCTTTGTCCTTACTGATTTTCTGCCTGCTAGATCTCCATTTCTGATAGAGGTGTTGAAGTCTCCAGTCATGCCAGTATATAAATCATCTATTTCTCCTTGTATTTCTATCAGTTTTTGCTTCATGCACCTTGGCACTCTGTTGTTAGGGCACACACATTAAGAAATGCTGTACTGGAGATTCTAAGACAGCAGCACATTGAGTGGAAGCTACACTAACACTCTCCAAGGACCAAATTGGAATTACAATTAAAATACAGAAAAATCATCCTTATTAATCAACTGAAAACTAGCTGAAGAGCACCCTCATAACCAAAGACCTAACGTGGAGACCGCACAGAGACTGGTAGGAACTGCAGAGGTGAGAGAAGGCTGGCTGGACTCCCACAGGCAGCAGCTAAAGGTCCAGAGGGATATATCAGCTGTGGGGGGTTCCCACTGAGAACTCTGGGGTCTAAACCCCAAGCTGGGATCCCCAGTCCAGAGCACCAGAATTGAGAAAGGTGCCCACATAACATTTGGCTGTAAAAACAGACACCCTCTTAAAGGGGCAATGCACAAAGTTTTCTGTGCAGCCACTCACCTTGGGCTCCAGTGGAGGGAGGGCAGAGTGGACTGGTGCTGTGTGAGGAGAATCTAGGGCTGTGGGCTCTGGGATAACAGTTCAGAGGGTGGCCATCTAGATTCCTGTGCTGAGTCATTCCCCCATGTGGCAGAGGACATCTTTCCCAGGTAGACCTTTACCATCCAAGCAGCCTTTGCTTGGGTGAAGCAACTGCCCCACCCTGTTGAAAAACATCTCGAGCCACTCTGCCTACAGCCTGATGCTCTAAAGGTGGATCTCTGGGTGCTTTGAATCTTTGCCTAAATTGCTTGGGGTAGCAGGTTTAGAAAAGGAGGCTTTGGTGTGCATCTTGGCCCTTTCCAAATGCACCCAGCCCCAGCAGAGGGAGCCACAAGCTGTTGATACCTCCAAGCAGGGTACTAAGGCAAGTCGCAAACAGCATCTGACATTGGCCTGCACCAGAGACCATCCAAAGACTAGGAGTCCTAGCAGAACTACCCAATACACAGTAACAAACCCAAAAAGACAGCCAAAATGGGAAGAAGAAAAAACAAGCCCCAAATGAAAGAACAAGAGAAGTCTCCAGAAGAAGAGATAAATGAAATAGAGATAAGCAATCTATCAGATATAGAGTTCAGAATACTAATTGTAAGGATGCTCAACAGTATGAGAAAAGTAATAGAAATTAGAAATAAAGAATACACTGGGCCTGGCCAACATAGCTCAGTAAGTGAGCATCAACCCATGATCCAGGAGTTCACAGTTTCATTTCCAGTCAGGGCACATGCCCAGGTTGTGTGATCAATCCCCATGCAGGAGGCAGCTGATCAATGACTCTCTCATCATTGATGTTTCTATCTCTCTCCCTCTCCTTCTCTCTGAAATAGACATTTAAAAAAAAAAGAATACATTGGAAAGGATAAACATCAAATTAGAGGAAGCTGAGGACTGGATCAGCAAATTAGAAGACACAGTAGAAAAAAATCACTCAATCAGAGATCCAAAAAGAAAAAATATTTAAAAAAGGACAGTCTAAGGCAGCTGTGGGAACATTCTCAATCATTATCACTCCAAATATTGCTTCTGTGTGTTTTTCCTTCTGCTAGTCTCATTACACATATGTTACATACATTGTAGTAGTTCCACAGTTCTTGGATATTGTGTTCTGTCTTTCTGCGTTTTGGTTTTGGAAGTTTCTATTGTCATATGCTCAAGCTCAGAGATTCCTTCCTCAGCCATACCCAGCTGACTAATGAGCCCATCAAAGGCATTTTTTTTCTTTTCTCATACAGTGCTTTTAAAAAAATCTCTATAATTTCTTTTTTATTCTTTCCTAGAGTTTCCATCTCTGCTTATATTACCCATCTGTTCCTGCATGTTACCTACTTTTTCCTTCAAGTCTTTAGCATATTAATCATATTTTTGAAAAATTCCTGGTCTGATAATCCCAACCTCCCTGTCATATGTGACTCTGGTTTTGACGCTTGTTCAGTCTTTCCAAACGGATGCCTTTCAGTATGCCTTGTAATGTTTCGTTGAAAGGCAGACATGATGTACCAGTTTAAAAGAACTGCAGTCAGTCGCCCTTTAGTTATGCAGGGGCAAGGGAAGCATTGTATGGCTCTAGGATTAGGTCTTAGTCTTTTGGTGAGACTATGCCCTGGACTGTGAACTTTAGTGCTTCTCAGTGTGTGTGTGTTTGTTTTTTCCTCCTCCCCTTAAGTGAGACAGGATGGCTGAAAGGAGGTGGAGTTAGGTATGTCCCTGTCCCTACGTAGGTCAGGCTCTGGTAAAATAGTTTCTCCTCAGGGGAGGCCTTGTTGAGAACGGGATGCTCTGACATATTTCAAAACCATCACTTCCCCACTCCCCCTACTGGAAGCACAAGGGGATTTTTCTTGAACATTCACTATGAGGGCCTCCTAGAGCTCCTGGAGGTAAAACTCACAACAGTGTGGGGCCCCCTTTTGATTGGGTTCCTCTGAAGTTTTTAACTCTGACTGACCACATTCAGCCTCCAGCAGTTTGTCACTTAGCAGTTGGTCAATTGCAGTTGAGGTTTTCCTACCCCAGACTTCTGCTCCAGTAAGTTGTGATTCTATGTATCTGCCTGTCTCTCCAATTTGGGGGGCAGCAGTTTTCCTTTTGACCTCAACTGATGGATCTACAAAGAGTTGGTTGATTTTCCAGTTTGTTCAGCTTTTCACTTTTTGTTAGGATGAAAGGGAAACTCCTAAGTTCCTTACATACTGAATAGGAAACTGGAAGTTTCCTTACTTATACGGTAAAAGGGACTTTGCAGATGTGATTAAATTAAGGATCCTGAGATGGGGCACTTATACTCCCTTACCCAGGTGTGCCCAATATAATCACAAGAGTTCTCATAATAAAGAGACAGGAGATTGAGTCATAGAGTAGATGTGACAACAGCAGTAGAGGCTGGACTATGAGGAGGAGTCCCTGAGCCAATGAATGCTGGTGGCCTGTAGAAGCTGGAAAAGGCAACAGTTTCTCCTCTAGAGCCTCCAGAAGGAATGCAGCCTTCCTAACACCTTGATTTCAGGACGTCTGACATCCAGAACCGTAAAATAATAAATTTGTGGGGTTTTAAACTATTATGTTTGTGGTAACTTATTACAGCAGCAATAGGAAACTAATACAATGTTTTTCATCATATTTAGAGATTTCAAGACATTATTTCAAATATTTTTTTTCTGCCTCATTCTCTCTCTACTCTTCTGAGATTCCCAAATGTTAGTGTACTTGATGTTGTCCCAGAGATTTCTGAGGCTGTTAATTTGTCTCCAACCTTTGTCCTGTTCTACAGATTAAATAATTTCTAGTGATATTTTTCATGTTTAGTGATCCTTTCTTCTGCCATCTCAAACCTGCTAATGAGTTCCTCTAAGAATTTAAATCCCACTGCCATTTTGTTTGACTACCTCCACCTCTGGTATTTACTCTGGGATGCTCCCCAGATTCCCAAGCCTGGTTTGGACCCTGAAGACTCTGTGCTCTGCTAATTCCCTTAGTGTCTTCTAACAAAGCAATCTCTCCCTTGGGTTTACTTGTCAGTCTCCCTCTCACTGCTTTCTATGTGGTATATTGTCAAGAAACATTTGTAGAATAAATAAATGAATGATTCTAGTTACAGAGCATACAGGGAAAGGTGACTGGTTTTGATTAGAGAGACTGGGGAAAACCTCACAAAGGGTGTAGCAATTAAGCTGGAACAGCACTGCTTGGAATCTGTAAAGCTGCTTAATGCTGCCAGGATGAGGCCCACACTGAACTTCAAGATTGGGTCTCAGGTTCTCTCCTACTCTCTGCTAGAGTCATTGGCTAACTCACCAGCCCTCTGAGATTCTTACCATTATCTCTTTATCTCACTTCCTGTTGTTTGCAAATATTCTCTCTGCAGGCAAACTCACCCACCCATCCTTCCCCCAAAGCCTCAGACACTGGGAACACCTTGACCACTCTACATCTGTACTTTTGACTTGTGGCCAGTATGACACACAGGACCTGAAGCTAAAGGTCAAACAAAGATCCCTACGGAGCTCTTCTTTTGTGCTTGGCTTTTCAGTTCTCAAACTCCCTGCCTTCTCCTGAACCAACACTAGGAGATAAGGCAACAGGGATTGATGCCCACTTCCCAGCCACATAACTGAAAGATGCACCTCTGGCTTTGGGGTTTTGTTTCATTTTCATTTTGTCAGTGACTTTACTCTTGTTGGAACACAAAATACTTCAATTTGTCCAGTTTATTCTTTCTCCTTCGAAGTCATTCCAACTCCATACCACTGCATCTCAGCACTCAAATTGCAATATTTGTCATTTTCAAAACAGTTCATGTTCCTTTACTGCATAACCCCATGCTTCTTATTACCAGAAAATTCAGCATATGATTTTCCACTTGCAGGTTATAATGGGGTTTAACATGTTAACTCTTTTGAGTTCAAAACTAAGTATGAACAGGGTAAATAAACCACAGACTCAGACTGGTGGAGATATGAATGCCAATCACATCCACAGCCCCATCGTTTGTCCACAGCACTTGTGTGGACAGACCCTGACTCTGCAGCACAGCTTGGTTAGAATTGAGAAAAACTCACTAGGTCAAAAGCTCATTTCTAGTAACAATTACAAGTGTGGTATCAGAAATCTGAATTCAGATCCCAGCTTGCCACTCAATAGCTTTGTTGAATTTGAGAAATTAACCTAGCCCTGGCAGGGTAGCTCAGTTGATTAGAGTGCCATCCCGATCGATACACCAAGGTTGTAGGTTTGTTTCCAGTCAGGGCACCTACTAGAATCAACCAATGAATGCATAAATAAGTGGAACAACAAATCAATGTTTCTCTCTCAAATCAACTTAAAAAAAAGAAGCTAATCTGACCTCTCTACGCTATAGTTTCCTGATCTGTAAAATACAGGTAAGTTCATGTTTATAAAGCATTTAGCATAATTTTGGCAATAGTAATAAATGCTCATTCAGTTTTGTATTAATCCTTTGTAAGTACCTCAAAGTAGAAATTTTCTCTTTTCCCAATACATATAGTTCCCAGCCCCTATTAGACATTTCAATGAAAGTATTTTGAATGAGTGGATGGGTAAACTGGATTTACAAAGGGAAAGAATGGAAGAAAATTCTAGAAATACTGACGATAACCAAAGGAGTTGCCCAGGGAAATGGCAGAGGAGAGAATAAAAAAAGACAGGGGAAATGAAGGCATAAAAAAATTTTAATTTCAGTAATTGTACTTTCAACTCGTCTCTACTTGGTTCTCTTTTATACGCTCTTTATTACCTATGTCTAGACTCAATGTCGTATTTTCCTTTAATTATTTAAATGCGGTTTCCTTTAGTTCCCTGAACATACTTGTAAGAGCTGTTTTGAAGTCTTTACCTGCGAAGTCCACCATCTGGCCAACCTGAAGACCCCTTCTACTGACTGCTTTCCCCAATCATCTGGATGAATCACTTTCCTGTTTCTTCATGTTTTATAAAATTTTTTGCTGAAAACTGGCCATTTTAGATATACTAGAGCAACTCCAGATTCTGATTTTTCCTTCTGTAGACTGGTATAGTAGCTGGGTGTGTTTTTTTTAAACTTCTTTAATATACTTTATCAAAAACTGTGTAAAAATTCCTTACAAAAATAACCAGAAATACAACTGTGAGGACATTTGTTAGAAATAACTATGTCTACTAAACTTGAAGTCCAAAAAATAAAATAATAAAAAAATAAACTTGAAGTCCAGAGTTTTGATAACTAGCATTTTTTTTATTGTTGACTCTATTACAGATGTCCCCCACTTCCCCCTCCCTTTACTCCCTTCAACCCAACCCCCCTCACCTTCACATTATTGTCTGTGTCCATGGGCTATGCATATATGCACGTATGTTCTTTGGCTAATCTCTTCCAGTCCCCTCACCCCCTCCCTTCTGAGATCTGTTAGTCTGTTGCATGTATCCATGCCTCTGATCCTATTTTGTTAATTACATTACACATATAAGTGAGATCATATGGTATCTGTCTTTCTCTAACTGGCTTATTTCACTTAGCATAATAATCTGGGTTTTTTAATTTATTTAATAACTTGCCTGTAGTAAATCTATGGATTTTTTTTCTCATCCACAATGTGTGTCCACTGATGTCTCAGCTCAGTTCCTTTTTTCCCTTATTTTAATTTTTATGTTTGAATTTCAACTTGGGGTAGACTCTGTATCTTCGTATCTTAGAGGTCAACCAACTATGTTTCCCAGAGTTTGTGCCCAAACACCTCAAAAAAGTACAGCTTCATCCAGCCGGAGTGGCTCAGTGGTTGAGCATTGACCTAGAAACCCAGAGGTCATGGTTCGATTCCCGGTCAGGGCACATGCATGGGTTGCAGGCTGGATCCCCAGTGGGGGGCATGCAGGAGGCAGCTGATCGATGATGTTTCTTTCATCAATGTTCCTATCTCTCTATCCCTCTTCCTCTCTCTAAAAAAGTCAATAAAAAGTATAGTTTCCACCTTTTGCAGATGGATCTGTGGGTGGCATGAAAAGCACAAAGTTCAGGCAATTTTCAAGTCTTCCTCAGCTTTTACTTTCCATCAGGCCCTCTCACATCTCTTCTATATGCGCACCCAGTCATCTAGGGATTTGTGGATAGCTTGGCCCTCTCTGGTCAAGTATGCTCATGTATGTAGTCTTCCAGTCATCCTAGATGTGTGGAAGTTTATGAAGCCTGTCTACGGCTGTCTCACAGAACCTCTGGGAAATTTCTAGCTAGTCCACTGGTCCACTGCTTGTCCAGTTAGGGCCACAAACTCAAACTAGCAAAGCTGCTAGCCTTCACCACTCACTAGCCACCAGTATTGCTACCCTTACTGACAAAGCTAACTGGGCATGGTGCTGTTTTCTCTCTGTTCCAAATAGTTGGCTCCCTCTTCATGGCCTACCCTGTGTTGGTATAACTAGTGCATTTACTGTTCAGTGTGGCTCAGTTAGTTGAACACCAACCTATGCACCAGGAGGCACAGGTTCGTTTCCTTGTCAGGGCACATGCCAGGGTTGTGTGTTTGATCCTCAGCAGGGGTTGTGCAGGAGGCAGCTAATCAATGACTCTCATGCTTGAAACTTCTTTCTCTCCCTCTCTCTGAAATCAATAAAAAACATGTTTTTAAAATCTACATTTAAAAAAAATTTAAAACTACTGCATTGACTGATGAGCTGGGGTTATGGGATTGAAGCTGCCCCAGACAAGAATGCTATCTGGTCTTACCTAATGTTCAGTAGTTTTTCACGAATAAATGTTTCCCAATTTGTTGTACGTACCTGGTCAATTTCCAGACCTCTGATATGGTTGTTTTGACAATTTTGTCCTGTCTTATAGCTGTTTTTTGAGATTTTCCAGCATTCTCATTTTGCCATACCAGAAGTCTTCTCCCCTGTCTCAAGGACTTTTTAATAGAACTTTTTCTACTGCTGGAAACTGAAACTCTGAGAATAACACACACTTAATCAAAGAGAAATGTGACTCTCAAACATGCCTATCTGAATGTCTTACTTATCAAATACTGCATATCATTTAGGGTCTTTCAAGAGATGCCCTGTAAGATCTTATCTGTGCCAAGTTAAATTTAAAAATGCTGAGAGGAAAAAAGCCATTATCCTTCATTTAAAGTTGGGGGAGGAGATAGTTATTGCAAAAGTTTCTTCTTGTATAAATTCACATTTCCTCACTGGATCCAGCTCCCTTAGCCTGGTGTCAGTTGCTACAGTTGTCCAACCACACCTTCCTTCGGATAATTGTTTCTTAATAATTCAGTGGTTTTTTTTCCCCACTAACTCTCTTTAAATTTAAGTCTGTCTTGTTTTTTCACTAAGATCAAGTTGCCAGCTACCACTTTTCTATTAAAATATAAATGAGAGGTAAGAATAATAATTTCAACTGTTTATTGATACAGTAAACTGTCTTTGGAAACCGGCAGACCTTGGTTTGAATACCAATAATCAGACTGAGTGTCTTTGGTTAAGTTACTTGATATTTCAACCAGTTTCCTCACCTGCAAAATATATCTAATATCTGCCTTACACAGTTGCAATAAGAATTAGATAAGTATATGTATGTTAAGACACCCTCTATATGACCCAGATAAATGACAGCACTTATCACAATTGCTGGGTTATCTGTCTAGAAAGATGGCAGGCAATGTCAGAAAGAATAAAGAGAAAGAACAAAGAAAAGGAATACATCTTCTTCCTTGCTGTGCCTACCACTAATGGATGGCCAAATTAATTCATTTAAATTTCCTTATCTCTCCTTATCCATCAATGAACAATGGAGTCACCTTCTGTTTTTTATTCCCCTTTTCATTAACTGAGATGCTTCTACACAGTGCAATATTCTACAACAAGATGGAGGGGGAAGCCCAGAATTGTTTGGTGCCTCCTGCCAGAAGTTCTAGAAAACTTTGTTGCACTTGATCCATCAACATGTGGTTTCTCTCTGGTGGCCTACGAAAAGGTGCTTGATTCACCTCTGTTTCCTGTGCTGGGCACAATAAATGTTGTTCAACAAATGAACAAATGAACAGCATATAAGAAATAAGCAAACTAAACACCTTTGACACCTTGGCTCCCTCATAGTAGGCCTATTTCCTAGCTTTTAGGAACTGGGACTTCAGGGCCCCATTGCTACTCCAAAGAGTCAGCGGCCAGCAAAGACTACAACTCTTTTGTGCAAGCTGCTGGATTGGACCCTTGGAAGGTACACCACAGGTATGTAAGAACCACTATTTTACTGTAATAATTTTTAAATCTCCAGGTTAAGATAAGAGAAAAAGCCCACCCCCTGTAAAGACCTGGCAAATGACAGGAAAAGAGGGAATGTGCTACTTCCAGGTGCCATGAGATCTAACGTCACAGCAGAAAGAACTTTATATACAAACTGCAAACCAGAAGTACATTTTTATTTCTAATACAATTAACCTTCTGTCTGTTTTATAAGTCTTTCTAACATACATGACAATGAACTAAAACAGTATTATTAGATTCCAAAACAAACTAAAAAAGATAATTTTTAGCCTGTTACCATATATGGCTATTGTAGAAAGAAAAATATTAATAACAATATCTTTTTTAGTGTTTGCAATGTGCCACAACACTGGGCTATAAACTTCATGCCCATGATCTTGTTTCATCCTCATAGCAATCCTATGAGGTAGGTATGGTAGTTATTTCCATTTGCTAAATGAGAAAAGCACCTGACGTCACATAGCTAGCAAATGGCAAAACAGAGATTTGAACCAGATATTCAGACTCTAAAGCCTGCATTCTAACTCTTAAGTGCATCAAATAGGGGGTCATGTAAAAAAAATTAATCCTTAGTTGAAGCCTTGGAGGAAGGATTCTAATACTGTCTAGGAGTTGAATAGATCCCTAACCTCAGTTCTGATCATCCAAACAGAATAAAGGCTTTTATGAGATAACTGAATGTAAATAAGCTAATTGCTTAACAGGAACTTAGTACAATTTCCCTGAGTTAGTTTACCTATGTTAAGCCAACCTGGATTATAATACCACATTCATAGAGAATTTTGAAGTAATAGTTTACTAATTTCCAATTTAACAACTGCTAAGTCCTATTCACATAAACCTGGAAAAATTTACACTTCCCTTCAAAACCTAGTGTTCCTAATACAAACATGTCCTTACCTAATAAAATAAGAGCTAACTATAGCAAGTAAGCTCAAACTATTGTAAGCAGTGTTCAATTAATTCAGCTGCCATCAGCATACCTCTCCCTTCACAAGCATTTTAGTGGTCGAGCCTCAGGCCATCTTGAAGTTAGGAAGATGCAGAAGGGAGAATCGAAAGGAATTTAATTTGTTGAACTTCTTACATTGGTGGGTGGCGAGAAGCTTCCAAGCTAAATTTACATGCCAGTCAATCTCAATTTTCACCCCCATGCTACAGATTAATGGAGAGTTCATTTTCCCATTAAAATCATAACATTACCAACCAAAGAAAGGTCTTGTATGTGTATAACTGGGTGAGTGTGAGAAATGACATCATTAACATGAAAGAGGTCAAGTCCTCAAAGGGTTAACAACCAGAGACAGGAATTTGGCTGGAATCCAGCGGGATCTGGAACACAAGTAACCTTCTTTAAATCAACACATAAGAAATTATGGGCTGGATCTGACCACTGGAGGGCATCCTAACCATGCTCAACTAGGAGGAACTCAGTTAAAAATGATCTCCAGAATAATCCCCATGCTGTGCATTCTACAGTTCAACACTTTACTGCACTGAAAGTAAACTTTAAAAAGTGAATTTTCCCGTTTGCCAAAGGGAAAGAGATTTTTCTTTCCTCCCTCCCTTTTCTTAAAGCATTTCTTTGAAAAACCTATTATTTTTAATTCCTTCCTCGGTTACTTTGGTATGTATGCAAATCTTTTAAAAGGCTAAATAAACTAGCTCTAGGCACAGGTAATACCCAGAAACTTTTTTCTGAAGGGCCTAGAAGCCATCTCTTTTAAATGGAAACATAAAGGAAGACAGCACCCCAACTCCACCCTGGGAGATAACATAACTATCTGCTTAGAAATTAGAGATTTTCTATTTTTCCTTCAGATAAAGGTAACTCGCTGGCACAGATGGCCACCGCAATTACTAGGTGAATTTAGGGTGAACTAACTATAAAAGCACATAGAGCAGATGGTGCCATCAGGTCTTCAGACAAGTGGACGATTACCGTTACTCGAGGTTGTGTAATGTACTGTAAATGATGGGATTTTTGCCTTTGTAACTTTACTAGCATATTAGCTGTGATGCATCCCATTCTGGGTTAATGTTTATTCAATAATAGAACTATTTTCTTTCCTTCTACATTTGTATAAACATTTTCTAGGTTGGCAGGAGGTTTTAAACTTTCCCCACATAACCATGAAGAACAGGCTACACTTTCTGCTGCCACTTTTTCCCCCCTCTATAACAGGAAAAAATATTCCTCCCTGACAAAAGCTTTTTAGAGACAGAGCTCATTCTTGTTGTCTGAGTGTTAGATCCTTCTTTATCATTGCTTCTGTGACACTTTTACTTGGATTATATCAAAGACATTTTATTCAAAACTGAATTCATGCTCTTCCTCCAGAATTTCCTTCTCAGATGCACAAGCGAGAAAAGGAAGAATTAGCCCCGACACCTCGCTCTCCCTTCTCATCCCAGAGTGAACCTCTTACCAAGCTCCAGTGATCATACCTCCTAAATAGCCCTCACATTTATCAACTTCCGCCTCTACTAAGGAACCACAGTGATCTTTAATACACACAGATCTGCTGGTGCTACTCCTATGACTGAAATTCAATGGTTTCTCACCATTCTTAAGATAAGCCCCAAATCGTTGGCATGCATGAGACCTGCATGGTCTGACTCTGGCTTACCTCTCCAACTTCATCTCCCAGACTTTCTCCCTCTGTCTTCTAGCCCCACCTGGGAGCTTAAGTTCCATAAGGATAGAGACCATGCCTATAATGCTGATGCTATATTCCTAGAACTGTGACTAGCACAAAGTAGATGATAAATAAATGTTGAAGAGTAATGTTATAAAACAATTGTAGCATCTGACATGGAAGGCAAATGAAACACTAAATTAATTATGCATGGTGGAAGGAAAGAGTGTCTTTATACATGTTTGTATCCTAGGTGACTAACATAGGGCTCGGACCATAGTGGGGCTAAAAAATGTTTGTTAAATCATTTTGCAAACCAGAGACAAATATGATGAAATACAATATTGGCATTCTATGTCTATTAGCTTTGCAGTGCAAATTATCAATGCCAGTTAAGTCTCACATTTAGGTATTTATCCCTCCTCTAATTCCCAGTTCTTATCCTGTGGACAACCAGAGAGTCCAACCACATGTTTGAAGGAGGCTGAACTCCAAGACAGAGCTGGTAAATAGATGTGGTCTGTGGAGTTGATTATTTGCTCTGAGAAGCAAATAAACCAAGACTGGAGAGCAGCATTGTTCTCAGGACAAGATCTCTGCCTCTATTTTGTATCTGACTTTGTGACATTCTCCACCCTTTGGCCACACAGGTCTTTCAATAACACAAGTACAAGTCCCCCCTATTCCTAAGGCTTCACCCTTGTCCCTTCTTCTCCCTTGCAGCTCTCCACCCTTTTCTTTTAAATTTTTTTTATATCTTTATTGATTTCAGAGAGAGAAAGGGAGAGGGAGAGAGAGAGACAGAAACATCAATGATGAGAGAGTCATTGATCGAGCCCACAACCCAGGCATGTGCCCTGACCGGGAATTGAACCCTGATTGCCTGGATCCTAGGTCGACGCTCAACCTCTGAGCCATGCCCAGCGGGGCTCCACCCTTTTCTTTGCCCAATTTAACTCCAACTCAGTCCCTGAGGTCTCAGTTAAATGTTTTTAACTCAGAAAAGCCTTTCCTGTATCTCCCCACTCCCTCCCCCTGCCAAACAACCCTATTATATATTCTCATAGCACCCTCTACCATCCTACATAGCATGTGCCACAGTAATTAATATTTAGTTTGTGATTCTCTATTTACTGTCTATATCCCTTGTTATAAGTATAAGCAACTTGAGGTCAGGGTCTGTGTCTGTTTGGCCATCACTGTATCCCCAACACACTGCTACAAAGTAGGTGTTCAATAAACATCTGTTAAGTGAACGAATGAATGAAATACATAGATAAGCACTAGCTTTTGGAGTGACATGGAATTGGCTCTGCCCTTACTAGCTCTGTGCTTTTAGATAAATTGCTTATTATTTCTGAGCCCCTTTCTTCCTCTATAAATAAAATAATTGTTTCTATTTTACCAGGTTACTGTGAGAACTGAATAATCCAATTAAATGGTTCATAGTGTCTGGCACATAAACACTCAATGAATAGAAACTATTATTCTGAAAGAATGGAGACAGAAAGGAGTGTATGGTAGGAAAGGTATATTTCATGCTTTTGATTAGTGCACTGAACAAATCTGAATAAAACAAATATTTTAACTACGCAATAGGAATGCACTATCTAAAAGAACCCTGAAACAGATTTGTTTATAAAGCCAAGAATATTTTTAGGTGTTAAGTGACCATGCATTTATATGGCTTGCACAGTCTTGTGTACAGTGTCACGTTCTTTTAAAGCAAAGCACATCAGGAATCCATTAGTACTTCAGGGTTCCAAACCCAGCTTCAAAACCTATAGCTGTGCTGACCATAGCCCAGGACATGCAGATAAAACAACAGGCTTTTGCCTTTAAGACAATTGCCCTTTGCCAGGTGGGGCTCAGCCGCTGAGCACTGACCTAGGATCCAGGAGGTGGAGGCTCGACTCAACTCCCAGTCAGGGCACATGCCGCCCAGGTTACCAGCTCAATCCCCAGTCCAGGGCGTGCAAGAGGCAGCCGATCAGTGACTCTCATCATTGATGTTTCTCTCTCTCTCCCTGAAATCAATAAAGACATATTAAAATAAAATAAAAAAGACAACTGCCCTTCCCTCCCAGTAGGAAACTCCAGGCCTTAATGAGAAAATCTCCCTTCACTCTGCTGTTCTCTAGCACCCCAGTCCCCTCCTGTCCTCTTCCTGGCGCATTCTACATACCCAGTCCCCCCCTTAACTTTGTTTTTGTCCTTACATTTTCCAACGTTGCACACACTGGTCAACTTCGCCAAGCCTCAATTCTTCACCTGTAAAAATGGGATGAAAACAGTACTCCTTCTCTGCTAAATGACAGAGCATATGTCATATATCAGCGCACAGTAACTATCATTCTAGTGTTTCTACCAGATCCCTAATCAATCTACAACCCAGAAAAGGATTACAACAAAGGCCCTTCCAATAGCACAAATGTGTTGGGTTTTTTCCAGAGTCTGTGTTTTCTACAATAAAAGAACCCCTGCCTCGGGCTGGTGTGGCTCAGTTGGTTGATTGTTGCCCAGTGCACCGAAGGGTTACTGGTACGATTCCCAGGGAGGGTACATGCCAGGTTGCAGGTTCAATCCCCAGCCGGGGTGCACACAGACTGCAAACAATCGATGTTTCCTTCTCTCCCTCTCCCTCCCTCTCTAAAAGTCAATAAAAACATATTTTAAAAGACCCTCAACCTGCCCCATTAACCAAGGTACTGGATTAAAATATATGATCCCAAAGAAATTCCAAATGTTGCAAAGGAAAATAATTTAACAAGTTAGTTGTTCATCTGTTTCCTAAAAAAGATTAAGTTAGCATAACACAATTTATGTATGTCCATTTTTTAAAAATCCTCACCTAAGCATAGATTTTCATTGATTTTAGAAAAAGAGGGAGGGGGGGGAAAGGGGGGCAGAGGGAAGTGAGGAACACGGATCCTTGCTTCCCGCACACCCACGCCCCCACTGGGATGACCCCGCAGCCCCGGTGTGTCCTGATGGGAATCAGCCCCCGGACCTCCCGCGCTGGGGAGGGCGCTCCAGCCGCCGCGCCACGGGCCAGGGCGACGCCCGAGCGCGCGCAGGCTCCTTTAAAGCGAGCCGCGCCAGGACTACCTAAGTTACAGTTCAGTCCGCCGGTCGTCTGGAAGCCTGGCCGCGTTTCCAGGCGCCAGCGGAGTGCCTCCCACGCGCCACCTAATGAGTGCCGGACCACCTTACGAGCGGGCGTATTATTTCCAAAGTTACGGCTGAGGACACAGTCGCGCAGCCAGAAAGCGTGGGAGCGAGCACGGCTCTAGGAAGGCGCCAGGCGCCCACTCCCCGGGGCTGCGGTCCGCACGCACCCTGCCGCCAAGCCGGCTCTCCGGGGCTCGCCCCACGCCCCCGGCGCCGCGCCCACGCCGCCTGCCCACGCCGCGGGCGCCCCTCCCTCGGCAGGAAGAGCGCCCCGAGCCGGGAGCGCGCGCTCCTCGCGGCGAGGCGGGCCCGCCGGCCCAACGCCCGCCTTCCCGGCCGCGCGATCCCAGACGAAGGCGCGGCGAGGCCCAGGCTCCCGGGGAGGGTCCGCGGGGTCCGCGCCCCTCCTCCCCGTGACGGGGACACGCGAGGCGGGGACGCCCAACCGCCCTCCGCTCTGGGGCCCCACGGCCCTGCCGCCGGTTCCTTCCTACGCAGCCCCTACCTGGCGGCCGCAGAGACCGTAGGTCAATCAACGCTTCCTCCGCCGCGGAAGTGTGTGAACGCCCTTCACCCAGCTCCATCCAATTACAGCCTTCGGGCTGCGCAAGCGCAATGGACCTGCGTTCCAGGCGCAGGTAGGAGCCGCAGAACGCTAGCGTCCGGAAGGGCGTCCTCCAATCTAAGGGTCTTCTCTCTGTCTTCCGGAGGGAGCTGGGGAAGGTTTTCGTTTGGGTTCCGCGAATTTGGGGAGAGTAGGAGGCAAATTTGGAGGATGTATGCTACACTTATCAAGACTTATTAGAAAGCCATAGTAATTGAAACTTTATGATATTGGCGCAAAGATAAACCAAAAGATCGTTGGTGTTGCCCGGCGGGGCGTGGCTCAGCGGTTGAGCACTGGGGTTTGATTTCCGGTCAGGGCAGGTGCCTGGGTTGCAGGCTCCATCAATGACTCTCTCATCATTGATGTTTCTATCTCTTTCTCTCCCTCGCCTTTCCTCTCTCTGAAATCAATAAAGATATATTTTTAAAAAATAATAATAATTATTAAAAAAAAGATCATTGGTGTAAAAAATAATTCAAGGAGCAAATATGAAAATCTGATTGGTTTTATTTAGTGACTTATGAATGGGGCTGCATTGCAAGCAAATAGGAACTCCAAAACACTACAGAAAGGAAACGTATTTTGTTTTATTTTAAAATCATTTTTTTAATTTTTCAATTACAGTTGATATAAATTATTATATTCATTTCAGCTGTACACCTCAGTGATTTAGACATTACATAACTTACTAAGTGATCATCCAATAAATCTCCCACCATCTGACACCATACATAGTTGCTAGAATATTACTGACCACATTCCCTATGCTATACAACACCATGACTATTTTGTAACCACCAATTTGTACTTCTTAATCCCTTCACCTTTTTCACCCATCCCCCCAACTTCATCTGGCAACTGTCAAAATGTTCTCTGTATCGATCAGTCTGTTTCTATTCTGCTCGTTCTTTTATTTTCTTTTTTAGATTCAATTGTTGGTAGATGTGTACTTATTGCCATTTTATTATTCATATTTTTGGTGGTTAATCTTCACCTGAGAATATTTTTTCCATTGATTTTTTTGAAAAATATGTTTTTATTGATTTCAGAAAGAAAAAAGGAGAGGGAGATAGAGAGAGAGAGAAACATCAATGATGAGAGTCATTGATCGGCTGCATCCATCTGAAACCCACGCATGTGCCCTGACTGGGAATGGAACGGAGGTCTCCATGTTCATGGATTGACACTCAACCATTGAGCCACGCTGGCCAGGCTCCATTGATATTTTTTTTAATTATTATTTTTTTAACATATCTTTATTGTTTTCAGAGAGAGGAAAGGAGAGAGAGAGAGAGAGAGAGATAGAAACATCAATGATGAGAGAGTCATTGATCAGCTGCCTCCTGCACGCCCCCCACTGGGGATCGAGCCCGCAATCCAGGCATGTGCGCTGACCGGGAATCAAACCCCGATTGCCTGGATCCCAGGTTGACGCTCATCCTCTGAGCCACGCCTGGCCGGGCTCCACTAAGTTTTTAGAGAGAGTGGGTGGGAGATAGAGGGAAATTCATGTAAGAGATACATATCAATTGGCTGCCTCACACACCTGCCTCAATCAGGGCTGGGGATCGAACATGCAACCCAGGTACGTGCCCTTGACCAGGAATCAAACCTACTACCCTTTGGTCTGCAGGTGGACTCTCTAACCATTGATCGACGCCAGCCAGCGCTATTATTCATATGTTTATCTTTTTTTTCATTTTCTTCTAAAAGAAGAGCCCTTAATTAGCATTTATTATAATGTTGGTTTGGTGATGATAAACTCCCTTATTTTTTTCTTGTCTGGAAAGCTTTTAAACTGTCCTATTCTAAACGATATCTTTGTTGGGCAGAGCAATCTTGGCTGTAGGTCTTTGCTTTTCATCACTTTGAATATTTCTTGCCAATACCTTCTGGCCTGCAGAGTTTCAGTTAAGAAATCAGCTGACAGTCTTATGGGAACTCCCTTGCAGGTAACTAACGGCTTTTCTATTGCTGCTATTAAGGTTCTCTTATTTTGCCCTAACAGGTTTGGCTCAGTGGTTAGAGTAGAATCCTGCGGAATAAAGGGTCCCTGGTTTGATTCCAGCCAAGGGCACATACCTCTGTTGCAGGCTTGATCCCCAGCTCAGGGCACGTGCTGGAGGCAAGCAATCAATGTGTCTCTCTCACTCACATCAATGTCTCTCTCTCTCTCTCTCCCTTCTACTCTCTCTGAAAAGCAATGGAAAAAATATCCTTGGGTGAAGATTTAAAAAATCAATAAACCAAAAAAACCCAAAAGATTCTCTTCTTTTTTTAAAATGTTTTTATTGATTTTTAGAGAGAGGAAGGGAGAGGGAGAGAAAGGTAGAAACATCCATGAGAGACATCGACAGGCTGTCTCCTGCACGCCCCTTGCTGGGGATGAGCCTGCAACCCGGGCATGTGCCCTGACCAGGAATTGAACTGTGATCTTCTGGTTTGTGGGTCAATGCTCAGCGAACTGAGCCACACCGGCTGGGCAAGATTCTCTTCTTGTGTTTAACTTTTGCATTTTAATTATGATGTATCTTGCTGTGGGCCTCTTTGGGTTCATCTTGTTTGGGACTCTCTGTGCTTCCTGGACTTATATGTCTATTTCCTTCACCAAGTTAGGAAAATTTTCCGTCATTTTTTCAAGTACGTTTTCAATTCCTTGCTCTCTCTCTTCTCCTTCTTGCTCCCCTGTGATGTGAATGTTGGTACGCTTGAAGTTGTCCCAGAGGCTCTTTATACTATCATTTTTAATTTTTTCTTACTGCTGTTCTGATTCGATATTTACTTTCTTATCATCCAAATCACTGATTTGATTCTTGGCTTCATCTACTCTACTGTTGAATCCCTGTAAATTATTCATTTCAGTTAGTGTATCCTTCATTTCTGACTGGTTCTTTTTTATGCTGTTGAAGTTCTCACTAAGTTCCTTGAGCATCCTTATAACCTGTGTTTTGAACTCTGCGTCTGGTAGGTTGTCTCCATTTTGTTTAGTTCTTTTTTTTTTGTTTTGTTCTGTTCTTTCATTTGGGACATGTTTCTTTGTCTTCTCATTTTGGCAGCCTCCCCATGTTTGTTTCTATGTATTAAGTAGAGCTACTATGTCTCCCAGCTTTGGTAGAGTGACCTAATATAGTAGGTGTTCTGTAGGGTCCAGTGGTACAGCCTCCCAAGTCACCCAAACTGGGCTTACGAGGTGCGCAGTGCGCTCCCAGGGTGGGCTGTGTACACTCTCCTCTTGTAGTTGAGCCCTGATTGCTGTTGGCATGTCAATGGAAGAGATGTACCCCAAGGGTGACCAGCTGCAAAGACTGGCTGCAACCACTGACCATCATGGAGGATTAGTTGTGCAGGGCTCGCCCCCAGAGCAGGACTTACTTCAGCATGGCTCTGGTGCCTGCTGAGTCCACCCCTTGAGTGTGTCTGCTTGTGGAAGTGGTTGGGTGGTGGTGCTTCCACATAGTCCGAACCTTTCCACTAGGTGCACTGGCTCTGGGGCCTCCCAGGAGGTGCAGTCCATGGTCAGCCACTGCCTGTGTTCTTCCTAGGGCCCCCCCCAGAATGAGCTACAAAGCTATCTGCTGATGGCTGCTACTTGTCCTGGGCTTGTAGGTGCGAGGCAAGGCCAAGCTGTGAACCAAGGGGGGATGCTGCTAGTGCTGTGTCTGGGGCCACTTAGTGAGAGATATGGGGCATGCAGAGGCCAGATGCTGCCAACTCTGGGGCAGGGGGTGGGGAATCTCAGTAAAAGAACAAGGGCCTCTGCTAGCACTTCTGTCTGACAGGAAACTGTCCCCCAAGCTCTCATCCTGATGCCAGACAATTCAGCTTGTCAATGTAAGCAATGTTCAAACCTATAGAGAATTTTTATGAGTTTATTTGAGCCAAAGTGACAACAATTGCCAGGAAGCAAAACCTGAGTGTGTTGAGGAAATGCTCTAGAAAATGGGAATTTTGCACCTTATTTTATACATTACAACCAAAAGAGGAGGTGTAAGAGGGTTACATGAAATCCAATGGTGATAGATTAGGGAGATGGGAGAAAGCAAAGTGGGGAAACCTCTGGGATTGGATGAAAAGTAAAGTGATGGACACATACTTTTTTAAAAAAAATATGTTTTTACTGATTTCAGAGAGAGGAAGGGCAAGGGAGAGGGAGAGAGAAATATTAATGATGAGAGAGTCATTGATTGACTGCCTCCTGCACACCCCCTACTGGGGATCAAGCTTGCAACCCAGGCATGTGTCCTAAACGGGAATCAAACCGAGATCTGGATCTTAGGTCGGTGCTCAGCTGCTGAGCCACACCACTGGGCAACGCATTCTTCTTTTACATAGGTGGGTGCAGGATAGTTAACAGTCAACAATTAACATGATAAAACTCACGAGAGGATCTGTGGCCCCCTCCCTGTGGTTGTGCCCAGAAGGGCCCAAGAAAGGGGACATTACCTTGACTTTCCAAAGGTATGTTATCATAGGTGCAAGAAGACGATAGACAGGCTCAATTAAGGTAAAGGTTGACTTTTGTCAGGGAAGATCCTAGCCTAGGACAAGGCTACCCACCCTAAACTGCTTTTGGTTAGAAAGTTTTCATTTCAGACCATCCTATGTGGTTACTTTAGGCCTCTGAGTTTGTAAGCCCACAACTGAGGCTTCCCCAGAGCTTGTCAGGTTTAGTATGTGGCCCCTTTCATCCACAAGTTATTCCTGGTGTCTTTTGTGCTTTTTGAGCAGCTGCCTCAGGGCTGGAGCTCAGAGGGAGTAAGTCCAAGTGAGTCCGTGCACAGGCCCTTTAAGAGGAGCTGCTTGGGCCCAGCTGGCATGGCTCAGTAGTTGACTTACTATTCAGGAGATCTCCATTTGATTCCTGGTCAGGGCACATGCCTGGGTTGTGGGCTCAATCCCCAGTTGGGGGCCTGCAGGAGGCAGCCAGTCAGTGACTCTCATCACTGATGTTTCTCTCTCTCTCCCTCTCCCTCTCTCTTTGAAATCAATAAAAACATGTTAAAAAAAAAAAAAGAGGAACTTCATCTCCCTCAGCCTCAATTCCTGATGGTTTTTGTTTTTTGTTTTTTTATAATCTTCATCTGAGGATATATTTTTCCCCATTGATTTTTTTTAAAATATGTTTTTATTGACTTTTAGAGGGAGGAAGGGAAAGGGATGGTGAGATAGAAAAACATCAATGTGAGGGGATCATCACCATTTGGCTGCCTCCTGAACACCCTCCACTGGGGACCAAGCCCACAACCAGGCATGTGCCCTGACCGAGAATCAAACCATGTGACCTCTTGATTCCTGGGTGGATGCTCAACTGCTGAGCCACACCAGCTTGGCTCCCATTGATTTTTATTTTTTATTTTTTTTTAATTATTTAAAAAAATATATCTTTATTGATTTCAGAGAGAGGAAAGGAGAGGGAGAGAGAGAGAGATAGAAACATCAATGATGGGAGAGTCATTGATTGAGCCCACAACCTGGGCATGTGCCCTGACCGGGAATCGAACCCCAATCGCCTGGATCGTAGGTCGACACTCAACCACTGAGCCACGCCTGGCCAGGCTTCCATTGGTTTTTAGAGAGAGTGGTAGTAGTGAGGGAGTGGGGAAGAGAGAGAGAAACATCAATGTGAGAAAGACACGCCGATTGGTTGCCTCCCACATGAGCCCCAACGGGGGCCGGCAGTTGAACCTGCAACGCAGGTACATGCCCTTGACTGGAAATGGAACCTGTGACCCTTCTGCACACTGACCAGGGTTATTCCCATTGGTTTTTACAGCCAGAAGTTATGGGGACTTCTCTTCCTGGCACTGGAACTGTTGTAGGCAGCAGGGGAACAGCACCAGGTGTTAGACCAGTGGGGTCAGACCAGACTGGGTTCAACAACCTCGGTATTTGAGCTCTGACTAGGAAAGAATTCAGAATCAAGACTCAAACTATAAGAAAACATTTATTTATAAAATCACAGAGGTAGAAAAAGTAATTCCTGTAAGAAGTGGACTGAGGAAACAAGTTATAGAGGCAAAGGAAGGGCCCTTGGAGCTTGGGAGTGAGGGAAGTAATGGTAACACACCTGGTGGGGAGAAAGGTGAGGGGAAAGGGAATGGAAAGGCGCGGGAGTGCTTCCAGGAAGGGGAGCACACAGAATCCTCAGTCCAAAGGGTTTTAAGGGTGGAGATTTTAGGGGAGGTCCCAGGGCAAGATCTCAATAGAATATGCATCAGCTTTCCAGGTGTGTCCTTTCAGGGTGTGGTCTCCACTGATTGATTGGTTGGTGCCAGGGCAGGAGGTCATGTTCAGTGCAGCTAGTCCTGAGTTCAGTTGCTTGACTGGTTTTCCTGCTTTTCTGGGCCTAGAGCTAAAATACAACTCAGGCCTAGATGTTATCTCTAGGGAGGAAAGTTCAGGGGGTCCAAACCCATGACCAGTGAGTGATAGGCTAGGGGAGGAAGGTTATCCTGGGGGCAAGGTCCCACCCTACAGTTGTCCTTTGCTAGGCACCTGGGGCTTTTCTCCCAGGTGACCTTCTGTACCTAGCCCATCATCTTTGCTCTGCTCCTGCCTAACTGCCTACAACAGAACCCTAGGCTGGGGGTCTGAGGGCCTGGTGTGGGGCTGGGACCCCTTGCTCTTCAGGGTGAAGCATGTAACCCTCATTTTTAATCTGTCAACCCTGTTCTATATCCCTGAACACACAGTTACAAGCTAGTGCCAGGAAATAGCCAACCATAACGGTTGAACAATGCTTGTTTCGGCTTCTGTACATTGCTTTGCTAGGTTCCCACCCATCTCCATGCCAACCAGGCTGCAGTTTTGCCTTTATAGTCTCCCTGTGAAGGCTGTTTGGGCTGTGAGTCTGTTTAGGGCATGAGCCCCTCGTAGCAGCCAGCTAATAAATTCCAAATCGTCGATTTGGTGTCTGTGTGAATTAATCTCGTGAAAACTGGGTAGAACAAGGGGGGACCTCTGCAACCAAGTTATCCCTCCCAGTTTTTATTGCCACAGCTGGGTGTGAGACCAACCTGTTAGGAGTCGCTGCCCCTCCTCACTCAAGGAGGACACTTTTCCCATTGTTTTTCAGAGACAGCCAAGGGGGGGGGAGAGAGAGAGCAGAAAGGCGAGAGAGGGAGAGACACATACATGGATGTGTGTGAGAGAGAGAGCACGTGAGGAAGGGAGAGAGAGAGAGGGAAACATGGATGTGAGAGAGACACATCGATTAGCTGCCTCCCACACAAGCCCTGATGGACTGGGGACGGAATCTGCAAACCAGGTACATGCCCTTGGCAGAAACAGAACCTGGGCACTCTAACCACTGAACCAAGCCAGCCAGGGCCTGTGAGGCTTTAAGCCCCAGTTGTAGGACATCCATTCAGCCCAACTTCAGGCAGTTCTGAATGGTGGTTGTTCTGTAGTTGTAATTTTGATGGGGTTGTGGGAGGAGGTGCTAACCGTGTTTACCTATGCCACCATCTTGACCATAAGTCCAAAAGTGAAAGCTTTTAAAAGGCAAGAGGCCCAGCCTACATGGTCAGCGGTTGAGCGTCAACCTAGGATCCAGGAGATCGGGGTTCGATTCCCGGTCGGGCACATGCCCGGGTTGCAGGATTGATCCCCAGTTGGGGGCCTGCAGGAGGCAGCCGATTGATGTTACTCTCTCACTGATGTTTCTCTTTCTCCCTCTCCCTTCCCCTCTCTCTAAAAAATCAATAAAAACATATTTTTAAAAAAGGCAAGATAAGGTAGTAATAAACAAAGAAACAAATAGAGTCTTTCAGCTTTAGGTAACCTATCTATGGCTCAGGAAAGGGGCTTATGAGGCAGACTATCTCATATTTTTTGGGGGGATGGAAAGGATTACTTCATTGGTATTAACCAGAAAGTGCCACACTGGTTAGTTAAGACTACATTCTGGAGGAAGGTTGCAACTGCAATCGGTTAGGTATTAAATATTGGTTTGCTTAGTACAAGTGACTCCATTTTGGGTTTGTTATTTCCTTTTAACGATAGAAGAGAGAGTTCAAAAACAGACCCACAGGTGTGTGTTCACCGCCCCCTCGGAGCCACTGTAATGTAATTGGAAAGTTCTTTTTTTCTTTCTTTTTTTCGCCTTTTAAAAAAACATATCTTTATTGATTTCAGAGAGAGGAAAAAAGGGGGGGAGAGAGATAGAAACATCAATGATGAGAGAGTCATTGATCGGCTGCCTAGCCCGCAACCCCGCATTTGCCCTGACCGGGAATCATATCCCGATCTCCTGGATCCTAGGTCAATGCTCAACCACTGAACCACGCCCGGCGGGGCAGGACAGTTCTTTTTTATAAGTAGTGCCAGATGAACCCTGGGCGGCTGGTCAGTTGGTTGGAACATTGTCCAGGACACCAAAGGGTTGCAGGTTCAATTCTCAGTAGGGGCATGTGCAGGAGGTAGCTGATTGATGTTTCTCTCTCCCTCTCTTTCTGTCTTTCTCTCTGAGACAGGCTAGTAAGCCAGGACAAGCGGAATAGGGAAACTAAGACAGATAAACAGCAGTTTGTGGCCACCTAGTAAATCCTATCTTCCTAAAACAGGGACACTTGAGAGTAAATGGTTTACACTTCTCCTCCCAACCAGAGGGTAGATAGCTTAAATCGCCCTACCCAAGGAGACAGATAGGAGAAATCCAATGAGTGCCATTTCCCAACCCTACCCAAGGACAGACAAATTAAGAGAATAAATCTCATTTCAGTGCATCACCCTAAAGTTGATGAATATTTTTTTGAGATCCTCCCCCAAATGCCCAGCCCTTAAAAACCCTCAAAGCAAAGGACCCAGCATACACTCTCCCTCCCAGGAGCAACCCCGGTTTTTTGCCCCCTCCCCATCTCCTCCTTTCCCCACAGGCATGCATCTCCTAAACTCTAGGGGACCCCCACAAGGCCTGCAACCAGGGCAGCAGTAGCCAGGGGCAGTCTTCCCAGGCAAACTCCCTGAACCTGTCCCCAAGGTCCTCTTTTCTGACTTCTTAGTGAGCCAAAGCTGCCCAGCCTAGGCTCATTTCCTCCAGCCCTTCCTTGTTTCATTGTCCCAGCTTTAACCTTTAAAAGACGGTATTTAAATTCCCGTAGTGGGGTCTCCCAGCCGGAGCATTTTTGGGCATTTAAATTCAGCTCTGCAGGCATTTACTTTTTTGCCTCTATCTTATCTATTTTTTGAGGTTTTTTTTTTTAAATTATTATTTTTTATTTTTTTAAATTTATTTATCTTTATTGTTGAGAGTATTACAGGTATACCATTTCCCCCCACAATTGATCCCCTCCACTTCCCTCCCACCCCCTTCCCAGGCCTTCACCCCGTTATTAACTGTGTCCATGGGTTATCCATATAACTTCTTTGGTTAATCTCTTCCCACCCTCCACCCCCCTTCCCTCTTTCCCCTGAAATATGTTCGTCTGCTACCTGTGTCAATGTCTCTGTATCTATTTAGTTCATCAGATTCTTTTGTTCATTAACTTCTTCTTAAAGAAGACCCTTCAACATTTCCTGTAGTGCTGGTCTGGTGGTGATGAACTTCTTTAGCTTTTCCTTGTCTGAGAAGCTCTTTATTTGACCTTTAATTCTAAAGGATAGCTTTGCTGGGTAGAGCAATCTTGTTTGTAGTTCCATGTTCTTCATCACTTTGAATATTTCTTGCCACTCCCTTCTGGCCTGCAAAGTTTCTGTTGAGAAATCAGCTGACAGTCATATGGGTGCTCCCTTGTAGGTAACTAACTGCTTTTCTCTTGCTGCTTTTAAGATTCTCTCTTTGTCTTTAACCTTTGGCATTTTAATTATGATGTGTCTTGCTGTGGGCCCCTTTGGGTCCCTCTTCTTTGGGACTCTCTGTGCTTCCTGGACTTGTAAGTCAATTTCTTTCCCCAGGTAGGGGAAGTTTTCTGTAATTATTTTTTCAAATAGGTTTTCAATTCCTTGGTCTCTTTCTGCCTCTTCGGGCACCCCAATAATACGAATGTTGGGCCTCTTGAAGTTGTCCCAGAGGCTCCTTATACTATTTTCATATTTCTGGATTCTTTTTTCTTTCTGCTCTTCTGGTTGGGTGTTTTTTGTTTCCTCATGTTCCAAATTCCTGATTTGATTCTCAGCGTCCTCTACTCTGCTGTTGATTCCCTGTAAATTATTCTTCATTTCAGTTCCTGTAGCCTTCATTTCAAATTGGTACTTTATAATGTTATCGATTTTCTCAGTTATTTCCCTAACAGTCTGCTTAAACATCCTTATAACCAAAATTCTGAACTCTTTATCTGTTAGCTTGCTTGGATCTATTTCATTTAGTTCCTTTTCTGGAGATTTCTTCTGTTCTTTCCTTTGTGACATGTTTCTTTGCCTCCGCCTTTTGGCTACTTTCAGGTGTTTGTTTCTATGTAGTAGGTAGAGCTGCTATGTCTCCTGGAGTTGGTACAGTGGCTTTGTGTAGTAGGTGTCCTCTAGGGACCAGTGGCTCAGCCTCCCCAGTCACCTGAGCTGGGCCTTCTAGGTGCTCCCCTGTGTGGGCTGTGTGCACTGTCCTGTTGTAGTTGAGCCTTGGTTGCTGTTGGCGTCACTGGGAGGAATTGACCCCCAGGCCAATCAGCTGTGAGGACCAGCTGCAACTACAGCCAGAGAGCTGCTGTGCTGGAGACACCCTTATGGAGCAGGATTTACTTCAGTGGAGCTTTGGTGTTCACCAAGTGTGCCCCTTGAGTGTCACTTGTGGATGTGGTAGGGTTGTAATCCACGTGGTCGAGTCTGACCACCAGGTGCACTGTCTCTGAGGCCTCCCAGGAGGTGCAGAGTCAGCCTGTGCCAGTGCCTTGCCCAGGGCCACCCAGCATGAGCTACACAGCAAATCGTAGCTGGCTGCTGCTTGTGCTGGGCTTGGAGGTGTCCAGGAGAGGCCAAGCTATGAGCCAATGCAGGCTGCTGCTAGTGCCAGGCCTGGGGCCACTTATCAAGCTGTATGGGGCAGCTGCTGCTTGTTTGAGAGATTTTTAGGAAAGTCCTAAGCATGAGGCTTGAGAGGCCACTTGCACAGAAAAGCCCCTGGAAATGGCCCGGATGAGCTGCAGGTGGGGAGGGGCGGGGCCTCCGGGAATCACGGGGCGGGGCCAAAGGTGAGAGTCAGGTGCTGGCGATTCAAACATGGCGCCTGCCGGCTGTGCGGGGAGGACTCGCCACAGGAGCCATGGCCTCTGCCAGCCCTTCTGCCTGGGAGGAAGCCGCCCTCCGCCTCTCGCCCGGATCTCAGGCAGGTTAGTTCCCCTCGAGTGTCCCGGGTCCTTTCAGGCTGCTCCCGGCGCTGGGCTCAGAGGGAGCGTCCGAGTGAGTCCGTGCCGGGCCCTTTAGAGGAGCTGCTGGGGCTCCCGCAGCCTCTGCGACCCTCAGGACAGTCCCCGCTGGGTTCACAGCCCGAGGTGTGGGGACGTCTCTTCCCGGCCTGGAGCCCTGGGCTGGGGGCCTGCTGTGGGGCTGGGACCCCTCCCTCCTCCCTCCTCCGGGAAACCTCCACCGCAGAGATTCCCTTTGGGGTTTCAACCGCGGCACCGGGGGTGGGCCCGCGGCCGCGTCTCTTGGATTCAGCCCCGATCCGCCCCCGTCTGTGCCCCTCCTACCAGTCTCGGTGCTTCTTCAGGTCCCTGGTTGTGGGGCTTCTGTTCAACCAGATTTCAGGGGCCCTGAGTGACGGTGGTTCTGTATTTTAGTTGTAATTTTGATGTGGTTGCGGGAGGCGGTGGGTGCAGCTGTTACCTACTCCGCCATCTTGTTGTTCCTCTATTTTTTGTTATTTATGAAAAGTAAAAACATTTATAAAGAAAATGTATTGTTTATTATTAAAGTTATCTTTTAATATGTTACTGATGTTAAAGAATATAAAAATTACATTTACAATTTAAATTACATTTTGCTGGGAACTAAAGTTCCCTTTCGTCCGATGAAGATTAATAAACATCCTGTGATGAAAAGAGGGTAAATGGCAACCTGACAAGTTCAGGGAAGGCCTGCATGGTAGCCGTGCAAACTCAGAGACCTACAAGAATCACAAAGGATGGTCTGAAATTAAAACTTTTAACTAAAAGCAGTTTATGGCAGGTAGTCATGTCCTAGGCTAGAATCGTCCCTGACAAAAGTCAATCTTTACTTCAATTGAGACTGTCTACTGTCTTTTACATCTATCATAACATACTTTGGAATGTCCGGGTAACTTCCCTTTTTCTGGACCGCTCAGGGAACAACCAATGTACCACAGCAGAAATTACAAACCCTCTCATTGTTATTTTTATTATGTTATTCGTTGGCTATGAACCTGCACCCACCTATGTAAAAGATGTGTGTGTCTATCATTATTTTTTTTATCCAATCCCAGAGGTTTCCCCCCGCTCCTGACTTTGCTTTGTCCCGCCTCACTAATCACCAATGGATTTCATGTGACCCTCTGGCACCTCCTCTTTTGATCGTAATGTATAAAATAAGGTGCAAAACTGCTATTCTCTGGAGCATTGTCTCAATCCATTGAGATTTTCCTTCCCAACAATGGTCGACAGTTTGGCTCAAATAAACTAAAAAATTCTTCACAGGCTTGAATGTTTCTTATATTTAGATGGTCCTCTAAAATTTACCTGGACTTGTGTTGTGAAATTTTTCCTGTACAATGTCAAGAATCCACACACTGTCTGTTGGCCCTGGGCAGACCTGCTCAGGGCCAGATCCCCTTTTCTGGTAACATCTCTCTCCTTTCTTCTCTCTCTGAAAACATGTCCTTGGGTAAGGAGTTTAAAAACATTTTTAAAAAATAAGTAGTACTAGATCAATAGAATGTCAATAGAGAGAAGGGGGCATGAACCTTGACCCCTACCTTAAACAACAACAAAAAAATCAAATCAATTTAAGATGCATTGTAGACATAAATGTGAAAGGTACAGGTCTAGAAAATAACCACAGGATATTGTGACCTTGAGATAGGAATATTCTTATGAGGTCACAAAAAGTACCAAAGGAGAAGGCTGATAAATTGATAAATTGGGTGTCATTACATTTAAGACATATAAAGACACCATTAGGAGAGTAACAGGCAAACAACAGTGTGGAGAATATACATATAAATGACTTTTACTTATAATATATAAGTAATTATTGGAAACAATTCTTTTTTCTTTAATATATCTTTATTGATTTCAGAGAGAGGAAGGAAGAGGGAGAGAAAGAAAAATCAATGATGAGAGAGTCGTTGATGGACTGCCTCCTGCACACCCCCTGCTCGGGATCGAGCCTGCAACCCAGGCATGTGCCCTGACCAGGAATCAAACCTTGATCTCCTGAATCCTAGGTCAATGCTCAACTGCTGAGCTGTGCAGGCTGGGCTGGAAACAATTCTTTTAAAAGCAACTTACACTAGTAGAAGAAGTGTTATCTATAGAAAAGAGGTATCCTTTTCCCCACTGAGTACTTGGGGAGGGGTCCTTACAATATCTCAAGAAAAAAAAATTTCTGAGACTTGCACGGGAGGATGAGTGATTTTTATTTGCATGGAATTATGTCTCTGTGTTTCTAAAGTCCCATTTCCTTAATCCAGTCCTGAAAGATGTGCAGCTGGGGATTGAGTAGAGCTAGAATCAAAGCCAGCACCCAAAGTTTCTGTTCCGTGGTGGAGCTGGGTCCAGTTTAGCATCAGGCTTAATGCATTCCATTGGTTCATTCTGTCAGGTTCACATGGCGTGAGGGACTGCTAGGACAACAACAAGCATAACAACATCAGCGTCATATGGGTACCAGAAGTAGAAGACATTTCAGGCCAGAATGGGTTGCCAACAAACTATTCAAAGTGATGACAAGCAAGGAACTGCAACCAAGATTACTCTATCCCAGCAAAGTTAGCATTTAAAATTGAAGGACAAATAGCTTCCCAGACAGGAAGGAGCTAACGAGTTCATTACAAGAAATGGTAAATGACCTTCTTTACGAAGAAGAAAGAAGAAAAAAGAGACATTATTATAAAAAAAATGGCAATAAGTATGAACTTGTCAATCACTAATCACATTTAAATGTAAATGCATTAAAAGCTCCAATCAAAAGACATAGGGTAGCCCAGCCGGTGTGGCTCAGTGGTTGAGTATTGACCTAGGATCTAGGAGATCTCAATTCAATTCCCAGTCAGGGCACATGCCCGGGTTGCAGGCTTGGTCCACAGCAGGGGGTGTGCAGGAGGCAGCAGATCAATGATTCTCTTATCATTGATGTTTCCCCCTCTCTCTCTTCCTCCCTCTGAAATCAATAAAGACATATTTTTTAAAAAGACATACGGTAGCTGAATGGATTAGAAAACAAGACCCATATATATGCTGTCTACAAGACACCTACTTCAGAACAAAAGATACACACAGAATGAAAGTAAAGAGATGGGAAAAGATATTTGATGCAATGCAAGAAAATGAAAAACCCTGGGGTAGTAATGCTTCTATTAGACACCCTAGGCCGTATTTTTTTTTTTAATGTTTTAATTTATCTTTATTGTTTAAAGTATTACAAATGTCTCCCTTTTTCCCCCATTGGTCCCCTCCACCCTGTACCCTCTCCCTCTGCTAGGACTCCCAGTCTTTTGGATGGTGTCTGGTGCAGGTCAACGTCAGATGCTATTTGTGACTGGCCTTGAGTACCCTGTTTGGTGCTCTCAGCAGCTTGTGGCTCCCTCTGCTGGGGTTGGGTGTCTCTGGAAAGAACCAAGAAGCACACCAAGGTCTGTTTTTCCAAGCTCGGGTCCAGAAGCAGATTAGGCAAAGACTCAAAGTACCCAGAGTCTGATTGTCATTCAGTCTGTTAACGAGCCTTAGGCCGTAGTAACTCCATAGGGTGGGTAGAGAGGTTTTCCAACAGGGTGAGGAAATTGCTTCCCCATCCCCGCCCCAGGCAAAAGCTGTTTAGAAGATAAATGTCTGCCTGTGAAAGATGTCCTCTGCAGTATGGTGGAATGACTGGGCACAGTAATCCAGATGGCTGCCCTCTGAGCCCTATCCCTAGAGCCAGGCCCCCTGGATTCTCCTCACACAGCTCCAGTCCACTCTGCCTTCCCTCTGCTGGAGCCCAAGGTGATTGGTTGCACGTGAAACTTTGTGCACTGGCTCTTTAAGAGGAAGCCTGAATTTCCATCTGTATCTCCTTGGCAGACAGAAACACTACACCAAATGAATTTAATTGATATATTCAGAGCACTTTACCCCAAAGCAGCAGGATATACCTTCTTTGAAGTGCACATGAAACATTTTCTAGGATAGACCACTAGTTAGGCCTCAAGACAATATCAATAAATTTAAGAAGACTGAAATCATATAAAGCACCTTCCCTGACCATAAAGCTATGAAACTAGGAAATAATCAACCAGGCTGGGCGTGGCTCAGCAGTTGAGCATCAACCTAGGATCCAGGAGATCACCGGTTCGATTCCCGGTCAGGGGACATGCATGGGTTGCAGGCTCGATCCCAGGTAGGGGGGCATGCAGGAGGCAGCCAATCAATGACTCTCTCTCATCACTGTGTTTCTATCTCTCTCTCCCTCTCCCTTCCTCTCTCTGAAATCAATAAAGATATTTTTTTAACAAAGAAAATAATCAAAAGAAAAAATTTAAAAACACAAAGACATGATGGCCAAATATCATATTATTAAACAGTTAATGGGTTAAGAGTGAAATCAAGGAAGAAATCAACAGATACCTTCAAACAAATGAAAATGAAAATACAACAATCCAAATAGAAATCTTGGAACACAGCTAAAGCAGCCTTAAAACAGAAATTCATAGCATTTCCTGTAGGTCTACCTCAGGAAACAAGAAACATCTCAAATAAAAATCTAACTTTACAATTAAAGGAACTTGAAAAATAACAGCAAACAAAGCCCAAAGTGAGTAGAATGAAGAAAATACTAGAGTGGAAATAAATGAAAACGAGCCTAAAACAACAAAACAAAAGATCAATGACACTTAAAAGCAACAAGATAAAAATTATAATTACATACAGGGACACAACCATCTGATTAATGGCTAACTTCTTATCATAAAGAATGGTGTGGGTCCTGGCCAGTTTGGCTCAGTGGATAGAGCCTCAGCCCATGGACTGAAGGGTCCCAGGTTTGATTCCTGACAAGGGCACATACCTCAGTTGCAGGCTTGATCCCCAGCCCTGGTTGGGGTGCTTGCTGGAGGCAGCCAATTGATGTATCTCTCTAACATCGATGTTTCTCTCTCTCCCCCCACCCTTCCACTCTCTCTGAAAAGCAAAGGAAAAAATATTCTCTGGTGAGGATTAAAAAATAATAATATATAAAGAATGGTGTTGGGACTTCCAGTTTCCTATTCAGTATGTAAGGAACTTAGGAGTTTCCCTTTCATCCTAACAAAAAGTGAAAAGCTGAACAAATTGGAAAATCAACCAACTCTTTGTAGATCCATCAGTTGAGGTCAAAAGGAAAACTGCTGCCCCCCAAATTGGAGAGACAGGCAGATACATAGAATCACAACTTACTGGAGCAGAAGTCTGGGGCAGGAAAACCTCAACTGCAATTGACCAACTGCTAAGTGACAAACTGCTGGAGGCTGAATGTGGCCAGTCTGAGAGTTAAAAACTTCAGAGGAACCCAATCAAAAGGGGGCCCCACGCTGTTGTGAGTTTTACCTCCAGGAGCTCTAGGAGGCCCTCATAGTGAATGTTCAAGAAAAATCCCCTTGTGCTTCCAGTAGGGGGAGTGGGGAAGTGATGGTTTTGAAATATGTCAGAGCATCCCGTTCTCAACAAGGCCTCCCCTGAGGAGAAACTATTTTACCAGAGCCTGACCTACGTAGGGACAGGGACATACCTAACTCCACCTCCTTTCAGCCATCCTGTCTCACTTAAGGGGAGGAGGAAAAAACAAACACACACACACTGAGAAGCACTAAAGTTCACAGTCCAGGGCATAGTCTCACCAAAAGACTAAGACCTAATCCTAGAGCCATACAATGCTTCCCTTGCCCCTGCATAACTAAAGGGCTACTGACTGCAGTTCTTTTAAACTGGTACATCATGTCTGCCTTTCAACGAAACATTACAAGGCATACTGAAAGGCATCAGTTTGGAAAGACTGAACAAGCGTCAAAACCAGAGTCACATATGACAGGGAGGTTGGGATTATCAGACCAGGAATTTTTCAAAAATATGATTAATATGCTAAAGACTTGAAGGAAAAAGTAGGCAACATGCAGGAACAGATGGGTAATATAAGCAGAGATGGAAACTAGGAAAGAATAAAAAAGAAATTATAGAGATTTTTTTAAAAGCACTGTATGAGAAAAGAAAAAAAATGCCTTTGATGGGCTCATTAGTCAGCTGGGTATGGCTGAGGAAGGAATCTCTGAGCTTGAGCATATGACAATAGAAACTTCCAAAACCAAAACGCAGAAAGACAGAACAGAATATCCAAGAACTGTGGAACTACTACAATGTATGTAACATATGTGTAATGAGACTAGCAGAAGGAAAAACACACAGAAGCAATATTTGGAGTGATAATGATTGAGAATGTTCCCAATTAATTTGACCAACAAAATCACAGACCCAGGAATCTCAGAGAACACCAAGTAAGGTAATGGAACAGCCCCCCCCCCCCAAAAAAAAAACGCACACATTATCCCTAGGAATACCATAGTTAAACTTCAGAAAATCAGAGAGAAAAAATCTTGACGCCAAAAGAAGAAAACACCTCACCTAAAGGTAAGAACTACATCTGACTTAACAGAAGGGTAAAATATTGAGTTTTGAAAGGGGAAAACAAGCCTACCAACCTAGAATTCTGTACCCTGCAGAATTATCTTTCAAAAGTGAAGAAGCAATAATGACCTCTGAGACCAAAACTGAAGGAATTTGTTGCCAGTAGACCTGCCTTGAAAGAAATGTTAAAGTTCTTCAGAGAGAAAAATGATACAATTTAGAAACTCAAATCTATATAAAGAAAGGGAGCACATTGGTGAAGGAACAAGTGAAAGTAAAATAAAAACTTATGTTTTTCTTATTAATTGACCTAACACATAACAGTTTGATCAAGGGCCACCTGATCTGTTCTTCCAACTTCCACTGGGCTCCTTTCCATGGGGAGAAGGGAGTGTAGCTAGAAGCCGGGAACTTCAGATGTAGCTCTTTTGGGGTCTCTGACAGCATGGCAATAAAACTAGCAGGAGGCGTGCAGCTTGCTTCCTCTTGATGGCCAGTGCCACCCCCAATGAAAGACTTCCCTGATCTGTTTTTATAAGTCTTGCTGGCCCTGTTCTTCTGGGCTCAGTTCCATAGGGGGAGGTGGCTCTGCTCAGAACTAGGAAATTTGGAGTGCACCTTCCTTCCTTCCTTCCTTCCTTCCTTCCTTCCTTCCTTCCTTCCTTCCTTCCTTCCTTCCTTCCTTCCTTCTTTCCCTCCCTCCCTCCCTCCCTCCCTTCCTTCCTTCTTTCCCTCCCTCCCTCCCTCCCTCCCTCCCTCCCTCCCTCCCTCCCTCCCTCTCTCCCTCCCTCCCTCCCTCCCTCCCTTCTTCCTTCTTTTCTTTTTAAAATATATATCTTTATTGATTTCAGAGAGAGGAATGGAGAGGGAGAGAGAGAAATAGAAACATCAATGATGAGAGAGTGGTCATTAATCGACTGCCTCCTGCACACCCGTGACTGGGGATTGAGCCCGCAACCCGGGCATGTGCCCTGACTGGCAATCGAACCTTGATCTCCCGGATCCTAGGTACTCAACTGGATCCTGATACTCAACTACTGAGCCACACCCAGCTGGGCCAAAAATAATCTTACAAGCAGCAATAGGAAAGCAATTAACTACCAACAAACTCCCATAAGGCTGTCAGCTGATTTCTCAATAGAAACAACTCAGGCCAGAAGAGACTGGCATGAAGTATTCAGAGCGATGAAACCAAAGGTCCTACAACCAAGACTGCTCAATCCAGTAAAGCTATCATTTAGAATAGAAAACAAAATAAGGAGCTTCCCGGATAATAAGCAAAAAACCAAAAAACCCAAACCAAAAAACATAGAGGAGTTTCCTACCACCAAGCCAGTATTACAAAAAATGTTGAAAGACCTCCTTCAAGAAGAAGACGGTTACAATGTAGGATAAGATGAAGTAGAAGGAGGAGGAGAAGCAGAAGGAGGAGCAGGAAGAGGAGGTGGAGGAGCAGGAGGAGGAGGAGATGGAGGATGAGGAGGAGGAGGAGAAAAAGAAGAAAAAATACACACATGTAAATATATATATGTAGACAGAAAGAGAGAAAGGAACATAGGTATAAAGAATAAACTAGCAATAAATAAGTACCTATTAATAATAATCTTAAAATTAACAGGATAAATGCACTAATCAATACACATAAGGTACCTGAATGGACACGAAAACATGACCCATATATACACTGTCTACAAGAGACCCACATCAGAACAAAAGATACACACAGACTGAAAGTGAAGGGATGGAAAAAATATTCTATGCCAATGGAAACAAAAAAGCTGGGATAGCAATACTTATATCAGACAAAATAGACTTCAAAACAAAAGAGACAAAGAAGGTCACTATATAATGCTAAAGGGATCAATCCAACAAGCAGATATAACACTTGTAAACATAGATGCACCTATCATAGGAGCACCTAAATGTATAAAGAAATATTGGTGAACATTAAGGGAGAGATTGAAAGCAAACAATCATACTATGTGATTTTAACACTGTACTGACATCAATGGATAGATCTTCCACACAAAAAATCAACAAGGGAACAGCGACCTTAAACGACACACTGAATCAGATGAATTTAATTGAATTTACAAAACATTTCATCCCAAAGCAGCAGAATACACATTCTTCTTAAGTGCACATGGAACATTCTTAAAGATAAACATTTTAGGATACAAAATAAGTCTTAATAAATTCAAGAACACTGAAATCATATCAAGCATCTTCTCTGACCATAGTGCTGTGAAACTAGAAATCAACTACAACCAAAAAGTAAAAAAAATTCAAACACACGGAGGCTAAATAGCATGTTATTAAGCAATAAATCGTTAACAATGAGATCAAAGAAGTAATCAAAAGTTACCTTGAAACAAATGAAAATGAACACACAACAACCCAAAATGTATGGGACACAAAGCAAATAAACAATCTAACCATACAAATAAAAGAATTAGATAAAGAACAAGAAAAGCCCAGAGATTAAGTAGAAGGAAGGATATAATAAATATCAGAGAGAACATCAACAACATAGAAACTAAAAACAAAAACAAAAAAACAAAAACCAAAACAACAACAACAACAACAAAACCAATACAAAAGAGCAATGAAACCAAGAACTGGTTGTTTGAAAAGATAAACAAGATTGATGAACCTTTAACCAGAAAAGTTAAAAGAAGAGGACCCAAATACAAAATCTCAGAAATGAAAGAGGAGAAATAACTGACACCACATAAATAAAAAGGATAGTAAGAAAATACTATGAACAACTATATGCCAACAAATTGGACAACCTGGCCGAAATGGATAAATTTCTAGAAACATACAATCTTCCAAAACTGAATCTTGAAGAATCACAAAACCTGAATAGGCCAATTACAATTAATGAAATAGAAGCAGTAATAAAAAAAAACTCCCAGAAAACAAAAGTCTTCGGCCAGCTTCCAGGTAAATCCTTCTCAAACTATTCCAAAAAATTCAATAGAAGGGAAGACTTCCAAGCTCTTTTTACGAAGCCAGCATTATCCTATTTCCAAAATCAGATAAAAATGCTACAAAGAAAGAAATTATAGGCCAAGATCCCTGATGAACATAGATGCTAAAATCCCCAACAAAATATTAGCAAATTGGATCCAGCTACATATTAAAAAGATCATGCACCATGATCAAGTGGGATTTATTCCAGGATGCAAGGTTGGTACAATATTCACAAATCAATAAATGTGCTACATCACTTAAACAAATTGAAAGATAAAAATCACATGATATTATCAATAGATACAGAAAAAGCATTCAATAAAATCCAGCACCCGTTTCTGATAAAAACTCTCAGCAAAATGGAAATAGAGGGAACATACCTGAACATAATAAAGGCAATATAAGACAAACCTACAGCCAACATCATACACATGGGCAAAAACTAAAAGCACTTCCCCTATGAACAGGAACAAGACAGAGGTGTCCACTTTCACCAACCGTATACACCACAGTACTGGAAGTCCTAGCCACAGCAGTCAGACAAGAAGAAGATATAATAGGCATCTAAATTGGAAAGGAGGAAGTAAAACTGTCATTTTTTGCAGTTGACATGATATTGTATATAGAAAACCCTAAAAAACTGTGAGATCTGATAAATGAATTCGGCAACGTAGCAGCATACAAAATTAATATTCAGAAATTGGTGCCATTCTTTTTTTTTTTTTCTTTAATATGTCTTTACTGATTTCAGAGAGAGGAAGGGAGAGGGAGAGAGAGATAGAAACATCAATGATGAGAGAGTCACTGATGGGCTGCCTCCTGCAAGCCCCCTGCTGGGGATGGAGCCCAAAACCCGGGCATGTGCCCTGACCAGGAATTGAACCGCTGTCTCCTAGATCATTGGTTGATGCTCAACCACTGAGCTGCACTGGCCAGGCATCATGCCATTCTTATACACCAATAATGAACTATCAGAAAGAGAAATTAAGAAAATCCCATTCATTATTGCAATAAAAAATGTAAGATTCCTAGGAATAAATTTAACCACAGAAGTAGAAGAGCTGTACTTGGAAAATTATAGGATATTGAAGAAGAAATTGAGGAAGTATATACTATGTTCATGGATTGGAAGAATTAACATCATTAACATGTCCATACTACCCAAAGCATTCTATAGATTCAATGCAATTCCTGTTAAAATATTAATGGCATATTTCACAGATCTAGAACAAATATTCCAAAAATTTATATGGAACCAAAAAGACCCTGAATAGGCTCAACAATCTTCTGAAAGAAGAACAAAGTTGGAGGAATCACACTATCTGATACAAGGCCACTGTAATCAAAACAGCATGGTGCTGGCATTTGAACTGGCATATAGATCCATGGAACAGGACAGAAAGCCCATAAATAAACCCATGTCTTAGTGGTCAATTAATATTTGACAAAGGAGGCAAGAGCATACAATAGAGTAAAGACAGTCTCTTCAATAAATGGTGCTGGGAAAATTGGACAGGTACACAGAATAAAAGGAAACTGGACCACCAACTTTCACTGTACACAAGAATAAACTAAAAATGGATAAAATACTTAAATGTAAGTCACAAAACCATAAAAATCCCAGAAGAAAACATAGGCTGTAAAATCTCAGATATCTCTTGTAGCAATATTTTTGCTGATATATCTTCTTGGGTAAGGGAAACAATGGAAAAAATAAACAAATGGGACTACATCAATCTAAAATGTTTTTGCACAACAAAGGAAACCATCAACAAATGAAAAGTGAACCCACTGAGTGAGAGAATATATTTGACAATGATACATCTGATAAGGGGTTAATATTAAAAATATATAAAGAACTTAAACAACTCAACACCAGGAAGACAAACAACCCAATTAAAATATGGGCAAAGGTGACCTGGCCAGTGTTGTTCAGTTGGTACGAGTGTCATCTGGTGCACCCAAAGGTGGCAGGTTCAATTTCCGGTCAGGGTACATACTAGGGTTGCGGGTTTAATCCCCAGTCTGGGCGCATATGAGAGGCAACCGATCCACGTTTCCCTCTTTCTCTCTCTCTCTCTCTCTCTCTGCCCCCCTCCCTCCCACTCTCTCTGAAAATCAATGGAAAAAAATATCCTTGCGTGAGGATTAACCAAAAACAAACAAACAAACACAATGAAATATCACCTCACACCTGTAAGAATGGCTATCATCAATAAATCAACAAACGACAAGTGCAAGCAAGGATGTGGAGAAAAGGGAACCCTAGTATACTGTTGGTGGGAATGCAGATTGTGCAGCCATTGCAGAAAACAGTATGGAGTGTCCTCAAGAAATTAAAAATGTTCCCTGACTGGCGTGGTTCAGTTAGTTGGGTGTGGTCCAGTGCACCAAAGGGTTGCCAGTTCGATTCCTGGTCAGGCCACCAATAGGAAAAAATAAAAAATTAAAAATGGAGCTGCTTTTTGACCCGGTGATTCCACTTCTGGGAATATATCCTAAGAAGCCTGAAACACTAATTCAAAAGAATATATTCACCCCTATGTTCATAGCAGTATTATTTACAATAGCCAAGACCTGGAAACAGCCCAAGTGCCTATCAGTAGATGAGTGGATTAAAAAATCTGTGGTACATTTACACCATGGAAAGCTACTTGGCTGTAAAAAAAAAGGAAATCTTACTTTTTGCAACAGCGTGGATGGACCTGTACATTATAATGGTAAGTGAAATAAGCCAGTCAGAGAAAGGCAAATGCCATATAATATCAGTTATATGTGGAATGTAATGAAGAGGAAAATAAATTGATGAACAAAATTGAAACAGATGCATGGATGCGTGGAACAGGCTGACAGCTGTCAGAGGGGAGGGGGCTGGGGTACTGGATGAAAGAAGTTGAAGGGATTAAGCAACCCCCTATATATACACATACATACACATATGTGTGTGTATACATATATACACACACACACAGACTCAGACAACAGTGTGATGATGATAGCCAGAGGGAAAGGGGGTGGGGAGTAGGTGGAGGTGGGCAAATGGGGGAAAGTAGGGGCAGAAGGAGACTTTGTTCGGGGTGACGGTCGCAGGATGCACTGTGCAGATGATGTTTTATTGAGTTGTACACTTGAAACCTGCGTAGTTTTGTGACCCAGTGTCACCCCAATAATTTCAATAAAAACGTAAGAGATAAGTAAACAGGTTGAGAAAATTAAGGAATCTGCCCAAGGTTCCACAGATAGTAAGTGGTGAAGCCAGGACTCTAATTTAGCACTCTATCTTGTTTTCTGGATAGATGAAGAAATAGAACTTTTGGAACAGTGTGAATTTATGAACTTGAGCAAGTCCCCTTTCCATGGGCTTTAGTTTCTTTTTTTCTTTTTTTAAAAATATATCTTTATTGATTTCAGAGAGAGGAAAGGAGAGGGAGAGAGAGATAGAAACATCAGTGATGAGAGAGTCATTGAACAGCTGCAGCCCGCAACCCGGGCATGTGCCCTGACTGGGAATCGAACCCCGATCGCCTGGATCCTAGGTCGACGCTCAACCGCTGAGCCACGCCCGGCCAGGGGGGCTTTAGTTTCTTTATGTTCCCTTGTATCGTGACATTTCATCATTTCTTTTTAAGTTTTGGTGATTTGCAAGTAAAAAATAATAGGATTTTCATCCTAAAAAATTCAAACATTGTACATTAACTTTATCCTTTAACAGAAGGTAACTATGATTGATGGGTTTGTTTCTTGAAGCCCTTAATATACACCTACATATAGTATTATTTTTCACAAATGTGAGCATATTGTATTTTTCTGCAATTTGTTTTATTAACTTATAGCCTTTCCATATTAGTACTTATAGATCTTTCATTTTTTTAAAACCACCGAATAGTATTTCTTAGAATGGCAATTCCATTGTTTATTCAATCATCCTTCTATTAATAGCCATTTAAGGTGTTTTCAACTCCCCTGGCAAAAAATGCTGTACTAGAAAGCTTTGTCCATGCCTCTTTTGGAAATTGCTTCTGAAGGATACATTCTGTTTTAATTTACCTATGTGTAAGGCTATTATGATTACAGAGCTTTCTAAATCATTACTTATAATTCAAGTAGAGTACATCGGAATTCTTCCATTGTTAAATGACATATTGATAAATATATTATGATATTAGAGGCCTGAATTCTAAGTACACATTCTTGAAACCAAATCATATGTGTAAGCCCAGTAATATTGGAATATTCCTTACATATAATATAGAGGTGAATCACATTAATTTGCAATTCCTAACTTATTAACTATTTGTGATTCACTTTTTAGTAAACTGATACTCTTTTCGGTAACATATCCATAGGGTGCCTTACTTAATCAGTGTTTTATTCTGAGAATGATCTTAACAGTTTGTTTGGGTTAATTAATTGAACAGGTAATTTTGAGAACCTGCATGTAGTCAGTACCACCCTGGGCACTGGGGGATACGGAGGCAAATAAAACACAAAAATTATTACCCTCGGGGAGTTTTTATGCTACATTGGGAATAAATAATAAAAAGTAAACAATCAAATTTTGAGAAAAATGAAGCAGGTTAGCGGGGTGGAGAACTTGAGGGGCGGGCGTGGCTCTGCGCAGGGCGCGGGCTGGCCGCCCTCCGACGGCACGAGCGGCGGGAGGCGGGAGCGCGCCGCGCGCAGGGCCCCGAGGCCCGCGGGCCGGCGCGCTTTGCCCTCTGCTCTAACCACAAATGCTTCATTCCGGTCCTCAGTCCACCAAACCCTGCAGCTTGAACTGCAATGACATTATCATCTTTATTTTTTAAAACCTGTGATACCTTTGGACTGGCCTGAACGGCCGGCCGTTCTCTCCGCCCAGCGGGCCCACCGCGCAGCGGGCGCGGGCTCCACCTCGCCCCCCGGCCTCCCCGCGCCTTCCGGGCCTTTACTCCCCAAGGCATTGTTCGCCGCGGTCTGTAAAGATCTTTCCACAGCCCGCCCGGGTTCAGTCAGGAACGTACCGAGGGGGCCGGGCCCGTCCCGTCCCGTCGTGTCCCGTCCCGTCCCGTCGTGTCCCGTCCCGTCCCGTCGTGCCCCGTCCCGTCCCGTCCCGTCCCGTCGTGTCCCGTCCCGTCCCGTCGTGCCCCGTCCCGTCCCGTCCCGTCGTGTCCCGTCCCGTCGTGTCCCGTCCCGTCCCGTCCCGTCCTGTCCCGTCCCGTCGTGTCCCGTCCTGTCCCGTCGTGCCCCGTCCCGTCCCGTCCCGTCCCGTCGTGTCCCGTCCCGTCCCGTCCCGTCCCGTCGTGTCCCGTCCTGTCCCGTCCCGTCCCGTCCTGTCCCGTCGTGTCCTGTCCCGTCCCGTCCCGTCCCGTCCCGTCGTGTCCCGTCCTGTCCCGTCCCGTCCCGTCGTGTCCCGTCCCGTCCCGTCCCGTCGTGTCCCGTCGTGTCCCGTCCCCTCCCGTCGTGTCCCGTCGTGTCCTGTCCCGTCGCACAGGCGGCCGCCTGCCCTGAAGCACAGCCGGTGTGCACTGGGTGGGCCGGAAGTAAGATTTTGAAGAATTCGTCTAAAAACTGTAAAACATTTTATTTAATAAACCTGCAATGTTGCTTACCCGCTGAAATGACATACTGGCTATAGTGGAATAAAGTTTGTTATTACTGAGTTTCACTTGTTTTCATTTTTCAAAACGTGGCTACCAGAAAACGTAAAACTAGACGCGCCGCCCGCGCCCTGCTTGTCCGGGTGGCGCGGGGCCGCCCGGCGCGTTCCCCGCGGGGCGCAGCCGTCCTCCAGGCCGCGCCGGCGCCGGGCCGAGGCCGAGGGGAGCCTGCGGGCGCCCGGCCCAGGGCTTCCGGGGCCGCGGCGGGGCGGGGCCGCGGGGAACCGCCCGCCCGCCGCCTGCCGCCCGCAGCCCCGGGAGGCCCCGCACTTCCCACCGCCAGCGGCCAGGGGGCGGCCGCGGGCCGGCCGGCCGGCCAATGGCGGGAGCGGGGGCGGGGCCTGCGGGCGCCCCCCGCGCCGCCCGCCGAGGAGCCGGCAGCCGGGAGGCGCGGGCCTGGGCGCGGGAGGAGGGGCCGCGGCGGGCGGGGCCTGGGCGGCTGGAGCCTGCGCGCTGGGGAGCCCGGCGCCTCCGCGAGCAGGGCGCCCGCCGCGCCGCCCCCGCGCAGCCCGGTCTTTGTCCGCCGACCCCGCGCCCGCCCCCCGCCGGCCGGGGCCGCGCCCAGCCGCCCCTGCGCCGCGCTGGCGTCGTCCTCGTCCCCTTCGCCGCCCCCCGCGCGCGGCCGGGCCTTGCCCCCCGCGGGGGCCCGGCCCGAGCCCGAGAGCGAGGCCATGGACGCGGAGCTGGTGGTCACGCCGCCGGGCTGCACGCACCTGGGCGGCTTCAAGGTGGACAACTGGAAGCAGAACCTGCGGGCCATTTACCAGTGCTTCGTGTGGAGCGGCACGGCCGAGGCCCGCCGGCGCAAGGTGAGGCCGCGGGGCCCAGCGGCGCGGGCGGGAGCGGGGCTGGCCGGCCTCCCGGGCTCCTCCCGGGCCGCGCCCCTCCTCGCTCGTCCCCCCCGCCCCGCCGCGGGTCTCCCTCGCGTGGAGCCCGGGCGCGGGGGGCGCGGCAGGGCCTCGGAGGGCGCCTGGGTGCGGGGCGGACGGGGCAGGCCCGGGAAGGGGCGTCTTCTCTCCCACGTCGGCCGCGGACGCCTGGCCCCAGGGAGGCGGGTCTCCGACGTTCCAGAGCGGGCCCCTGCGAGGAATCCTCCAGGCGTGGGAGGGTTCGGGCTCGGGCTCGGGCGCCCTGAGGGAAAACGAGACAAAAGACGACCGCGCGACGGCCGCCGTCTGGGTGCGCGGCGCCCCCGAGGGTGGGGTCCTGCCGCGCGCGGCCCAGGCCGCGAGCCCGGGTCTGCGGCTACCGGCGGAGGAAGGGGCCTGTTTTTTAACTATTCCAGGTTCGGGCGCGATTGGAGGTGGGGAGCGGGGTGGGCGTTTGGAAATGCGGCGAGACCTGCGGCCTTCAGGCCGCGTCGCCGTCGGCGCGAGCACGGAGCTGGGAGGAGCGCTTGGGCGATGGAGGAGAGGGCTTCCCGGAAAAGGTCAGTCTGACGGGAAGGTGGAAACCGGACCTTCCGCGAGCACGTAGCAAGAAACTGATCACCTCCACTAGACACTGAGGGAATAATAATTAGTGGTGTGTTATGTTCAGATACACGTCCCTTCTAAGTGATTAGGGTGTTAATCATTAGGAAATCAGGAAATAACGGTACTCTTTTATCCGAATAAGTTTTCGTTTTTACAATGAAATTGGTTGCCTCCTGCACGCACCCTGACTGGTGCTGGGATCAAACCTGTAACCCAGGTACGCACCCTTGACTGCGAATGAAAACCAAGACCCTTCGATTGCTGGGCCAGTGCTCTAACCGCTGAGACACATGGGCCGGGACATGTTTTTATTGGTTATTAGAGAGAGAGGACATGTGTGTGCGGAGAGAGAGAGAAACATCAGTACCCTTCCTTCTGGATGGAATCCACAACCTAGTATGTGCCATGATCCAGAACTGAACCTGCAACCTTTGGGTGTGTATGGGAGGATGCCTCCAATCAGCTGAGCCACCTAACTAGGGCTGGAATTGTTTTTTTAAAAGTGTTAGTTGCTTAGTTTGAAGAAACAACTTGGTGGTGATAAATATTTCAAAAATTAAGATTTGTCAGTGCTGCAGTACTTTATGGTAGTATACCAGCTGTGAACCATAGTGTCCATCAGTTTTCTGAATTTTAGGGGGATTTTTTCCTTGCATCTGTTTGGGTCCAGTGTGACCAAGTTTCTAGCACTCTAGTGGTCCAGTCAGAAAGAGTTGGTTTCAGAAACCCTGATGATTAACAGTGTTATAGTTTGACAGTTTGCATAAAATTCTCAGCAGATCTATAAGTTTAGTACATTTAAAATATATATATATCATTATTGATTTCAGAGAGAGGAAAGCAAAGGGAGAGAGAGAGATAGAAACATCAATGATGAATTGAGTCATTGGTCGGCTGCCTCCTGCACTACCCCAACTTGCAACCCGGGCACATGCCCTGACCGGGAATCGAACCTGGATCACCTGGATCCTAGGTCAGTGCTCAACCACTGAGCCACGCCTGACCGGGCCATTTTTCTTTTAAATGATATGGTTTCCTATAAAAAAATGACAATTTATGTTATAATCTTTGTAAATAAATAAAGGTTCCTTGTGAATTTGACACTCGGCTACAATGTAACTACAGAAATGAACCCCTGGATGAACAGGAGTTAAAACGTGTCTAGGTAGAGGTGGATTATGGTTTTTGCGTGTGTGTGTGTGTGTGTGTGTGTGTGTGTGTGTTTTAAAAATATGTTTTTATTGATTTCATTTTATTTTTAAAATATATCTTTAATGATTTCAGAGAGAGGAAAGGAGAGGGAGAGAGAGAGAGAGAGAGAAACATCAATGATGAGAGAGTCATTGATTGGCTGTCTCCTGCAGGCTCCCGACTGGGGATGGAGCCCGCAACCCCGGCATGTGCTCTCACCCGGAATCGAACCCTATAGCTAGGTTGACGCTCAACAGCTAAGCCACGCCCGGCTGGACTCATTTTATTTTTTAAATTTATCTCTATTGAAAGTATTACAGATGTCCCCTTCCCCCCCCCCATTGATCCCCTCCACCTGGCATCAACCCCACCACCAGGCCTTTCCCATAGCAATGTCTGTGCCGATAGGTTATGCATATAAGCATATAAGTTCTTTGATTAATCTCTTCCCACCCACTCCCCCACCCGTGCCTTCCCTCCATTGAGATCCCTCAGTCTGTACTGTGCTTCTATGTCTCTGGATCTATTTTGTGTTCATCAGTTTATTTTGCTCGTTATATTCCACATATGAATGAGATCATGTGGTACTTGTGTTTCTCTGACTGGCTTATTTAACTTAGCTTAATACTCTCCAGTTCCCTCCATGCTGTCCCAAAGGGTAGGAGATCCTTTTTTACAGCTGCATAATATTCCTTGGTGTAAATGTCCCACAGCTTTTTTATCCACTCATCTACTGATGGGCACTTGGGCTGTTTCCAGATCTTAGCTGTTCTAAATTGTGCTGCTATGAACAGGGGTGCTTAACTTCTTTCTGATTGGTGTTTAGGGTTCCTTAGGATATATTCCTAGAAGTGGAATCACTGGGTCAAATGGCAGTTCAGTTTTTAATTTTTTGAGGAAACTCCATACTGCTTTCCATAGTGGCTGCACCAGTCTGCATTCCCACCAACAGTGTACTAGGGTGCCCTTTTCTCCACACCCTCACTAGCACTTGTTGTTTGTTGATTTGTTGATGGAGACATTCTGACAGGTGTGAGGTGATACCTCATTGTAGTTTTAATTTGCATCACTCTGATGATTAGTGAAGTTGAGCATGTTTTCTATGTCTCTTTCCCATCTGTGTATCCTCCTTGGAGAAGTCTGTTTAGGTCCATTGCCCATTTTTTAATTGGATGGTTTGTCTTTTGTTAAGTTGTATAAGTTCCTTATATGTTTTGGATATTAACCCTTTATCAGATGTGTCATTGGTAAATATGTTCTCCCATACAGTGGGCTCCCTTTTTCGTATTGTTGATGGTTTATTTTGCTGAGCAGACGCTTTTTATTTTGATGCAGTCCCGTTTTGTTTATTTTCTCATTTGTTTCTCTTGCCCTTTGAGATATATTGGCAAACATATTGCTAAGAGAGATACCTGAGATTTTGCAGCTTATGTTTTCTTCTAGGATTTTTATGGTTTCACATCTTACATTTAAGTCGTTTATCCATTTTGAGTTTATTTTTGTGTATGGTGTAAGTTGGTGGTCTAGTTTCATTTTTTTGCATGTACCTGTCCAATTTTCCCAGCACCATTTATTGAAGAGACTGTCTTTACTCCATTGTATGTTCTTGCCTCCTTTGTCAAATATTGAGAGTAATGGCTTGGGTCAGTTTCTGGGTTCTCTGTCCTGTTCCACTGATCTATATGCCTATTCTTGTGCCAGTTTTGATTACAGTGCATTTGTAGTATCACTTGATATCTGGTATTGTGATCCCTTCAACATTTTTCTTCCTTCTCAAGATTGCTGCAGCTATTTGGGGGCTTTTTTGATTCCATATAAATGTTTGAAGTATTTGTTCTAGATCTGTGAAATATGCTTTTGGTATTGTAATAGGGATTGCATTGAATCTATAGATTACTTTGGGTAGTATGGACATTTTAATGATGTTAATTCTTCCAATCCATGAACACGGTATATTCTTCCACTTGTTTATATCTTCCTCTTATTTCTTTTTGCAATGTTCTGTAGTTTTCCCAGTACAAGTATCTTAATTTTTTTGTTGCAGTGTAAATGGGGTGGTTTTTTTAACTTCACTTTCTGAGAATATTATTGGTGTATAAACACGCCATCGATTTCTGGGTGTTAATTTTGTATCCAGCTATCTTTCTGAATTCAGTTATTTAATCTAGTAGTTTTTTGGTGGAGTCTTTAGGATTTTCTATGTACAATATCATGTCATCTGCAAGGAATGAGTTTTACTTCCTCCTTTCCAATTTGTGTGCCTTTTATATTTTCTTCTTGTCTGATTGCTGTGGCTAGGACTTCCAGTACTGTGGTGTATATGATTGGTGGAAGTGGACACCCCTGCCTTGTTCCTGTTCATAGGGGAAGTGCTTTTAGTTTTTGCCCATTGAGTATGATGTTGGCTGTAGGTTTGTCCTATATGGCCTTTATTACGTTGAGGTATGATACCTCTATTCCCACTTTGTTGAGAGTTTTTATCAAAAATGGATGCTGGATTTTCTCAAATGCTTTTTCTGCATCTATTGATATGATCATGTGATTTTTGTCTTACAATTTGTTTATATGGTGTATCACATGTATTAACTTGTGGATATTTTACCAGCCTTGCATTCCTGGAATAAGTCCCACGTGGTCATAGTGTATGGTCTTTTTTAATATATTGCTGGATCTGATTTGGTAATATTTTGTTGAGGATTTTAGCATCTTTGTTCATCTGCAGTATTGGCCTGTAATTCTCTTTTTTTGTAGTGTCTTTATCTGGTTTTGGAATTGGCTAATGCTGGCCTTGTAAAAAGAGCTTGGAAGTGTTCCTTTCTCTTGTTTTTTCTGGGAATAGTTTGAATAGGATAGGTGTTAATTCTTCTTTGAATGTTTGGTAAAACTCCCCTGTGAAGCCATCTGGACCATGGCTTTTCTGTGCTGGGAGGTTTTTTTATTACTGCATCAGCTTCATCAGTAGTTATTGGCCTATTCAGGTTTTCTGACTCTTCCTGATTGAGTTTGGAAGGTTGTATTTTTCTAGGAATTTGTCCATTTCATCCAGGTTGTCTAACTTGGTGGTATCTAGTTGTTCGTAGTATTTTCTTACAACCCTTTGTTTTTCTATTGGGTCACTTGTTACTTCAGCTCTTTTGCTTCTGATTCTGTTTATTTAGGTCCTCTCTCTCTGTTTCTTGATGAGTCTGGCTAAAGGTTCATCAATCTTGTTTATCTTTTCAGAGAACCAGCTCTTGGTTTCATTGATCTTTTGTATTTTTTTTTTTTTAGTCTCTATGTCATTTACTTTTGCTCTGATCGTTATTATTTCCTTTCTTCTACTTAATCTGTGGTTTTCTTTTCTCTTTCTAAGTCTTTAAGTTGTAGGGTTAGAGAGTCTATTAGAAGTTTTTCTTTTTTTTGAGGTAGACCTGTAGTGCAATGAACTTCCCTCTCACGACTTTCATTGTGCCCCATAGATTTGGGGTTGTGTGTTCATTTTCATTTGTTTCCAGGAAGTTTTTGATTACTTCCTTGATGGCATTGCTAACTCATTCATTGTTTAAAAACATGCTATTTAGTCTCCATGTCTTTGAATGGATTTTAGTGTTTTTACTGTAGTTGATTTCTAATTTCATGCCATTGTGGTCTAAGAAGATGCTTGGTATGATATCAGTCTTTTTGAACTTGTAAAGAGTTGTTTTGTGCCCTAACATGTGGTCTGTCTTTGAGAATGTCCCATGTACAATTGAGAAGAATGTATATTTTGTAGCTTTGGGGTAGAATGTTCTGTAAATGTCAATTAAATGCATCTGATCTAGTGTGCCATGTAGGGTCACTGTGTTCTTGTTGATTTTTGTCTGGAAGACCCAGCCAGTGAAGTCTTTGAGGTGTTCAAGTCCTCTACTATGACTGTGTTGCTGTCGATGTCTCAAAGTCTTCCAGAAGTTTTTTTGTAAATTTAGGTGTTCCTATATTGGGTTCATATATGTTTATCAGGGTTATATCCTTTTGTTGGATGATTCTGTTAGAATTACCTGGTGACCTTTCTTGTTTCTCATTATGGTCTTCATTTTGAAGTCTATTTTGTCAGATATGGGGATTGCTAACCCAGCTTTTTTTTTCATTTCTATTTGCATGGAATTTTATTTTCCCATCACTTAACTCTCGTCCTGTGTGAGTATTTTGTTCTGATGTGGGTTTCCTGTAGACAGCATATATTTGGTTCATGTTTTCTTATCCACTTAGGCAACCTATGTCTTTCTATTGGAGCGGTTACTCCATTTTCATTTGAAGTTATTGATACATACTTATCTATTGCCATTTTAAATCTTTACTCCTATGTTTCTCTTTTTCTCCTTTTCTACTTCTAATTACAGCAGTCCCTTTAAGATTTCATGCAATGCTGGTTTGGTGGTGATAAACTCCTTTAGCCTTTTTTTTGTTTGGGAAGCTCTTTATTTCACTATCTGTCTTGAATGATAGCCTTACTGGATAGAGTAGTCTTGTTTTCAAATCCTTGTTTTGCATTACCTTGAATACTTCATGCCATTCCCTTCTGGCCTGTAGAGTTTCTGATGAGAAGTCAGCTGACAGCCTTATGGGAGCTCCTTTGTAGGTGACAGATTGCTTTTTCTCTTGCTGCCTTTAAGATCCTCTCTTTGTCTTTAACCTCTGGCATTTTAATTATGATGTGTCTTGGTGAGGGCCTCTTTGGGTTCCTCTTGTTTGGGACCTTCTGTGCCTCCTGGACTTGTAAGTCTATTTCTTTCCCCAGGTAGGGGAAGTTTTCTGTCATTTTTTTCAAATGGGTTTTCAATTTCTTGCTCTCTTTCTTCTCCTTCTGGCATCCCAATAATACAAACGTGGGCCTCTTGAAGTTGTCCCGGAGGCTCCTTATACTATCTTCATATTTCTGGATTCCTTTTTCTTTCTGCTCTTCTGGTTGGGTGTTTTTGTTTCCTCATGTTCCAAACTGCTGATTTGATTCTCAGCGTCCTCTACTCTACTGTTGATTCCCTGTAAATAATTCTTCATTTCAGCTCATGTAGCCTTCATTTCAAATTGGTACTTTATTACGTTATCGATTTTCTCAGTTGTTTTCGTAATAATATGTTTGACCATCCTTATAAACAAAATTCTGAACTCTGTATCTGTTAGCTTGTTTGGATCTATTTTATTTAGTTCCTCCTCTAGAGATTTCTTCTGTTCTTTCCTTTGTGACATGTTTCTCTGCCTCCACATTTTGGCTGCTTCCAGGTGTTTGTTTCTATGTATTAGGTAGAGTTGCTATGTCTTCTGGGACTTGTAGAGTGGCTTTGTGTAGTAAGGTGTCCTGTAGGGTCCAATGGCTCAGCCTCCGCAGTCACCTGAGCTGGGCCTTCTAGGTGCTCCTCTGTGTGGGCTGTGTGCACTGTCCTGTTGTAGTTGGGCCTTGGTTGCTGTTGGTGTGACTGGGAGGAATTGACCCCCAGGCCAGTCGGCTGTGAGGACCAGCTGCAACTACAGCCAGAGAGCTGCTGTGCTGGAGACACCCCTATGGAGCAGGATTTACTTCAGTGGAGCTTTGATGTTCACCAGGTGCACCCCTTGAGTGTGGTAGGGTTATAATCCAGCGTGGTCGAGTCTGACCACCAGGTGCACTGTCTCTGGCGCCTCCCAGAAGGTGCAAAGTCAGCCTCTGCCAGTACCTTGCCCAGGGCCACCCAGCATGAGCTACACAGCAAACCATAGTTGGCTGCTACTTGTGCTGGGGTTGGTGGTGCCCAGGAGAGGCCAAGCTCTGAACCAATGCAGGCTGCTGCTAGTGCCAGGCCTGGAGCTACTTATCAAGATGTATGGGGCATGCTGCTGCTTGTTTGGGAGATTTTAGTAAAGTCCTAAGCATGAGGCTTGAGAGGCCACTTGCATAGAAAAGCCACTGGAAATGGCTTGGATGAGCTTGCAGGTAGGGAGGGGTGGGGCCTTTGGGAATCACCAGGGTGTGGGAAAGGTGTGAGTCAGATGCTGAAGATTCCAATATGGCACCTGCCTGTTTACCCGGGGGGGCGGGCGAGGGCTCGCCAAAAGAGCAATGGTCTCTGACAGATCTTCTGTCTGGGAGAAAGCTGCCCCTCCACCTCGCACCCCAATTTCAGGCATGTTAGTTCCTCCCCAGATGTCCCAGGTTCCTTTTAAGCTGCTGTCTGGCACTGGAGCTTAGGGAGCGCGTCTGAGTGAGTCCATGCATGGGCCCTTTAAGCGGAGCTGCCCGGACTCCCGCAGCCTCTGTGACCCTCAGCAACACTCCCCACTGGTTTTTATAGCTCAGAGCTGTTGTGACCTTTCTTCCCGGCCCTGGAGTCCTGGGTTGGCAGGCCTGATGTGGGGCTGGCACCCCTGACTCCTCCGGGAAGCCTCCATAGCCAAGATATCCCTCCCGGGTTTAAACTGTGGCACCGGGTGTCTGCCCACGACCTTGTCTTTGCAATTCAGCCCGGATCTGCCCGTCGTTGCTCCTTTAGTTCCCTCTTTGCAGGGCTTCTGTTCAGCTAGATTTCAGGAGGTTCTGAGTGATGGTTGTTTTGTATTTTAGTTGTAATTTTGATGTGGTTGTGGGAGGTGGCGGGTACAGCTATTATCCTACACCACCACCTGGTTTCCTCTGTGGATTCTTTTTGCTTTGTGCCTCCTGAACTTGTGTGACTTTTTCCTTTATTAGGTTGGGGAAGTTTTTTGCCATTATTTCTTCAAACAAATTCTCTAGCCTTTGCTTATTCTCTTCCCCCTCTGGCACTCCTATGATTTGAATATTGTTACGTTCCAGGTCTCACAGCTCCCTCAGTCTGTCCTGTTTTTTATTGGTTTTTCTTTTTTTTTTTGATCACTGATTGATTTTTTTCTACCCTGTCTTCGAATTCCCTGATCTGAACCTCAGCTTCCTCTAATCTGCTGAAAATTCCTTCGAATGTATTACTTATTTCTGCTATGTTATTCTTCATTTTTGACTGGTCATTTTTCATAGTTTCCATATCTTTTCTCATGCTGTTGAGCATCCTTACAATCAGTATTCTGAACTCTATATCTGATAGATTGTGTATCTCCATTTTATTTAGCTCTTTACCTGGAACATTCTCTTGTTCTTCATTTGGGGCTTGTTTTTTTGTCTCTCCATTTTGGCTTCCTGTTTGGGTTTGTTTTTACGTATTAGATAGATCTGCTAGGATTCTTAGTCTCTTTAGAGGGCCTGTGGTGCAGCCCAGTGTCAGATGCTGTTTGTGACTGGCCTTGAGTACAATGTTTGGAGCTATCAACAACTCACGCCTTGAAATCCCCTGTTTGGGCTAGTGCATTTGGACAAGACCAAGATGCACACTCAGGTTATGGTTTTGTATCCACATTTTGATTCATCTTTTGGTAGGCGGAGAGTGAGAAGAACATAGTCAGATTTGATAACTTTCTGCCTTCTTTAGGCTTGAGTTGCACTATGGGATGTGAAAGTGTTTCCATGATTTAGGACTCAGTGCTATCACAGTGACCTGTCTGCATTTTTTGGTGTGTGTTAAATATAACAAGTGTTTCGCCACTTAAGGTAAAGTTTGTGTGTGAAGATAGACACTAGGAGTAAATACGTAAGGGATTTTCAGTTCTGTTTGTTAGTATGACTTAACATGGTCTATATTATGTTTTGAATGTATAGGCATTTGGAATACAGATAATGTGTTTTTTAAGTTGTCATTTTTTTGAACCATTCTGTGACTAAAATTTTACAGCAACTTGTCAAAACACAGCCTTTTTTCATCCTCACCCAAGGCTATTTTTCCATTGCTTTCCAGAGAGAGAGGGAAACATCAATACGAGGTAAAGACATCGACTGGTTGCCTCTCGCATGCTCCCTGACCAGGGCCAGGGATTGATCCTGCCACCGAGGTTTGTGTCCTTGGCTAGAATCAAAGCTAGGACCCTTCAGTCCACAGGCTCTTGCCCCTGGTTTTTATCTTGAGGAATTGAAATCATAATTGTTAAAAGGCCATTTAAACAGTATTTGTCACATAGATGTCCAATGAAAATCTCTACACATAGGATAATTTTAGCCTAAACACACATGATGGAATACATAGATAATTCTAGTTGCTCAGATGTTGGTAAGTTTTACTAAGGAAGCTTAAAATTGGTGAATCCATGTTCTTTTAAAAAATAATTACAGAAATGATAATATTATTCTTGTCAGTGTGTAATAATAAAGTACCTTAAAGACTTATAGAAGGTGAGTCTTTCATGGCCCCAGAAAAACCACTATTAAGATCTATTTGCTGCCTGGCTCTTATAGATTTTTTTAGAATTGCAAGTATGTGTGTACATAAAGAACAAAGTTACATGTTTTTGTTTTTATTGTTGTAAGTGTACGTGCTGTGTATATTGTTTCCTTTTCTCAGTGGTTGCCTGTGCTTATAGATCTCACTTATTATTTTCTTTTTGTTAACCCTCACCCAAGCATATGTTTTATGGATTTTTAGAGAGAATGGAATGGAGGGAGGGAGGGGGAGAGAGAGAGAGAAAAGCATTGATGTGAGAGAGACACATCGATTGGTTGCTTCCTGCACATGTCCCTGCCAGGGTCAGGATCGAACCCGAAAACCAGGTACATACCCTTGACTGGGACTCAGTCCTGTGACCCTTCAGTGCCCAGGCCGACACTCTAAGCACTGAGTGAATCTGACCAGGGCTCACTTACTCTTTTCAACTGTGCCGTTAACAGTCCATTGAATGGTAACAGCATTGTGTACTTTTCCTTCCATTCTGTTTTATGGATAGGTGTATATATGTTATATATACATGTTTATGTATACACACACACACACAAAGATATATATGCTTTCAACGTGGAGAATTGAAGAATTTTAAGAATTTGTAAAACTTAATCGTAGAATCATATAGAGAAGGAATAGTCGTCTTAGGCAATTAACTGTGTGTGTTTTGGTTTGCCATGGGGTTGAAATGTGATTGTCTACTTGACATCAAACCTGAGATGCATTTAAGAAGTGCAGTTTTATGTATAGGAAAGAATGGTCAGCAGGGAAGGTAGCTAAAATGAGAGAAATAAAAAGTTCAATGTAAAAGATGAAAGTTTAAGGTAGTATAGTTTCATAGAGTATGTGTAATGCCATAACTTCCATTTTGTACCTTTTCAAAGTGTCAGTATAGATTATCAGTTTTGGACACTTGCTTAAGAAGAGAGTAGCTTTTGTGGTCAGTGTTTAGAGGAGTGGTGTCAGGCCTTGGGCTGGGTTTTGGAAAGGGAGATTGTTTCAGTTGAAAAATGGTCTTGTATTATTTATCTTTAGTCAGTGGTAGTTTGCCATGTGTTTTAGAAAATAATTTACTCTAGATTCCACTCCTAGGAATGTATCCTAAGAATCCTGAACCATTAATCAGAAAGAATATAGGCACCCCTATGTTCACAGAAGCACAATTTACAATAACTAAGATCTGGAAACAGCCCAAGTGCCCATCAGTAGATGAGTGGATAAAAAAGCTGTGGGACATTCACACCATGGAATACTATGCAGCTGTAAAGAAGAAGAATCTCATATGGATGGACCTGGGGAATATTATGCTGAGTGAAATAAGCCAGGCAGAGAAAGACAAACATCATATGATCTCCCTTATATGTGGAATCTAAAGAACTTAATAAACTCATGAACAGAATAATGTCAGTGACATGGAAGCATGGATGAGACTGACGAATGTCAGAGGGATGGAGGAGGGCGGGTGGGTGGAGGGGGAGAGAGTAACCAAAGAATTTATATGTGTATATGCACAACTCAAGGACACGGACAATGGTGGGAAGAGGAACTGGGGAGGGGAGTGGGACGGGGTGGAACGGGTCATTGGGGAGAAAAAGGGACATTTGTGATATTTTAAACAAAAATAAAATCTAATAATAATAATAATAATTTACTCTAGGGTACTGTGCTGATCATTTCTTTGCCAATGCTGTTTCAGTTCTGGAGTCTTAGATTCATCTCTCGAAATATGAATGAATCTCTTATGCTTCATCTTTTGAGTAGAAATCATCCTAGGGCAATAACAGTACCTGGATTGACTTGCAGGACACAGGATCTGGCAAGTGCTAAGCCGAGAAGCATGAAATGTACACATTTCTTGGCTCCACAAGTGACCGAATGAGTCTTTATTGGCAACCAGTTGGGTACTTCGATGGTTGTGAGAGAGTGGCTGAGACCTCTCTCTTGCTTCTCCTCCTCTTGCTGTTTTTTCAGTTTATTTCCTTGAATGTATCCCTTTTTTAAAGTAAACTTTTTTCGTTTTCAAACTTTTTTGCTTTGAGGCATGAGCTTTTCACTTTATTTATTTATTTATTTATTTACTGGATCTTTCAAATCATTACAACAATATATTATATCATTCATACTAAGTGGGGTACAGGCCATTCCAAGTAAAAGATCTAAAATAGAAAAAGGCTTTTTCCTTTTTTTAAATTAAAGTTTTTATTTTGGGTTAATTGTAGATGAACATGCTGTTGTAAAAAACAGTACACAGAGCCCTGTACCCATTACCCAGTTTTCCCTGATGGCAACATTCTGTGAGTCTGGTATAATGTCACAACCAGGATCTCCACACTGATGGAGCCCATCTTAATACCATCTGCCCTTACTCACATTTCCTGTTTTATTTGCATTTTTTGTGTGTGTGCATTTAGTTGTATGCAAATTAATAAGTCTTAGACTTACAGAAAAGTTACAAAAATAACAACATTCCCATATGTCTCACACACAGTTTCTGTGATTCACATCTTACTTGACTATGGTACATTCGTCACAACTAATGACTGAGCTTGATAACATCATTATTAACTAAACTTCACACTTTATTCAAATCTTACTAGTTTTCTCCTAATTGTTTTTCCCCAGACCCCATGCAGGACCCACATTACATTTAGTCATCATGTCTCAGGCTTCTCCAGAGGGGGGCAGTTTCTCAGACCTTCCTTATTTCTGATGACTTCAGCACTTTCGAGGAGTATTGCCCAACTGTATTGTAGAATGTTCCTCGATTTGGATTTGTCTGATGTTTTTCTTACGGTTATAGGTTTGGGAGGAAGACCACAGAGGTGAGGTGCCCTCTTGGGTCTGTGAAGGGTGGTGTGGTTGACAGGACTTGCCGATGCTGATGGTAAGCTTGCCGCAGGCTGCCAGGCTGCTGCACTGAGGTACAGTGGCTCTTTGCTCCTTCCCATCCTGTCTGGAGGGAAGTGACTGCAGGGCACATAGAACATTAGTGGCTGTGCTCCCTCCCTGAGGGCAGAGTATGTCTACAGAAATTATTTGGAATGTTTCTATATGGAAGGTTTGTCCTTTCTCATCCATGCATGTATTCAGTCTTTTATATTGGTATGCCCTTGTGGGTATTTTATACTAAAGGTTATAATCTAATACTGTGTTACTTATTTTTTTGCTAAATTGTTCTGCCTTTAACTACTGGGAGCTCTTCCAGTTGGCTTCTGTGTCCCTTTGACATACCTTGTCGTTTGTTTTTTTGTTGTTGAGTACTTTCTTCCTTTCTGGTATTGCGAGGTGTTCAAGGCTTCTCTTGTATATTTTTCTGCTCAGACCTTAGAATCTGCTCCAAGGAGCTCTGGTTCTTTCTATTGAAGATGGAGTTAGAAAATGCTGTCTGGGCACTGGCTGGTTAATACTGGAGTTTTTTGGCTTCTTGGCCTTCAGAGACAGCTGTGAAAGAGATATGTGTATACTAACTCATGTATACACATGTCTGTACAGTACGTCTTCACTTAATGCCAATAGGTCCTCAGGAACTGCAACATGAAGTGAAATAGCATTTATTGAAACCAATTTTACCATAGGTGAATTATAAATAAAAGGTGAATTTCTATGGCATATGGTCACAAAAACATCACCAGACTTCTAAATAAAGACCCCAAAACAGTTCTACTATTAAACGTTGTAATAAATGTGAGCTATATATATATTTAGAAAGGTTAATAATAAGTAAGATAATTATTTTCCAACCATGGGTTCTGACGTGTAGCCAGAGCCTATGTCAGCAGTTTAGGATGCACGGGGAGACAGGAGGCCCTTCTGTTGCAGGGGTACTCACACCCACACCCACAGTCGCTCTTCCTGGGAAAACGGAGACACCCAGTTCACCCACATGTACAGCTTTGGGATGTGGAAGGAAACCAGAATTTCCAGAGGAGGCCCATGCAGACTCCACAGACAGCGTCAGAGTCAGTGGCTTCTATGAGGTCCCCACTTAACATTCATTCTTAGGAAGCACCAAATACTTCAGGACTTGTGTATGGCTGGAGTGTGGCAGGTCATTGGTGTATATGGACAACAGATTTCTGACATACATCACTGGTATGCTTGGGTCTACATGTCAGGGGAGCCCCGGTCATGAAATCTGATTCACTGCCTTAAAATGAGTGTTGAGCATAGGCTTTACTTAATGAAAGAGACTGAGTTGTACGATGACTCTGTGGGTAGGTATTTATATGTAAGGCTTTCTTTCCCTGACCTGATAGTATCAGAACATGACCAATTTCTGTGTTTCTAGTCGTCACTACTCTCTCTCATATCGATGCCGCCCCCCCCCCACTGTCTCTGAAAATCAATGGAAAACATCTTCTGGTGAGGATTAACCAAAAAACCCCCAAAAACATTTTTCGTGTTTAAGAGAAAACAATGATGTTAAGTGTTAAAATTGTGTACTTATCCTGCTAAAGAATCATGATGAGTTTGTATTTTCAAGGTAATGCTAGCCTGGAATTTTTTTGTTTTATATATTTCGGGGAGGGGAATGGTTTTATTTATTAAGCTCATAGAGGACTTAAAAAAATCATGGTCCTGCCTTTAAAATAGTGATGGAAATAAAAAAGAACAGGAAAAAGTTTTAACAATAAAGTGATGAAAAGAAAGGGCACCTCTTTTTTAAAATTTTTAAAAAAAATTTGTCTTTATTGATTTCAGAGAGAGGAGGGAGAGAGAAACATCAATGATGAGAGTTGATCAGCTGCCTCCTGCGCGCCCTCTGCTGGGGATCTAAGCTGCCACCCAGGCGTGTGCCCTGAGCGGGAGTCAAACCGTGACCTGGATTCCAGGTCGATGCTCAACTGCTGAGCCACACTGGTTGGGCTAAAGGGCACCTCTTAATTCTTTCCTCTCTCTACTAAAATCTATAGTTTTGTGAACAGTAAATATATTCTAACTAAAAATCTCCAGGATTTTGTTCCTAACATTTTTATAACTAAAGGAATGAAATTTTCCATGGTACTTATAAATGTCATTTGTTATACAACAAATATAACAGTATCTGTAATTTTTAAATTCCCTGTGTTACTGAAAGCAATAATATCGGTCATTGGAAGAGTAAAGAGATAATACAGCCCGGCCGGGCGTGGCTCAGCGGTTGAGCATCGACCTAGGATCCAGGCGATTGGGGTTCAATTCCCGGTCAGGGCACATGCCCTGGTTGCGGGCTCGATCCCCAGTCGGGGGTGTGCAGGAGGCAGCTGATCAGTGACTCTCCCATCGCTGATGTTTCTCTCTCTCCCTCTTCCTTTCTCTCTCTGAAATCAATAAAGACATATTTAAAAAATAATAATAATAATACAACTACTATTTCTACCACCATAGCATCTTAGAAGTTCTTCAAGCTTCAGCCTCTGTGGCCCTGCAGTGGCTCTCACCTGGGAGGAGGGTGCTCCGTGCTCTAGTGGGTGGAGACCATGGATGCTGCTAAATGGAAGTGCACAGCGACCCCCCCCTAATGCAGACAGAATTTTCAGGCCTACAGTGTCCATTGTGCTACTGTTGAGAAGTCCTGCAGAGGGCTAGACCCATGGTGTTTGCAGAGATAACCTCTTCAGATGGTTCTAGAAAGACAGCATCAGAATGACCTGTGGTTTATTAAGCCCTTAGGCGCTGGGGAGGATGTGTGCCTCTCACCAGCTCCAGCTGGGAGTGCACTCTGAGAAGCTGACATGGAGCGGCTGTGACATGGTCCCTGGTGTGCACAGCTCTCGGTTTGTCTGGCTTGTCATGTGACCAGTGTCGTAGCTCAGGACTGTCTCATCTTTGTGGAGTGGACCTCCACACACCCTCCCCACCCAGCTCCTTCCACTAATCCTACCGCTTCAGAGGCCACAGAGCAGCTTCTCGGGACAGTTTCTTACAGTTGAAGTTTTATGTGAGTAAAGGTTGCAGACGGTCCCCAGGTGCTGCCCTCCACGTAGGCAAGTGCTCAGCTGTCACCTCGGGGCTGGGCACTTGCCTTGGTCTCCTACGCGCAGAGCGAAGCTGAGAAGGGGCACCTTCTGGCTGCGTGGGAAGGTGGGCTCCTGGGGCCGGCAGGTCCTGGTCCGAGTTCTGCTGTGTCCTTCTTGCTGTATTGTCACAAGCATGTACACTAAGTTTCTTCACATGTTAGAGGGGCTTAAAACCTTTCTCATGTGTGTTGTGCAGATTGGATGGGGATTAGCTGTCTCTTGCCCAGCGAGCGCTCAGTAGGCAGCAGGTGATGTTTGCATTGCCAGCTGTTATTTTCAGAGGCCCTTTCAGTTTTAACCTTCCCTTCCCCATGCACCATTTTATGCCTGCCTTCATCGCTTCCTGACCCCCAGTTAAGACAGAAGTAAATTATATACTGTATGTTGTATCATCTCATCGGTTGGATATGTAGTCTGACCATCTTGGGTTATTTATAGTTAAAATAAATGTGGTTGTCATACTGTGATAGAAAATCGACCTTGGATGGTGCGGGTGTGAGAATTGTTGAGCGCTGTGCTCATGGTTGCTGTGATTAAAGTTTTAGATTTCTGTGGTCTAGTTCTTAGCAAAAAGCGGTTCCTTTTTCTTGTTGCCTTATACTGCTTTGATTCGTGTGCCTCTGTTTATTGCTTCTAAGTTTGCTGTGGTTGGGGAACCTGGATTATCAAGTTTAAAATGCTCCCTAGGTTCAGGGCAGATAGGCTGTGAGTTGCTAGCCTGGAACGGCTGGGAGCTGGGGCTGGGGCACCTGTTGGGGTGGTGAGGACAGAAGGCAGACTTTGCTTCTAAAATCACTTGTGGCAAACATCCAAGGACCTCACCAGTTTTGGTGATTGAGATTGTGGGCCGTTTTCTTACATGGAGCTAGTGTTGAGCTAAATCAGGGGTGCAGAACTTCTGTCCCACGGACCTACACGACCAGCAGAATCATTTGGCCTGGCCCTGCCAAGGCAACCGCAGGCAGGACTCGAAATGCAGTAAATCTAGGAGCTTTTTTCATAGCTCATTTTTAAGTTGATAGTTTTGTAGGGCCCACGAATGAGGCTATAAATATCCAAAGGGCCCCTGGCAGAGAAAAGGTTCCCCACCCCTGAGCTAAATGCATGTATCTGGGGGCAGTTGAAAGGATTAACAGAATGATCTTTTAGTATAAATGAGACTTCGGGGAAACTCCCTGCTTCTCTTCAGCTATTCCCTGTGGGTGGTCCACTTTGCTCACGTTTTCCTGAGAACTCCTCCTGCCACGTGCTGGTTTTCATTCTCTTCTCTACCTTTCAGGCGAAGTCCTGCGTCTGTCACGTGTGTGGTGTCCACCTGAGCAGGCTGCACTCTTGCCTCCACTGTGTCTTCTTTGGCTGTTTCACAAAGAAGCATATTCACGAACATGCGAAGTCGAAACGGCATAACCTGGGTAAGGTGCCCTCTGACCTGTCGCACTGGCATTGGGACAGCCACTGCCCTGGCTCTCTGTGTTTTGCATTTAGGTTTGCGGTCCCACCCTCCTTAAGTCCTCTACTTCTGTCTAAAATAATTTGTGACCTCCGTGTGAAATTCCTCAGGAAGTGAGAGATAAACTGAACTCAAATGGATCATTGTACCCAGCTTGCCTGTGGCATTTAAGTTGGTGTTAAGATTTTATGTGATCTCAAGTGATAAATTATGGTGGCTAACTTCTTATATTTATCTAACCTCCTTTGAAAAGTGCTTTTTCTTTAATGGAGTATTAGAGCCTCATCTTTCTCTATGAAAAACATGGTTAGGAATTCGATTGGACAAAAATTTACAAAGAAAGATCTTAAGTGCAGTATTAGGTTACTGATGTCAGCATGGAGTTGGGTGTACATAGGTGATAGTTTTGCTTTCAGGAATGAATTTTGTTGTTTTTAAAAAATATATCTTTATTGATTTCAGAGAGAGGAAGGGAGGGAGAGAGATAGAAACATCAATGATGAGAGTCATTGATCAGCTGCCTCCTGCACGCCCCCCACTGGGGATTGAGCCCGCAACCCGGGCATGTGCCCTGACCGGGAATCGAGCCAGGATCACCTGGATCATAGGTCAACACTCAACTGCTGAGCCATGCTGGCCAGGCTAGATTTTGTTGTTTTGAGCCATACAAGGTCATGAACATACTAACAGCACTGGCATCAGGATGCGATTACTTTTCTTGGACTTAAAGATGGAAATGCGCACAGCAGGAAGGTCACATAAACTGCAAGGGTGGAGAACCTTTTCTCTGCCAGGGACCATTTGGATATTTATAACATCATTTGTGGGCCATACAAAATTATCAACTTAAAAATGAGCTATGAAAAAAAGCTCCTAGATTGATTGAATTTTGGTCCCACTTGTGGTTGCCCTGGCAGGGCCAGACCAATGTCAGGACGTTCCCCACCTATGACATAAAGCAAGGTTCTGCTCATGGTTTTCTTTTCTTAGCATGGTCATTAAATGTTTGCCTCCTTCAGAATAGTGTTTTCTGTTAAATTTGTGTGATTGTCAGGGTATCCTTAATAAGAAAGACACTTTCAAAAGGTACAAGCCAGAGAACCTGTTCTAGAAATTGGTTGTGTATTCCTGGCTGGAAATGGTTCCTCGATCACAAAGCCGTGCACTGCTTGTGTCCACAGGGCTCCTGCAAGCAGTGCTCACAGCAGAGGCAGGGCTGAGACCAACACAGGCATATGCCTGGTTTTTCTTCTTTTTTTTTTTTTTTTCCGAGAAGCAAGATAATGTAAGGCAAAAGAGATCTCTATCTTACGTGATGTGTTCATGAGTCAGCTGTTTCATTACAGACACAGGGAAGCTGTCACCTCAATATCACGCTATGTGCAGTAGCTACAATTATAATGGAAACAGTAGAGAACAGAGAAGTAAATCCATGTCTAAATGGTCAGTTAAGCCCTGGCCAGGTGGCTCCGTTGGAGCATCCTTCCATACACCAAAAGGTTGTGGGTTTGATCCCTGGTCAAGGTGCATATGGGAGGCAACCAGTCGATGTTTCTCTTTCACATCGGTGTTTTTTTCTCTTTCTCTCCCTTCCTCTCTCTCAAATTAATAAAAACATTCTCTGGTGAGGGTTAAAAAATAAGTAAATAGTCAATCTATGACAAAGGAGGCAGGAACATACAGTGGGGTAAAGACAGTCTATTCAGTAAACAGTGTTGGGAAAATTGGACAGATATATGCAAAAAAATAAAATTAGATCACCAACTTACACCATATACGAGAATAAACTCAAAATCCATTAATGACTTAAACGTCAGACTTGAAATTATAAAACTCCTAGAAGAAAATATCAGCAGTAAAATCTCAGACATTTTTTTTAGCAGTATTTTTTCTGATCTATTTCCTGAGGAAGAAAAACTAAACAAATGGGACAATATCAAACTAAAAAGCTTCTGCACAGCAAAGGAAACCAACTAAATGAAAAGAGAGCCCTCTGTGTGGGAGAACATACTCACCATTGATACATCTGGTACGGGGTTAATTTCCAAAATATACAAAGAACTCATACAACTCAACACCAGGAACAGTCCAGTTAAAAAGTGGGCGAAGGATCTGAATAGACACTTCTCCAAAGAGGACATACAGATGGCCAAGAGATGAAAAAATGCTCAAGGTCACCAGTCATCAGAGATGCAAATTAAAACCACAATGAGGTATCACCTCACACCTACCAGAATGTCTACCATCTACAAGTCAACAAAGGACAAGTGCTGGCGAGGGTGTGGAGAAAGGGGAACCCTCATGCACTGCTGTGGAAAGCAGTGTGGAATTTCCTCAAAGCAAAAGAATATATGCACCCCTATGCTCATTGCAGGATTATTTACAACAGCCAGGATACGGAAGTAACCCAAGTGTCCATCAGATAAAAATGTTGTGGTACATATATAAGATGCAACATTACTTGGCCATAAAAAAGAATGAAATCTTACTATTTTTGACAACATGGATGGACCTAGAGGGTATTATGCTAAGCGAAATAATCAGACAGAAAAGACAAATACCATATGATTTCACTTATATGTGGAATCTAAGAACAAAATAAACAAAATAGAAAGGGACTCATAGATAATAACAGACTGTTGGTTGAAGAGGTGGAAGGAGTTGGGGGCTGGGTGAAAAGATGAAGGGTTAAGTACTAATTGGTAGTTATAAAATAGTCACAGGGATGTAATGTACAGGACAGGGATTATAGTCATTGGTATTTTAATAACTATGTATGGTGCCAGGTGGGTACTTGAAATGTCACGGGGAACACTTTGGCCCTTGTCGGTGTGGCTTAGTTGTACCAAAAAGTCACTGGTTTGGTTCCCGGTCATGGCTGCACATACCAAGATAGCTGGTTTGATCCCGGTGGGATGCGTACCAGAGGCAGCTGATGTTTGTCTCTCTCCCTCTCCCTTCTTCTCTAAAATCAGTAAAAACATTAAATAAAGAGGGGGACGCTTTGAAAATATGTGATTGTTTAACCACCATGCTGTACACCTGAAGCTAAGATAAAATAATGTTGAATACAAACTGTAATTGAAAAATAAAATTTAAAAACCTCACTTTGGTGTTAATTCAGTCAACCTGATTGATAAACTCTGCCTGTACTTTTGCAAGAAAAAAGTTTGATAAAGTTTGCTTTAAGAAACAAATCATGAGAAAGATCTACTCTTTGCTGAGCCCATGATATTGAAGGGTTCATGTGTATGTGTTAACAAAGCTAGAAATTAGTTTTGTGTGTCCAGGTGGTGAAGAGGGAAGGGAGCTAGAGAAGGGATGTGGGGATGGCGGCCCTGCCCTACCTTTCGGTGTGTCTTGGCCTTTCCTGACTTACTAAGAACAAACTTTGTCCTTCCCCCTGTCCCCACCCTTTACACTCAGAGCAACTTCTTAGGCTGTTACACTCTGGTTGTCATTTTTTGGAGGGTGTTTGCAGAATGCCCAAGGGTAATTTAATGGAGCAACTGAATGTCGGAGGAGCAAAGAACCTTGACTTCCTTGGGCGGAGTTCTGCCTCCAGGGCACACCCGGCAGTACAGTACAGTGGGACCTGAAGTGCATTACTAGAGAAATTTCTCGCTGGGCATCCAGTTTTTAATGGGAGTAGATGAGAGGCCTGAGGTGAGTCTTGCCTGAATATTGGGGGTGAAGCAGTTGAATCAAGTGTAAGTAGCAGCAGGGTTGTTGAAGGCCTGTGGAAGGACAGGCAAGTGTGGCCTGGGATGAAAAGTTCTACTTCCTTAGTGCATCTTGCCCTGTAAAACTGTCTTGATGTCATAAAATACACACATCAGGAAAAAGAACTTTATATCAGTCAAATTTTCTACAGGGCGGGACAAAGGTTGGTTTACAGCTATGAGAGCATGAAACACAAGAGTTTATTCTTGCATTACTTATTAATTACTGTATTATTTCCATAAGAAGAGCTGTAAACCTACCTTTGCCCACCCTGCACCCATCTGTACTGGTAGGTGTGCTAAACTGTGCTAGAGCCAGGTCACTGAGGCAAACTCAGAGCTGTTTGATTTCACATTTCTTAGTTTTAGGTTGAGTCACAGGGGTACTTGGATTTTGCCTGCGTGAGCCACAAATGGTGTAAGAGTGATGCCTTGAACCTGTCCTGTCCACCTTAGAAGAGTGATTTTAGTTGCCCAGAAGAGTACGAGTGAGTACCCACGTGTGAAGCGGGGTGCAGGGTGTCAGCTCACTTGAGTTGATGTTTTCCCTCCATTCTCAAGGTCATTCTGTGACCAGAGGGGAAAAGACCAGCCATGCATGGTGCCTGTGTCAGCTGATGGTGTGGAATTGCTGAGGAAGCTGATGTATAAAGACAAAACCATAGGAGAGTGCCTGCGACCCAGGGCCAGCTCCACACTGACCCGCTCGCTCTCACCCAGGCTGGGGACTGGCTGGCACCCTCAGCTCCTTGCCTTGGGGCAGTCAAGGCTGTGTCCTCGGAATCTTCATTTTGACTACGAAACAGTTTTCCAAATTAACTACCTTGATTATATGTGTTGCTTTGGGTTTTTAAATTTTATGTTGAAGTGACATTTGCATAAACTATAATTAAACATTTTAAAGTGCACAGTTCAGTGGCGTTTAGTCACTGACAATGCCAGGCAGCCACCACATCTGCTTTTAGAACTGTCACTTCAGCCCCCACCATCAGTTTCCAATTCTTCCCTACCCCAGGCCTGGCAGCCATTAATCTGTTTTTTGTCTCTATAAAAATATGGAATATTTTATATAAAAGGAATCATCTAGTATGTGACCTTTTTTGTAACTTCTTTCTCTGAGCGTGTCTTCAGGGCGCTCCATGCTGTAGGCTGTGTCAGTGTTTCCTCCCCTCGTGGGCTGTGGTGGAGACGACAGGACGTTTTCTTAGTCATCCATCGGTAGGCGTTTGGGTTGTCTCTACTTTTTGGTTCTTATAAATAATGCCATTGTAAACATTCACGTATAAGTTTCTGTGTGAACCTATGTTTTCCTCTTGGATATATACCTGGGAGTGAAATGGCATATTCTGGATAATAAGCCCTTATCAGATACATGACCTGCAGGCACTTTATCCCGTTCTGTAGGTTGTCTTGTCCCTTTCTTAGTAGTGTCTTTGATGCACAGAGTTTTACTTTGAATGAAGTCCAGTTCCTCTCTTTTGGTGCTCATGGTATTAAACATACAATCTGTGAAGATTGACTCCTGTGTGTTCTTAGGCCTCTATGCTTTTAGCTCTTACGTTTAGGCCGCTGGTCCATTTTGAGTGAATGCTTGTCTCTGGTGTCAGGTAAGGGTCGAGCGTCATATTTAGCATGTGGAGATGTAGTTCTAGTTGTCCCAGCACCATTTGTTGGAAATCATTGGCTTCACACACTGATGAACAATTGCTGTGGAAAAGTTCCTTGAGGAAGGACTCACCTGGGAGGACTTTAACACGCACCTTTCCCAGGCAGGTGGGCTTGCTGTTGGCTGTATGCTTGGCATATTTTTCATCAAATGCCTTTGCTTTTCTGAAATTTTTGTCCTCATTGCTAAGCTTGTCTCAGACTAGATTTCTCTTGGACATCCCCATGCTAAGACTGTGCACTGACAAAAGGCACCGGCGGAGCTCTCAGAACAGCTGTGATGTGGACTTGCAGAGTGTGTTAGAGTCTTGTCAGTGTTTTGGGTGGGTTGAAGGGCAGGCATGGGGTTCTTCGGTGGCTAGTTTGTGCTTTAAGAGACCTGTTTTAGAGGACTTTGCAGATCTACCACAGTATCTCTGATCTGAGTCATGGTAGCTGAAGACATGAAATGTGATCAAAGCTGTGATTTATTACGATGTTGCTGTCGACCAGGATGGGTACTGTAGTTCTAGGGATTACTTTAATCATCGTACAGAACTATGAGGTGTTAGTGCTTTTAATGTCAACATAGTGCCAAAGGGGAAACTGAGGCTCAGGGGAAGTGAATACATAACTACCAAGTGGCAGAGTTGGGATAATACCAGTTATTCTAAATCTGCTGTTTCCTCCATGCTACGTTGCCTCTCAAACCTCTGATATGCTTGTTGACTCCAAGCCAAGAAAATTCTTTTAAATTGTTGAATGAGACAGTACCTTCTATTGCTCAAAGGACTTTATCTTATTTATCTTTATAATGAAGTAATTTGAAGTCAGGCGGCACCCTATTTTATAGGTACTGAGAAGGTACGCAGGACCCACTCATAAGTGGGCAACAGGCAGCTCTGGCCAAGAAGTCAAGGTTGTCTGGTCAGAGGATGATTTACTGCTATCCTTAAAGAGTAGGCAGATAATTACTGCATTCTTTTTGTAACAGTACTAGGAATTCTAGATGCAGTAAAACATGGTTACTGTATGTCAGGCCCAGAATTCTGATTTAAAACAAGGGAAAACGCAATGAGAGTTTCCTTTGTTTTAAATATTACTCTTTCAGATACTTAACTATTGGGTTCTTTATGAAATATGAGTGTGGCACCTCGTTCTCACTTGGGTGCCTCACCCTTTGACAGGAGCTTCCATAGAAAAGTGGCATACCTCATCTGCTTGGGATAAACTGTCCGAAGGGGGAGGAAACCCTTTCGTAATAGCAGGGCTCTGTGACTTGAGAGGTGGGAAATGCTATAGACAGCCCTGTGTCTATAAAACTTGTTTGTCTAATTTGTGTTCTTAAGCATTGCCTTTTCATTTTTAATTACCTTTGTCTCTCTTTCTTCCTTTGTTTTTTCAGCCATAGATCTTATGTATGGAGGTATCTACTGCTTTTTGTGTCAGGACTACATATATGACAAAGACATGGAAATCATTGCCAAAGAGGAACAGCGGAGAGCTTGGAAGATGCAAGGTTTGGTCTTGCCTAGATTCATGTTCCTCGCGTGTCCTAGCCCAGCGTACCCTCTCCTCCGTCAAGGGCGAAACTCACCAAAGAAAGATCAGTTATCTAGGGAGAGTCAGTGTAGGGAAACGGGAAAGTAAGCTGGCAGTTGGATTTTTACTGTTTAGTGGAAAGACAGCCCCCAGCCTGCCTGCCCCCCGCCACACGCACGCACGCACTCGCACCTGCACCTGCACCTGCTCGCTTCCTCCCAGGCACAGGCACAGAGTGGAGCCAGGCTAGGCTGCAGGACAAGCAGTGAGAGGCTGGCTGTCAGCTGCAGGTGCCCATCACTTCCCACAGCTTCCCAAAGCTGTCCTTTGCCCCAGGTCCCCCAGCGGCATGTGGCTGCTGTGAGGGGCTCTGCTGGGGTTGAGAAGAAACGTGCACCAACACCTACGTTCTCCGTCTTAGGCATATTCATAGGGACAGCTGTAGTAAGGCCACGTTGCCATCAGGTCCCTGGTGAGCAGTTTACCTCAGCTCTCCAGTGTTCCGGGAAGCAGCCTCGCCTCAGGACTATTAAAAGATGTATGTCCCTGGTTTCTCCCAGGAGGGAAGACTGTTTCTGATTAAATTATTATAGGATCTCTCTTAACACTCTTTAACTATTTGGGTTATGTTTAATCTGTGTTAACAGAATTAAAATTGCCAGATGGAAAATGTAATAATCTACCACTTACACACCACCCACCTGGTTTAGGGTTTTCCTCTGGGCAGTGCCTCACAGTCAGAGCATGGTGGCTTCTTGTCTGCCAGTGCTTCCTCCAGCGTGCTGCCTCTGTCGGGGTGTGGCCAGGGGTGCAACAGATGCATGCAGCCATTTTCTGTGTTGCTCTTTTGTTTACTTTTGGCTTCCCTGATGTTCCCCCTTTATTAGTTTTCGTTTCCAGCATGTGCTTCTGCTGCGATGGCAGGCGGGGTATGGTGTCCTGTGTGGTTGCTGAGCCCAGTGGCCCCAGCAGTGTTCACAGAGAGCACACACGACCCAGCATGTTTCACAGATGTGGCCTCACTTGTTCTGCTTTAGGAACCCCATTTTTTTGAGAAAGGAAGAATAGAAACAGGAGTGATCAGAATTACTTGTTTCACAGATCTTTTCTGGAGGACGACTTCCTATTCTTTTCTCCTCAGAACCGTAGTAGCATTGCTCTGAGAACGAGCATATTGTTTCTTTGTGCTGAACACTTGACCGCAGGGCCCAGAAATGCAGGTTCCGGATGGAGTAAGAGAGCTCTTCTAATACCTTCCTGCAGCCCCATCGGTCCGCGAGAGGCTGTCCTTGTGACATGGATTGGCTTGTGCAGGAGTTTTAGGTAGCATAGAGCAGGTGCTTCCAGTGAGGACTTAGGTGTGCAGTAGGGTGAAATGCAACACTTATTAGCATTTATTGCATTGTCTTTGGTTTAAATCTTTTATGGGTACATCTCAACGATGTATTCCTCAAAAAATATATATATGTGTATATTTTAAATATGTCTTTGTTGATTTCAGAGAGAGGAACGCAGAGGGAGAGAGATAGATAGAAACGTCAATGATGAGAGAGTCATTGATCGGCCACGGCCCACAACCCGGGCATGTGCCCTGACCGGGAATTGAACCCTGATTGCTTGGATCCTAGGTTGACGCTGAACCGCTGAGCCACGCCCGGCCGGGCATATATGTATATTTTTAAACTTGTCTTTATTGTTGAAAGTATTACAAATATCCCTCTTTTCCCCCCATTGATCCCCTCCACCCTGTATCCACCCCCCAGGCCTTCCCCACACTGTTGTCTTGTCCATGGGTTATGCACATATGCATGTAAGTTCTTTGTTTATCTCTCCCCACCCACCACCCACGCCCGCCTTCCCTCTGAGACCCCCTCAGTCTGTTCTATGCTTCTATGTCTCTGGATCTGTTTTGTTTATTAAATTCCACATATGAGTGAGATCATGTACAACTGAATCAGGAAGAATCAGGAAACCTGAATAGGCCAATAACACCTGATGAAATCAAAGCAGCAATTAAAAAAAACCCACCAAACAAAAGCCGTGGTCTGGACAGCTTCACAGGGGAGCTTTCTAATTCTTTAAGTCGTAGGGTTAGATAGTTTACTAAAAATTGTTCTTGTTTTTTGAGGTAGGGCTGTAATGCTATGAACTTCCCCCTTAGAACTGCTTTCGCTAAGTCCCATAGATTTTGGGTTGTGTGTTCATTTTCATTTCTTTCCAGGAAGTTTTTTATTTCTTTCTTGATCTTATTGGTAATTCATTCATTGTTTAATAACATACTATATAACCTCCATGTGTTTGAATGTTTTTGAGTGTTTTTACTGTAGTTGATTTTTAATCTCGTGCCATTGTGATCTGAGATGCTTGAGATAATTTCAATCTTCTCGAACTTCTAGAGACCTGTTTTGTGTTCTAACATGCGGTGTATCTTTGAGAATGACCCATGTGCACTTGAGAGGAATGTGTATTCTGCAGCTTTGGGGTGAAATGTTCTGTAAATATCAATTAGTTTTTGTATGGAAGATTTATCCAGTGAAGTCAGTGGGGTGTTAAAGTCCACAACTATGACCGTATTGCTGTTGATCTCTCCCTTAAAGCCCTTAAGATTATTATTGATAGGTCCTTATTTATTACCATTTTAATTCTTTATGCCTATGTTGTCTCTATATTTCTTCTTATTATTACAGCAGTCCCTGCAATGCTGGTTTGGTGTTGATAAACTCCTTTAGCCTTTTTTGTTTGGGAAACCCTTTATTTCACCATCTATCTTGAATGATAGCCTTGCTGGAGAGAGTAGTCTTGGTTTCAGATCTTTGTTTTGCATTACCTTGAATACTTCATGCCATTCCCTTCTGGCCTGTAGAGTTTCTGATGAGAAGTCAGCTGACAGCCTATGAGAGCTCCTTAGTAGGTAACAGACTGCTTTTCTCTTGCTGCCTTTAAGATCCTCTTTGTCTTGAATTTTTGGCATTTTAATTATGATGTGTCTGGGTGTGGGCTTCTTTGGATTCTTCTTGCTTGGGACTCTCTGTGCCTCCTGAACTTGTGTGACTTTTTTCTTCATCAGGTTAGGGAAGATTTCTGCCATTGTTTCTTCAAACAGGTTCTCTACCCCTTGCTCACTTTTGACCTCTTCTGGCACTCATATGATGCTAATATTGTTACATTTATATTGTCCCACAGCTCCCTTAGACTGTCCTCCTGTTTTTTAATTGCTTTTTCTTTTTGATTCTCTGATTGATTTTTTTTCCTACCCTATCTTCGAATTCATTGATCTGATCCTCAGCTTCCTGTAATATGCTGTTTATTCCTTCCAATGTATTCTTTATTTCTGTGTCATTCTTAATTTCCTTCTTAGTTTCCATATCTTTTCTCATGCTGTTGAGCATCCTTACAATCAGTATTCTGAACTCTACATCTGATAGATTGCTTATCTCCATTTCATTTAGCTCTTTTTCTGGAGACGTCTTTTTTTCTTTAATCTAGGGCTTGTTTTTTTATCTCCTCCTTTTGGCTGCCTATTTGGGTTTGTTTCTATGTATTAGGTAGGCCTGCTAGGACTCTTAGTCTTTTTGGATGGTCTATGGTGCAGGCCAATGTCAGACGCTGTTTGTGAGTGGCCTTGAGCACCCTGTTTTGAGCTATGAACAATCCATGGCTTGAGGTCCCCTCTCTTGGGGCTGGGTGCATTTGGACAGGACCAAGATGCACACAGAGTCTGCTTTTCCAAGGCCCAGGTCCAGAAGCAGATCAGGCAAAGACTCAAATAACTTTGAGGTCTTCCTCTGCCTGTAAGGTGATTAATTAGATTCTTGTAATGAGCCCCAGGCTACAGAAACTCCACAGGGTGCGTCGGCTGATTGTTATCAGTCTCTTAATGAACCTCAGGCCGTAGAAACCTCTCTGGGCAGTGCAAGGGTGTTCCAGCAGGGTGAGGCAGTTGCTTCCCCCTCAGGCAAAAGCAGCTTGGAAGGTAAATGTCTGCCTGAGAAAGATATCCTCTGCAGTATGGGGGAATGACTCGGCTCAGGAATCTAGAGGGGTGCCCTCTGAGCTCTATCTCCAGAGCCCACAACCCTAGATTATCCTCACACAGCTTCAGTCCATTCTGCTCTCCCTTTGCTGGAGCCCAAGGTGAGTGGCTACACATGAAACTTTGTGCATTGGTTCTTTAAGAGGGTGCCTGCATTTCCAGCCGTCTTTCCCTGGCAGACAGAAGCCCAGCTGCTTTTCACAGCCAGATGTTATATGGGCACCTGTCTCAGTTCTGGTGCTCTGGGCTGGGAAGCCCAGCTTGGTGTTTAGGCCCCAAAGTTCTCAGTGGGAACCCCCCACGGTTGAGCTCTCCCTCCAGACCTTTAGCTGCTGCCTTTGGGAGCCCAGCCAGCCCTCTCGCGCCTCCGCACTTCCTGCCAGTCTCTATGTGGTCTCCCCTTTTCCTCTTTGGTTACAAGGGTGCTCTCCAGCTTGTCTTCAGTTGCAGTCGATTATTCAGGATGGTCTTTCTGTATTTTAGTTGTAATTCCAGTATGATCCTGGGAGAGTGTAAGTGTAGCTTCCGCTCAGTACAGTGCCATCCAAAATGTATTTTAATAACTGCATTTTTCTGTCACTTTTGCTCACTCACCAGAGAATCCTTCATCTCCATGGCTGAGTACTTCCCCTTGGTGCTGACTCTACAGTCTACTCAAGGGATAGGCTCTGAAAGAACAGCCATTTGGTGTCAGTGGCTGGTTTGCTTTAATTGGAGGCCTTGCTTTCCTTCCTCCAGGGAATTGCTAAATCACAGCAGCCTCTAAATATACCCGTACCCCGGCCAGGCGTGGCGCAGCGGTTGAGCATCGACCTGGGATCCAGGCGATCAGGGTTCGATTCCCGGTCAGGGCACATGCCCAGGTTGTGGGCTCAGTCTCCAGTCGGGGGCGTGCAGGAGGCAGCCGATCAATGACTCTCTCATCATTGATGTTTCTCTCTCTCTCTCTCCTTTCCTCTCTCTGAAATCAATAAAGATATATTTTAAAAAAATATATATATATATATATATACCCGTAGTGTTCTGTCTAGCCTGCTGCAGCATAATAGGGTTTTAGAAAGATCTTGTAGTGTGGATGTCCCCTCTTTGAATACAGCCTGATAAACTACATCACACGTCACCACTGTTTGTATTTATAAACACATTTGATTCAAATTTAACTAAAAGCACTGGGAACTGTTTTCCTCTGCTTAGGTGTTGGAGAGAAGTTTTCAACTTGGGAACCAAGCAAACGGGAGCTGGAACTGCTAAAACACAACCCGAAAAGGCGAAAGATCACCTCTAACTGCACCATAGGTAGGTGGGTGGCAGTGCTTGGAGCGGTGGTCACTCACTCCTACTTAGGCTTACTCCTGAGGGTTTAAAGTGAATAGGTGTAAAAATGTGGTCTCATCACACAGTACTCCAAGCCCTGACATTCATTCACCCATCTTCTCAGCAGCCACTTCTTGAGCACTGTTCTCTGCTAGCACCTATGGTAGGCTTGGGGTGCGGTGCTGGGTGGAGATGGTCCCTACCCCTTAGAATCCACTTGTATAAAAAGGCTCACGTTTAGTCTCACCAGGATGAAGCTGTGCACAGCAGTCTTCACGGAGTGTGTCGTAGGAGTATCCTCTGGGTTTCCTAACAGCTGAAGAAATACACTTTAGAAAGTTTTTTAAAAACTATTTTTGTTTGTTGTTGGAGAGGCTCCATTCTGATCAGTACTGTTGCCTGTTGTTAAAGAATATCTTTGGGTAATTTTACCAAGACATACAATGGCTGAAGTGGGGGCTAAGGGTTAGGGAGTGATGGTGATGAACATTCCTCAGTATAGTTTATATAAAAATTAGAAAAATATTGCCCTGGCCGGTGTGGTAAGTGGTTAGAGCATTAGCCTGCACACTGAAGGGTCTCAGGTTTCGATTCCTGGTCAAGGGCACATTACCGGGGTTGCAGGCTCCATCCCCATGCCTGGTCCGAGGGTGCATGCAGAAGGCAACCAATCAGTGTGTGTGTCTCACATCGATGTTTCTCTTTCTCTGTGTCCCCCTCCCTCCCTCTCTAAAAATCAATGGAAAAATATCCTTGGGTGAGGAGTAACCAAAAAAAAAAGTAAAAGAAAAATATTAACATTCCTCCTTGAAGGATGAGTAAAGGAAAGTGGGCGTAAATGTGAAGGAGCCGCTGTGGTAGCCTTGGGCTCAGTACCTCCAGGCCAGTGCTCAGGTCACTGCGCTCCTGTCTGCCCCCTCCCAGGTCTGCGTGGCCTCATCAACCTGGGGAACACCTGCTTCATGAACTGCATCGTCCAGGCCCTCACCCACACCCCGCTGCTGCGCGACTTCTTCCTCTCCGACAGGCACCGCTGTGAAATGCAGAGCCCCAGCTCCTGTCTGGTGTGTGAGATGTCCTCCCTTTTTCAGGAGGTGAGCACTGTTGACTTGTGCAGTGTAACATTTTGGTAACTATGTTGTTGTTTCTTTCTCTCTAAAAAAAATAAAGTCAGATCGACTTACAGTATAATGAAGGCACATTTCCAAAACCTTCTGTAGTGAGAGAATATTGACTGGGTGTTGAATGTGGAAGGCTCACAGTTTCCCAAAGGGAATCATTAGATAGGAGATTATTAGCCTCTTGAGCCCTTAGAGGGGCCTAGGAGAAGGGCTGGCATTATCTGTGGGGACTGTCAGAGCTCACCGTTCTCTGTTGTCTGCCATCCGGACTCTTAGCAAGGCATGTGGACATGTGCACCCCACTTCCCTGCTCTGTTCTCAGGGTGGGATCTTCTCTCCTGTCATTGGGCCTTCTGAGTGGGCTGCACCTGGCTTGTCCTCAACACCTGGCTCTGCTCCCAGGTTGGATTGTGGGCCACATTCATGTCTGTCCCTAACCAGCATGGACGGCATGACAGAGCTCAGGCATCCTTCGGTTGCCTCAGTTCAGCGACCTCAGGAAAGTCTCTCAGAGCTGAAGCAGCTCAGCCACGCCAGCTACAAAGTGGGCTGCTGCTGCTTCGCAGGTTTCTGGGAATCCCTAGGTGTGCCGCACAGGAGCCAGCAGGCAGCGGGTCTGTTTGTGGATAGCCTTTGATGGCAGTGTAGCCATGCCCATCCACCTACATCTTGGATGCTGGCTGCTTTTGCATTGCATTAGAGCACGTGAGCACCAGTGGAGCTATTGCTGCAGATACCACCTGGCCTGCATAGCCAGAGTCAGTTACTAGCTGGCCCTTTTCAGAAGACATTTCCCAGCCTCTGGTCTAGTCTGACCCATTTCCTTTATACTCACAGCATGCCTATAATTACTGGGATCACAGCAGTGAGCAAACGGAATGAAATCGTTGGGCTCAAATAGGACAAAGACAGGTGCAGTTGAGAAACCAGCCGGTGGGTGTGTCACTTTCCTGTGTGGATTTCAGCCATTTTTACTGGGCACTTTGGGTAATAAATCCAAATAGGCTTGGGTTTATTAAGATATATTTTACAAGCAGCAGAATTCACCTTTTAGTGTGTAGATCTATTTATTTTGACAAACATGCATCGTAATTCACCGTCCAGGCTTATTGTAGAAAACACTATCCAGACTCAGAAAGCCCCAAGTCCGCAGTTGAGGCAGCTGTGCAGTGTTTCTATTGTGTTCAGAGTGTAGCGTTTGTTCCTGACAAGTGGTTTTGTTTCCCTTCTCTCTCCGAGCAGTTTTACTCTGGGCACCGATCCCCTCACATCCCGTACAAGTTGCTGCACCTGGTGTGGACGCACGCCCGGCACCTGGCAGGATATGAGCAGCAGGATGCTCATGAGTTCCTCATTGCGGCCCTGGACGTGCTGCACCGGCACTGCAAAGGTGGGGCTGGTGCCTTCTTCGGAGGGGAGGGGAGGGCCCCTGCAAATACGGTGCAGCTGACCTGTTCACATTTGATTTGTGTCTAATTCTGTTTTTCTCCCAATAAGAAAATCTGCAGCTATCCTGAAGAGGTTTCTACAGTTAGTCTCACAGTGGCAGGTGCACCCTCCTGGCGCCTTTTCTCTCACATTCGTGTCCTTTAAGAGCAGAGCCCTGTTTCCAGGTCACTTAGTTAAACAGCCTTTATGTTACTGCTGCCCATCTCTTGGGTCACTGGGCTGCTCTCAGACACACCGTGGAGTCTGAGGTTTTCACTCAGAGACAAGCCAGACTTGAGATTAGACGGCTTATTGTGATCATCAAGGCTTTGTGATCTAACTTTTTTTACTTAAATTTTTTCCTCCTAAAAACATGCATAGTATCATTTTAATGCTTGCTGTAGGAATCAAAAGCTGCTGAATAGCTTAGGTGAGGCTTGGCTTCCTAGTATAAAGTGTAACATGCTGTACCAACAGAAAAGGGCCATGTGAGGAGCCATCATTAGTTACTATTTCAAGCGCTTGAGAAGAACTAAGAGACCTCTGTTTGAAAATGCATTGCTATTAAAATGTACACGTGACAAAAAGGGTGAAACCATGTGCTCTATTTCTGGCATAATTCCTTTTGAAATGTCACTTAGAAACAGGGTCATCTGAACTCAGAATTCAGCAACGCTGCTAGTTCACAGCACGGGGGGTGGGGAGGGTGTTCTGGGGGTTGGGACAGTCCAGGGCAGGGCAGGGCAGGGCAGGGCAGGGCAGGGCAGCAGGCCCACCACGCACTTGGTTAAGTGTTCTTTTTTTACTTGGTTGGGACCTTCAGGTATATTTCAGCTTATTTTTCTTTGCATCTTTACATATTTTTCTGTATCCTAACATTTTGTTCCATGAATTTGAGATCCTTCTGGGTGGCGTTTTCTCCCTAATCTCTCTAGGCAGCTGCTGTCAGAAGGCTGTAGCCACTCTTTATGCCTCTGTGGTAACTAACTTTTCTGATACGTAATATATACATACAGATGGACACACATGTTCTATCCCCATTGTCTAGCTGAATGAAAGTTACATAGAATGTGTATAGGGCGTATGTTAATGTATACTCTATTTTACCATGTAAGTTTTATATTTATACATCTACACATAAATTATATACAGGGCGGGCAAAAGTAGGTTTACAGTTTGTATGGAAAATAATACAATAATAAATAGTACAGAAAGATACTGTTGCCCAGCTGGTGTCGTCTCGTGCACCGAGAGGTCACTGGTTTGATGCCCAGTCAGGGCTCATGCCCAGGTTTCAGGTTCGATCCCCAGTAGGGGGCGTGCAGGAGGCAGCCCATTGATGTTTCTCTCTCATTGATATTTCTGTCTCTCCCTCTGCCTTCCCCTCTCTAAAGAAAAATCCATTAAAATTTTTTTTAAAAAGCACTATTTAAAAAAAAGAATAAAGTGTTGCATACACACAGCTGTAACCTCCTGTTGCCCCACTCTGTGCAGTTGACCCTTGGGCAACCGGAGGCACCAGTCATCTGCACAGTTGGAATTCTCAGTGTAACTTACGTCAGCCCTCAGTGTCCTCAGATTTCCAACCTCAGCTGACCTTGGACAGCGTGGGTTTGAATTGTGCGGGTTAATTGAAAAGACCTGCATGTAAGTGGACCTGCACAGTTCAAACCATGCTGTTCCGGGGTCACCTGCAAACATGACTTGTATTGAACTGGAGAGGATGGGGGTTGTACTTACCTAGATGGAACTGACTAGAAGCCAGCCAGCTCCGCCTGAAGTTCCACAGCCGGGCGGCTGGTGAGAAAACAGACTAAGCGGAGTCCTGCAGGGACATGCTGTGGAGAGAGGACATGTCTAGTCCAGGGAGTAGCGGCTTCCCTGGGAGTATTTGCCCTGCAGTGGGTCAGGCCACCTCACTAGGAAACATTTAGTCATTCTGTAAATGGAAAAGGAAATCAATAACTTTCCTCGAGTACTGGGCATTTGATATATTTTGGTGCCAAGATAGAAGCTAAGGGTATCTTCTTGGGAGCAGAGGAGAAGGAAATGGAAAACCTGTCTTGCATGTTGAGTGTCTTCACATGCCCTTGGAGAGTGTCAGCACCTCTAGCTTCATAGGGCCCCTGTGCTTGAAGGGCCTCGCCCTTGGAAACTTGCTGACTTTGGGGGGCCGAGGGGGCACAGATGTGGATCACAGAGCTCTGGTCTTCCCTTAGGTGATGAGAACGGGAAGAAGGCCAGCAACCCCAACCACTGCAACTGCATCATAGATCAGATCTTCACGGGGGGGCTGCAGTCGGACGTCACCTGCCAAGTCTGCCAGTAAGTGAGGCTTTGTGCAGGGGACTGTGTGCCCTGGGTGCCTCCTAGGCCCTACTCGCCAGGCCACACTGTGGGGCCCCAGGTCCTTCCAGGGAGAAAGACTTCACTGGATGTTGCTCATCAACATGGCACTTTTTCAGTCTGCACACTGTTGTGTTCCAAGAAGTTTTTAAAGTTTCAGACTCTTGAGCGTGATGTTCAGGCAGTGCCCCGTCAGGCCTTCCTGGCAATGTTCCAGGAGGTTCTGGAACAACCAGGCAAGAAACAGGACACGTTTTATTTAGACAGCCCTTGATGTGTGGGGACAAAATAACCCCAGTAGGAAAGGCAGGAGAAATTCGCAGGTCTCCTGAGTGTGACGGTCAGCAGGGCCGTGTCCGCCCTGGGGCTGCGAGGCTTCGTGTTGGGTTGTCTGTCGCTGTCGACACCCGGCAGGCTACGCTGTGAAGCTGTCCTCCCCATCGCTGCTTTCCTTCGGGCCCCTGATGCTAGGTGCCAGCTAAAGAGCCCACTTCAGAGGCTGGGCTGCAACGGCAGATACTTGATGTACGTGCTCCAAAGTGAGTCACTGAAGTATTTCATGGTTTCCTTTCCCATTTTCTCCAAAGTAGTGTCCCTAAATTCTTCATAGGTTTTGGTTCTGTGCTTAGAGCTCAGGGCTTTTATTTTCAGGAGAAGAGTGCATTGGGGGTGAGGTTAGAAGAACCCACTCTTTCCTCCACCCTCAGTACACTCCTATGGTTTTTATTTCACTTCAGCTTTATTCATTTATTCATTCATTTATTGTTGATCCTCACCCAGAATACTTTTCCGGTTGATTTTTGGAGAGCGTGAGGGGGACATCGACGTGAGAAGGACACGTTGATGGGCTGCCTCCCGCTTGTGCCCGTAGCAGAGCCGGGTCGAGTCTGCAGCGGCAGTGTGTGCCCTTCAGTTCGTGGGCTGATGTTCCACCATTAGCACACCAATCAGGGCTCACTTCAACTTGTTTTTAAAAGCCTGGTCACAGATCCAGTAAAATTTAAAAACCTATAATGGATTAGCACTTGCAGTTGTGTAGGATAGACCAGATGCTGGAAAAGAGTCCGTTTGGCCTGTAGGAGGTACACATGCAGTTCTCTTACGTAGCATGCGTCGTCACAGGCCACGCTCTGAGCAGCTTGGACTCAGGCTTTAAATAACTGCCTCGTTGGCCTGTGCTGTTGAACTCTACCAGCAGGAGATTGTCTCAGATTTCCATCCTGTTTAAATTTCTGTAGTCCGTTTCCCAATCTGAATTTTCAGTTTGTGTATTTTAAAGTAAATCTCTGGGAGGGAATTGAAATGCTGCCATTCAGCCTGGGTGGCTGTGCACTCTCTCTGTGAAGTGTGCTTGGAGGTCTCCCCAGGCTCAGCAGTTCTGTTCCCAGAGGCTGCTGAGATGATAGGTCCATTGATTCAGAACCTCTGCACATGGGGCCCAGAAAAACCCTGACATGATAGTGCTGATCTTCTGGGTGTAGAAGCTATGGCTTTAGGAGCAGACTTTGTCTTAAGTGGTTTGCATGGTGTTTCTCCCTAGGGCTTTGGGAGCCCAAGACACACTGGGTGTGAGCACATGTTTTTGACCTGAGATGGATAAAAGGGTGGAGCTGTGAGAATGTTGGGGTGCACTCTATGAGGTGGTACCTCTGAAGATATGTGTGGATATCAGTTCTCACATGGGTTTCTGTCTCCTCTTGCTTCTAGTGGAGTCTCCACCACAATAGACCCCTTCTGGGACATCAGTTTAGATCTGCCTGGCTCTTCCACCCCATTCTGGCCCCTGAGCCCAGGGAGTGAGGGCAGTGTGGTGAACGGGGAAAGCCACATGTCTGGAACCACAACACTTACGGATTGCTTGAGAAGGTAAGAAACCTCCAGCACTTTTGCAGAAAAAGAAAGTTCTTTCCTTGCAGGAAGCTATCTCTCTTGCCATGAGGCTCTTCAGTAGTAAAACCCAAATAAACCTAGGGCTGCCCAAGGTCCCAGTAGTGTGTGTTTTACACTTCCCGTGTGGAACATGGGAAAAGAATCCAGCGTGCCCACCGTTGGTCCCAATGACTCCTACTAGGTTGTCACATTTTTGCAAGGTGACTAGATGTTCTATCCACCTAGCTTTGCATTGTGGGATGTCTGTATTACAACTACTGGTCCACCCCACCCCCAGTGTAAATGAACAGAGAGCAGAAGTTACAGCTCCCTCACCTTCTGTGGCTGATAACTACCAGAGTCTTCATGAGGGCCGGCCCTCCCGCGGGTGATGGGAGAGCTGTGATGTTCCGTCTGCATCTGCACTGTATTTATGTCCATTTGCTGCATCATCAATTTAGACAAGTGATGAGATTTAGGGTGCAGTTGCTATAAAATGTATTTTAGTAGCTGTTACGTACAAATGTGTTAAGGCCAGAAATCCTTCCTAAACTTTATTTTAATAGGGCTTAGTGTTTTAAAGCCTTTATTTTCCTCTACTTCCATTAACTCAAGGTCCCTGCGGACAGGTCCTCGCTGGGTGGAAGTGCCCCTTGAGTTGAGGGGTGGGGCTTGGTTTTGACCTTACCACCATAGTCAGCATACGCAGAGGTACATGTTCAGAGTTTTAAAGTTAACTTTGTTACACTGATAGATTCAGATATAAGTGAAGTATCAGAATTTAAATTTGGGAAACAAACATATAAATCTTTTGATTTTTCAAGAGAGTATTTATAATGAAATTAAATTTTATGGTAAATTTCAGTAATATGGACACTGCCCACAAAGCAGGCAAGGAGGGCAACTGCACTTAGCAGACGGAAGCATGTGGAAGCTGCCGGTCAGCCCCACGTCTGAGGAAAGGTCGGCTTTCTTTGTCTCTAGTTTTTATTAACAGTGAAGGGTCCCTTTTCAAATTGTATTGAGAGTAAATCACAGAGCTGGTGGAAGAACTTGAAGTACCTGTGGTTTTTAGCTCTAGACATTCAGGTTTTTGGGCATTTCATGACTTAGAGAACTGGAGGGTGGCTGAGTGGCTGTGACCATTGGCAGCACCTGCACGAATGCTCAGATGTGCTCCTTGAACCTCTCCTTCATGGAGGAGGGCGCATCTGGACTGCAGTGTTTGTGTAGTAACCGACCAGGGCTCCTCAAAGCCCTTCCTAGGGTTTCCGTGGGCTTGGTGGTGCACCATTTGCTCTTTGTTGCCTTATAGCTGTCTCAGCTCTTACATTTGTGTGTTTTCTCAGCTGGGACAGAAGTGCAGCCCCCTCAGGGGAGGGGACTGCCTCGGGCTCTCTTAGTGTCTCCCAGAGCACTAAGGTGCTGGTGGACATCTGGTACATGCGGTGAATGAGAGTTTACTTGCTTTTACTCAGTCATAGTTCTTGCAAGGTTGCAAGTGGCAGGCAGTGACTCTGGTGAACTTAAGCAGGTAAGGACATGGGGTTGTTCACAGAATCCATGGAAGGCTAAGAGAACCCAGCTCAGCAAACAAGTGTCACCTTGGGAGGCTTGGGACCAGCATCTATAAATAGCCCACTGCTGCCTGCCTGCCCTGGTGCAGGGAAGGTGCCACTCATGGACACAGGTCTTCCCACAGTGCTTCATTAGAACAGTAGCCCAGGTTCAGAGTCCCCAAGAGAATCACTCATCTGATGCCCTCATTGCTGGGGTGGGAAGAGCAAATACTGGCTTTTGTGGTCAGCTTCAGTAGTAGAGGGCAGGCCCTGCTTCCACCCAGGTTTGCAGATTCTCTGAATGGGGGAGGGGAGGTGTGGATAGATACTTAAGGAGGTATGTAAATTGGGCTCTTTTCCATCCATAATTTCTTAATTTGTAACTACGTTAGGTTGAAGCCAAATTCTCTTCATTCTGACGTTGTGAGGCTTGTTCGGTGTGTTCTTTTGGTTCTGAAGCAGGTTTGGTGGGAGGAAGTGAGCATAGTTTGGCTGAGATGACAAGAATCTGGGGGCAAATGTATTTGTGGGCACTGCACATGGAAACAAAACTAACAGATTATCAGAAACTTCTAGAAAAATGAAGTTAAAAAACATCAAAGGATGACTTGACTACTGAGCATTTTGCAGTGGGTGGTGTAAATTTTTTTAAATGTATATTATCACAACAAGTCGTGTGCTGCTTGATCGGTTGCTTAATTGATAATAGTTAGCAAAGCAAATATAATTGGCATGAAGTATGTGAATCAACATTCGAGGGTAGTTGGGATAATAACCCCCCAGTGTGACTTTGCCAGCCCCGGAACAGTCAGGAAGCCTGTCCTGTCCTAAAAGGAGTTCCTGAAGCAGGCCTCCGGGTTGTTTCATTGGTTCCCTGTAGGGGGAAGGCCCTTGGGATTCCCGGAGGGCAGTGCAGTGTTCCTTGCAGCCAGGTGCAGGGCTTGGGAAGCTTGTTGCCTCAGGCACTTGCTTTCTACCCTTTGTCTTCTCTTAGAGCAGGGGTGGGCTACACCTGTGAAATCATTTGGCCTGGCGTTGCCAAGGCAACTGCAGGCGGGACCCCAAATTCAATAAATCTAGCTTTTTTCATAGCTAATTTAAGTTGATAATTTTGTACAGCCCTCTAATGATATAAATATCCAAATAGCCCTTGGCAGAAAAAGGGTTCCCCACTCCTGTCTTGGAGCTTTGAATGCTTGCGGGACAGTAGTCCTCTGCCTAATTTTGGCTGCGGTTGGTATTGGACTTCCGCTTTCTAAAGTCATGTTTGACTCTGCCATCGGAGTTCTTGTCCTCTTGTCGCTGCAGCTGACCATGGAAGCTGGCAGAGAGGTGGTCCAGGTCCCTGGCTGGTCCTGAGGAGTGTGATTTGGATAGGGCAGAACTGTGTTTTGAGTTGGAAAATTGGATGATGGAATAATGTTGTGGCAACTCTGGTGTATCTCCAAAGTCCTCACTGTTCACATGCACACTTTCTTCTCTCCTGCCATCGACCTGCCAGTCATCGTTCAGTCTTCACTGATTGGTTTGTTGTAGGTGACAGGAACAGCACTGGGTGTTCGGCCTGTGGGGTCACACCAGATCTGGGTTCAGCAACCTTGGAACTTGGGTTCTGGCTAGGAAAGAATTCAGAGCCAAGACCCAAACTACAAGAGAACATTTATTTGGTAAAATTACAGAGGTGGAAGAAGTAATTCCCAGAAGAAATGGACTGAGGAAACAAAGTTTTAGAGGCAAAGGAAGGGCCCTTGGTGCTTGGGAGTGAGAAAGCTAATGCTAATGTGCCTGGGGGGGAGTGGCTGCAGTGGAAAGAAGGGAATGGCAGAGACACAGGCTTGAGCTTCTCCCAGGTAGGAGAGCGCTGAGTCCTCAGTCCTAATGGTTTTAAGTGTGAAGATCTTAGGGGGGCCGGTCCCCGGGAAAGATCTTATTATAATACTCAGCAGCTTTTCATGTATGTCCTTTCAGGGTTGTGGTCTCCAGTGATTGATTTGTTGTTGCCGGGTTGGGGGCCATCATTCAATGCAGCTGGTCCTGAGATCAGCTGTGGCTGGTTTTGCTACTTTTCTGGGCCTGGAGCTTAAACACAAACTGAGGCCTAGATGTTATCTCTAGGGAGGAAAGGTCAGGGTGTCCAAACCCATGACCAGCATATGCTAGGGGAGGAAAGGCCACCCTGGGGGTGAGGTCCCACCCTACAGTTGTCCTTATTAGGCACCCAGGGCTTTGCACCTGGGGCTTTCCATCCGGGTGACCTTCTGTACCTTGCCCTCTATTGTTCTTGCTCTGCTCTTGTCTGTCTAACTGCCTATCACTGTGGTTTTTAAAACTGTTTTAAAGTTTGTTCAGTCAGGATTCAGACTAGGTCCACATACTGCATTTGGTTTATTGGTCTTCTGAGTCACTTGCAAGTTTTCTTTCCCTGCCTTTTCTTTGTTGAAAAGACAAGATCATTTGTTAATAGAATTTCCCAACTCTGGACCTTCCTGACTGGGTGTGCAGACGAGTCCTGCAGGTTGTGGTGAGCATGGGGGGTGCCTGGCCCCATCCCTGTCCTCCACAAGACCTCACTATCCCCTCGCCCTCTCCTGCTCCCTGGGCACCTCGCAGATGGCATTTCGGCTTTGCCGGGCATTGTCCAGCCTTTGCTGAAGTGGCAGCATTCCCAAAAGATAAATAAGGATGTCCAGCTCCAGTTGTCAAAAGGTGGAATTTTCTGTTTGTTTTTCAGCTTTAAATTTTAAAATTTTGGCATAAACTATATTGAAACATCTATTTTATGGTTTTTATCTTTAGTAGATACCACAAATGCTTGCTAACTTATCCAGTCCAACCTGTCTATCTCATGATCTATCTTCACTACGAAGATCAAATTTCCCAAATGTCTCATTTGAAAAAATTAAACCTTTTCTTTTGAGATAATTGTAGCTTCCCATATAGTTGTAAGAAATACTCCCTAGTGATTGCATGTATCCTTCACCCCACTCCTCCCAGAACAGTGTCACAGCCAGGATACTGACACCCTGCAGACCGGATGTAGGGAGGGCACTCCCACCACCCAGGAACCCTCGTAGCCATCCTCCTGCCCTCTGACCACCACTGTCTCCCGGACCCCTGGCAACTATGAATCTGTTCTCTGTTTCTATAAATTCCACATTTCAAGAAAGTTATATAACTGGAATCATACAACATGTAACCTTTGGGATTTAATTTATTTCTTTATTGAATTTATTGGGGCAACGTTGGTTAATAAAATTATATAGGTTTCAACATAACAAACCATCTGTATTATATTGTATTGTGTGCTCACCACCCAGAGTCAAGTCTCCTTCCATCACCATTTACCCCTTTACCCTCCTCTGCCTCCCCTACCCCCTTCCCTCTGCTCATCACTATGCTCTTATTTTTGTCTATGAGGTGTGTTTTGTGGTTTTTTTTTAGATGAATCCTTTTACCTTTTCACCCAACCTCCAACACCCCTCCCTTCAGACAGCTGTCAGTCTTTTCTCTGTATCTATGAGTCTTTTTCTATTTTGTTTGTTTATTTTGTTCATTCGATTCCACATATGAGTGAAATCATGTGATATTTGTCTTTTTCTGCTTGGCTTACTTCACTTAGCATAATAATACTCTCCAGTTCCCTCTACGCTGCCTCAAAGGGTAAGTGTTCCTCTTTTTTTATAGCTGCATAATATTCCACGGTGTAAATGTCCCATAGCTTTTTTATCCACTGATCTACTGATGGGCTGCTTCCAAATCTTAACCACTGTAAATAAGACTGCAATGAACATAGGGGTGCATATGTTCTTTCAAATTAGTGTTTTGGGATTCTTAGGATATATTCCCAGAAGTGGGATCACTTCATACTGTTTTCCATAGTGGCTTCACCCGTCTGCATTCCCTCCAACAGGGTGCCCTTTTCTCTGCATCCTCGCCAGCACTTGTTGTTTGTTGATGTAATGATTGACGGTTGTTTGTTGATGTAATGATCTGACAGGTGTGAGGTGATAACCTCGTTGTAATTTTAATTTGTATTTCTCTGAAGATTAGTGATATTGAGCATCTTTTCATATATCTATTGGCCATCTGTATATTCTTTTTAGAGATGTGTCTATTCAGGTCTTCTGCCCATTTTAAAATTGTTTTTATGGTGTTGAGTTTTATAAGTTTTTTATAAATTTTGGATATTAACCTCTTATCAGATGTATCATTGGTGATTATGTTCTCCCATTCAGTGGGTTGTCTTTTAATTTTGTCGATACTTTTCTTGGCTGTGCAAAGACTTTTTATTTTGTTGTAGTCTCATTTGTTTCTATTTTCTTATGTTTCCTTGCTTGAGGAGATATATCAGAAAGAATATTACCATGAGAAAGGTCCGAGATTTTACTGCCTATGGTTTCTTCTAGGGTTTTGATGGTTTCAAGCCTTACATTTAAATCTTTTTTTTCTTTTCTTTTTTTTTTAAATATATCTTTTATTGATTTCAGAGAGAGGAAAGGAGAGGGAGAGAGAGAGATAGAAACATCAATGATGAGAGAGTCATTGATCGGCTGCAGCCCGCAACCCGGGCATGCGCCCTGACCGGGAATCGAACCCTGATTGCCTGGATCCAAGGTCGACGCTTAACCACTGAGCCACGCCCAGCCGGGCTACATTTAAATCTTTAATCCATTTTGAGTTTATTCTTGTGTATGATGTAAGAAGGTGGTCTAGTTTTATTTTTTTGCATGTATCAAATTTTTCCAACATTTATTAAATAGATGGTCTTTACCCTATTGTATATTGTGGCCTCCTTTGTCAAATATTAATTGACCATAAAGCCATGGATTTATTCTTGGGATCTCTGTTCTGCTCCATTGATCTGTATGTCTATTCTTATGCCAGTACCATGCTGTTTTGATTACAGTGGCTTTGTATTATAGTCTGATACAGGTAGTGTGAGTCCTCCAATTTTGTTGTTCTTAAGATTTCTGAGGCTCTTTGGTTCCATACAAAGTTTTGGAATATTTGTAATAGTTCTATGAAATAGACTATTAGTGTCTTCATAGAAATTTCCTTGACTCTGTACATTGCTTTGGGTCGTATGAACATTTTAACATTAATTTTTCCAATCCATGAACATGGTATATGCTCCCACTTACTTGTATCTTCTTCAGTTGTTTTCTTCAGTGTCTTACAAGTTTCTGAGTACAGGTCTTGCACATATTTGGTTAAATTTATTCCTAGGTAGGTAGGTGTGTGTGTGTATTTGAAGCAATTGTAAATGAGATTGTTTTCTTAGATAGTTCATTAGTGGTGTATAAAACTGCAACTGATTTCTGGATATTTTGTGTCCTGCAACTTTACTGAACTCATTTATCAGTTCTAACAGTTTTTTGTGTAATCTTTAGGTTTCTCTAGTATCATGTCACCTGCAAATAATGACAGTTTTACTTCTTCCTTTCCAATTTGGATGCCTTTTATTCCCCCTCCCCAATATGTTTTTACTGATTTTAGAGGGAGAGAGAGGAAGGGAGAAATACCAGTTTGCTGCCTCCTGCACGCCTCTTACTGGGATTGAGCCTACAGCCCAGGCAAGTGCCCTGACTGGGGAATCGAACCAGTGACCTCTCGGTGCATGGGATGATGCTCAACCAACTGAGCCACACTGGCCAGGGCTGTTTCTTCTTCTTGTAATCTGTTTAGAGTTTTTCATTCTTTGATTTTAATTTTTTTTTTTTTAAAATATATCTTTATTGATTTCAGAGAGAGGAAGGGAGAGGGAGAGAGAGAGATAGAAACATCAGTGATGAGAGAGTCATTGATCAGCTGCAGCCCACAACCCGGGCATGTGCCCTGACCGGGAATCGAACCCTGATTGCTTGGATCCTAGGTCGATGCTTAACCACTGAGGCACGCTCAGCCGGGCTCTTTGATTTAGTTCTGGAAGATTTGCATGTTTCTAGGAATTTATCCATGTCCTCAAGGTTGTCCAATTTGTTGGCATATAGTTGTTTTATAATATTTTCTTATAATCCTTTGTATTTCCTTGGTGTCAGTTGTAACTTCACTTTCATTTCTGGGCCCTCTTGTCTTTTTTTATTGATGAGTCTATTTAAAGGTTTGTCAATCTATCTTTTCAAAGAACCAGCTCTTGGTTTTATTGAATTTTTGGCGGGGGGGGGGGGGGGTTAGAACTCATTTATTTTTGCTCTGATCTTTATTATTTCCTTTCTTATACTCACTTTGGGCTTTGTTTTTTGTTCTTTTTCTAGTTCTTTTAAGTGTAAAGTTAGATTGTGTATTTGAGACTTTTCTTGTTTTATTGAGGTAGGCCTGCAATGCTCTGAATTTTCCTCTTAGGACTGCTTTTGCTGTGTCCCACAGATTTGAGGTTGTTGTGTTCTCATTTTCATTTGTTTCAAGGTATCTTTTGATTTCTTCCTTGATCTCTGTATTAACCCATTTATTGTTTACTAACATGTTATTTAGTTGCCATGTCTCTGTGTGTTTTTCAGATTTCTCTTGTGATTGATTTCTGGTTTCATACCATTATAGTCAGAGAAAATGCTTCATATGATTTCAGTTTTCTTAAATTTATTGAGATTGTTTTGAGTTTTTGTTTTTTTTTAATTTTTTTTAACATATCTTTATTGATTTCAGAGAGAGGAAAGGAGAGGGAGAGAGAGAGAGAGAAACATCAATGATGAGAGAGTCACTGATTGGCTGCCTAGCCCGTAACCCGGGCATGTGCCCTGACTGGGAATCAAACCCCGATCTCCTGGATCCTAGGTCAATGCTCAGCCGCTGAGCCACGCCCAGCCGGGCTGTTTTGAGTCTTAACATGTGGTCTATCCTAGAAAGTGTTCCATGTCCACTTGAAAAGAATGCATATTCTGCTGCTTTGGGGCGAAATGCTCTGAAGATAACAATTAAATTCATCTGGTCTAGTGTGTCATTTAAGGCCACCGTTTCCTTGGTGATTTTTTTGTCTGGAAAATGTATCCATTGATGTGAATGGGTTGTTAAAATCCCCTTCTATGACTGTATTACTGTCAGTTTTCCATTATGTCCTAGATTGGCTTTACATAGTTGGGTGCTCCTTTGTTGGACACACATATGTTTACAAGGGTTATGTCCTCTTGTCAGATCGATCCCTTTATCACTATGTAGTGTCCTTCTTTGTGTCTTATTATCGCCCCTTTTTTTTTTTTTTAATATATCTTTATTGATTTCATAGAGAGGAAAGGAAAAGGAGAGAGAGAGAGAAACATCAATGATGAGAGAATCATTGATTGGCTGCCTCCTGCACGCCCTCGACTGGGGATCGGGCCTGCAAGCCGTGCATGTGCCCTGACCGGGAATCGAACCCTGATCGCCTGGATCCTGGGTCGATGCTCAACTGCTGAGCCATGCCTGGCTGGGCTTCTTGTTGTTGTTTTTTAATCTTCACCTGAGGATATTTTTTCCATTGCTTTTCAGAGAGAGTGGAAGGAAGAGAGAGAGAGAGAAACATTGATGTGAGAGAGACACATCAATGGGTTGCCTCCCACACACTCCCAACCAGGGCTTAAGCCTGCAACCGAGGTACATGCCGTTGGCCAGAATCAAACACAGGACCCTTCAGTCTGTGGGCCGGCCAGGGCTGTTGCCCTTGTTTTAAAGTGTATTTTGTCTCAGAAGTATTGCACCAGCTTTTTTTTTCATTTCCTTTTCCATGAATTACTGTTCTCCGTCTCTTTCCTGTTAGTCTGCGTGTCTTGTGTACTGAGGCGGGTCTCTCGTAGACAGTATAAATATGGGTCTTGTTTTCTTACCCATTCAGCTATAGGGTGTTTTTTGAAGTGATAAAGAGAGAAGGGGATGGATGTATGAATGTATGTATTTTTAGTAGGGAATGAATCCATTGAAAGTGATAAAATAACTTTTCTCTATTTTACCCCTTCCATATTTTCTTCCTTAAAAATACATTTTTAAAATCCCTTGTAGATTTACCAGACCAGAGCACTTAGGAAGCAGTGCCAAGATCAAATGTAGTGGTTGCCATAGCTACCAGGAGTCCACGAAACAGCTCACCATGAAGAAACTGCCTATTGTAGCCTGCTTTCATCTCAAAGTAAGTTTTCCAAAAAAACTTGATAGCAGACTCCACTTTTAGACCCTAGTACAACGTGGAGCCTGCTGGTCTGGTGTGCAGAGCGCTTTTGGTGTTTGCAGTGGCTCCTTAGGAGAGCTATGGAGGGGCAGTAAGTTGTACTCTTTCCCTACCTTCTGTTGCCAGGAGAAGCCTGTGTGTGAACAAGAAGTAATTAATGCGTAATGAAAATGGGGCGTGAGTTGCTCCACTGGGGTTGGGGGTTGTTAAGGTTTTACCACTACTACCTAAATTCTTCCTTCCTCGCCTCAAGCTTTCTGTTTTTATTTTACTTAAAAGCAAACTCCCTTAGCATTATGATCTAGTCCAGGATTTGGCGAGCGCCTTCTATAAAGGTCAAATAGTAAATATTCTAGGGTTTGCAGCCATGTGATCTCTGCTTTATGTTCTTTGTTTTATTTTATGACCCTTTAAAAACGTTAAAAAACAAAACAAGAAACTATTTGTAGCTTCCTTGCTGGGTTTGGTGGCCCCTGATGTAGCCATGGGACTGTCTCTTGTCTTGTGAAAAGAACAGTGTGTCTGTTTGGCTCCCAGAGGTTACTTTCCTTGCACTTGGTTGGGTTTATTGTAAGATTCCTTTTTTTGTACACTGAGTACACAGAGAAGCACCATTGGCATAACTCCGTTACCACACCATTCCTCTTCCCCTCTCCCCATTCCTTCAGCGATTTGAACACTCGGCCAAACTGAGGCGGAAGATCACCACATATGTGTCCTTCCCCCTGGAGCTGGACATGACCCCGTTCATGGCGTCCAGGTAGGACGGCTTCTCCTGCTCTGTTGCCAGCGGGCGGCTCTGTTAGGCTGGTGGTGGGCACGGGCTCCACAACGAGACAGTTACAGGCGCTGATGTAACCATAAGTGCTCAATCGAATCGTTGTTCTGATCTTAACCCAAGACACATTTTACTTTTTAAATGTTTACTTACTGATTTTATTATTGTTTGTTTTCATTCCTCACCCAAGGGTATTTTTTCCATTGCTTCCTGGACGGGGGGAGACAGAGAGGGAGAGACAGACATCGATTGGTTGCCTCCCACCCCCCCGGCCGAGGTCTGTGCAGCTGGAATTGAACCCCGACCCTCCAGTCCATGGCCCAGTGCTAACCACTGAGCAAGCCGGCTGGGGCTTTACTGATTTTAGAGGGAGGAAGGGGGAGAGGCAGGAACATTGGTTGGTTGGTGCACTTACTTATGTCTTTGGTTGATTCTTCAACGTGCCCTGACCAGGGACCAAACCCATAACCTTGGCGAATTGGGACGACATTCTACCCAAACGAGCTACCCAGCCAAGGCCCCAAGACACATTTTAGTTTAATGAGTTATTTTTTCTAAGATGTGTTGTTGATTTGAGTTTTCCCAAGTAATCCTTTGTCAAGGTGGGATCACAGTTAGAAGGCAGCATCTTAGCTGAAGGAATGGATTTTGGAATACAGATAAACAGTTGATTTTGCAGTTGTAGATTCCATTTTTCTTGTTTTCAAATCTTGATATTATAGACTACTTAAAATTTACCCTCCAGAAAATGCAGCACTTACTAATATATCAGCTACATGTTGGTTTCCTGGGGCCACTGTAAAAAATTACAAACTTGGTGGCTGAAAGGAGGTTGGCAGTTCTGTGGTTCCCTGGAAGGGCCCAGGGAAGATTTCATTCCTTGCCAGGAGGTGTTCCAACCAGGTAGACCCAGGCAGGTCCACACCTCAGGGCAGGTGTGCTCTCCGCATTCATTTCGCCAGCCTGGGTCTCTGTAGAAGAATTAGAAAGTGTATATAAAACTGACCCAGCCTGGTGTGGCTCAGTGGTTGAGCATTGACCTATGAACCAAGAGGTCAGGGTTTGATTCCTGGTCAGGGCACATGCCCGGATTTGGGCTCAACCCCCAATAGGGGGCGTGCAGGAGGCAGCCAATCAATGACTCTTTCATCATTGATGTTTCTCTCTCTCTCCTTCTCCCTTCCTCTCTCTGAAATCAGTAAAAACATTTTTATAAAGGATCCAGCACAGTGTCTAGTATTATCAACTAAAGTCTCTTTAGTTCAGTTATTTTCAACCCGTGTGCCTCAAGCATTTTTAAAACACGCAGTATCTGACTAGTCAGAGCACTAACCTCGTTTCCCTTAGATTGTCGAATAAAAAAGTGACAACAGCAGTAGCCCTGCAGTGTGAGTGAATCAAAATTATACCTATTTTTTTGTTAGATCGGCAGAATGTGTGTGCGTGCGTGTGCACATGCAGGCTTATGTGCCATGAGATAATAAAGGCTGAAAAGTACTGTTTTAGTTAATCAGTTTAAATGGTGCTGAGTTTTGCTGTTGTTTGTTGCAGCAAAGAGAGCAGGATGAATGGACAGTACCAGCAGCCATCAGATAGTCTCAGTAATGACAACAAGTAAGTGGTGCCCTGGGTGGGCCTTGGATGTCTCAGGCGGGGCGGGAGCCTGGTCCTTGGGCAGAGCTTGTGGCGTTTCCCAGGGAGACGCTGCATTTATGAGCAGTGACGGCCAAGCTCGTTTCCTGGGGCACTAGCCTTCTTCCTGCCGTGTTGCCCGTTGATCTGTTATGAAAATACTTCAGCCTCTATCAGAAGAGGGCTCTTCACACCTTGATCATACAGCTCCCTCCTGCCATAGAGCCTGACCCCTTTTCTCCTGGCCATTGCGGGCCCAGAGGGCAAGCTCAGTGTCTGAACTCTGAGCCCCGTGTTCTCCTCCTTCACCGGCATTGCAGCGAGGCCTCTGCTCTTTTCCCTGCCGTCCTTTCACCACAGTGTGGCAGGAGAATGAGAGGAGAGTGGTTACAGTATCACCTAGCACCAGTTACTCTCACCACTTGCACTGGGCATAGCTCCACTGAAGACGCTTGAGCCGAGGGGGGCCACGCAGGCACCTCTGCGCACCCGCCAGCTCTGATTCCTTGGCCGTTGCTCCTTGGGGTTGGTGAGCTACCCCTCCCTGTGCAGGCTTCCAGTTGTCGGTACTGAAGGACGTCTAATGATGGTGAAGTCGAGGTAACTGCTGTGCCTCTCCTCTCCTTTCCTCACAATCCAGGTACTCCTTATTTGCAGTCGTCAACCACCAGGGGACCCTGGAGAGCGGTCACTACACCAGCTTCATCCGGCAGCACAAGGACCAGTGGTTCAAGTGTGACGACGCCATCATCACGAAGGCCAGCATCGAGGACGTGCTGGACAGCGAGGGGTACGTCGGGGGCATGTCTCTGCGTGTACACCTGAACCCAAGCACGGCTGTTTTTAGTGCCATTCAAGGATGCTCACTTTTGGTGCTTGTTCTGGACGAATGCCAGCCTCGCTGGATTGCTGGCCACTGGGTAGGGGGCGATATCCCTGAGCATTAATGCTCTGATCAGTTGCGGCAGGAGCTCGGGCACGTTTTTCACAGCTCTCCCCCCGTTTCGTTCCTCCTGGCACATCCTTGTCCACCTTCAGCTTCGCTCAGGCCTTGGCCTCGAGACCATCATTAGACCCCTAGCCCCAGGGGTGAGCTCCTGTGACTGCGAGGTGCGTCCGTATTTTTCCAAGCTGTGGGGAAGCCCCCTGGGAGAGTCTGCATGGAAGAATTTGTGTTGGAGAGGCAGCCTTGTTGCAGTGAGGAGGCCAGAGCGAGGGGTGTAGGCTGCACCCACTGCAGGAGTTTCACCACAGGTAGCACTGACACAGGCCCTGGCGTCAGGGACAGGAGAGGCCAGGTTTGGGGCTGTGGGGGCAGGACCGACAGGGCACATGGCTGCCTGCTGGATGGGCGGGCGGGCGGGCGGGCGGATGGACTTAGGGGGCTTGCGCATTAGGTGGGGGCACTGTCACTACCTAGCCAAGGACCTACCTCCTTGCGGACTAAGAACCAAAAAACCATCCAACCAAGAAATCAGACTGCTGATTGTGCTGAGGCCCCAGGGCAGGTCCGGTTGGGGAGGGTCGGTCTTGCCTAGACCTCTTGTGAACTAGAACTAAGCTACTTCTGTCTTTGCTCTTCAGATACCTGCTGTTCTACCACAAACAGTTCCTGGAGTATGAGTAGCCTTATCATCCGCTGGTCAGAAAAGAGAAGGCCATGAATTGCAAGCCCCACAAAATGACTCCAGCCACCCAGCATCACGACACCACCATCCACCCCAAATCCCCTGTGACACAAGCATCGAACCCTCTGCCTCCACAGCCTGGGCTCAGGGCTGTGGGGATCGAGTGGACAGCACTGTGGGAGAGGCTCCAGGAACTGCACAGCACAAGCAAACTAAAGGGAGGGGCAGAGTGGGTGTGTCACTAGTGTATGTCCTGCTCCTCAAACTGTGTGGGTGACTGGGGTGGTGTCCCCGCAGCACCAAGCAGTCTCACCCTGGTGCTTCAGTTCTACCACGTGACGGCACAGAGTGTTAAAAGGCGCCAGCCTATTTTAAAATCATGGCTCAGTGAAGCAGTAGAAAAGACAAAGGTATCGTGCAGGTCAGGACTCTGCAAGTGTCAGTGTGAGTTTTAGTGTGAAGTCTGTGTAGTGGCAAACTCAGATTCTGCCAGCAGAGCCTGCGGAGTGGAAGACGCTGCCTGGGATTGTCAGTACACCTGTGCGGTGACATGGCAGACGCATGTGGAGGCGCCAGCCTGGGCTCGCCCCTCCCTCCGTGTTCCAGGAACAACATTTTCTTATCTCCTCCCCCACCCCTGCCACCCCCCCGCCGCCTTCCAGGGTGGTGAATTTCGTAAGTGTAATCTTAGTAATGTGAATGAGTCAAGTTTATCCTGAAATTTAGATAGTTTTTTCGTTCCTGAGAGGGAAGCTTGCTTTGGGTGCTGTTCGTTGCTGCGCCCACCCCCATCCTTCGGAAGCACCTGTGTCCTGGGTGAAGCTGCGGGTGCGAGTCAGGTGCAGGTACAGCTGCCCCCTCCGGGGACTCTGGAGTAAATGAAGCGTTTTTCAGTGGAGTCATTGTTTTCCTTCACGTTTTCTCGGCTGCCTGTCCTGTTGGCTGTCCCTGTCACTGATGTGTCTGGTGGCTGGTGTGTTGAGAGGAAGCTGGAGTGGTCTCGAGACCAGTGGAGACGGACGGCGTTGCATCGCTGAGGGCCTCTGCTTTCCCTTCAGTGTAGTTTAAATTGTGGAAGAAGTGACTTTGTGATTGACCTGTGGAAAGAGCTGGTAGAGGAATGCCTTGTCCTTGTGAGGTATGTTGCATGCATCTATCTGTCCAAATCCCAACTTAGATATTTTGGTCCATTTCTGAGATACTGGACCCAGAGATGTAGGACAGGAAGAGTTCCCGCAGTGTCATTTGTGAAGCAAGCTGTCTCGTCGTGCGAGCCGTCTGCATCTGGGCCGAGGTGTGCTCACTCTCCGAGAAGAGGACAGTCCTCTTATTTCAGGGCAGCAAACCTTTCATAAAGAGCCGGCTGGTAAACATCTTAGGCTTTGTGAGTCTCTTGCCACAGGTAATATGTAAACAAATGAGCCTAGCTTTGTTCCAGTAAAACTTTATGGACACAAGTTTGAATTTCATGTAATTTTTACATCATAAAAATTTTTTCACTGTTTAAAATGTGTTAACTATTCTTAGCTGACAGTCATACAGAAGCAGGCAGTGGACCAGATCTAGCTCATTAGCTGGTTAAGTTAGGGGACTGGTCACTTCAGTTGAGTAAAGTGCTAGAATATGCAAAGCAGCAATCCTGCAGAATCATCATATATGGCAAAATTCCTAGTGAGAGGTTTTCTTTTTCTTTATTTTATCTTTTCCATTACCTTTCATCCCCCTGTGCCCTCCTCCAGCTCTACTCACTCCCCCTCCCCCGGCAGTCCCCACACTGTTGTCCATGTCCATGAGTTTTGTTCTCTCTGTTTCTCAATCCCTCCAGCCCCCCCACAGCAGCCAGCCTGCTTTCTGTCCATGAGTCTGTCTCTGTGCTTGTTTGTTGATTAGATTCCACATATGAGTGAGATCCTGTGGTACGTGTCTTTCTCTGACTGGCTTATTTCACTTCGCATGATGTTCTCCAGGTCCCTCCCTGCTGCCGCAAAGGATGAGAGTTCCTTCCTTTTAATGACTGCGTTGTATTCCGTGGTGTGCATGGCCACAGCTGTTTTACCTGCTCACCAACTAAAGGGCACTTGGGCTGCTTCCAGATCTTGGCTACTGGAAACGATGCTGCAGTGAGCGTAGGGGCCTGGTTTTTGAGCCATTTGCTCAGCCAGTTCTCAGTTATGTTTCTGCGTTTATGGAACACGGTTTTTAAAGCATGTTTTAAAAATAGCAAGTGTTTTCAGAGAAGTATAGATGGGTGCAGATTTTTAGAAATGGCCACGTGTTCAAGGTGTGTGTGTGTGTGTGTGAGAGAGAGAGAGAGAGGCTGCTAGGAAGTTTCTTTTGGGGAGCGGTGTGGTGGTTTAATAATGCGCAAATCTAATGGAAAGGAGAGCTGGCTGAGGTTGGCGTGAGGGCTTCTGAGCTGTGAAGGCTTCCTGCGTTTACAGTCTGTGTCATCGCTTCATTGGAGTGTTATAAATGCAGAGTGGGGACGAAGCAGCTGTGTTGACCTTGGAGTTTCTGGAAGATTACCTGTGGTTTGGGCGCCTCTGCTGCTCCCCTGCACCTCTTCCTGTCTTTGTTGGTATTCAGAGGCTCAGCTGCTCTGAGAACTCAAGGACTTGGGAAAGACAGTGAGGACATCATTTTAAACTTTCATATTCGCATTAAGAGAGTTCTCTTTCTTCACTTTGGCATTGGTGTTCTAAGCGCTTGCCTCTCTGCTGCTGAGAAATCTGCTGCCACTGGGAGGACAACTGGGGGAAGGGGCTGCTGCCCTGGTGCTTGCCCCCCGCCGAGATCCTGTGGTCGACCTGCTTATTTGAATTTACCTTGTTAGGAACAAAATATTACATGATGGTTCTGGAAATTTTCTTTTTTAAAAGCTCCCAATCTAGCTTTTTTTTTTTTTTTTTTTTTTTTAATATATCTTTATTGATTTCAGACAGAGGAAAGGAGAGGGAGGGAGAGAGAGATAGAAACATCAATGAGTCATTGATCAAGCCCACAACCCGGGCATGTGCCCTGACCGGGAATCGAACCCTGATCGCCTGGATCCTACGTTGACACTCAACCGCTGAGCCACGCCCGGCCGGGCCCAATCTAGCTATTAAATTCAGGAAAATGGTCGTTTCCTAACAACTACCCTTGTGTAGCTGTTCCTGTTGTTACTGAGTGTATTTGACCACTAAGGAATCATTAGGTGACCCCCTCACTCCCATCAGTGTGTTTAAAATAACCTGAATTTCGGAAATATTGGCTGCCACTCCCTTGCTCCACATTGAAACAGGGCCTTTCCCTCTTCAGATGTGTGGAGTGAGTTCCGAGCTGTGTAGAGTGCGGGATAGTGCTCGCAGGGCCAGAGCCGAGTGGGCAGCCTGGGGATTGGGTGGCCAGACCTTCCTCCAGCCCTTGTCACCCTCTCCTGTCAGGTGCTAGAATGTCCTAGGACTCTCCTTGCAGCAGCCCCTGCACCCAGCATACCCAAGCTTCTGTGGTTTGGCTTAGAGTGTATGCTTTCATTGTGTAAAATTGCTGGGGTTGGGTATTTTTTTTGGGGGGGGGGGTTGGTTGTTTTTGATCATTGAAGTGACTGTTATAATCAAAACAGAAATTGTAAGAAAAAGATTCCTATGATCGTGTTGTGATGTAACTGCCAGGATGATGACATGCTTTTACCTATTGTTCTGAGGAGCTGTGGCTCTTCCCTCCCCGATGGCTTGTAGTCTTTCCTATGTCATAATAAAGCTACATTTTATTCTGAAAATTGGCTGGCTCTCCCCTTCCTCACACCAGCAGCCAAAGAGAGGGGCAGAGGAGGGGAGTGCCCAGGGTGTGGACAACCACCAGGGCAGGCAGGCCTGCCAGTGTAGGACCTGCTGAGGTCAGTGGCCAGAGCTGCAGCCTTGGTTTGCGCCGACCGCAAGACTGCTCTGGATGTCGGAAAGTCTGCGCAGCCTCCGTTTCCCCGTTGTCTATGTGTCGCCCGCTGTTGCTTCAACCCTCTCCTCTTGTGGGCAGGAGGGTGACGTATCCTGGATTCAGGACCACCGCCAGCCTTCCGACTGATCTGCATAAGTCACCTGAGGCCTTAAAATATGGACTCCTTGCCAGAGTGTGATGACTACACCAGGATGTGGTGTAGGAATATACATTTACAGGCAGCTCCCCAAGTGGTCAGAAAGGAGCATGTGTAAGTGGAGAAGCAGAGGAGACCGGCGCAGTTGGTGCCGCCCTTGGTTCTGCAGCTGCTCCCCGGGCTGTCGTGGACCTGTGAGTCCTTCGCCTCGCCCACTGCCCACACTGTCCCTGCCTGAGAGACCCGAACCTTTGTTTCCAAAGTCTCCTTTTTCGAATGCCTTTCTTGCAAGTTCTTTTAGTTCCCTTACACAGAAATACCAAGAGGTGCTAGAGAATCTCTTGGGGTTCAGCCTTAGGCCTCCTGTCCCCATTGTGCAGCAGTCTCTTCAAGTTAAATAGAACCAGGGTTGTCTCTCCCAGGGGAGCTCCACTTTCGGGGGCCAAGACCTTCAAACCAGCAGAGCCCAAGTCTTCCAGGACAGGAATAAGAAAAATGTGTGATTAGATTATTAACATAATGCTGAAAAGTGCCAGTCCTGCTCCCACCCCTTGGACCAGTATGTTTTGGCTGTGGGGGAGTCAGCACCATATAATGGTCTCTGGTTAAAAGCATACAAGTCATCCCAGAAGAGAAAAGCCTCAGAGCCATAATGCTCACCACAACGGGCTTCCGTGAGCTCGGCTGCTTCTCTGTGGTGGGCAGTGTACTCACAGCAGCTCATAGACTGAGCCCAGGGCTGCGTTTCCTTTGCTGTGAATTGGTTTCCCTGATCAGAAGCAGTGCTGCATGGAATGTTGAAACGAGAGATGGAGGTGCTGACAAGCAGGGTAGGCAAATTCATATCTAGAATATTCTAGTGAAGAGAAATTGCTGCCTCCTCCATTGACCCTGTTCCAGCCTCCACCTCTGGATGGCCACTCACTTCATGCCAGGCAAGCGTGGTGTCTGGGGAAGGAAGCTCCTGCGTGCACAGGCATGCTGCTTTGTGCCCCGGGGCATGAAGAGCATCCTCTGAATTCTCATGGGTGCGATTGGCTGGATACCCTCACAGTCTGCCCCTTTTGGGTGATCTGTCCCCATCCAGGTCTTGTCACTCATCTTTAAATCCTATCCCAAGTCCTTGACCATCCATCCAAGCTATTAGCAATATCCCATAAATCCGTGTAGATCAGTACTTTCGGTCCTATCTTTCGAGACAAAGCTGGTAACCAGGTGTCCAGCCCCAGGTTCTGCTTACGGGGTTTCCTTCACTGTCCTGCGGGGTTCTCCTCAGTCATCTGGTCAGAGGAATACTAAGGAGGCCATGCAGCGTGGGGCTGTTGACAGAGTGAGCCACCTGCTCGTGCAGTTAAACTAACTTCTGGACATGCCCAGACTCGGTCTCTTACATGCTATTTCCACCCAGCCTCAAGGCTCAGCAAGTTGGACAACACCCAGACTCTTATGGGCTGCTCAGGCTGCGTGGCCAACTGCTGCCCTGTGGTTAGGTGTTCAGTCTCTGCTAAGTCCAAGAGCAGCAAAGAAGCTGTTTCTAAAAGGAATAAATGTCGCAGAAGAGGGTGCAGGTTTGCTCTGCCCTGAAGCCCTGGAGGTCTGCTGTTCCCTCCAGTCCTTGCTAGAGTCTCCGTAAGGCCTCCTTGTTTGCCCTGGGTCCTGAGGACCAGTGGGTCTCTCGGAACCGTGAGGTTCGAGTGGTGGTGCAGCATGGACAGCCTGAACTGGGTGTCTTGGGTCTCGCTGACACGGAGCCGCGCTCTGCCTGGGCAGGTGGGTCGAATGAACACACTGCGTGGGCTGCCCCGAACCCCAGCAGGTCCTGCGCAGCGTTGTCTCTGCGCCGTAGCAGGTGGTGCAGGTGTAGCTGCTTCCACTTTGAGAGGATATCTTGATATGCTTCGAACCACTGAACCCCCCAGAAACTTCATTCAGTTTGGGAACCCCTGAGTTTTGGGGAGTTTATTTCTCACGCTTTAGTTCACTTATTAAAGCATCTATAGAATATGCTACTTCTTGCTTATCAGCTCCAGTCAGCAAAATGTCATTATTGTGAGCCAGAGTAATATTTTATGAAATATCAAGATGGTCGATATTTCTCTAGATTTTATTACAGCAGAGTTAATGAATTTAGCTCTAAGGCTAAAGGCTACGCCATGACGGTAAACTGTTGGCCCTGCCAGGGAAAGCAAAGTGCTCTGGTGGTCCTTACAGGTGGGCAGAGAGAGCAAGGCAGTAGCCAGGGCACTGGGTGCACGCTTAGAGCCAGGGGCAAGGCGACTGGCTCCGTGAAGACACAGCATCTGGGACGGACACAGGAGCAGCTTCGGCCCAACGTGCCGACTGGGGTCATGGTACAGGCTCAGCTTCGCCTCATTGTGCTTCACTGACGCTGCCTTTTTTTTTTTTTTTTTTACAAATTGCAGGCAAGAGCCTCCACTAGCAAAAAAGATTTCAACCGACTTTATTGCGACATTTGCTTTACAGCAGTGGTCTGGAGCAGCCTGCAATGTCTCCTCAGTATGTCAATGTCTACAGACATTTTCTAAGGTCCATCAGGCTTGTGCTTGGACCAAACAAGCGAGTTAACTGGGAATGTGATGGGTATTATCACTGCTGCTTTTAGGTCTGACAGGGGCATTGATCTTTGAAATCCCGCCCCTCCAGGAATGTAGGGCTGCTGCCAGCTTACCTTTTCAGGGAGGTGATGTTCCAGAGACTTGCACACATTCTTCCAACCATAGTAGCCTCATCCAGTGGGTAGGGATCCCCACAGTGCAAATGTGGGGATCCTGCCAGTTGTAGAGTATGCCACTGCTCACTCGGGCTGGAGAAATACCACAGAATAGATCCAATATGCTTCAATTTTTAAAACTAAGTTACATGTGTAATTTCTGGGCAGAACCTTGGAGAGCAGTGTGTGCATGTCTCTTCCCTCTGCCATAACTGGCGCTGCTCAGGGAGGGCAGCTCCATCCCCCCCAAATACAGGACAGTGTGGAAGAGAGCCTACAGGGACTCTGGGCAGACTCGTTAGGTGAGCAATAAACAAAGCTTTCTAAAAAACTATTGTCTTGGGTTGCATCAATAAAAGAGTGATACCTAAAAAGGGAAAGGGGGAGGAGCCAGAACTAATCTCTACAGCACTTAACATAGGCCTGGTCCACAATATTAATTGAATAAGTGACTGTCCTACTTAGCCTGTGACTCCATAACCAAAGAGCATCCTGGTGAACTACAGTGGCACAGAGGGGCTGGCCCTGTCCCTAGGGCACTTGCAGGAGGGAAATGGCATTGCTATGGTGGCCACAGTCAAATGTGGGCAGTGCTTTGGCGATGTGAGAGCAGTTGGGAGCCTTGCTGAGGAAGTGACATTTAGCAGGTGGTTCAAAGCAGATGCCCTGGGGTAGCTGGGGTTCTGGTGAAGGCTGAAGGCTGTTGTGGCTGGAGCACAGGAGAGGAGATGGAAGACTGTACTTAGGGACACTGAGAGCACCGGCACAAGATCACAAGCAGACTAAGCTCAGCTACATCAGGAATGATGGGGGAGCAGACACTACATCTCAGGTTATTTTGGAATCATTTCCTACAGTTAAGGCTCATGGAAGAATAGAGCTTGGTTCTAGGTGCCTCTGAGAAGTAGAACCAGTTGGAAGAAGTTTCAAGGTGGTAGAATCTCAAACTGAAAGAGCATTCTCCCAGGAGAGCCATCTCAACGTGAGAGGAGCCCATCTAGTCAGTGACGGGCAAGAGGACTGAGGATCCAGGATCTGAGCCTCTGGTGAGGAGCTGAATGAGATGGTAGTTGGGTTTCTTAGAAAACTGAGACCTAGACCAGCATGCAGGTGGTTTTCTGGGAAATGGGAGTGAGTGGGGAGCAAGACTGAGTGTAGGAGAAGTTGGGGTGCAGTGTGGTCCTAGCAAAGGCCTTGACCAACCCTGCAGAAGGCTCTGGTGGCACCGGGCTGGCCCTAGTTAGGCCATGTGGCTCTGTTGTGGATGCAGCTGGTCCTCGGGGAGCGTGAGCATGAGTGAGGTGGCCCTGCTGACAGAGGGTGGTTCCTAGAGAAGGACTTGTCTGTGAGCAGCCCTCCTCCAGAGCAGCACTGAGTGCTTCAGGCCTGGGGGGCCCAAGGGCGCACATCTCTGACTCTGCAGCAGGCAGGATGCCAGTTCAGTCCACAGCAAACCTGCGGCACCAGCCTGGACCACCTGCACAGGCAGGACACTGGTTCCTTCTAGTTTTCCTGGGTCCCCAGCTCTGCTCACATGACTTGCCAATAAGAGAGGCATGCTTTACAGGGGAAGAGGTTTGTCCACCTGGAATCTTACAGTTTCAGTGTTGGAGCTCATTTAAGTTGGAGAGTATTCATGTAACAGGAGGACTAATGCCGACTTTAGAGCTCCGCGTGACCCTCATTCGGCCTTGGTCATTGGACCTGGGTGGGTAGGGAAAGCTCTTTCTAGGAGACAAGGTGAGTGTTCTGGTTGGGGCTCCATGCTTACTGATGGTGGTCTTGGGGCTGCCGATTCCCCTCTGCGGCCCCCTGGCCCCTCGTCTAAGAGGGAAGAGGAGGGGTTAACATGCATGGTCTAGAAAGCCCTTCCCAGCCCTGACATTGATGAATCTAAAGGTTTTTCCTCTGCTTCTCCTTCTGATATTGGTGATACCAATCAGCCATAAATGGGTTTAAGTGCTAGTAGCCTGGAGAGAAAGAGGAAATGTAAATCAATTGCATTTTGTAGAATGTTAAAACTAGAAAAGATAGAAATGATCTGATCAAACCCCTGAGCTCATTCATTCGTGAGCTGCCTGGTGTCGTATCCTGCAGGCACTGTTCTGGATGCTGGTCAGCGCTCTGTGTAGAGAGGCAAGGGGGCGAGCCTGTGGCGGCAGTGACGGCTTCTCACACGGGGTCCGAGGAGGCTCTGCACTCAGGCCGCCTGTGAGCAGAGGCCCGAATGAGGTAAGAGGCCAGCATGAGCTGTCAGAGGTGGAACGTTCCAGGGGTAAGAAACCACGCCTGCCCCTGAAGAAGGCCGGGGCTCAGAGGGAGCTGGGTGAGCTCACCCCCATCTGCGTAGAGTCCGGCCTGCACTGTGATTTACCACTGATTCTAAACCAGTTCCAAAGCTTGCCAGGGACAGTGTGTGGCCTCCGGACCTCTGACGTACATCACAGCCTGGCTGTCGCGGGAGCCGATGGGGAAATGCCCCCTGTCCTCTGCACACAGCGCGCCTGCTCTCCATGCCTGCGGGCTCCTGTGGGCTCTGCCCTTGCAGAGGCTTGTCACTGGGCGATAAGATGGAAGTTCCAGCTTCTCTGATAACTTAAACTGTAATTTTTTAAAAAAATATATCTTTATTGATTTCAGAGAGAGGAAGGGAGAGGGACAGAGAGAGCTAGAAACATCAATGATGAGAGAGTCATTGATCGGCTGCCTCCTTCATGCTCCGTGCTGGGGATCGAGCCCGAAACCGGACCAGGTGCCCGGACAGGGAACCCCACCGGAATCTCCTGAATCCTAGGCCGATGCTCAGCCACTGAGCCGCGCCTGGCTGGGCTGTACATTTTTTTTTAATGTAATTTTCACCTGAAGACACTTTTCCCATTGCTTTTTTTTTTTTTTTTTTAATACGTTCGAAATTTTAAGGTCAGTTTATTAAGTTCCTTGATGAAAGCTTTCAGAAGAATATTCTGAAGATTATTTTTTCTTAGAAAAAAGAAAGGAAGAGCAGCCCCCCTTCGCTGCGCCCCGGGCCGCGCCCCGCGGCTGGCCGCCCGCCGGCGGTGGAGGCGCCCTCGGCAGCGCGGCCGCCGGTCCTGCTCGCGCTCCGGCCGGGGCAGACGCTCACCTCCCGCACTGTCCCCGGCCCCTCCACGAGCTGGACAGCGGATGGGTCAAGGCTATGATGTGTTTCAGAGCCGTTTCCCACAGAATTTATTTTTTCCTGCTTGTTCTTTCATCTGCTTCTTTTTAATTTCCAAGAGTTCTGCATCAAACCTGGCTTTCCAGCGTAAGAAGCCCTCAACTGGGAACTGAGGCTTGGGAGCGCCCCTGCTGGGGCCCGGAGCCGCGGTTCGGGAGTGCCGGGAAATGGTTGCTTTGGGGCTTCTGCGGCTGCCTTTTCTTTTTGTTTCTTTTCTTCTTTTGGGGTTTTTATTTGATCCACTATTTCATTTAATTTTTCGTGCACAGCTGTCACTGAAGATCATCACCATACCAAGGTTTTCTTCTGCCTATAATGCTAATAATTTGTGTCTAAAATGCTTGAGACACCATTATCTTCTAGATTTCCTGTGAGAATGGTTCATAAGGGGCCTCACCTGGGGGCTTCTCACTGTATGTAAACCTGAGGGTCGTCTGGACAGTCCCGTCATTTTCTCCAGCCTCAGATGTCACGGTGATGGCGAAGCTGGAGGCCTTCTGCCCAGCAATGCTCAGCAGGACCTGTCAGTGCAGCGCCACGGAAGGCGACGGTCTGGTCAGGAGAGTGTGTATGTTTTGGAAGACGCGCTGTTGGAAGGACTGGGTCAGTGTAGGGCAGGCCAGCGAACGACTCAAACCCCTCTTCGCTCATCCCCTGGCCGTCCCGCCGCACAGCTGTACTGCGGTGAGAGAAGGTGAGCAGGACTGCGGCTGTGCAGGGGCAGCTGAGAGGCATCCGCCCGCAAAGGGGCCGGGGTGGAGGGGCTCCAGAGCCCCAGCGCGCTCCGCTGCTCCTCGCTGTCATCTGTCACCGCGGCTCTGCTGCTGCCCATGGGTCGCCCAGATGCCAGGCAGCCGGGACCTCAGCCGCGCCGGTGAGCACAGGCGGAGGCCCCGGCTGGGGGGCCCGGAGCCCGAAGCCAAGCCGGCCTGCTGAGCAAGAGCCCTGCGCTGGCCGCCGCCCTCCATAGCTTTTTAGAGAGCACGAGAAAGACAGGCAATGAGAGAAACATTGATGCGAGAGAGACATCGATGGGTTGCCTCCTGCATGCACCCCAACAGGCCGGGATCGAACCTGCAACTGAGGTACACGACCTTGGACCCTGCGGTGCACAGGCCAACGCTCCATCCACTGAGCCATACCAGCCAGGACCAAACTGTAACTGTAACCTTCCTGCGACATAGGCTAGCTACTAAGAGACGAATGTGGGCCAGGCTGCTCGGGTGTGAATCCTGGTGCTGGGTGTCTTTGGGTTAGCTGCTGAAACTCTGAGCCTCAGTTTCCTTAGCTATAAATGGGGACACTAATAGTGGTCCCTCTGTGTAATAGAATTATTTTACAGAAAAATTAAGTTAATATATGTAAAGTTCTCAGAAAAATCCTATGCATGTAGACAGAGATGAAGCAGACGTGGACTCTGGGAGGGCCTATGCTATGGGCTGAACTGTGTCCCCCCAAATCCACTTGGAGTCCTAACTCCAGAACCTCAGAATGTGGCCTTATTTGGAGACAGTCTTTACAGAGGTGATCAGGTTAAAATGAGGTAATTAGGGTGGGCATAATCTAATATGACTGGTGTCCTTATAAAAAGAAATACGTCAGACACAGACCCACTGGGAGCAGACACAGGTGAGGGGGGGAGGCCTGGAACAGGTCCTTCCCTCAGGTTCCTCGGAGGGAGCCAGCCCTGTCGGCACCTTGATTTCAGGTATTCACCTCAGTTACTGTGAGACAGAAGGATGCTGCTGTCTGACTCCCTGGTGTGGCGTGTGGTGCGTGACTGTGGCCGCCTGGGGAGCGAGGACAGCCCATCAGCCACGGGGTGAGCCCACACAGCACCGTCTTCCTGTCTGAACCTCCACTGTGTGCTGTGTGAGCCTTTGGTGCATGTGGTGGGCAAGGTAATTTTGGGTGGCACAGGATGAATTCTTTCATTTTATTATTATTTTTTTAAAATATATTTTTATTAATTTCAGAGAGAGAAAAACATCAATGATGAGAGTCATTGATCGGCTGCCTCCTGCACGCCCCCTGCTGGGGATCGAGCCCGAAACCCGGGCATGTGCCCCGACTGGGAAACGAACCGAGACCTCCTGGATTCTAGGTCGATGCTCAGCCGCTGAGCCATGCTGGCCAGGTGGGATGAATAATTTTAATTTACATAATCAGGTATTTATCTTACTGAGAAAATGCTTTTAAGAAGAGTTGTGCATTTTAAAGTATTTCAATGCTATTAAAATACAGGCTTCAGTGCTAATAAAAATACAAATATAAAATATAGGTAACATCTAAAACTGTGAATTGCTTAATGTTATCAGTCAGAGTTCATAAAATTTAGCATGAGATTGAAGCAGGTCTAGAAGAAAAGATTCAGGGAAGGAAAAACATTAAGCAACTAATAGCGCAGTTGATGGCTAGATATGGCCCAAGGTGGGTGCAAATGAGACTCCTGAGCTCAGCCTGCCTGCCCCTTCCTGCCCCCACACGCATAGCGTGCTTCCTGTCCTTCCTGAGGAGGCAGGTAGGGAATGGTTTTGGAAACAAATGTGAGCCCAACCTAGTTCTCCTAGTGTCGGCCAGAGGCACACACTCCTTGCCGGAGCCTGGTGGACAGTCAATGTGCAGGTCCTGGGAAACCAGAGGGCTGCGACTGGGTCGTGGTGGGCTCGAGCCAAGGGAGGCAGCTTGAGAGGTGGGGCTGCTCAGAATCACCACAGGGGAAGACGAGACCCAAATGAGTGACACAAAGCAGCCGGCAGCCCTGGGAGGTTTTATTTCTACGGAAGGCTCTTGGAGACTGGGCCCAGCAAACACAGACACTTTATTGCAGATGTGTTTAGAGGGTGGTGACCTACAGTGGAGCCCTGGGATAGGGCAGTGAAGCTGCACTACCCTGGCACCTCTCCCCCAGCCCTTCTCTCCCCCAGCTCTCTCTTCCCTGTCCCCTCCCTCTCTCTTTCCCCATCTCTCCCTCACCTACTCTCTCTCTACCTCCATCCATACCCCTTCCCCTCCCACCCGGCACCCCCTCTGCCTCTCACCCCCTACCCCCGCCAGTTTTACCCAGCCGGGCCCCCCTCTTGGGTGGGTGAGCACACAGCCTGCAGGCTGCTGTCTGGGGACCCCCCGCAGGGCCCTCTGGCCATGGTAGGGCCCAGGTGCCCACACCTCCCAGCATGCATGGGGCCGGGGGACCCAGGGGCACCCACGCTCTCCTGGGTGGGTGCCCTGCACTTGGGGAAGCAGAAGCTGCAGGTCTCCACCGGCTCCTGTGGCCCGGCATCCATCCTGTGACCTGTGTGGGAAGAGAACAGGGCATTGGCCTTGGCCCCAGCCCCTCCTCCTCTGACCTGCCTTCAGGGGATAGCCCCCTGGATTGTGGAGAGAAGGAAACGCCTTCCACAGAAGGCGAGGGCCTGTACCCGCAGTGCCCCTTCTGCCGAGGGAGCCTGTGCAGGGGCAGGCTTCCTGCCTTGCTGACACTGCCCGCTCCCCGAGCTCCCAGGGAGACCTCCTGCTGCTGGTTTCCCTGCATCCCGGGAAACCCTCTAGCCTGATGGCCCTCACCCACCCTGACCTTCCTGGATGCCGTCTCTTCTTGCCTGGTCTTGGAGCCGGGTTTCAACAGCACAGCGAAAAGGCTGCAGGGATTTGCCTCAGACCCTCCCAGGAGATCTGGCCAAACGCTCCATTTAGAGGCAGGGGCAGTGCCAGCAACAGGGCAGAGGGGTGGCTAGCAACTTGTCCCACACGCAGTGGGAGGATGAAAACCCCTTTCATGCTCACCCTTGGAAGATGTGGCCTGGGTCTGACGTAGGCCTGGGGTGTCTTGGCAAGAGGACTGGTCTCCCCTCCTCTTGAGGCAGCAGACCACGGCCAGCAGGAGGCAGCAGAGGATGGTGCCAAGGCAGAGCCCCAGCGTGCTGTAGACCAGGGCCCGCTGATCTGCACTCAGCTTCAGCCCTGGGGGCGCTGCAAGAGAGCGGGGGCCCTGTGAGTTCAGGAGGGTCACTGCCCAGGACCCTTCTCTGAGGGGTCCCCTTTTTAGACCAGAAGCCCCTTGCCCTCGTCTGTCTTTCCCCTCAGTAGGGCCCAGCAGGCCATGTCCATTCATTCACCGACGGGCACTTGGGCTGTTTCTCCTATTTGCTGTTATGACTATGCTGCTGTGGACATTTGTGTGCAGGTTTGCATGTGGAGGTGTCTTCACCTTCCTTGGGTGTACACCTAGGCATGGGATTGCTGAGCCATAAGTTAACACCATGTTTAACTTTTTGAGGAACTGCCAGACTGTTTTCCACAGCAGCTGCCCCATTTCATACTCTGTTTTGCACATGACAAAACCAAGCTCAAAGCTGCACTGTTTCCAATCACAGAGCTGCAACGGGGAGCAGGCCTGCAGGGCTCAGGGCCAGTGCTCCGGCTGGCCACACAGAGGCAGTGCAGGGAGCACTGCCCTTTCTCCTTATGCAAGCTCCTCAGAATCAGGAATTTTAGAAAGTGACAGAGTCGGCAGGTGTTACCTTGATGCCTACAGAGGGAGCTCTAGGTGGGCTGATGGCACCACCCCCAGGCCTGTAGTGCCCAGAGCTCAGAGAGGCCATGGGGGAGGGGAAGCAAAGGCCCCCCGTGGGGCCTGCTGCACGCTGGTGCACAGGTCTGGAGAATGAGGCACTGAGAGGCGAGAGGATCCAGGGGACGTCCACAGGGCTTAGGGCAGGGCAAGGTGACACCCACATTTCCCAACTCCCAGGGCTCTTCATCCCTTTACCTCCTACTTGCTTCTGCAATAAAATGAAAACATTGTTCTGGCTGGATCAACAGTGGAAAGGCCAGCAGCCTTCACATCCGAGAGGGAATGCCCATCTACCAGATTGCTGCAAAGCACAAATGAGCTGCCACGGCAATTCGAGGAGAAGGACTACATTAAACACTGGAAAATTTCAAAGGTTTCAGCATGAATCTAACACTGAGACCAATTCTTAGACTATGGCAGTGGGTGCTCAGAGATGGCCCCCAAAGAGCCACCTTCCCATATCCTGCCCTTCAGATCCAGGCTGGGCTGGGCCTCACGGTAACCAGTCAAATGCAGGGAGGTGACCCTGTGCCAGTCTTCGCTATGCCCTCGAAGGCCTGGGCAGGAGAACTAATTCAGAGATGCAAAATGGCTCCCATAGCAAAGGCATCTGGGAAAAGTTGGACTCTGTTTAACCCTCTGTGACTTTAACTCTGTGGCCTCAGGCTTGGCTGACTGCCCAGAAAGCTGGATGCTACCCAGTGATTGACCTCAGGCTCAGGAAGGAGGCTCATGAATGTACAGAGTGTGACAACTGCCTGACGTTATCTGTTAATTAGGAATGCACTGTTCTTTCTGGTGTCTCCACGACTGGAGAGGTGTAGATTCTTCCTGGCCGGCCACTACTGATAGCAGCTGCTTTGCCTGTGATGGAAGTTTCGTCTAGTACAACTCCAATGAATTTGAATAAGGCCACATGTCAGTTCTTCAGAATCGATCATGAATTTAGACTTTTGGGACTTCCCCAGACACCTGGAAGCCTCTGCTCTTGCTCTTCTGAGAGCCCTGAGCCACCACATGAAAAATTCAGCTGGAAAGTCATGTGGAGACCTATGGAGAGTGGCAGGCCCCGAGGTGAGAGGGAGAAGGCATCTCAGTGTCTGAGCTGAGCTATTAGGTGATGCCACCAGCAGAGTCTGCTTGTGACTGTGGAGATGCAGCAATACCAGCAGGCCTGCCTGGCTGAGCCTGATCACCATAGAGCCATGCATGATAATACAATGGTTGCTGTTTGTAGGTCACTAAGTTTTGGGTAGCTTTTGGATGCCACAGTAGACAAGCAGACAGAGAGTCTGCTCCTGAGGGAGTGCAGGACGTACATACCCCATTCCTTTCAGCCCTCTGCCCAGACCAGTGATTCAAGGTTTCCTGTGGGAAGTGAAACTAGTTCCTGCCTGGGGGACCACCCCTAAGTCACACTTTTCAAAGCCCCTGGAGTAGGAGAAAAACAAATTAAAACTACAAAAGATGTCACTTTCCAGTATTTCACAAAGAGGCACCTCAATCTTTGTTGGGGCTCGGGGCCTCTTCTGCCAGCCATTTGGAACCATCTACCAACTTTGAAAATGCACCTTCCTGATTCCTGCAGGCTCATGCCCCTCACTTCCAGGCACATGTCTGCTCGGACACAGGCTCTCAGGACAGCTTTGTAACAGCAAAAGCCGGATGGCCTGGTTGAGCATCAGTAGGAGAGGGCTACAGGGACTGTGGCACCCACAGCTGGGACCACACCAGTCACTCAAACAAATGACCCATTCATACATCCTAAGAAGGACCCCTAGAGATATGGAGTGAGAACAGAGAGGTGGGCATTCCAAACCCACCGTGGGGGGGCACACAAGAGCTGTATGCCCCAGACGATAATGTGTGCGAGAGGGCAAACAAAACACTGGGGGTCACTACCTGGGGCGAGGAGCAAGCTCATGAAGTCAGGGCAGAGACTTTTCCCCTAAACAGGTTTTAAAATACCTTCTTTTTTAAATAATCTGCTTGCACCAGCTATTCAAAACCGAAAACCAGCTCTAAGCTGTTCACACTTCTAAAGACTCAGGTTGAAGGCTGACCAGAGGATGGGGAAGACAAGTCCACCATCTCGCAGGGCCACTAGTGGGAAAGCTGACTGCACCCTTCCTCTGCACCTTCCTTCCTCTGCACCTTCCTTCCTCTGCACCTTTCTTCCTCTGCACCTTCCTTCCTCTGCACCTTCCTTCCTTCTGCACCTTCCTTCCTTCTGCACCTTCCTTCTGCACCTTCCTTCCTTCTGCACCTTCCTTCCTTCTGCACCTTCCTTCTGCACCTTCCTTCCTTCTGCACCTTCCTTCCTCTGCACCTTCCTTCCTCTGCACCTTCTTTCCTCTGCACCTTCCTTCTGTATCTTCCTTCCTTCTGCACCTTCCTTCCTTCTGCACCGCCTGCACATGCTCAGCCACTGGTCTGGCAGTAGTTGTGCCAAGACTCTCCTGGGGGCAGGGAATAGTCGACTTTCTGTGACAAGTTTTTGTCTGAAAAGTGATGCATTCTCTGTCCTTGCCTGAAAATCAAGTCCTGGGGCAAGAGCCCCTAGAGGTGCAGTTCCAGGATGTCACCAGCAGGGGCATCACACACATCTTCTGGCTGCTTGGGAGCCAGGCTGCCCCCAACGCAGTTTATTTCCAAACTGTTTCTTGTTTTGTTTTTAGTTTCTTTCTGATCTCCAAACCCATCTCTCACCTAAAAATAGAATTGCCCAGACTGCTGCTGCCCCCAGCTCAGGCCTGGGCTGGCCAGCTAGGTAGCATTATAACTTGTTGCTTAGGGGCAGAGCAGAGAGATTTCCTAGGATTCAGCTGGCTGTGAACCCGGGCAGGGAGGCCGGATTTTAAGTCTGGGCCCTGCCCCGATAGGGGAAGGGCATCTGGTAGGGGAAGGGATTATAAAGATTTGCCTTCTTCTCCAAAGCCACGAGACTCAGACTCTATCTGTGGGCCCAGGAGTCCCACGCTATGGACTCTGGCTGGTGGTATGAGCAGGGCCCTCACCTGCCTGCACCCGGACTCCAGCCCCACCTCCCTGGGTGACCTAGGAAGTGCCCAACTGTCCCCCAGGACACTCACAAGGCCTGGGTCACTGGGTTTTGGGTACTTGGGACCCCACCTGGCATTTCCAGGGTGGTGGCCTCTGTGGTGGGAAGAGCAGAACGTGGCCCTTTCCGTGGACAGGCTGCTCTAAGGCGCCAAAAACTGCATAACTGGAAGGTGTCAGCAGGGCCTGCTCCCTCTCACACTCCGGGGAAGGGTCCTTCCTGGCCTCTTCCAGCTCCTGGTGGCTCCGGGAGCTCCTTGGCCCACAGTCACATTACTCCAGCCCCTGCTCTGTTCATCACTGGGTTCTCCTGTGTGTCCCTTGGTCTTCTTATCCTTTCTTCTCTTCTAAGGACACTTTTGATTGAATTTAGGGCCCACCCTAATCCAGGATGGTCTCATCTCCAGAATCTTAACTTAATTACACTTGCAAAGGCTTTTTTCCCCCAAATAGGTTGTATTTGCCACTTACAAGGGGACATATCTTTGGGATGGGAGGTTGAGCACCATTCAACCCACTACCTGGGGTGAGGAGGAGGGAACCCAGGAGCTCTGAGTTGGGTCACCCCCATGGAGGGTGATGCCAGCCTGGGGCGGCCAGTACTGCCCCGTGGACTAGAGCCTAAGGAGCATCTCTCCTGGAGAACGTGGACTTCCTTGACCTAGAAGATGGCAGCTGTGGCTACAGGGATGGAAAAGGTTACCCAAGAACCCAGGATGTGTGAGGAGAGAGGACTGAGGTGGAAATCCATGTGGGGGAGTCTGCATCTATGGGTCAGTAGAGGGCCCACGGAGATGCTGGGAAGGAGCAGAGCCTGAAAGGCTATGTGTCCATGAAGACAGGCAGGAGGAAAGTTTCTGAAGAAGTCATCACTCCACAAAGAAGGGTGCAAGTGTCCACCAGCTCTGGCCACAGGAGGCCAGGGGACCCTATAAAGGGCCATTCCCAGGCCTCCCGAGGTGGGGGTGGCCTCTGACCAGAGGAAATGGGCAGAAGCTGCGGGTTCTCCCACCACATGAGCAGGGATTCCCCTCTCACCATCCTTGAAACCAGCAAGCCAGGCCTCCTCTCTCCTTCCGCATTTAGCCTCATCATCTCTCAGTCCCTTAACGAACTTGGGTCCACTTTAACCTATTTTCACCAGATGAGAATGTGGGGCAGGGCCCTTCAGGCCCCACGGGAAATTTGCAGGCTCTCAGGGAGACAGCAAGATAAAACACTGGGGTCAGAAGCCAGAGAAGAGAGGGTGAGTGAGTGGAGATGAAGAAAAGGAGGTGACTCTGGGGAAAGTGGGCTGTGAAGGAAGGAGGGGCGAGGGCAGGAGCTGGAGCGGGACTTGGGGCCCAGGGCATTCCTTTTGTTAACTAGAGAGACTCTGCTCAGCTCTTGGAACAGAATGGCCGGTGGGCATGATCCAAGGCCAGGGAAAAGGCTGAACCAGGAGCAGCTACTGAGAGTCTTCCTTTTCTATCCTGCTGCAGCTGTGAGTGTCACTTTCAGGGGCTTCACTCTCAGGAGACTTGGCACCAGAAAGAATGGATCTTGGGAACCCCACGCCTCAATTGGGTGGTGGGTGGAGTAGGGGATGGAACATTCTGGAGACAGTCATGGCAGGCTGGTCTCTCTCCCTCTCATTCTCCCTCCCCCTCCCCTCTCTCTCTCTCTCTCTCTCTCTCTCTCTCTCTCTCTCACACACACACACACACACACACACACACACACACACACGGAGGAGATTGGGAAAGGGAAGGTCCACATTTGGAGGCCCCCTTTAGTGAGGTTCACATTCATTGCAAGAACCCCTACCTTCCTCAAGTGTAACATTCGACCACATATCCTCAGCATGTGTAGAACAGGGCAGGGGCTGGAGTAATGTGACTGTGGGCCAAGGAGCTCCCGGAGCCACCAGGAGCTGGAAGAGGCCAGGAAGGACCCTTCTCCGGAACGTGAGAGGGAGCAGGCCCTGCTGACACCTTCCAGTTGTGCAGTTTTTGGCGCCTTAGAGCAGCCTGTCCACGGAAAGGGCCACGTTCTGCTCTTCCCACCACAGAGGCCACCACCCTGGAAATGCCAGGCGGGGTCCCAAGTACCCAAAACCCAGTGACCCAGGCCTTGTGAGTGTCCTGGGGGACAGTTGGGCACTTCCTAGGTCACCCAGGGAGGTGGGGCTGGAGTCCGGGTGCAGGCAGGTGAGGGCCCTGCTCATACCACCAGCCAGAGTCCATAGCGTGGGACGCCTGGGCCCACAGAGAGAGTCTGGGTCTCGTGGGTTTGGAGAAGGAGGCAAATCTTTATATTCACTGGTGGCCAACTGCAGTCTAGCCTTTGCTTTCACGTAAGCAGAGGCCACAAAGCCCAGCCACATGAGCAGCAGCCACAGGTCTTTCCTATCTTCCTGCATGATGCCAGGCAGCCTCTGCTCACTGAGGCCACTGTTGTCGCCCTGCCCCCGCCACGTGCCATCCTGTTACTGCGGTGACAGGGATGCTCACCGATTCATTCTGATGTCACAATATGTGCAATATTGTGGTAACCTTTATTTAATATTTAATTTGGTTTAATATTTTGAGATACTATTTTGACAGTATCTCAATATCGCTGTTTCTTTGTAACCCTGTGTGTTGTGTTTAATGCACTTTAGGACATTAGTCCAGAAGGGGCTCATGGGCTCACTGCAGGCGTCAGGGGCCTGGGTGACCCTGCTGCGTGCGACTCCTCCAGAGCCGACCCAACATGAGGGTCCTTCCACCCACTAACCCCAGGCCATGTACCGCCCCTGCCCCCATCCCAGGTCTTTGTCATCTGTGACTTTCGTTATTGCCAGGTCCCTGCTCCCATGGCCGCTATCTGTTCCTTGGGGTCCGGGGGTCTCCCTACAGCCCAATTCAGGCCCCTTGCCCCATGGCTGTTCCCCACCTCCAGAAGCACGTCAGTCTCCCCAGTCTGGCAGATAAGGCCCCCTGGCATCTGGCATCTGATCCCTCCCAGGACCCTTTCCAGCCAGCCCTGGAAGCTTGCAGTTCGTGTCTCAGCTCTCCGCTCCTGCCCACGAGGGTGCCCAGCTCCCCTGCCTGTCCACCTGCCTGTCCATCACACTCCTGCTCTGGGTGCAGCCAAGCAGCCCTTCCTTGCGCAGTCTCCTGACGGAGAGGGAGAGACTCCCTCCATGGCGCTCCTGATGCCTGGCAGGGAACTCATCTCCTGGGCCTAGAGTCATCCACTTGTCTGTCTTTTTGGAGTAAACAGTCAGACTCCATATTTTGATGTTTGAGGGTTCCTTGTCGGCCCCGCGTCTGGGCAGGCTGGAAACAAAGCCTGGGCGCTCTCTCCTTTGGTGCCAATGGGAGGTTCCAACGGTGCAGTCCCTCCCACACATGGGAACACTCACTTGCCCGACCCCCAGCTGCAACAAAATCCTGGCCTGGGAGCCTGCCTTGCTCTCTTAAGCTGTTTTCAGACAAGCTTGGAGCCTGCCCTCTCTGCCCACTGAAAGCCTTATCATGTGTCACAGGCCTTTCTACACCCTCTTGGCCAGTGTGTGGCATCATCCGTCTCAGTATCCAAGATACTCCAAAATTTGGGTGGCAGTCCCTCCTGTTTTTGCAGAGGGGCCATCACACTCCCCCAGCCTGGGACTCCCTGATGCAAGGTGTAGTCTCATTCTCCTTGGATCCCCACAGCTCTGTTCCTTTACCTCTCCCAGCATTTGCACGTACCATTACCTCTGCCTGGAACACCCTTCCTCCACCTGACCTCTTAAAACACATGTTTTCTTTTTAAATGAGCAGTTAGTTATGTTGGGTGGGCTCTTGCTGATCTTGACTGACTGATCTCTTATAATCACAACTCTATGAAGTCACATTATCTCAGTCTCACAGAACCAAGGCTCAGACAGGTTAAGTAACTTGCTCTAGATCACATAGTTACTGAGGGATGGAAACTGGGTCTGCTCCAAAACCTGGATCATCTCCCCAGTCTGCCTTAATGGCCCCTCCTCAGGTAAGCCTCCTGGGGTGCCATGGGGGCCAGGAAGGCAAGCTGGGTTATGTTGCCACCAAGCACCAAAATTAATTTATCACTTGCATGAGTCTTGTTTATTTTCTGTCTGTCCCATCAGACTGTGACTTCCGTGGGGTCAAGGACAGGATCTGCCTTGCTTACGCTGCCTCCCCTTTGCACATCAAACCCTCCATAGTTATGAATCAAATGAAGGAATGACAGTCCGAGAGGATGCATGAGAGACCTGAAGTAAAGTTCAGCTGGGGCCTGGAAGGGGCAAAGAGCGAGTGGAGGATGACAGGATTTGGGGAGCCCACAGTGGGACAGGGTCTAGATCAGCTCCACCAGTGTGTGCAGCTGGACTCGGCCTTGTCACATAGTATCCTGCAGTCCCTGCTCTCAAACGGGTCCAGGACTAATCCCTCCCCTGGGCATGTGGCCTTGGTACTTCCATTTCACAATCTACACCAATTCTTGCTCCTGCCCTGCCAGCACACACAGGAATCAGAGAAGAGAGCAGAATGGGGCTAAACCTCAAACCTCTGGAGAGACACAGAGCAGGGGCAGGGAACAGCAAGACAGTGAGCCGTTGAGGCCCTGGGAGGGCTCATGGTATCCCATAGCCATGCCATGGTAGGAGTGGAACAGCTAATGTAGGTCAGTCATGGCCAGGCTGACCTGTCTCCCCAACATGTCCTTACACAAACTCCATCTACTCATCCTGGGGGATCCATCCCTGGAGCCAAAATGAGGCTCTCAGCTTCCACCCAGTGCCCTCCAAAGATGGGGCTTGGCTGGTGGTCACAAACAGGAATGGCTAAGTGTGTTCCATGGGCAGCAGGTGACTTCAGGGAGTGACAATCTCATGGGCACTGCTCTGGGATTTTGCTCTGAGTGAGGAATCTTTGGAACCTATATAGACTGAACCTGAATCCCAGCTCAGCCATGTGTTTACTATGCTACTCTCAGCAAATATCTCCAAATTTTGAGACTCAATTTCTCTATCTGTAAAATGGGTTGGTTTGATCCAAATGGCAATCTATTGCACCAGAGGTGAGAAAGGTTCCAGTTTTGGCTGGAAGAATCAAATAGGTCACCAATTGCAGGGCAGGCATACAGGTCACCAGACTCTGGAGGAGTGGGTGTGGCCTTCCTGGTTCAGTTCCTCACCCACTCTGAATCCATGCCTTCTGCATATGAATCTGCAGGTCCTCTCACAAGAAAAAAGCTGTGCTGGACTAAAACCCGCAGCAAACTCACCATGGCTAGAAATTATTTGCTCCCCCACCCCCCAGGAGGTGGCACGTTTGCCTCTTCTTGAATCTGGCTAGCTTTGCAACTCGAGTATTAGAATGCAGAAGCAATGATGCAATACACATTCCCAGCCAAGGTGTCAAGAGGCCTTACTTTTCTACCTCTTGCACCCCTGACATCAGGACATGCCTTACCAGCTCGTTGATCCCAAGAGGAGGAGAGACATATGGAGCAGAGCTGCCTCTAGCTGAGTCAGCTGAATACAGCTGACCCCAGCCAAACCCCAGGTCATGAGGAATAACAAGCCACTGAGTCGTGGTGCTGTTTGTTACGTGGCACCAGCTCATTAACAAGAGAACAGAAAAGAGTAAGAGGCAACAGTCTAACCAAGTAGCGCTTGGAGCTGGGCAACTTCCACTCTCAGGGCACACAAGGCCAGCCCTTTGCTATCTTGGGACTAGGGCCTGGCCTCATGGAAATGATGTTATTATGAGGAAAGTCACAGCAAAGGAAAGCAGACAATTGGCACCCTGGGAACTTCAGGCCTGTCGCTTCTCCACTAACCAGCCAAGAGTAGTGTAAACACCGTGTTTATGGATCCACATGGCAGCCCCCTCCCATCCTTTCTGACACCACAGAGTAGGGTAGGTGAACCACGAGGTGTTTTCTGGGAGAATAATTAGACCATTTTCAATGCTTGGCAATTGGTAGATGCCCACTTCAGGGAACACATCTCATCATGTCCAAAGTGACCAAACCCAAAAGTAAGCTTTTTTGTAATACTTTTTCTCCTCTTTCTTAGGAAGTCTCCATTGCCCGTGAACGGAATTAGAGATCTGCTCACAAGGTTAGCTCTGCTGGTTACTTACTGCCCTGTATTTTAAGAACTCAGCCAGACTCAGTCAGGCTCTCGACAACTTCTGATCAACATGGCGAAGTAGGAAAACGTCCTTGCCTCCTCTCATGACCACATCAAAATTACAACTAAATTATAGAAAACCATCATGGAGAACCACCTGAAGACTAGCTGAACAAAAGTCCTACGACTAAGGATATAAAGAACAAGCCACAGTGAGACTGATAGGAGGAGTGGAGACATGGAACAGGCAGATCCCACACCCACCGTGTGGTAACTAAGAACCAGGAGGGATATCTTGGCTGCAGAGGAGCAAGGGGTCTCAGCCTCACACCTGGCTCCCTTGCCTGAGGCACCAGGGGAGTCTCCATAACATCTGCTCTGAAAACCAGCAGAATTATGTACAAGTGAAATGGAAGGCTTCTGAGGTTCCAAGGTCCCTCTTGATGGGCTCTTGCACACACTTGCTTGCTCACAAACTCACTTGCTCTGGGTTCCAGTGCAAAGGCAGCATCTTAAAAAGTGCCAGGGCCATCCAGGGAGAAATGGAATTGCCTAGCTTCAGGGTCAGGGCTGGAGGAGCAGGGATTGGAGAAGCTCTCTATGGTGATAGAAGTGCTGGCAGGTGCCTGCTCTTTTGTTGAGCCCTCTCCCCACCCCATCAGAAGGCACAGGCAGGCACCAAATCTTTGCCCTCCATTAACATGACTAACATGATTTGCACCACTCTGGTGATTCCCTTAGACCCTGTCCCACCTAACTTGTGCATTTGGCCTGAGTATCTTCCAGTGATTTTTCTACACAAGTGGCCTGCCTCAGCTGATGCTAAAGACTTTCTTAAAAACTTTCAAAGGTACACAAACCTCAAACATGCAGCAGCTGGCCTCAGTGTGCCCTGTACCTCTTGCTAAGTGGTCCTAAAGCTAGCACAAGCAGCAACCAGTCTCAACTTGGAATGTAACTCCTATCTGGCGGCCCCAAGCCTGGCATAAAGGGTGGCCAATCTTGGTCTGGAACGTAGCTTCAATTAAGTGGTCACAATCCTGGCACAAGTGGCAGCTGGCCTCAGCTCACACTGTTGTGCCCACCAGAGGGTGCTAGCCTCAGTTCACAGAGTAGCTTCTCTCAGGTTCCTCCAAGCCCAGCACAAGTGGCAACCAACCACAGACCACTTTGTAGCTCCCACTAGGCAGCCACAAGCCAGGCACAATAGGCAGCTGACTTTGGTCTGCACAGGAACCCCTTCTAAGAGGCTCCAGAATCAATATACTCAATGGCCGGCTTCAGACCTCACCAGAGCCCCACCTAACCAGCTCCACAAATGATACACCTGAAGGGTGGACTCGTCTGGCACCAGAGCTCTCTGTAGAAAATCCCACTACATGGGGTCAGCCTCCATACAACAGTTCATCTGTTGTAGTCATGGCCAGCCACAGTTCATTAACTGAGGGTCAATTCTACCCAATGACTTGCTAGTAGCAATAAAGGCTCAACTAAGACAGTAGCACCCACAAAATCCATAGTAGGAACACCCCTGGAGCCCCAGGTTTAGGTCACTAGGGAGACTGTGCCACTGGGAAACACAGGACACCTACTACATAAGATCACCCTGGCAAGACTGGGAGATGTAGCAGATCTACCTAATAGGTAGAAACAAACACAAGGAGGCAACCAAAATGAAGAGATAAAGACACATGACCCAAATGAAAGAACAGGAGAAATCTCCAGAAAAAAACCTAAACAAAATGGAGTCAAGCAATGTACTAGATACAGAGGTCAAAACACTGGTTATAAAGATGCTTAATGAACTTAGGGAAAGAATAGATGTACTCAGTGAAAACTTCAACAAAGAAATAATAAATTAAAAAGCATATAGAAACCATAAAAAGGAACCAGTCAGAAGTGAAGACATCAATAACTGGAATGAAGAATACATTAGATGGAATTAACAGCAAATTAGATGATGTAGAGGATCAAGTCAGTGATTTGGAAGACAAGGTAGCAGAAAACACCCAAATAGAACAGCAAAAAAGACAAAAGAATGAAAAAACGAGGACAGTTTAAGGGACCTGTGGGACAACATCAGGTGTACCAACATTTGTATCTTAGGGATACCAGAAGGAAAAACGAGAGACTAATAATTGAAAACCTACTTCAATAAATAATGACTGAAAATCCCTATCCTGACAAAGGAAATAGACACACAAGTCCAGGGAGCACAGAGAGTCCCAAACAAGAAGACTCCAAAGAGGCCCACAGCAAGGCACATGATAATTAAAATGCCAAAAGTTAAAGACACAGAGAGAATCTTAAAATAAAGGAAGAGAAAAGCAGTTAGTTACCTACAAGGGAGCTTCCCTAAGACTGTCAGCTGATTTTTCAACAGAAACTCCACAGGTCAGAAGGCATTAGCATAAAACATCACAGTGGTGAAAAGCAAGGGCCTACAACCAAGATTACTCTACCCAGCAAAGCCATCATTTAAGATAGAAGGAGAGATAAAGAGCTTCCCAGACAAGGAAAAGATAAAGGAGCTCATCACCCCCAAACCAGTGTTGTAAAGAATGTTGAAGGGTCTTCTAGAAGAAGAAGGAGGAGGAGGAAAAGGAGGTGGAGGGGGAGAGGAAGGGGAAGGAGAAATATAAACAATAAAATGGCAATAAATACATACTTATTAATAATTACTTTAGCCCTGGCTGGTGTTGCAAAGTTGTTAGAGCACTGAAAGGGTCTTGGGTTGGAGTCCATGTTAAGGGCATGAACTTGGGTTGCCAGTTCATTCCTTGCTCCTGCTCGGGGTTTGTGTGGGAGGCAACTAGTTGATGTGGCTCTCTCACGTCAATATTTCTCTCTTTCTCTCTCTCCCACCCTCCCTCCTTTCCACTATCTCTGAAAAAGCAATGGAAAAATATCCTCAGATGAAGATTAACAACAGCAAAATAATAATTATTATTTTAAATGTAAACAGTTAAATGCTCCAATCAGAAGACATGGGGTGGCCCTGGTCGGTGCAGCTCAGTTGATTGGGCATCACCTAGTGCACCGAAAGGCTACTGGTCCAATTCCTGGTCAGGGCACATGCCTGGATTGAAAGTTTGATCCCTGGCTGAGGGCATGCAGGAGGCGAACCGATCAATTTTTCTCTCTCACATCGATGTTTCTCTCTCCCTCTTTCTTCTTCTCTGTCTAAACTTCAACTAAAAATAAAGAAAACAAAACATATCCTTGAATGAGGATTTTAAAAAACGACATAGGGTGGATGAATGGATAAGAAAACCAGACCCATACATATGCTACCTTCAAGAGACCCATTTCAGATCAAAACACACACATAAACTGAAAGTAAAGGTATGGAAAAAGATATTTCATGCAGATGGAAATGAAAAAAAGGTGGGGTAGCAATACCTGTATCAGACAAACTAGACTTTAAAACAAGGGCTATAGTAAGAAACAAGAAGGATATTACAAAATGAGAAAAATATCAATCCAACAAGAGGATATAACCCTTGTAAACGTTTATTCATCCAACATAGGGGCACCGAAAAATATAAAGCAAATATTAATGGACATAAAGGGAGAGATTCACAGTAATACAATCATAGTAGGGGACTTTAACATCCCATTGACATTAATGGATAGATCATCCAGACAGAAAATAAAAAAGGAAACAGTGGTCTTAAATACACATTAGACCAGATGTTACTAGGACATTTCACCCCATAGCAGCAGTGTACATAGAACATTTTCTGGAATAGACTACCTATTAGGCCACAAAACAAGTCTCAATAAATTTAAGAAGACTGAAGTCTAACAAGTATCTTTGCCATCATAATGGTATAAAACTAGAAATAAATGACAAGAACAAAACTGAAAAATACACAAGCACATGGAAACGAAATAAAATGCTACTACACAATGAATGGGTTAATAACAAGATCAAGAAAGTAATCAAAAGATACCTCAAGACAAATGAAAATGAAAACTCAATGACCCTAAATCCACGGGAGACAGCCAAAGCAGTTCTAAGAAGGATAATCATAGCAATACAGGGCTACCTTAAGAAACAAACAAACAAAAAAACCTTTAAACTATCTAGCCTTACATCTAAAGTAACTAGAAAAAAAAAAAAAAAAAGAACAAACAGAGCCCAAATTGAGCAAAAGGAAGAAAATAATAAAAATCATAAGGGACTTTAAACAACACAGAGTCTTCAGGAATGAAAGAGAAGTGATAACTGACACCACTGAAATACAAAGGATTACTATGATCAATTATGTGCCAACAAATTGGACAACTTGGAGGAAATGGATAAATTCTTAGACATATATAATCTTCCAAGTCTGAATCAGGAAGAAACAGAAAATTTAGATAGACCTGTATCTACCAACGAAGTCGAATCAGTAATCCAAAATCTCCCAACAAACAGAAGCCCTGGACTAGATGGCTTCACAGGTTAATTCTACCATTCAGAGAAGAATTAATGCCTATTCATCTAAACTATTCCAAAAAAGTGAAGAGGAGGGAAGGCTCTCAAACCCATTTTACAAGACCAGCATTACCCTGATATCAAAACCAGACAGACACTACAAAAAAAGAAAACTTTAGGCCAATATCCCTGATGAACATAGATGCAAAAATCCTCACAAAATATTAGCAAACCATATTCAGCAATACATTAAAAAGATCATACACCATGATCTGGTGGGATTTATTCCTAGGATGCAAGTTTAGTTCAATATCTGCAAATCAATGTGATACACCAAAAAAAATGAAGGCTAAAAATTATATAATCATATCAAGAGACCCAACATTTGACAAAATGGATTATTTGACAAAATACATTTATTTATGATAGAAAACTGTCAGCCAAATGGGAATAGAGGGAACATACCTCAACATAATAAAAGCCACATATGACAAACCCACAGCTATCATCACATTCAAGGCTGAAAAGCTGAAGCTTTTTCTTTAACATAAGAACAAGGGTGCCCGACTGGGCATGGCTCAGCGGTTGAGCATCGACCTAGGATCCAGGTGATTGGGGTTCGATTCCAGGTCAGGGCACATGCCCGGGTGGTGGGCTCAATCCCCAGTTGGGGACGTGCAGGAGGCAGCCGATCAATGACCCTCTCATCATTGATGTTTCACTCTCTCTCCCTCGCTCTCTTTTCCTCTCTCTGAAATCAATAAAGATATATTAAAAAAAAAAAGAATAAAGGTGTCCACTTTATCCAGTCTTGTTTAATATAGTATCGGAATTTCTAGCCACAGCAATCAAACAAGAAAAAGAAATATAAGGCATCCAAACTGGAAAGGAAGAAGTAAAACTGTCATTATTTACATATGACATAATACTGTATATAGAGAACCCTAAAGATCTCCCTTTAAAAAACTACTAGAACTGATAAATGAGTTCAGTAAAGTAGCAGGATAGAAAATTAATATCCAGTTATCAGTTGCATTTTTATACAACCAAAACCAACTATCAGAAAGAGAAATTAAAAAAATAATCCAAGCCCTAACCAGTTTTGCTCAGTGGTTAGAGTGTTAGCCTTCAGATGGAAGGTTCCTGGGTTCAGTTCCAGCCAAGGGCATGGACCTGGTCCTGGTCTGGGTGCGTGTGGGCAGCAACCAATCTATAAGTCTCTCTCACATCCATGTCTCTCTCTCTCTCTTCCCCCCCCCCCTTCCACTATCTCTGAAAAGCAATGGGGGAAAAATATCCTCAGGTTAGGATTAAAAAAACAGAAAGAAAAAAACAATCCCATTTACAATTGCATTGGAAAGAATAAAATACTTAGAAATAAATTTACTCAATATGGTAAAAGACCTGTACTCAGAAAACTATCAGACATTGAAGAAATAAACTGAAGAAGATACAAACAAGTGGAAGCATATACCTTGTTAATGGATGGAAAGAATTAACACCATTAAAATGCCCACACTACCCAAAGCAATCTATAGATTCAGTGCAATCCCTATCAAAATACCAATGATATTTTTCAAAGAACTGGAACAAATAATCTAAAATTTATATGGGACCACAAAAGACCCTGAATACCCACAGCAATATTGAGAAAGAAGAACTAAGTTTGAGGTATCACACTACCTAATATCAAACTATACAAGGCCATTGTAATCAAAACAGCATGGTAGTACCATAAAAATAGACACATAGACACACAGATTAATGGACCAGAAAAGAGAGTCCAGATGTAAACCTATACCTATATTGTCAATTAATCTATGACAAAGGAAACAAGAATATATAATGGGGTAAAGGTAGCCTCTTCAATAAGTTATTTTGAGAAAACTGAAGAGATACACTCAAAAGAATGAAATTGACATACTTTCTTATACCACTTACAAAAATAAACTCAAAATGGATTAAAGATTTAAATGTAAGACCCTAAATCATAAAACTCCTAGAAGAAAACAGTCAGTACACTCTTTGACATTGCTCTTAGTAATATTTTTTTGGATATGTCTTTTTGAGTAAGGGAAACAAAGCAAAAATAAACAAATGGGGCTGCATCAAACTAAAAAGTTTTGCACAGTGAAGGAAACCATCAACAAAATGAAAAAATAATCTACTAAATGGAGGAAGATATTCACCAGCAATACATCTGATAAGGAGTTAATATCCAAAATTTATAAGAAACTCATACAACCTAACACACACACACACACACGAAATTTGATTTTTAAAAATTGGCAGAGGACCTGAATAGACATTTCTCTTAAGAGAACATACAGACTACCAATAGACATATGAAATGCTCAACATCACTAATAATCAGGGAAATGCAAATTAAAATCACTGTGAGATGTGATTTCATACCTCTCAGGATGGCTACCATCAATAAGTCAACAAACAAGTGCTAGCAAGGATGTGGAGAAAAGGGAACCCTCACACATTGTTGGTGGGATGGCAAACTGGTGCAGCCACTATGGAAAACAACATGAAGTTCACTTAAAAAATTAAAAATAGAACTACATATGACTCAGCAATTCCACTTCTGGTATTTCTCTGAATCTATAGATTGCTTTGGGTGGAAATCTAAAACGCCAATTCAAAAACATATATGCACCCCTCTGTTCAATGCAGCATTATTTACAACAGCCAAGAGATGGAAGCAACCTAGGTTTACATCAATGGATGAGTGGATAAAGACGATGTAATACCTATATAAAATGGAATATCACAAAGCCATTAAAAAAAAGAGTGAAATCTTGACATTTGCAACAACATGGATGGACCTAGATGGTATTATGCTAAGTGAAATAAGTCAGACGAAGACAAATACTGTATGGTTTCACTTATCTGTGGAATCTAAAAAACAAAATATGAATCAACAAAACAGAAACAAACTTAGATACAGAGATACAGAGAACATATTGATGGTTGTCAGACAGGAGGCAGGTGGGGAAGTCCTGGGTGAAAAAGGTGAAGGGATTAAGAAGTACCAATCTCCAGTAATAAAAACACTCATGGGGATGAAAAATACAAGATGGGGAATATAGTCAGCAATATTGTAATAACTATGTATGGTGCCATGTGGTTAGTAGACTTACTGGGGGGATCACTTCATAAGTTATTAAGCATTTAATCACTACATTCTATACCTGAAACTCATATAATATTGTATGCCAACTGTAATTGAATTTTTTTTTAATTTAGAAAAAGGCTCTCAGTGATCAGTTCTTTTCTTCTCCTGCTTCCTTTTTGCCTGCAGACTTCTGGGTATTTTTCATATTTTCTCTTTTTTATCCTGTGATGACCTCCATTCATTTGCCTGGGCTCTTAACTTCCCACTTTGAAGACCCTCCTTATTTAGTCCTGGTGCCTGGCCTCACTCAGAAACCATGCAGGTGGCTTACCTGGACCTGCTTCCAAGCCTTTGTGCTCTGATCCATGGTATCTTGTTTCAGCCTTCCTGGTCTTCTGTCTCCTGAGCTCTGGTTGGAGGGTCACTTGGCTCCTGAAATTGTTCTCACAGAAATATGTGCATTGCTTGGGGTGCTGTCCACAGATGGAGGCACAGCTGATGCAGTCCCTCAGGAGCTGGTCATAGTATTGTCCTTGCTCTTTGCGGCAACTGAAGGACTCTAGGAGACAGAAATGAGTGATGTTAGTAGGTGACAGAGGCCTGTAGGAACTGTAGGTCTGGCCTCAAAGGGTATCAAAGATGAAAAAAATTGCAATCTGCTTGGCCAGGCATGGCTTAGCAGTTGAGCATAAACCTAGGGTCCAGGAGGTCATGGTTTGATTCCTGGTCAGGGCACATGCCCAGGTTATGGGCTTGATCCCCAGTTGAGTGCATGCAGGAAGCAGCTGATCAATGACAACTCTCTCATCACTGATATTTCTATCTCTCTCTCTCTCCCTCTCCCTTCCTCTCTGAAATCAATAAAGGTATATTTTTTAAAAAATAGCAATCTAATTTCCCAAAAGCATTTCCTTGTAATCTGAGTCCTTTTCCAATATGCAAATGTACGGCTATACATTGTCCTCTAAATACTGTTTTAGCCAAATCACACAAATTCTGATATGTAGTACTTTTTAATATCTAGTTCTAAATGTTTTTACTTTTCATTGTTATTTCTTCTTTGCCCTATAGATTATTTAGAAGTGCATTTTTAATTTCTATACATATAGGAATTTTTCATTTATCTTTTAAAATTGATATGTAGGTGACTACATTGTCACTAAAGTTCTTTACTTGCGTTTTTCAAGCCTCATAAAGAAGAAACATATTTCATGTCAACATAGGATTGGAGAGGGAAACCAGCATCTGCCTTGGCAAGTTGGGAGAGGAGGCTGGAAAGAAGGTGGGAAAGCTCAAAAAAATTAATGTTTCTTCTGTCTTAATAAACGAGAATTATAGGAGTATAAACAGGTATCAGTGCCCAGGAGCAGAAGCCAAGCAAAATAAGCCTAATCACACTGCATTCAGAGAGCAAGCCTGAGCACCTAGCAAATCTCCACTTTCACAGGCAGCTTTCCATTGTCTTTAAAATAAGATTTTATTTATATAAAAATGCGACTCACACAGGAGATTCTCAGGGCACATTTCAGAGGCCTTGCAAGGCAGTGGCTAACAGCACAGACTTCAAGGCCAAGTGGTTCTACTACTTGCAGGTTGCGGGGTCTTAATCAATAAGGGCCTCAGTCTCCTCATTTCTAAGAGAGGAGTAACAACAATGTTGACTTCTTAAGGTTATTATGAGGATTTGAATTTCCCAGCACAATACCAGACATACACATAAATGCTCAGCTAGTGGAAGGTTTGTGTAGAATATTCATTTGTGCCTCTTTGCAACACAAACACACCAACATTTATGCCCCTGACAAAGCAAAGAAAAAGGCCATGATGATGGTGAAATTGGGATCTCAAGGGAGTCTTAGATGGCCCCGATAGTACCAGTGGCCTCCTCATCCTGGCACTGCCGTGGCCCCTGAGCCTCACGGGACCACTGACACTACCACTCCCAATGGAGTTAACCTGATGGCAGTGGTATTCCTGGGGTTTCTTGTGACCTCCTCCCCTTCTCAGAGACCCCAGAGTGGCTGTTGCAGGTGGTGTCTGAGCTCCTCAAACCACCAACCCTCACTACCTGGCCTCATGAACCTTTTCCTCTAGGGCTGATCTCCCCTATTGTGCTTTCCCATGGCCATGCGTTTGCCCACACTCTACCTCTCCCAGGAGTGCCATTCCCCTCATCTGACTTTCACATCTACAAATTATTAACAATCCGTTTCAGACGGCACTTCCTCCCAGAACAATTCCTGCTCCCCAACCTTCATCAGCTGGAGCTGGTTTCCCCCAACTGTGGCATTTTATGGTACTTTATACACTAAAATGTAGTCTTTTCTCCCATTAGATGATAACCTTCTGTTACTGGGTCATGTGAAGTTCCTATTTTAAAGGGGCTGGAGGATTCTGTGAGTACTTGCAGAACGACAAATGAGTGTTCTACTTGATTAATGGATAGTGGCTCACAGTCGTGGTTTTGGAGTCAGAGAGTTCTGATTCAAATCCTAACTATTCCACTATAGTGCTGTGGGATCTTAGTGACTGTGCAAGTCACTAAGCCTGTCTGAGCTCCACTCAACAAGTATTTATGAAGCATTTACTATGTGTCAGGCACTGTGCTAAGTTCAAGTAAGGAAAGGAGCTCACAGTCTGGTGGTTGAAACAGACAGGAAACAAATACACAGGAAAAGACATAATACAAATTGTGAGAAGCTCCATTAAGGAAAAGAACAAGTTATCAGAAAGAACAGCAAGCAAAATGTATTTTTCAAGACAACCAGAGAAAATCGAATACGGCCTCAGTAAAGGCAACATTAAGGGATTATTGCTGGGGTGAGAAGATATTGAGAGTATATTTTAAAGGCCCTATATGTTAGGGATTCATGATCTAGTATTTACAGGTAAGTGATATGAGTTTTTGGGTTTACTTTAAAATACAGAAGCAAAAAATTGGTTGGGGGATAAAAAGCAGAATTGTTAAAGCTGATGATGGGGAAACGGGGTTTGTTATGTTATGCTCTCTGTGCTTCAGAATTCCTATAACGAAAACTTCCAGAAGAAAAGAAGAACAGAGGACAAGGGAGCCTGATTCCACTGGGCAGTCAGAGAAGGCCTCTGACATTTGGGCTGAGACCTTAGGTTGGGCTGGAGGAGCCAAGGAGCGAGAGCAAGGAAGTGCTTTCCACACAGAAGGCACAGCATGTGCTAAGGCCCGAGGCAGGACAGGACCCAGCATGCTCAAGAAACTGCACACGAAGAGGAAAGGGTGGCCAGAACAACAGGATGGAAGGGTAAAGGGACACCACATTGAATATCCCCTTCTACCAACCCCTCCTCAGGCACCCAAATGCAGTGGGACCAGAGGGACCGTTGGGAGGTAAGGAAGGGTTGACCCAGCTATCCCCTTGGCTCAGGACCCAGAACTCACTGCAGAAGGCTGTACAGGGACGTGGAATGTGATGGCTGCAGATGGATCTGCAGGAGAGGCAGACATTCAGCAGGGGATCCCAGTATTGCTCTTCAGGGCACTGCTCCATGGTCACCCCATCTGCAGGTCCTGTGGAGCTGAGAGGCAGGGAGCATGAGGGCAGCTGGCACCCCACTGGAGGCTGGAACCCAGACCCTGTCTCAGTCAGCAGAAGGGGAACAGATAAAACTGGCTTCAGCCCCAGCGCACTTGCTGGGGGACCATGGGCAGACCCCTGGCCTCCCTGAGCCTGAGTCTTCTGATCTGTGAAAATGCCTGTCTGAGGCCTCCTTACTTGATTCAGCTGTGCTCTGCTTGACGCTGTTCTGTCTTCTTTAATTTGTTTTTTAAGAGAGAGGAAGGGGGAGGGAGAGAGATGGAGAAAAAGAAAAAAGGAAACATCGATGTGAGAGGAACATCAATTGATTGCCTCCCACATGTGCCCCAACCAGGTATTGAACCTACAACCTAGGTATGTGTCCTGACTGGGAATTGAACCCACAGCTTTTCAGTGCATGGGATGACACCCAACTGAGCCACACCAGCCAGGGCCAGGGCATCTGCCCTCTTTAATGTGCCATGCCTCTTTCTACCACAGGATCTTTTAAAATTTTGTCTTGTTAATCCTCACTGGAGGATATTTTTCCATTAATTTTTAGAGAGAGTGGAAGGGAGGGGTGAGGGGAGAGAGAGACATCGATGTGAGAGAGACATATATAGGTTGGTTGCCTTCGGCACGTGCCCCAACTGGGGCTGGGGATTGAACCTGCAACCCAGGTCATTTCCTTGATTGGGAATCGACCCCGAGACCCTTCGGTGCCCTGGCCCACGCTCTAACCACTGAACACACTGGCCAGGGCTGTCACAGGATCTTTACACGTGCTGTTCCATTTATATAAAATGTCCTCTGCCCTCCTCCTCAGCTGGTTATTTCCTCCTCACCCTTTAGATCTGTTTCCACTTCATTTCCTCAGAGAAGCCTTTCTGGTGCCTACCAGGGGAGACACCCCTTCTGCACACTGATGGGCCCTTTGGTTGTCACTGCACCTTCAGGAGTGCAATTATTTGATATTGTCTTCCCCGTTAACTGTGAGCATCATGCAGGCAGGGGCTCTAATTTTTTGCTCACTGCTGGGTGGTGAGAACCTAGACAGTGCCTAGGACACAGTAGGTTCTCATTAAATGAATAAATAAAAAGAAAAGCAGGCCTAGTTAGTCCTAGTACACAGCAAGCACTGAATAAATAAAAATTTCCCTCCATTTTTCTTTTTTACTGAGTTATGAGACACATGCAATGTCGTGTGTAACATACACAAATGTTAAGTGTACAGCTTTATATATTCTTCCTTGTGTACACAGTGGCCTCTTTTTCTGTGGGGGATACATTCCAGGACCCCCAATGGATGCCTGAAACTTCAGAGAATACCAAACCTTATATATACTGTTTTACAGTAAGAGATTAACAACAACAACTAATAGTGAAATAGAACAACTATCACAATATACTGTAATAAAAGTTATGTCAATGTTGTCTCTCAAAATATTTATTCTACTGTATTCACCTTTTCTTTTTAAAACATATATTTTTATTGAGAGAGAGGAAGGGAGAGGAAGAGAGAGACGGAAACATCAATGGTGAGAGAGTCATTGATTGGCTGCCTCCTGCTCGCCCCCTGCTGAGGATGGAGCCAGCAACTGGGCATGTGCCCTGACCGGAAATCAGACCCGAGACCTCTTGGTACATGGGTTGACGCTCAACCACTGAGCCGCTCTTGGCCAGGCTGTATTCACCTTTTCATTAAAGAAAGCACTTTATGGCTTCTCTGTGGCAGATCTGAATGGCCAGCATCACAACCTTCGTGCTTTGTGGCCATTGTTAAATAAAATACAGGTGACTTGAACACAAGCACTGCAATACTGCAACAGTTGCTCTGATAACCGAGGAGGTGACAGTTACACTGATAACCAAAGTGACTAATGGGTGGGGAGCCTGTACAGCATGGAGACAAGGGGTGACTCATGTCCCAGCAGGATGGAGTGGGAGGGACAGTGTGAGATTTCATCAAGCTACTCAGAATGGTGCACAGTTAAAAACTTATGAATGGCTTATTTCTGGAATTTTCCATTTAACATTTTTGGACCATGGCTTGCTGGGGGTGGCTGAAGCTGCAAAAAACAAAACTGCAGATAAGGGAGGCTCTGTATATCTGTGTCACTACCACCCACATCAAGGTATAGACTATTCTGACTTTTATCACAATAGGTTGTTAATATTATCCTTTCCTGAACTTTTATGTCTGGTTACATTGGCTCCACGAGGGATCAGACACTCTTCCCTGCTGAGGGTCTGTCGGCAGTGTTTCATATGGTGGGTTTTCCATTGCATGAATGCGTCACCTCTTCCATAATATCCTGTCTGATTTCATGACATTTGCCTCCCAACAGCTTCTCTTTTTATTTTTAAAATATGTTTTTTATTGATTTCAGAGAGAGGAAGGAGAGGGAGAGAGAGAAACATCAATGATGAGAGTCATTGGTCGGCTGCCTCCTGCACGCCCCCGACTGGGCATCAAGCCCACAGCCCAGGCCTGTGCCCTAACCGGGAATCAAACAGCAATCTCCTGTTTCATAGATAGATGCTCAGCCGCTGAGCAATGCCGGCTGGGCCAGCTTTCCCTTTTAAACGTCCTGCAAGGCATTTGTTTATTATTATTTTTAAAAGAAAGTAAGCTGAGAAAATACCAGTGCCTCCTTATTTAACACATCAACTTAAACAAGTGGGTTTATCTTCCTTCCCTCTTGAAACCTTCCTAAGAGAACCAGAAAAAAATATTTGTCTTCAAAGATGAGAGAATGGATGAAGTTACTACAACAGGGGACAGATACCAGCAACATTTTGGAAGCTGGAAAGCAGATGGGCCAGGGTGAGTGATGTAAGGTTAAGAACTCTCTACTCTGATGCCCATGGGGGGGAAGGACACTGATTTGAGCCATGGAACCCCAGGAAGGGACCAAGGGACCATGGAACTGGAGGCACCAAGTATTTCTGACAGCGGGGAATGGGAGGGCAAAGCAAAGAAAACAGTATTGGTTAGATATTTATATAAAGAGGGCTTGCCCTCAGCCAGACTCTCATTCCCTGGCATGTAATGACCCCTTGCCCATCCAGGCAGAAGATCAGGGGCCTCAGACACAACTGAGGGTAGCAATAAGGTCACTACTCCCCAATCAATACTTAAAGAGTGTTGTGGTCAGGTTTTTAAAATGCCTTCTTTCCTATCCTACAACTGGCAGGAAATCAGCAGACTCTGCCCTGGGAAAACTGGCTCAAAGGAAAAGATCTGGAGGCACCAACTGGGAAATTCTCTCAAGAAAGTGACCAAGTTGCTGCATGATCACCCCAGAGTAAAGCTTCTTCATTAACAACCCTATCCGTTCACCCAGAACTTCCAATAAGCTATTACTGCCTCTGAATTATGAACTAACAGCCAAAGGCCACCTGATATTGAAGTACCACCTCTGCATGGAAGAGAATTTAAGCAAAACAATTAGAAGAAGTATGTGGGAATCAATACAAACAATGCAGGGAACAGAAGAAAAAGGAAAGAAATAAACAGCAACAACCAATATCCTCCAAAAGATAGAGAATTTTACATTCATGAAGAAGAATGGTGTACTACTTTAAAAGAAGAATATGCATAGAACAAATAAGAATTACTAGAAATTTAAAAATATGATGCTTATGCCAGGCTAGCATGGCTCAGCGGTTGAGCATCAACATATGATCCAGGAGATCGAGGTTCAATTCCTTATCAGGGCACATGCCCAGGATGCAGGCCCAATCCCTGGTAGGGGGCGTGCAGAAGGCAGCCAATTAATGACTCTCTCATCATTGATGTTTCTATCTCTCTCTCCCCCTCTCCCTTCCTCTCTCTGAAATCAATAAAGACATTTTAAAAAATATATGATGCTCAGAATAAACATCAGTAGAAGGGTTGTAAGATGTAATTGAAGAGATTTCCCAAAAAATAGGGAAAGAAAAGATTTTAAAAATTATGGAATCATTTCAAGAGGTCCAAAGGTTGACTAATGGGAATTCTGAGTAAACAGATTTAAAGGACTTTAGCTTCCATGCCCAGCAGGCGTGGCTCAATGTTTGAGCCGTGACCCATGAACCTGATGGTCATGATTCAATTCCCAATGAGGGCACATGTCTAGGTTGCAGGCTCCATCCTCAGTAGGAGGCATGCAGGAGGCAGCCAAATGATGATTCTCTCTCATCATTGATGTTTCTATCTCTCTCTCCCTCTTCCTTCCTCTCTCTCTGAAATAAATTAAAAAAAAAAAAGAACATTAAGCTTCCAGATTCAAAGGGCCAATCAGGTGTCTGGCACAATAAATTCTCACAAACCAAGACCAATCATCATGAAATTTGAGAGCACCAGAGATTAAGACCAGATTCTAAAATCTCTTGAGAACAAGCAGTTACCCACAGAGTTTTGAGAATTTTGAGGAAGTAAGTGGACATTTAAGGATATTTTTGTCAGGTCACTGACAAAACTTCAGTGGCTGCACAAAAGAAATACATACTTTGCAAAAATAGTTTGGAAAAGTCACAAATGGACTCCAGTCCTCAACAAGAAACACCCAGAAATCCCTGAGGAGTGGGAGAACTAGATTTCCAGAGTTACCACAACATAATACTCAAAATGTCTAGTTCCGAACAAACTTAGAAAGTATACAAAGAAACAGGAAAACATGGCACACTCACAGAAAGAAAAAAAAAGAATTTGACAGAAATCATCCCTGAGGAAACCTAGACATTGGAAATTAAATCAAGTGTCTTTAATATGTTCAATAAACTAAAGGAAACCATGGACAAAGAATTAAAGGAAATCAGAAAAATATGTGTGAACAAAATGAGAATATGAATTTAGAGATAAAAGTTGCATAAAAGTAACCCAAACTTGTAAGCAACCAAGATTTCATCCAGTAGGTGAATGGATAAATAAACTTTGGTATATCCAAACAATGTAATTTATACATCATTAAAGAAGGAAGGGGGGTGGAGGGTGGGAAGAGATTAACCAATTAAGTTATATGCATATATGCATAACCCATGGACACAGTTAATAACGGGGTGAAGGCTTAGGGAGGAGGTGGGAACAAAGTGGACGAGGTCAATTGGGGGGAAAAATGGGACACCTGTAATACTCTCAACAATAAAGATAAATTAAAAAAAAAAAGGAAATGAGTTATCAAGTCATGAAGACATGGAGGAGGCTTAAATGCATATAACTAATGGGAATAAGTCAGGCTGAAAAAGCTACTGTATGATTCCAGATATGTGACATTCTGGAAAAGGCTAAACTATGGAAACAGTAGAAAAATCAGTAGTGGTCAAGGGTTGAGGGGAGGGAGAGATAAAGGCAAAGCACAGGGGATTTTATAAGGCAGTGAAACTATTCTGTATGATAATATCATGGTGGATACATGCCATTATACATTTGTCAAATCCCACAGGACGGACAATGTAAAGAGTGAACCCAAGTGTAAACTATGGGCTATGGGCGATAATGATGTAGGTTCATCAATTGTAACAAATGTACCATAAGGTGCATGATGCTGATAGTGTGGGAGGCTGTGCATGTGTGGAGTAGTGGGTATACAGGAAGTTTTACACTTTTCATTCATTTTTTTTCTGTGAACCCCAAACTACTCTTTTATAAAGTTTATTAAAAATGGAAACAAACAGGAATTCTGGAACTGAAAAGTCCAACAACTGAAATGAAAAAACTCACTGGAGGGGTTCAACAGCAGTTTTGAGCAGGCAGAAAAAAGGATCAGTGAGCCTGAAAATAAAACAATGTAAATTACTTAATCTGAGAATCAGAAATAAAAAAGAATGAGGAAAAATGAACAGAACTTGAGGAACTTGTGGGACCGCATCAAACATACCACCATATGCTTATAGGAGAGTTCCAGAAAGAGAACAGAGAGAAAAGGGGTAAAAAAATTTAAAAAATAATGGCTGAAAACTTCCTAAACCTTAGGCAAGTCCCAAATACACATGTTTGAAGAATCTCAATGAACTCCAAGCAGATTCAACTCAAAGAGAGCCACACGAAGGCACAGCATAATAAAATTGTCAAAACTCAAAGAGCAAAAAAAATGTGAAAGCAGCAATTTGTATGTACAGGGGAGTCTTAATAAAATTAACAGCTGATTTGAAATCACTGAAGCCAAAAAGAAATGGGATATTTACAGTTCTAAAAGAAAACAAAAAACCACACATGTCAACCAAGAATTGTGTATCCAGCAAAACTAGTTTTCAAAAATGGAGAAAAAATTAAGACATTTCCAGATAATCAAAAGCTGAGGAAGTTCATTACCTTGGACCTGCCCTACAAGAAATGCTAAAGGGATTCCTTCACGCTGAAATGAAAGTACGCTAGACAGTAACCTGAAGCCATAAAAAAAATAAGGAACACTGGTAAAGGTAGCTACATAGATAAATATAAAAGCTAGAATTATTGTGCTTTTTGTGTAGTTTGTACTTCCTCTTTTTTCCTATATGACTTAATGGGTCAGTGCATAAAACAATGATTATAAACCTATGCTACTGGACATAAAATGTATAAAGAATCAATCTGTGACAATAACAATATAATTGGAAGGGACAAAAATACAAGAACAGAGTGTTTGTAAACCACTCAAACTAAGTTAGTATTTTTCAAACAAGGTTGTCATAAATTTAAGATGTTGCTCAGCCAGCGTGGCTCAGCTGTTGAGCATCAACCTATGAACCAGGAGATTGTGGTTCGATTCCCTATCAGGGCACATGCCCGGGTTGTGGGCTCCATCCCCAGTAGGGGGTGTGCAGGAGGCAGCCGATCAATGACTCTCTCATCATTGATGTTTCTCTCTCTCTCTTCCTCTCTCTCTCCCTTCCTCTCTCTGAAATCAATAGAAAAAATATTTTAAAACGATGTTAGTTGTAACCCCCAATGTAATCAATAAAAAGATACCTTGAAAAATACAGAAAAGGGGAAAAAAAAAAAAAGGAAATCAAAATGGTGAATTATAAATAATCAACTAAATACAAGAAAGGGCAATAATGGGTGATGTCAGAAGCATGGTTGTGTGAGAGTTCCCCTGGTCTCTCCTCTTGAAGTTACAAGTTGAATATTTGTAATTCAACAATGGATTCCCTGCTCAACACACAAACATGTCTGAGAGATCCACACATTGAAACATCTGAAGGCAGGTAAATCAGAGTGAATAGGGGAGGAGGGAAGGGAGAAGAGCAGAGACAGGTGCCATGAATACAGCCAGGAGCTCACAGCAGGTTTCGGGAGAAAGAGCCAGGTTGCAGTGTGCACTCTCTGAAGCCCTGTAGAGCAGAAAGGTAGAGGAGGCATCCCTGCCTGAGTGGTCAGCATATCCTGCAGCTGAACCCAGTGACCAGGGCAGAAATGGAGCACAGAGGTGTGGTTGTGGTTGTCTAGTGGTTGCCATTACCAGGCAGATAAACAAAGCCACAGAGCCAGGCCACCTCCTCTCATCCTCCTAGAGCTAGCAGCAGGTCCTAGAAGAAGCTGTAACAGTGTGTTGGGTTAGAGAGCACACTGTCTGAAGCCCTGAGAACTAGAGAGACAGAAGCATTCCTCCCTGAGTGGCAGGCACACACTGTGGCTAATCCCAGTGACAAGAGTGGAGATACAAAGGTAAGGCAATGAAGGTCTGGCAGTCACCATTACTGGGAGGAGAGAAAAGCCCCAAATCCACAAGCCAGCCTCTCCCAGGTCACCCCACCCCATCCATCGTGGCTGACCCCGGGGGGGGGGGGCATCTGGGACACCTCCAGCAGGACAGCACTGCTGGCAGCATCCAGTTGCAGGGGACAATGCTGGGATTTCATGGGCTCTGAACCATGTCACCCACCCTGAGATGAAGGTGTCTTGATCCATAGAAGATGCTCACTTTCTCAGGGAATACAGGGCATTTTCCACGGCCCTGCAGAGATCCAAGAAGCCAGAGCAGTGGAAGAGAAACTAAAAAACCTGTACTTCAGTGTCACCTACTGGAAAACAATAGAAAGACCTCTTGTTATCAAACTACTAAATAGAGACATACCACTCTCTCTCTCTCTCTTTTTTTTTTTTAAAGCGGATTTTATTCCTATAAATGCTTAGGCAGAGAAAGAATCCATCAAATACCATAGAGACCAAAGTGACAAGGCCTTTTAATTTTCAGAAAGAAAATTTAAAATCTCCAGAAAATAATTTAAAGACATATAAATATGTGATTTAAATGACAGAGAACTCAAGATTGCAGTTCTGAAAAAACTCAACAAGATACAAGAAAACATGGATAGGCAGTTTAATGAACTCAGAAACAAAATCAATGAACAAAAATAGTATTTTACCAAAGAGACTGAAACCTTAAAAAAGAACCAAATAAAAATTCTGGAGCTGAAGAACTTGATAGAAGAAATAAAGAATGAACTAGCAAACTTAGGAAATAGAGCTGATCAGATGGAGGAAAGAATTAATGATGTCAAAGATAAAAAATTAGAAATGGCACAGATGAAAGAAGAGAGAGACTTGAGAGTAAACAAATAAAATGGAAGAACTACAAGAACTCTCTGACTCCACCAGAAGGAGCAATAGAAGGATAGTGGGTGTACCAGAAGGAGAAGGGAACAGAGAGCCTATGCACATGAGTAGTGGGCAAGAATTTCCCGAGACTATGGAAAAAGCTGGATCCTCAAATTTAAGAAGCAAACAGAACACTTAATTATCTCAATTCAAAAAGGCTTTCTCCAAGGCACATTGTATTAGAACTGTCAAAAATGAATGACAGAGGAAGAATTCTCAAGGCAGCCAGAGAAAAGAAGACAGTAACCTGTAAAGGAAATCCCATTAGATTATCATTGGATATTTCAGTAGAAACCCTACAAGCTAGGAGAGAGTTGAATCAAAGATTTAAACTGTTGAAAGAGAGAAATGACCAGCCAAGAATAACATATCCAGCAAAATTATCCTTTAGATATGAAGGAGAAATAAAGACTTCTCCAGACATACAGAAGCTGAGAATATTTACCACCGCAACCTGCATATTACAGGAAATACTGAAGGGGGTTTTTCTACCTGAAACTAAAAGACAAAAGGATACAAAACTATAAGAAAGTTGGCTGACAGGCAGAAGCAAGAAACTGCAACCCTTATTAGAATAGGGTATTATACATTTAAATATAACATAGAGGTTAAAAGAGGTAAAAACATTTAAAAAGCAAGAAGGCCTGGCTGGCGTGGCTCAGTTGGTTGGAGTGTCGTCCCATGCACCAGAAGGTCATGGGTTCGATTCTGGGTCAGGGGACAAACCTAGGTTGCTGGTTTGATCCCCAGTCAGGGCACATATGGGAGGCAAGCAAATGCCGTCTCTCTTGCATCAATGTTTCTCTCTCTCTCTCTCTCTCTCTCTCTCTCTCCCTTTCTCCTTCTCTAAAATCAATTAAGAAAAAAGAGAGAAGTAGACAATAGAAATAAACTTACAGCATATATAGGGATAATTTGTGACAATAAAAACATAAAATGGGAGGAGATAAAGTTCTGAAATTGCAAAGAGGAATGGAGATAAGTCACATTTAGAAAAAAAGAACTATTGTATATATGAAACTTTCTTTTGCACAGGTCTGATGGTACACACACACACACACACTCACACACACACACAAAACAGAACTCAGACACATAGCATAAAAAAAGAGGAAACGGGAAAAAAATCATAGAATACCGCTAAACTTAAACAACAGACAGAAACACAGGGGAAAAGAAACAATGGAGACACAGAACTATCAGAAAACAAAAGATAAAATGGCTATAGGAAGTTCTCATATATCAATAATCACCTTAAGTGTAAAGGGACTGAACCTAGCAATTAAAAGTCACAGAGTAGCAGATCGGATAAAAAAAATAAAACCCAGCCATATGCTGCCTTCAGGAGAAACTTCTCAGCTGAAAGGACAAATATAGATTAAAAGAGAAATGGTGGAAAATGGTTCTCCAAGCAAATGCCATCCAGAGAAAAGTGAGTATAGCCATACTTATATCTGACAAAATAGATTTTGATATAAAAAGATGAGAAAAAGGTGGACATTTTATAATGATAAAGAGGATAATGCACCAAGAAGACATGACATTTATCAATATATATGCATCCACTAGAATAAAGGCAACCAACTGAATGGGAAAAGATATCTGTGAACATCTTCCATAAAAGGTTGCTATACAAAATATATAAAGAACTCATACAATTCAACAACAAAACAAACAATTCAATTAAAAAATGAGAAAAGTACCTAAACAGACCCTTCTTCCATGAAGACATACAAATGGCCAACAGGTACATGAAAACATGCTCAACTTCACTGGATATCAGGGAAATGCAAATCAAAACTACAATGAGATACTATCTCACACCTGTAAGAATGGCTCCTATCAGCAAGACAAGTAATAAGTGTTGGAGAGGTTGTGGAGAAAAAGAGAACCTCATTCTCTGCTGGTGGGAATGTGGACTGGTACAGCCACTGTGGACAACACTATGGAGGTTCCTCAAAAGATTAAGAATAGAATTATTGTACAACTCAGCAATCCCTCTTCTGGGTTTCTGCCAAAAAAATTTGAAAACACTTATTCAGAAAGATATATGTACCCTTACATTCACTGCAGCATTATTCACAGTGGCCAAGACATGGAGACAACCAAAGTGTTCTGCGATAGAGGACAGGGTAAAGAAGATGTGAGACATGCTCACAGGGAACACCACTCAGCCGTAAGGAAGGGTGAAATACGGCCACTGTGACAGCATGGATAAATCATGAGAATATCATGCTAACCAAAATAAGTCAGACTGAAAAAGTAAAAACCATATGACTTTATTCATATGTGGGATATAAAACTGAAAGCAACAAACAAATAAACATGACAATCAAACAACAAAAACTCATAAACACAGACAACAGTGTGGTGGTCACCAGAGGGCAAAAAGGTGGGCAGAGGTAGTGAAGGGTAAAGGGGTCAAATATATGGTGACGGAAGGAGATTTGACTTTGGGTGGTGAACACACAATGCAATATACAGATGATGTGTCATAGAATTGTACCCTTGAAATCTATATAATTTTATTAACCAATGTCACTTCTATAAATTTTGCTTTACACTACAGTCTTCAAGAGTAATAATAAATAAAAAGCTAAAAAAGAAATGGCAGTAAGGGAGCAATCGAGGGGAAAAACCATATAAGACATACAGAAAACAGGTAAGTGACAAAAGTAAATTTTTTTTATCAGTAATTACATTATTGTAAAAGGGCTAAACTTCCTGTTAAAAGGCAGAAATTGGCATATTGGGTTAAAAAATAAAATAGTATTCATCTACATGCTGTCTACAAGAGGCTTACTTTAAATAAAAGAACACAGAGTTTGAAAATAAAACAATGGACAAATATATTTCATGGAAGTAATAACCAAAAGAGAGCTGAAGTGGCTACATTATTATTAAACAATTTAAACTTTAAATCAAAAGAGGTTAGCTTGGCCAGTGTTGCTCAGTGGTTGAGCATTGACCCATGAACCAGGAGGTCATGGTTCGATTACCAGTCAGGGCACATGCCCGGGTTTTGGGCTTGATCCCCAGTGTGGGGTGTGCAGGAGGCAGTTGATCAATGATTCTCTCTCATCATTGATGTTTCTCTCACTCTCTCTCTCTCTCTGAAATCAATAAAAACATATTTTTTTAAAAAAGAGGTTACAAGAGACAAATGACAATATACATTTATAGAAAGTTTGATATAGTGAGAAGATATAACAATTATAAACATATATGCACATGACAAAGCCCCAAAATATGTAAAATAAAAATGACAGAATTGAAGGGAAAAATAAATCGTTCTACAATAATATTTTAATTATTGTATATTTTAATACCTCACTTTCAGTAGCAGGTAGAAGAACCAAACAAAAAGTCAATAAGAAAAGAGGGAACTTGAACAACATGATAAAGCAATTACATATAACAGACATATATAGAACACTACAATCAACAATAGCAGACTACACATTTTTCTTGTGTGTACACAGAATATTCTCCAGGATAGACAATATATTAGGTCACAAAACAAGTCTTAAGATGTTTTAAAAGATTGAAATCATTCAAAATACTTTTTTCTGATCAAAATGGAATGGAAGCAAAAATCAATAACAGAAGAAAACTAGAAATTTTACAAATATGAGTAAATTAAACAATACACTCCTAAACAACCAATAGATCGAAGAAGAAATCACAAGGGAAATTAGGAAATATCTTGAGATAAATAAAAACAAAAACACAATGTACCAAAAGTTATGGGACACAGTAAAAGTAATGCTAAAAGGGACATCTATAGCTGTAAATACATACACTAAAAAAGAAGAAATTCTCAAACCATAACCTAACTGTACACCATGAGGAACTAGACAAAGAGAGCAAATTAAACCCAAAGCTAGCATAAGGAAAATAATAATAAATATTAGAGCAGAGATAAATGAAACAGAAAATAAAAAACTTATCAAAGAGAAAATCAATAAAACCAAAAGTTTGTACTGTTAATAGTTTAATAAAATTGACAAACTTTGCCCTGGCCGGCTAAGTGGTTGGATTGTCAGCCCACACACCAAGGAGTCAAGGGTTCGCTACCTGGTCAAGGGTACATACCTGGATTGCAGGTCCAATCTCTCATCCCAGTCAGGGTGTATGCCAGAGGCAACTGGTCAATGTGTGTTTCCCCCCCACACACACTCCCTCCCTTCCTTCTACTCTCCCTAAAAAAATAAAAATAAATCAATGAAAAAACATTTTCAGGTGAGGATTAATTTAAAAAAAACTGACAAACCCTTATGTAGATTGACTAACAAAAAGAGAGGAGACAAGTTACTAAAATCATAAGTGAAAGTTGAAACATTTTACAGATTATATAAAAGCACTATGAACAATTATACACCAACAAGTTAGATAATCTAGATAAATGGACAAATTCCTAGAAACATACAATCTACAAAAACTGACACATAAAGAATATCTGAATATGCCTATAACAAGTAAGGAGATTGAATCAGTAATTGAAAAAAAACTTCCTAATGAAAAAACCCAGGACCAGATGACCTCACTGGTGAATTCTGCCAAACATTTAAGGAAGAATTAACACTAATTCTTCTCAGATGTTTCCCAGAAAATTGAAGAGGAAGGAACACTTGTTAACTCATTCTATGAGGTCAGCATTATGCTGATACCTAATAAAGGCATCATAAGAAAAAATTTACAGACCAATATGCCTTATAAATATTTATGTTAAAACCCTCAACAAAATATTATCAAATTAAATCCAGCAGCATATTAAAAAGATCATACACCATAACCAAGTGGGATTTACTTCCAGAATGTAATGTGTAAAAAGAGCCATTGGAATTTTTTTTAGGGATTGTATTGGTTCTATAGATCACTTTGGGAAGGTCTGACATCTTAACAACAAAAATTAATCAGTGTAATACACCACATTAAAAGAATGAAGAAAAACTACATGATCATCTCAATTGATGCAGAAAATGTATTTCACAAAATTCAACACTTTTTCATGATGAAAACTCTCAATAAAGTAGAAATAGAAGATAACTTCCTCAACATGATAAAAGCCATATATGAAAAACTCACAGTCAACATCATACTCAATGGAGAAAGAGTGAAAGATCAACAACAAAACAAGAAGACCTGCTTTTACTACTTAAATTCAGCACACTACTGAGAGTTCTAGCCAGAGCAATTAGGCAAGAGAAAGAAATAAACATATCCACATTGGAAAGGAGAAAATAAAATACTTGTTCACAGATAACATGATATATGTAAAAATCTCTAAAAGTTGCTAATAAAATAATTTAGCAAAGTTGCAAGATTAAAAAAAATTAACAAACAAAAATCAGTTGCATTTATATATGCATTTGCAATGAACAATCCCAAAAGGAAATTAAGAAAATAATTCCACTTACAAAAACTTACAAAAGAATAAAATACCTTTGTATAACTTTACCCAAGGTGAAAAAAGTATACCCTGAAAACTACAAAATATTGCTGAAATTAAAGAAGACCTAAATAAAAGACACCCCATGTTCATGGATTGGAAGACTTAAGATGTCAGAACTACCCAAAGTGATCTCCAGAATCAACACAATCCCTAAAAAAATTCCAAAAGCTCTTTTTACACAGAAAAACCCATGCTGAAAATTCATATGAATTGCAAGGGACCACAAATAAGCCAAAACAATCTTGAAGAAGACAACAAATTTGGAGGATTCACACTTCTTGATTTCAAAACTTACAAACTGAAGTGAACAGTGTGATACTAGAATTAAGACAGACATACAGGCCAATGAAATAGAATAGAACCCAGAAATAAATTCTCATATATATAGTCAACTGACTTTCAGCAGGTTTGCCAAAACCTTTCAACAGGAAAAGGACAGTCTTTTCCATAAATGATGGTAGGAAAACTAGATATCCACATGCAAAAGAATGAAGTTGGACCCTTACCTTACAACATATACAAAAATTACCTTAAAATACACAGAAGACCTAACTTAGGTGAAAACTATAAAACTTTTAGGAGAAAGCCAGGGAAAATCTTCATGCATTAAATTTGGCAATGACACTTCAGATGTGACACCTAGATAAATTGGACTTCATCAAAATTAAAAACTTGTGTGCATCAAAGGATACTATCGAGAGAGTGAAAAGACAACTCACAAAATGGGAAAAAATATTTGCAAATCATATCTCTGATAAGGTATTAGTATCCAGAATATATAAGGAACTCTTAAAACTCAATGATAAAAAAACAAACAAAGCAAGTCAAAACTGTGCAAAACACCTGAATCAACATTTCTCCAAAGAAGGTATACAATGGCCTATAAATATACAAAAAACTCTCCACATCATTAGCCCTTAGGAAAATTTAAATCAAAACCACAATGAGACACCACTTCACACCTGTTAGGAAAACTATTAATCAAAAAAGGGGAAAATGACAAGTGTTGGAGAGGATGTGGAAAAATTGTAACCCTCATGGGAATGTAAAATGGTGCAGGCACAATAGAAAACAACTTGACAGTTCCTCAAAATGTGAAACACAGAACTACCATACAACCTAGCAATTCCACTCCTAGGTATACATCCAAAAACCTGAAAGCAGCAATTCCAACAGATACTTGTGCACCAATATTTATAACAATATTATTTACAAAAGTCAAAAAGTGCAAAACCCAAATGTTCAACAGATGAAAGGATAAATGTGTTATGTATATAAAAATATTATTCAGTTATTACATGAGTGAAGTACTGACAAATGCTGCAACACAAATGAACCTTGAAGACATCATGCTAAGTGAAATAAGCCAAACAAAGAAACAAATGCTCTATAATTCCACTTATATAAGGTAACTAGAATAATCAAATTCATAGTTAGAAAACAGATTAGAAGTTACCAGGAGCTAGGGGGAGAGGGATATTGGAAATTATTGTTTAACAGGTACAAGATTTCTGTTTGGGGAGATCCAAGATGGTGGCAGATTGAGTAGAAGCTACACTTACACTCTCCCAGGACCAAACTAGAATTACAAGTAAAATACTGAAAAACCATCCTGTATAATCAACTGCAACTGAAGACCAGCTGGACATCACCCTTGTAACCAAGGAGGAAAAGTGGAGGTCACATAGAGACTGGTAGGAAGAGTGGAGGCATGAGAGGGCTGGCTGGGCTCCCACAGACAGCAGCTAAAGGTCCAGAGGGATATCTCAGCTGTGCAGGGTTCCCACTAAGAACTCTGGGGCCTAAACCCCAGGCTGGGCTTCCCAGCCCAGAGCACCAAAATTGAGACAGGTGCCCATATAACATCTGGCTGGGAAAAGCAGCAAGGTTTCTGTCTGCCAGGGAGAGATGGCTGGAAATGCAGGCACCCTCTTGCAGGGCCAATGCACAAAGTTTCGTGTGCAGCCACTCATCTTGGGCTCTGGTGGAGGCAGAGTGGACTAGAGTTGTGTGAGGAGAATCTGGGGGGCTAGCTGGGGGAATAGAGCTCAGAGGGCAGCCATCTGGATCCCTGTGCTGAGTCATTCCCCCATACAGCAGAGGACATCTTTCTCAGGCAGACATTTACTTTACAAGTAGCTTTTGCCTGGGTGGAGGAGGGGGAGCAATTGCCCCACCGTGCTGGAAAACCTCCGGCCCCACCCTGTGGAGTTTCTACAGCCTGAGGTCCATTAAGAGACTAAATAACAGCCTCTGGGTGCTTTGAGTCTTTGACTGATTTGCTTCTGGACCCAAGGCTTAGAAAAGCAGACCTTGGTGCACATCTTGATTCTGTCCAAACACACCCAGCCCCCAGCATAGGGAACCACATGCTGTAGAGTATGGAAAACTTCAAACAGGGTACTTAAGGCCAGTAACAAATAGCATGTGATATTGGCCTGAACTAGAGAGCATCCAAAAGACTGGTAGTACTAGCAGATCTACCTAATACATAGAAATAAACCCAAACTGGCAGTGAAAATGGGGAGACCAAAAAAAAAAAAAAAAAAAAAAGCCCCAAATGAAAGAACAAAAGAATTCTCTAGAAGATCTAAATGAAGTGGAGATAAGCAAACTATCAGATATAGTGTTCAGAATACTGATCATAAAGATGCTCAACAGTGTGAAAAAGGATACAGAAACTATGAAGGAAATTAAGAATGACACAGTAGAAATAAAAAATACATTGGAAGGAATGAACAGCAGATTAGGGGAAGCTGAGGATCAGATCAGTGAATTAGAAGACAGGGTAGAAAAAAATCAATCAGAGAACCAAAAAGAAAAAACAATTAAAAAACAGGACAGTTTAAGGAAGCTGTGGGACAACATGAAACATAACAATATTCGCATTATAGGAGTGCCAGAAGAGGTCGAAAGTAAGCAAGGTTTAGAGAACCTGTTTGAAGAAATAATGGCAGAAAACTTCCTTAACCTGGTCAAGGAAAAAAGTCACACAAGTTCAGGAGGCACAGAGAGTCCCAAGCAAGAAGAACCCAAAGAGGCTCATGCCCAGATACATCATAATTAATATGCCAAAAATTTAAGACAAAGAGAGGATCTTAAAGGCAGCAAGAGAAAAGCAATCTGTTACCTACTAAGGATCTTCCATAAGGCTGTTAGATGATTTCTCATCAGAAACTCTACAGGCCAGAGGGGAATGGCATGAAGTATTCAAGGTAATGCAAAACAAGGATCTGAAACCAAGACTACTCTCTCCAGCAGAGCTATCATTCAAAATAGATGGTGAAATTAGCTTTCTGGCCAAAAAAAAGGCTAAAGGAGTTTATCACCAATAAACCAGCATTGCAGGAAATGTTAAAGGGACTGCTGTAATTGGATTAAATGTCCCAATCAAAAGACACAGGGTGGCTGAATGGATAAGAAAACAAGACCCAAATATATGCTGTCTACAAGAGACCCACCTCAGAACAAAAGACTCACAGGCTGGAAAAAACAAACAAACTTCTGGAGGACTTTAAAGGAGAGATGGATAGCAATACAGTCATACTAGGTGACTTTAACCTAGTAGTGGGGTCACTGACTTCACTGGATAGATCTTCCAGACAAAAAATCAACATAGAAACAGTGACTCTAAATGACACACTAGATCAGATGGATTTAATTGACATTTACAGAACATTTCACCCCAAAACTGCAGAATATGCATTCTCCTCAAGTGCACATAGGACATTCTCAAAGATAGATCACATGTTAGGACATAAAACAAGTCTCCACAAGTTCAAAAAGATAGAAATCATATGAAGCATCTTCTAGGACATTTACACCATGGAATACTATGCAGCTGTGAAAAAGGGATCCCTTACCCTATGAGACAGCATGGTGGGACCTCAAGAGGATTATGCTAAGCAAAATAGCCAGTCAGAGAAAGACAAGTGTCACGATCTTACTCATATGTGGAATGTAATGAACAAAATAAACTGATGAACAAAATAGACCCAGAGACATAGAAGCATGGAACAGACTGACAAATCTCAGAGGGAAGGTGGGGTGGGTGAGGAGAGATTAACCTAAGAACTTATATGCATATGTGCATAACCCATGCACACAGACAATAGTGTGGTGAAGGCCTGGGGGAGGAGTACAAGGGAGAGGGGATCGATGGGGGAAAAAGGGGACCTTTGAAATACTTTCAACAATAAAGATAAATTTTTTAAAAAAAGAATTTCTGCTTGGGACGATGAAGTTTGGGTGTAGACAGTGGTGCGGTGTTAGTACAATATGGAGAATCTACTTACTGCCATTGAATTGTACACGTAAAAATGATTAAATGACAAATTTTGTTATATATATTTTACCACACACAAAAAACAAAACAAGAAGGGAGAAGAAAGTGGAGCAAGTATGAAAACTTATGATCGAAACTCATTTTTGGTCTAGAACAATACATGTTATCAGCCACGTGTGGGGTCGATAAAGACATTATGAGTCCTGCCAGTGTGGCTCAGTAGTTGAGCATCAACCTGGGATCCAGGAGATAGAGGGCACATGCCTGGGTCGTGGTCTCGATCCCCAGCAGGGGGCGTGCAGGAGGCAGCCGATCAATGACTCTCATCACTGATGTTTCAACTCTCTCTCGCTCTCCCTTCCTCTCTCTGAAATCAATAAAGATATGTTAAAAAAAAAAAAGACATTATGAGACATCCACAAGATCTCAAAATGCTTATCTTCCACCCACACACCATTTCTTCGTCAGCTACTGGAGAATGTGTTCTATCAAATCTTGGACGTAAACCAAAACATGAGGAAGGAGAGAAAAACAGGGTCCATGTTGGCAAAGAGGTGAAAGTGGAAATCCTCAGAATGATTATAAGGGAAGTGTCCAGGGACAGCTCCTTGCAGGCCTAGTGGGAATCCCACTTCAGCTAAACTAAGAGAAAAGAGGAGGAGCACCTCCCGTGAAAACCTGGGAACAAGAGATAAGTGAATCTGTTGACTAGTTGACAGGCTGGGTCTGTCACAGCGCTGGGAATCAGCTACTGACACATGAAAGAAAGCTGAGGCGTTACCAGCTCCTGGGAAACTATAGTAACTGTGAACAAAACTTACACTGTCATAAATATGTGAACAATATTGATGAATAACTCAGAAACTTTAAATTATGTCTACTATAGAGTAGTTTTCTCACTGTGTGAGGGCAGACAAACCGCTGTCAAGGAACAAAAGCAACAACAGGACTTCTAAAAGAGAGGAGGGAATAGGGCAGAACAAACTGCAGAAGGTTTCACATTTTGGGGCAAACTGATTAGCTGACAGCAAAGAAAGCAGTCTGTGAGTACCCTGGGTGGCGAGGGGGATTCAAGACACTTTCGTTTGTTTATGGATTCTCTGGAAAATCCTGAGGGCATTAGTGTGGGCAGATGTGCCAGGTTGTCTGGGTATAATGTCTGCTGGTCTTCCCACCTCCACCTGGGGTCACCTTGTCAACCATGGGGCCAGTGCCCTTCCCTGCGTCAGAGTGGTTCACAGTCTATGGGTCTAACTCAGCACTGCCTGTGGGACACTGGGTGGGGGAGGTAGTGTGTAGACCGACGGTGATACACGAGTTAAGCAGGAAATCAATACAGAATGTCTGAAGTTGAAAAGTGAACATATTATACTCCGAGACTCTTTGAGGGTGAGTGCGGCACAGCCACCGGGCCGCAGTGGCTGGGAACCGCGGACTCTCTCCGGGGTCCAGCACTTCCTAGCTGTGTGGCTTGGGCAGAGTTTCACCTCTTTGAAACAGTGTCCAAACCTGTACAATGGGGCTGCTATTGCACACTTCATAAGGCCCCGGGAGCATACACGCAGGGAACGCGCTCTGCCCAGCATGGCTGTGAGCACATAGTGGAGGACAGCCCCGGCGACTGCATTTGCCGATAGTGCCCTCTGTGAAATACGACAGGCGGTGCTCACCAAGGCCCGGGCTGGGGTCAGGAAGAAATGAAAGGGCACGAGGGCCTGAGCCAACTCCACCTCTCTCCACAGTGGGGACAGGGGTATTGTCCCCTTGGGAAGGAGCAGATGGATGAGTATTGGCCCCTCATTCTTGCTCTTGACAATTTTGCCAAGAAACTCTGTCAGTGTGACCTGAAAAGAAAGGCCAATAAAAGCTTCAAGACAGGAGGAATTTCTCATCCGATCTTTCCACAAACGCAAAATGAGAACAGGAGAATTGACAGTGACCACTTACGATCTTGCTTTTATTAATCATAAAGGGAGTGGAGAAGGGAGAGAAGGGAGAGGAGGAGCGGGAGGGAGGGAAGAAGGGAGAGAGAAAGGGGGCTTTTTATTTTTTAGTTATATGATTCCTCACTAGGGCTTTCTGAAATACTGAAAATAGCTCTGAGACCTACCCCTGCCAGCCCCCACCCCAACCCAAAATTAACTTTCCAAGATTCTCAGGGTGATGAGCGGTCCCCATGCTGGATCTAAAGTCAGAACTAAATTAGGTCCTGGGAGAACCAGTCAAGTAACTTTCTCAGTTTTCTACCCACTGTAATTTTTGCCTATTTGTCACAGCTCAGTGACACTGTGTGTGAGAGCAGGGGGCCTGTGGTGGGGAAAGCACCGCTGAGTCACAGCCTCGTAGCCGGGAGGGCCCCGCGGTGGGGACTGCGGGTGTTCCTCTCAGACACAGCTTCTCAAGGACACACAGGACAAGTGGGCACTGCCCAGGACATGACTGCCAGACGGTGCTTATTATTCTGATGTAAGTGGTATAAAATAAAATGATTATTTACAATCATTTATATTACATCAAACTCATACTCCAAACCTGGGAATTGGTCCTAGAATCTCAACTTGTGGCTCAAGCATCAAAATTTTCCAAAGGCACTTGTCCGCATAGCTGCGTGACCGCCTGGCCGCTCCTCTGAGCCGTCTCACCAGGGCCTTTCCGAGCAATCACGTGGCCTGAGCACCCCCATCCTGGTGATGTTTCTCGTTTTGTCATTTGACTTTTGAGGGGGTAGCTCCTTATATTGTCTCATTCTGAACTAGTGCCTTCTGTATACCCGACACAGAGCAGGTCCTTGATATATGCCCACAAATGACCGAATACCTTACACATGGCTGTCCTTAGTGAAGACTCGTGGGACAAAGAGCAGCCATGGTTCTCGCACTGTAAGACTGGGATAATAATAAGGGCTGGGGTAATATACGAGTTTTATTCTGCTCCCTCCCCTGCTTGCATTTCCTTTATTCACACAGAACTAGGGAGAGGTGTCCTGGGGCGGGCGGGGCGGAGCAGAAATCCTGCTTCTGCTTTCAAAACTTAGGGGAAAGGATTCTTGATACAGGCCAGAAACCAGCACAGAAAATAATTTCTCCTAGATTAAAAAAGAAACAGCCCAAAGATTAAAACATAAAAAAAAAAGAATAAAATTATTTTTGAAAGAAAAAAACAGCATAAAGATGCCTGGTCTAGCCCAGCTGGGCGTGGCTCAGCGGTTGAGCGTCAACCTAGGATCCAGGTGATCAGGGTTCGATTCCTGGTCAGGGCACATGCCCGGGGTGTGGGCTCGATCAATGGCTCTCTCATCATTGATGTTTCTATCTCTCTCTCTCCCTCTCCTTTCCTCTCTCTGAAATCAATAAAGATATATCAAAAACCAAAACAAAACCAAAAAAACTTAAAAAAAAAAAAGATGCCTGGTCTAGAGATGGGCAGTTTCAGACTACACTGATACTATCTTCTCCCTAGTAAATTATTAAAAATACAGAAGCCTAATAGCACCTATCAGCAAGGTCACAAGGAACAGGGCACTCTCAGTTATTATGGAAGGAGAGGAAATAGGAGTAACCCTCATGGAGGGCAATTCAGCAACATTTATCAAAATTATTGATGTAGTCACCCATTAATACAGTGATTTAACTCTGCAATTTATCCCAAAGAGCAAAATGTTAAATTTATTGCAGAAATATTTATAATAGCAGAAGATTGGAAATAACCCAAATGTCCATCGATAGGGAATTGGCTGAGAAAATTATAGAAGCTTATACACTGGACTATTTTGCAGCTATAAAAAAGGAATGGCCCTGGCCAGGTGGCTCAGTTGGTTGGAGCATTGTCCCATACACCAAAAGGTTTCAGGTTTAATCCCGGGGCAAAGCACATACCTAGGCTGTGGGTTCGATCCCTGGTCGGGGTGCCTACAGGAGATCGATGCCTCTCTCTCTCTCTCTCAAAATCAATAAAAACATATCATCAGGATTTTTAAAAAAAGGAATAAGAAAGCTCTTTATATATATTGCTATGGAAAGAATTTAAGATATAGTAAGTAGAAAAAAACAAAACACAGTACTGTTATAATAGCAAGGCTCATAAGCTCCCTCCCTCCCTCTCTTCCTCCCTCCCTCCCTCCCTCCCTCCCTCCCTCCCTCCCTCCCTCCCTCCCTCCCTCCCTCCCTCCTTCCTCCTCTCCTTCCTCCTTTCCTTCCTTCCTTCCTTCCTTCCTTCCTTCCTTCCTTCCTTCCTTCCTTCCTTCCTTCCTTCCTTCCTCCCTTCCTTCTTCTTTCTGCAAAAAGGGGGAAAGTTCTAACCTATAAATTTATAAATGTTGTTACATACATAAAGAAACACAGTAAAAAAACAAAAGAAACCAAAAACAGTGTTTTGAGTAAAATACTCAGGGATAAATTTAACAAAGGAATGTAAAACTTATGCATTGAAAACTATAAAACATTGTTAAAAGAAATTAAAGAACTAAATAAATGGGGTGACATTATATGTTCATTATTCAAAGACTTAATATTGTTAAGATGGCAATACTTCCCAAATTGTTCTACAGATTTGATGCAATCCAATAAAAATCCCAGCTGGCTTTTCTGCAGACTTTGACAAGCTAATCCTAAGTCATACAGAAATGCTAGTAACCCAGAAGAACCAAAACAATCTTGAAAAGAAAAAATAAAGTTTTCAAAGAGGACTCACACTTGCCAATGTCAAAACTAACTACGAAGCAACAATAAAACAAGACAGTGTGGCACTGTCATAACAGTAGACATAGATCAATAGGATGGAACTGAGAGTCCAAAAATAACACCTAACATTCATGGTCAATTGATTTTCAACAAGGGTACCAAGAAGATTCTGTGGGAGAAAGAACTGTTTTTCAAAAAATAGCCCTGAGACACATGCAGAGAATGAATTTGGACCTCTATCTCAAACCATACACAAAAATTAACTCACGGTGGGTCATAGACCAAAATGTAAGGCCTGAAACTGGACAACTTTTAGAAGAAAACAAAGAAAACAAGAGTAAATTTCATGGGTTAGGCAATTACACCAAATGTACAAATGATTAAAGAGAAGATTGAGAGATTGGACTTCATTAAAATTTAAAATTTTTACGTTTCACAGAACACCAACAAGAAAATAATAAGACAATTCATAGACTTGAGGAAATGTTTGCAAAACATATATCTGATAAGGGATTTGTACTCAGAATATATTAAGAACTCTTATAACTGAGTAATAAAAGGACAAATTGTGAGATGGTAGAAGGCCTCAAGGCGGGCCGTTCTCACTACGCGCTGCTCTGGCTGGATGTTCAAGTGCAGCACCGTGCTTTGCAGACCAGCCGTGAACAGGAGGAGCTTGACAGCACCCAACCCATAAGCGCTGCCAACTGCAAAGGAGAAATCAACGCGGTGTTGACCAAATAGTGTGTACAAGCAAAGGCTACGCCTCCCTTCCCGCAGGCAGAGCTTTGTCTCCTTTACTTGCTGCAAGTAAATAAAACTATCTTGTGACAACCATGTCTCATTTTTGAATACAGCACCCCAAGTTGTGAACCCCTTGAGTTTGGTAACAAATCTGGTGGCACCAGATAGGACTCTTAAAAAGCTCCCTCTCGCCCTAGCCAGTTTTGCTCAGTGGTTAGAGCGTCACCCCACAGACTGAAGGGTCCCAGGTTCGATTCCAGCCAAGGGCAATACTTCAGTTGCAGGCTCCGCCCTCAGCCCCGGTTGGGGTGCGTGCGGGAGGCAACCCATCGATGTGTCTCTCTCACATTGATGTTTCTCTCTCTGTCTCTCCCTTCCACTCTGAAAAGCAATGGAAAAAATATCCTCCAGTGAGGATTTAAAATTTAACTAATTAATGAAAAGCTCCCTCTCGGCCCACTGTGGACGCTCGGCGAAGCAGTGGGCAGTGGCAGCTCGCCCAGGGCAGCTCGCCCGCGTCCCCTGGAGGGATGGTGTGTGTGCTCCGTGCTGACACTAGAATGGCTGGCTGGCTGGCTGCCTCGACAGTGAGGCGCCCGACCCCGTTTCGTTCGGCACTTCAGGAGGGAGGCAGGTAGGTCCGTCCCTGTGGTCCCTGGAATTAGTGTTTCTGCTCCCGTTTGGGGTAGATGGTTGTGGGAGAGGTGGCTTTGATTCTGGTGTGCACTTGGTTTCTGGTTGGTGGGGCAGGGACTGTCTCTGGGAGGCAGGACTTGGGGCCCGACCTAGGTCTGAGCCTGGAAGGATGAGGAACGCCTGCGAGCAATCCAGGACGTCCTCAGTGACCATCTCTGGCCTGGTGTCTGTCCTGCAGGAGTTGGATTTGTTCTTTGGGTGGACGTTTGTGTTTGCCTTGTCGGTCTTCTATGTAAATGGTGCCAGCTACGAGAAACTCAAATTCGATCCCTGAATGCAGCCCCCTGGGGTGCATTCTTCAGAACTGGGTAAAAAGAGTTCTGTTTCCTTAAAGACCTTAGGTGCTTATATAAGTTAAGGACTATAACAAACGGGCCGAGGGTAGGGAGCTCCCTGTCCTGCCCAGGCGGCCCTGCTCCAGGCTGGGAGTCCCCTGCGGGTTTGGAGGCGCTGTTTTCTCAGCGCGGCTTCTTTGCCTCCTCGGGTTTCAGCGCTTACTAACCACACAGAGGCCTCTCCCTGTAACCCCTGCCCTGCCTCCCCCCGAGGAGGGCCCTTTCTGCAGCACCCACAGCCAGGGTGGGACCGATGGGAAATGGGAACGGCACCCCAGCAGTTCCCTGAACCACCACGAGGTTCCCAGCAGACAGGCCGCAGCACCTGCGCTGAGGACGCTCAGTGAGCGCAGGTTTCCAGCGGGTGAGCTGGGACAGCGGGGCTGAGCGCACGGTCTGGCTGTGGGACCCGGGGCCAGTCGGTGGCTAGTGGGGTACAGAGATATGCCTGGGGCCTCACGGCAGAACTGCTGGTTTTGTCTGTGAGCCGTCTGAACAAGGCCCCCACTGCTTCCCTGCTCTGCAGGATGAGGGAAACACAGGCAGTCTCTTCAAAGGGCCGCACTGCCATAAACAGGTGTCCCATCAGCAGGCGAGACTTCAGGAATTTTACCGGAGGCCAAATATCCCAGGAGTATTGGAAACTAAGTAAAACTACAGTTCCCTGAATGGATTGGTGCCAGAAAAAGAGAGAAAAGTCTGCTCTGAGTTGAAAACGCAGTTGGAGTCAGCTGTACTGGACTTGCAAGATGAAGCAGGTGGAGTCAACCTCGTGTGTGTTCTGAGTAACAGGAGCCAAAGGGTGGGCTTCCTAGTGACACGGTGTGGGAGGAAGGTGGAAACAACACAGGAAAATGAACGGCTTCTAGTCTGATGGGAAAACCTGTCAAACACTCTAGAGTGGTCACGAGACAGGCCAGTAAGGAAGGCAAGTGGAACAGAGAAACGGAGGCAAGAAAATTAAGCAAGGCCAAACAGTTTGGGCAGTTTGCAGCCAGCTTGTGAATCGCAAGACCTTATCTTCCCCAACCAAGGACACTTGAGAGCAAAGGGTTAACACCTCTCCTCCCTAAGCAGAGAAGACATACAGTAAATCGCCCTGGAACTGCTGAGGCTGGGGGAGGAAGGAAGGGGGAGTTTTCTCTCACGCACTGAACAAAGAAGTCGGCCCTCTAAGGACTTGCCAAACGAGATGACCAGGTGTAGGCACAAACTCCCAAGAAAAGCCACAGAATGCAGAAGGAGACTTTGAAACCCAGTCTGCTACCCAAGACATCTGGCAGGGAACCTTGAAACCTATAGGGGGAAGGGTACAAAACCCCTTGAGCCCCACCAGGCAGGCGCTCAGACAAGCTGCGTGTGGTCCACTTGTGCCACATGCCAAGTGTATTTTTAATAAATTTGCTTGCTTTGCTACAATGCTATTGTCTGTCTGCTGTCACTCGTTTGAAATCTTACGAGACTGACAAGAAGCAAGGAGGGGGCAGCCTCTTGCTCCAACTCAGGGACAGTCCCATACATCCTCCTGGTGTCCTGTAACAGTGTCCTGTGTGCATGCACATGTAAACGTATACAGTCAGGGAATCTGGTACCTGCAGTGACTAAAGAGTAGGCTTGAGCAAGGCCCAAAATTCATTAATATTGGAACTCCTATTTCTAGCTGTCCTTGGAAGACCCAAAAAGTAATTTACCAGTTCCCTGTCCATTTATATCAAAGAGCATACATCTGCAGGATGGTTTTGAGGTCACTGACTCCGGGCAAGTGCTCAGGCAGGCAGGCCCTTGTGTCAGAGCCCAGTCAAGTCCAGAAGACTCCATTAGCTCCGCTTCTCTCCTCCAAAGCTGGGGGTGGCTGGGCGGGGCAGGATGAGGTGAGCCAGCTTGCCCTCTGGATCCACAGGCAGGACGAGGTGCTTCGAAGCTGTGTCCCCTCCTTGGAGAGCGGCCTCTGCTCCGACTCTGCACAGGCCCCTATGGTTTTGGGAGTCTGCTGACTGGCAGCGGAATGGGCTGCCGGGCACTCGGCCTGCTGTGGAGGCAGGAGGTGCAGCTGGCCAGGGCTCTGTCACAGCAGAGGCGGCCATGGACGTTTAGGAGCAGACGCTGCGCTGCTGAGGTGCGAGCTGGAGGGAGACAGGTGCAGGGAGGCCACACCACCTAGAGCCCTCCTTCTGGCAGACTGGGCCTGAGCTGTGGCACGTGGGCCACTGTTAAACCAGGCATCCTGGGCCACCCTCTGGCTCCCAGAGCCCACCCGTCTGGGACGAGGGGCCAGCCTTGGGGAGGCCTCTTCAGCCCATCTTCTCTAGGAGTCCGGAAGCCACAGGGCCGAGAGGAGCCAGGAGCTCTGCAAGTGTGGGCATCTGGGGCCAGAGTGAAGAGGCGAGGCCGGGGGGCCTCCTGTGAGCAGCCCCCACGGCATCGCTGACTCTCCTTACTTTCCCCTCCTGTTTCATTACAACCTGTGCCTGTAGCTGTTTGTTCCCTGTCTTCGCTTTCAGCCTTCAGCTCCTAATGTTTCCAGTCTGGGGAAGGGGGTGGAGGAGCCAGTCTGTGAAAGACAGAACCTGTGGGTTATGTAGACCTCAGGCGATCTGCTCATCACAGGGCTGGTCCCAGTGCCAGAGCTTGGGAGTGAGTGGTGCTTCCCCCCTGTATCCTGATTTTCAGAAGGGCTTTAGTCTCCGAGCTGCAGCTGTGTGGCTGGCTAACTGGGGAATGGTGTCTAACAGGACGTCTGCTCACAGAGGGCCTGTGCTGTGTGGGCTGAGCAGCCTGGCCTCACGTGTCTGGCCTCACCCTCCTGCTATGTGAGTGTATGGTACACACACACACACACACACACACACACACACACACACACACACAGCTTGTACACACACACAGCTGGTATGCCCGGGAGTGCCTCCTGCCATCACAGGGGCTTTTCTGGGGCACGCAGTCCTGAGAGCAGATGCAAAGGGCCGAGTGGGCCTGTCTCGCCTGCTGTCCTCCCTCCCAGGCCAAGGTGCCATAGGAGGTGCGCTCTTCACTGGGCCACATGGCAGGCATCGTGTGCTTGAGGACCGGGGGACGCCGCTGGATGCTGTGTAGAGCTGTCACAGCTGGTACCGCGCCCTGGCTGCTGTGTCCCGCTCACTGGGCTCCCGTCTGCACGGTCACTCCCTGCCCAGACCTACCTGTCCTCCTAAGCCCTGGACAGACCAGCAGCCCGACGTGCGGTTCCTGAGTGAAAACCGTGCTCCGTGTGCGGATCATACGCGGAGAGGTTCAAACGTGACAGCACCTTCCCCGTCTCGCGCTGTCGGCACCTCTGTCCCCAGGGGGGCTGTCGCTCCGGCCGCCTTGCTCGTTAGACCCCGCAGAGGGAGAGCTTGTGAGTGGCGGGTGTTGGTCTCCTTGGCTTTGCCCTGCTCTGCCTCCCCTCTTGCGGGCGTGCCTCCTGCGGGGCGGCGCTCTCTTCACGCTCCTGTCTCAGGGGTCCCAGAACCCAAGGGGCCCCGTGACTTTCATGAACCAGGCGGCCGGGGAATTCCACTCCTCCAACTCAGACCCACGCCATCCAAGGTCAGCAGGGAGCAGTTACAGAAGTAGACCCTGGACCCTATGCCCTCGAGTGAGGGCTGAGAAACCTCGGGGGGGGGTCAGATAGGGCAAAGGCCTCAAGGCGGGCCGTTCTCACTACGCGCTGCTCTGGCTGGATGTTCAAGTGCAGCACCGTGCTTTGCAGACCAGCCGTGAACAGGAGGAGCTTGACAGCACCCAACCCATAAGCGCTGCCAACTGCAAAGGAGAAATCAACGCGGTGTTGACCAAATAGTGTGTACAAGCAAAGGCTACGCCTCCCTTCCCGCACAGGGAGCTCTGGATGTGAACCCCGTCTCCTTTACTTGCTGCAAGTAAATAAAACTACCTAATGGCAACCATGTCTCAGTTTCTGACTAGAGCACCCGAAGTGGCAAACCCCTTGAGTTCAGTAACAAAATAACCCAATTTAAAAAATGGGTTGGACATAGTGCGAGTAGGGAGCACTGAAGAAACATCATAGTGTGGGGTAAGGGGGAGGGGTAGAAAAGGGGAGCCCCCCAAAGCCTGTGCTGGGCTCCGAGGCTTGGAGGTTGCAAAGCTCCATCCCCTTGGGAGTGCGGACTGGCATCCAAAAGTGGGATCTCACACCCAGAGCAGAGGAGAAGGGAAGGAGTGCCCCACGTGGAGAGCAGAGGGACCCAAGGGAGCGGTGAATTCACGAGGAGGGGACGGCGCCTTCCTAGGAAACAAAGCTTCTGGTGGCAGACGCGACAGGTGTCTAATGCTCAGGGTGCCGACCATAGGAAAGGCTGTTCCAAAGTGTGTGGCACCCGAGTGGTAAGGGACCAGAGGACTGCACTGAGCAGCCCCACATGGGGGCCCTTTGCCTCCCTGTGGGGCACTGTGTTGAGCCCCAGAAAGCTCTCAATCTGTGTGGCATGGGGGAGGGGAGGAGCTCTCCCACCCTGAGCTCCTGGTGCAGAGAGTCTGGGAGCTGTGACCGGCCCTGAGGGGTGCCGTGGTGGCGCGTGGAGCCCCCCAGCTTCGCTGAGACCAGCGGTGCGGGGAGCTGACTTTGGGTCCCCTCCCGCTGGGCGCCTTGGTGCGCGGGCAGTGGGACCCTGCAGGGCGGACTCTCTGCCTGTGTGTTGCTTTGTGCGTTTTTGAGTCTGATGGCCACCTTCCTCGCGTACACCTGGGGACAGACCAGCAGAGGCTGGGATTGGGGCTGCACAGTGGACTGTCTGAGGGGCGGGCGTCGAGCGATCAACCAACCAGAGCTGGGAAGGGAGGGGCGGAGCCCGCCTGCCTCTCCTGCAGCCGGGAGCACTGCCCCCAACGGGAAAGGGGTGGGTCCCGCTCACTGAGGCCCCAGACACCCTGCAGGGCACAGTCCTGAGGGGGAAGGGAGAGCAGCTCACAGGAGGACTCTGCAAGAATAAGGCTCTCGGGGACTGTTGTTTGGGAGCTGGAAGAAAAGTTGAAAATCCCTGCTGGGGGCAGGGCAGGCAAAGGGCTCACCAGAATGTTCTTTAATTAAACCCACTGGGCCCTGGCTGCTGAAACAGCCCAGAGAGAAAAGGCATCAGGCTGAAATCAATCTGAAGCTGCAGCAGGACAGTTCCAGGGAACTAGAACCAGAGGACAGGGGAGGGACTGAGGAGCTGGTGGTGGAGCAGAGACTAACTCCCGCAGAGTGAGCACCTGACAGCGACACCTCTAAGGGGTGTGACACCCTGGGCTACGCTAGCCACCCTGCACCCTGAAGACTCAACAGAAGACTCTGGAGCAAGACCAGGCAACTACAAGGTTGCAAAATATCTGACAAGAGGAGGTGGCCCACAGAGAGCCTCAGATCAACCATCTACCTAAGGACACCAGAGCCAAACCTAGATGCTCCTCACATTGGCTGATACACAAGTATCTCCCAGGAGAACGGAAATCAGCCCACAAAACAGTGACCCCCGGACAACATAAGCTGCCCAGAAGAAACCCACCTGATTGACTTTTTCTCTCTCTCTTTTTCCCTTAGGAAGAAGAGAAAGGGGGAAAAAATCATTTGTTTTTTCTTCTTTTTAAATTTTATAATAATTAAAAAAATTTTTTAAAATTTTAGTTAATTTTTATTTTATTTTTTTTAAAGAATTTTGTTTTGCTTAGCTTGTTTTTTATTTTGTTTCTCTGTTTTGTTTTGTTTCTTTGCTTTGTTTTATCCTTGCTTCTATCAAGACTTTCTTGATATTCCTGCTTAATTCCTGGGACTTTATCATTATAACCAACAAGTTCACTGCTTTCCTCTATAGCTTCCCCCAGATCTCTTATTGGACTCCCTCCCTGCCAGGGCTTTATCTCTCTCTCTCTCTTCTAGATCCATTGGCATACTTTTTTTTTCTTTTCTTCTTCTTCTTTTCCTTCTTTCTCTTGTTTTCCTTCCTGCTGTTTTCCTGTATTTTTTGTTAGATTGTTAGTTTCTCTTATTCTCTTTAATATATTTTTAGTTTTTAATTTTCAACTATTATCCTATTCCTATTCTCTCCCTTAATTTTTTCCTGACCCTTCTTTCAGAATCTTTTCTCTGCCTCTATTATCTCCCAGTAGCTTCTTTATTTTTTACATTTTAGTTCATTTTTATTATTTTCTAAATTTTAGTCACTATTAATAACAATATACTTCTCTTTCTCTCTAAGTTTTACTTTTCTTTCTTTTTTTAAAAAAATATATCTTTACTGATTTCAGAGAGAGGAAAGGAGAGGGAGAGAGAGAGACAGAAACATCAATGATGAGAGTCATTGATTGGCTGCCTCCTGCACGCCTGCAACTGGGAATCAAGCCCATAACCCAGGCATGTGCCCTGACTGGGAATTGAACTCCGATAGCTTGGATCCTAGGTGGATTCTCAACTGCTGAGCCACACCTGGCCAGGCCTCTCTTTCTTTTTTTTTTAAGCCTTTTTTCCCCTCTAGAACTTGTGTTTTCCCTTTACTCTCCCAGTTCTGTTTTCACTTGGGTTGTTTTCACTTTGACTGTCAAGATATTTTGTAAGATACCCCTTGTTTCCTGGAAGTTTAGTTGGGTATTGTTCTGCCTTGCCAGCACCTGTACAACAGCTTACATGATGAGGTTGGGGCTGAGACAGTTAGCCAACCTGAGAGGAGAGTACTCCCAAGGACTGGTCAACAACACTCGAGACCCAACCACAACAGGAGAACCCAAAGAACCCACAAAAGAAACACCCACAAAAGGGACACACCTAGAGTAAAGAGCTCAGAAGTATAAGGAAAACCCATCTCTGGGCTCCACTAGTCTCACAATACAAAATCCCACCCCACAAGACTGGGAGACAGCAAATATACCTAATATATAGATACAAACACTAAGACCTACCAAAATGGTGAGACAAAGAAACAACCCCCAAATTAATGAAAAAGAAAAATCGCCAGAAAAAGACTTTGATGAGATGGTGTTAAGCAAGTTATCAGAAACAGAGTTCAGAGTATTGATGATGAAGATGTTCAAGGAATGTAAGAAGACACTAGATGATAAGATCGAGGACCTTAGTGAAAACATGAAAAAAGAGATACATAACATAAATAAAAATCGGAGATAAAAAATGCTGTATCTGATATCAAGAGTGCACTGGAAAGAATTAAAAACAGGCTCAATGAAGCAGAGGACAGAATAAGTGACTTAAAAGACAAGGTAGAAAAAAATCACTCAATCAGAGCAGCAGAAAGGAAAAACACTTAAAAGGCATTAAGACAGTCTAAGGGAGCTTTGGGACAACATGAAGCGAAACAACATTCACATTATAGGAGTGCCAGAGGGGGAGGAAAGAGAGCAAGGGATAGAGAACTTGGTGGAGAAAATAATGACAGAAAACTTCCCTATGCTGGGAAGGGAGAGAGCCACACAAGTTTAGGAAGCACAGAGGTTTCCAGACAAGAGGGACCCAAAGAGGCCCACTACAAGACACATCATAATTAAAATGGGAAATGGCAAGGACAAAGAGAAAATATTAAGGCCTGCAAGAGAGAGACAAGCAGTGACCTACAGGGGTACCCCCATAAGGCTGACAGCAGATTTCTCAACAGAAACTCTTCAGGCCAGAAGGGAGTGGAATGAAGTTCTCCAAGTAATGAAAAGCAAGAACATGCAACCAAGATTGCTTTATCCAGCAAGGCTATCATTTAAAATTGAAGGAGAAATAAAGAGCTTCTCAGACAAAAAATAAGGCTAAAGGAGTTTAGTACCACCAAACTATCATTGCAAGAAATGCTAAAAGGACTGCTTTAAGAAAAAGAAGGAATAGTGAGAGAATGGTACACCAGCAGAAAGGGGGAAAATGGCATTAAGTAAGTTGATATCAATAGTAACCTTAAATGTAAACGGAATAAACAGTCCAATCAAAAGACATAGAGTAGCTGAATGGATAAGAAAACAGGACCCAAATATATGCTGTCTACAAGAGACCCACATGAGAGCAAAAGATTCACACAGGCTAAAAATGAAGGGATGGAGTAAAATATTCCATGCAAATGGAAAGGAAAGCTGGAGTAGCAATTCTTATTTCTGACAAAATAGACTTCAAAATAAAGACCATAACAAGAGACAAAGATGGTCACTACATATCACTAAAGGGATCAATCCAACAGGAGGAAATAACCCTTATAAACATTTATGCACCCAATATAGGAGCACCAAAATATATAAAAAATTTCTTGGGGGACTTTAAGGGGGAGATTGATAGCAACACAATCATAGTGGGGGACTTTAGCACCCCACTGTCAGCACTGGGCAGATCATCAAAACAAAAAATCAACACGGAAACACAGACCTTAAACGACTCGCTAGACCTAATGGATTTAATTGACATTTACAGAACATTTAATCCCAAAACAGCAGAATACATGTTCTTCTCAAGTGCACATGGAACATTCTCAAAAATAAACCACATGTTAGGGCACAGGTAAAGTCTCTACAAATTCAAGGAGATTGAAATCATATCAAGCATCTTCTTGGATCACAATGCCATGAAACTAAAAATCAACTGCTATAAAAAACCTCAAAAATATTCAAACACATGGAGGCTAAATAGCATGCTATTAAACGATGAATGGGTTACCAATGAGATCAAGGAAGAAATCAAACACTTCATGGAAAAAACCAAAAGTTACCAGACAACAACGCAAAATCTATGGGACACAGCGAAAGCAATCCTGAGAGGAAAATTCATAGCATTACAAGCCTATCTCAAGAAACAAGAAAAAGATCTAATGAATCATCTAACACAAGAACTAAAAGAACCGGAACGAGAACAGCGAGAAAAGCCCCGAGGAAGTAGAAGGAAGGAAATAGTAAAAATGAGAGCAGGAATTAATGACAGAGAGACTAAAAAAACAATACAAAAGATCAATGAAACCAAGAGCTGGTTCTTTGAAAAGGTAAATAAGATTGATGCACCTTTAGCCAGACTCACTAAGAAACAAAGAGAGAGGACCCAAATAAATGAAATCAGAAATGAAAGAGGCGATATAACAACTGACCCAACAGAAATACAAAGAACTGTAAGAAAATACTATGAGCAACTATATGCCAACAAATTGGACAACATGGGTAAAATGGACAAATTCCTAGAAGTATACAACCTTCTAAAGCTGAATCAAGAAGAGGCAGAAAACCTGAATAGGCTGATAACAACTAATAAAATTGAAGCAGTAATCAAAAAACTCTCAGCAAGCAAAGGTCCTGGACCAGATGGACTTACAGGCGAGTTTTACCAAACATTCAAAGAAGAATTAACACCTATTCTATTCAAACTTTTCCAGAAAATTCAAGAGGAGGGAAAACTCCCAAACTCTTTTTATGAGGCCAGCATCATCCTAACCCCAAAACCAGATAAAGATACTACAAAGAAAGAAAATTGCAGGCAAATATCTCTGATGAGCATAGATGGTAAAATCCTCAACAAAATACTAGCAAACCAGGTCCAGCGATACATTAATAAGATCATACATTATGACCAAGTGGGATTTATTTTGGGGATGCAAGGCTGATACAACATCCGCAAATCAATAAATGTGATACATCACATAAACAAAATGAAGGACAAAAACCATATGATCATATCAATAGATATAGAAAAAGCATTTGACAAAATCCAACACCCATTTCTGATAAAAACTTTAAGCAAAGCGGGAATGGAGGGATTTCACCTCAACATAATAAAGGCCATATATGACAAACCTACAGCCAACATCATACTCAGTGGTGAAAAACTAAAACCATTTCCCTTAAAAACAGGAACAAGACAGGGATGTCCACTTTCACCCTCTTGTTCAACATAGTGCTGGAAGTCCTTGCCACAGCCATCAGACAGGAAGAAAACATAAAAGGTATCCAAATTGGAAAGGAGGAAGTAAAACTGTCATTATTTGCAGATGACATGATATTGTACATAGAAAACCCTAAAGACTCCATTAGAGTACTACTAGATTTGATAAAGGAATTTGGCAAGGTAGCTGGATACAAAATCAACATCTGGAAATCAATGGTATTCTTACACACCAACAATGAACTTTCAGAGAGAGAAACTAAAAAAGCAATACCATTTACCATTGCAACTAAAAAAATAAGATACCTAGGAATAAACTTAGCCAAGGATGTAAAAGACCTGTACTCGGAAAACTACAGGACACTGAAAAAAGAAATAGAGGAAGATTTAAACAAGTGGAAGAATACACCATGCTCATGGATTGGGAGAATTAATATCATTAAAATGTCCATACTACCCAAAGCAATTTATAAATTCAATGCAATTCCTATTAAAATACCAAGAGCTTATTTCACAGAGCTACAACAAACACTTCAAAAATTTATATGGAACCAAAAAAGACCCTGAATAGCGGCAGCCACCTTGAGAAAAAAGAACGGAGTGGGAGGGATCACTTTACCAGACTTCAAACTGTATTACAAAGCCATTGTAATCAAAACGGCCTGGTATTGGTACAACAACAGGCTCATAGATCAATGAAACAGAACAGAGACCCCAGAAATAGACCCACGCCACTATGGTCAGTTAATATTTGACAAAGGAGGCAAGAGCATCCAATGGAGTAAGGACAGTCTCTTCAGTAAGTGGTGCTGGGAAAATTGGACAGATACATGCAAAAAATGAAACTAGACCACCGACTTTCACCATACACAAAAATAAACTCAAAATGGATAAAAGACTTAAATGTAAGTCACAAAACCATAAAAATCCTGGAAGAAAACATAGGCAGTAAAGTCACAGGCATCCCACGTAGTGGAATTTTCACTGATACATCTTCTAGAGCAAGAGAAACAAACAAACAAAATAAACATATGGGACTACATCAAACTAAAAAACTTCTGCACAGCAAAAGAAAACAGTCTCAAAACACAAAGGAACCCCAGGGTCTGGGAAAACATATTTGCCAAGGATGTATCTGATAAGGGGCTAATTTCCAAAGTGTACAAAGAACTCATACTACTCAGCAAGAGGAAACAACCCAATTAAGAAATGGGCAAAGGACCTGAATAGACACTTCTCCAAAGAGGACACACTGATGGCTGAGAGACACATGAGAAAATGCTCAACATCACTAATCATCAGAGATGCAAATTAAAACCACAATGAGGTATCACTTCACACCTGTCAGAATGGCTCCATCAACAAATCAACAAACAACACGCGCTGGCGAGGGTGTGGGGAAAGCGGAACCCAGTACACTGCTGGTGGGAATGCAGACTGGTGCAGCCACTATGGAAAACAGTGTGGAGGTTCCTCAAATAATTAAAAATGGAGCTGCCTTTTGACCCAGTGATCCCACTTTTGGGAATATATCCTAAGAATCCTGAGACACTAATCAGAAAGAATGTATGCACCCCTATGTTCATAGCAGCGCAATTTACAATAGCTAAGATCTGGAAACAGCCCAAGTGCCCATCAGTAGATGAGTGGATAGAAAAGCTGGGGGACATTCACACCATGGAATACTACGCAGCTGTAAAGAAGATGGACCTAGCCCGGCCGGGCATGGCTCAGGGGTTGAGCGTCAACCTAGGATCCAGGCAATCAGGGTCCGATTCCCGGTCAGGGCACATGCCCGGGTTGTGGGCTCGATCAATGACTCTCTCATCGTTGATGTTTCTATCTCTCTCTCCCTCTCCTTTCCTGTCTCTGAAATCAATAAAGATATATTTAAAAAAAAAAAAAAGAAGATGGACCTCGTTCCCTTTGGGACATTATGGATGGACCTGGGGAATATTATGCTGAGTGAAATAAGCCAGGCAGTGAAAGAAAAATATCACATGATCTCACTTATATGTGGAATCCAAAGAACTTAATAAACTGATGAACAGAATAGATTCAATGACACAGAAGCATGGATCAGACTGACGAATGTCAGAGGGATGGAGGAGGGCGGGTGGGTGGAGGGGGAGAGAGTAACCAAAGAATTTATATGCATATATGCACAACCCAAGGACAGAGACAATGCTGGGGAGAGGCCTGGGGAGGGGGAGGGGATGGGGTGGAATGGGTCATTGGGAGAAAAAGGGACATTTGTAATATTTAAAACAAAAAATAAAAATAAAAAAAACATTAAGCAGAACAAAAAAATGGGTTAAGGAGCTAAATCGACATTTTTTCCAAAAAGGCATGAATGGCTAATAAGCACATGAAAAGATGCTCAACATCATTTGTCATTAGGGAAATACAAATCAAGATCACATGGAAGTACCTACTAGAATGGTTGTAATGAAGAAGACAGACAATGACAAGTGTTGGCGAGGACTGAGAAAGTGGAAACTTCATGTATTAAGTGAGATTATAAAACAGTTCAGTCACTTTGGAAAACAGTTTGGCAATTTCTCAAAATTTAAACAGACTTACTATGTGACCCAAGAATTCCACTCCCAGGAGAAGTGAAAACCTGCATACCCAAATACTGGTACACACACGCTCACAGCAGCATTATTCAAGATAACGAAAGGTAGAAACAACCCACATGTCCTCAAGTGATGAGTGAATAAATAAAATGTGGTATATCCAGCCCTGGCCAGGTTACTTAGTCCTCTGGAGCATCATCCTGTGTACCAAAAGTTGTGGGTTCGATTCCCTGTCGGGCCGTGTGCAAGAGGCAACCCATTGATGTTTCTCTCTCTCTCTGAAATCAATAAAAACATACCCTCAGGTGAGGATTTAGAAAAGATGTGATATAGCCATAAAATGAAATATTATTTGGCCACAAAAAGGAATGAAGTAAAGTTACACACTGCAGCATGGATAAAGCTCAAAACATTGTGCCAAGTAGAAGCAGCCAGTCACAAAACACCACATTTCATTTTTAAAAATATGTCTTTATTGATTTCAGAGAGGAAGGGAGAGGGAGAGAGAGACAGAAACGTCAATGATGAGGGTCATTGATCGGCTGCCTCCTCCATGCCCCCTGCTGGGGGCCCAGCCTGCAACCCGGGCATGTGCCCTGACCGGGAATCGAACCCCCTGGTTCATAGGTAGATGCTCAACCACTGAGGCACGAGGGCCGGGCATAACACCACATTTCATTTTTATAAAATGTCTAAAATAGGCAAATCTTTAGAGATAAAAAGTAGATTCATGGTAGCTTAGGGTGGGAGGACTGAGGAGTGACAGGGTTCTTTTCAGAGTGGTGAGGGTGTTCTCAAGTCAGGTTATGGTGATGGTCACACAACTCCACAAGTATTCTTAAAAAAACGGAATTGCACACTTCAAACAAGTGAACTTTATGGTATGTAAATTATGTATCAATAGAGCTGTTTACGTAGGGAAGTCAGGAACTGGGCGGATGGAGGACAAGGAGGGAAGGGAGACTCTATTATACTCCTTTTTATAGCTCCTGGCCTTCCAACATGTGACTATCTATTTAAACAGCAAATTTTAAAAACAAAAGAATCAAATAAACAAACAAAACCCCCCACTCTGCCTTTTCCCTCATTTTGCCGGGGGAGAGTTGCCACCCACCGCAATCCACGGTGAAGCGGTGGCTGGGTGGACCGTAGGTTAGACCAGGCGAGGGCAGCCTTGGAGAGCTTTCAGACCCTGTTCACTTTCTGGAAGCTGCCCAGCCACTGGTCTGATGAGCACATGTTGTAACAACTGGCCAGATGGCCAACACTCACTGACCAGAGCAATGGCACCTCTGTTCCCCCAACTCCACCTCCGCCTGGACCTACATAAAATCCCAGAGCCATCATCCAGCCTCAGAGAGAGGTAGGAATCACCCAGGGTTGACACCTGCTAGGCAGAAGAAGCTTGAGGAAGGAGTTCCGCGGGCGAATAGGAAGAGGGGGAGCTCCTCCTGCAGGCCGAGGCTGCGGACCGGGCTTCCCCCGGGGCTCTGCTGCGCTCTGACGCCGGAGAGCAGCCAGGAGAGATGGTTCCTGGAACAGGAGTGCCTGTGCTTCCTCACGTGCTCGGCTTGTTAATTGGTACTATATCAAGAGCTCTATGGTCAAATTAATTTGAAAAGCACTGGGTTAAAGGAAGTTGAAGCATTTTGTTTTAACTGCAGCCCTTCAATAGGGGCTCTGGCAGGCCCAACCTTTTATGGTTTTGAGGGACACCTGGAGGGACAGAGGCCCTTCTTCATTTTACAGCTGAGGAAGTGGAGCCCAGAGAGATCAAGAGGATCATTCCAGGTCACAGAGTGAATTTATGAAGAGCAGGAGCTGGAACTTCCAACTCCCAGCCAGAGCTGAATCTGCTTCACTGGGTCAAAGTTTCCTGACTTGTGGTCCGAGGAGACCTCTGGAGCCTACTTGGTCCAACTCCCTGCCTAAGGCGTGGGAGGCAGAGGATCAGGGAGCAGCACGCAGACCCAGGCTGTGCCACCAGGGGCTTTGACACCCCCTCAGACTCAGCCTTTGGTCCCTTCATGGTGATGGACTTGGAACTTCCCCCTGCTTTAGCAACCTTCAAAACCTGCCCTGGTGAAAATTCTACAGGATAAATGACCAGTTTCAAGAAATAAAGAGCAAGGAAACAAATAGTGAGGCAGAGTGGGAACTGTTCTGGATTCAAACATACAACAAAATGTATAATCTGGGTTGAGTTTGGATCCTAATTTGAACAAGCCAACTGGAAAAGACATTGATAAGACAATCAGGAAAGTGGGCACCGGCTATCCGGTGACTAAGGAATCATTCTTTTCAGAGTAGTCACGGTATGAAGGACTGTTAGTTTTTTGGGTTTTGTTTTTTAAAGAGCTTTTGTTTTAAGAGATAAACCCTGAGGAATCTACAAATTAAACAATATGGTGTTTGGAATTTGCTTGAAAATGATCCAGTAGGACTGGCAGGGAAAATGAGAGGCAGGGATGTTACAAAGTTGGCTGTACATTGGTAATTGTTCAAGCTGGGTGATGTTTGCGGGAGGGTGTGTTAAGCTCTCCTCTCTGCTTTTGCATAAGTGTCAACTTCAAAATAAAATATTTTTAAAATATCCTGATCAATCCGATTCTGAATCCTGGGGCCACCTTAGGGTGGGAGTGGGGGATACAGAGGGAGTTCCTGCCTGTGTTGCTGACCCTCCCACCTCACAGCTTTCCTGGAATGCAAGGCGCAGACCCCCAAGGCCTCCAGACTCAGGGCTCTGCACATGTGGAGGCTCAGGGAGGCCCCAGCACTGCCTGAGCTTGCTCACCTGCTGTGGGCACCATGCCCACCAAACCCCACCAAACCCCTACGAGGTACCCTAGGTCAAGCCCTCCTCACACCCACTCACCTGCCTCCTCAGCTGTTCACACCGCTCCTCCAGGCTGCCCTGCTCCAGCTGCCTTGCCTGCTCTGACCCAGGCCACTCATTACTCAGGATGTTTATTATTAGCCTTAGATTTGATTAGTGCCTGACCTGCACTTCCTGGGTTTTCCCCCCAGCCTGTGCTTCATAAGCCCTGCCCTTACTTCTAGCTATCAGACACTCAAGAGGCTGACACTAGAGCTGGACAGCCTGGGTTTGAATCTTGGTTCTGCCACTTACCAGTGGGAAGCCTTGGTGGCAACTTACTTAACTGCTCTGTGCCTCTATTTTCTCTTCTGTAAAATGGGTATAATAACAGTACCTGTCTCACAGGTTATGAGAATGAAATGACCGAACAGTTAAATTCTTAGAGCAAGTTCTTGGCACATAGTAAGTTCTCAATAAATGATACCGAGAATCAGTATGTAATGCTTATTACACTATTATAACTGTGTGTTTATGTTTCCCAGCTGCTCTAAAACCTCTGTGGCGGGGAGGGAGACAAATTCAGAAGTCACAGGAAACCTGTGGTGTGTAGGAAGGAAACTGTGAGGGTGGAAGGAACCGGGCAGCTGGAGAAAAGGAGGGCAGGCGTTCCAGGAAGCACTGAGCGGTGCAGGGAGGGAAGCGCGGGCCGACACGGATGATGGTGAGCAGAGGAGGGGAGGAAATACGCATGGTCAGTAAACCTAGAAAAGATCGATGAATTTTCATCAATGATCAGAAAAATACAACTTAAACAACAACGAAAAAAGACTTTTCGTTCTTCAGGTTGGCAGTTGTACAGCTTGAGGATACTGAGTGCCAGAGGTGGTCTACAGAAACGTGAACGCACATCCTGCTGGAGGAGGTGAGCTGGTACTACCGTTTTGGGGGGCAGGCTGCCTGGGTCATAAAACATAGGACATACTCTCAACCCAGGACCCAGAAGCTATCCTCCATATGTCACAGGTGCACAAGAGTGTTCTCTGAAGCAGGTAATAGCAGCGTTGACGTGAATGACGTAAAGGCCCGCCCGACAGAGGATGGCTGATTAAACAGGACGGAGAACACAGCTAGGGATCCTAGGCAACAGTGACAAAGAGTGATAGATCTACGAGATTGTCGAGACTGGAAAGATTGTCAAGCAGATTGTTGAGTGGGGGGAAAAGTAGTTTATAGCATGATACTTACAGTAAGATGCCTTTTAGTAAAGAAAAACAGACAAATCAGACTCACACACAGACTGTCCGTGACTGCAGGTCCGTGGGCCTGAGGCCGGGGAACCCGAGGGGCAGCGTGGACAGTGACTCCGCCAGCAGCGGGACCCAGGGCTGGGATGGCGGTCAGATGGGACCTTAGCCCGATTTATAACGTTTTGATTTTTTACACCGAGAAGACAATCATGTATTACTGTGTCAGTGAAAAGTAACAAAACCACAGCTGGACCGGTGGGGAGAATCTGCGAGCCAGGGGTAATCCTAGGTTCTGTTGCCTGTTGAAGCATAAGCCCAGGCTCACGGGGAGGCTCTCATGGCGGCCGTCTTACCCCCCCGTTCGCACCCCCAGGGCTGGGCCGTGGGCGGCATGCAAAGCAGCTGGCCCGAGGGTCAGACGGCTCTTCTCCATCTGCCGCGCAGGCCCACTGAGCTGAGCGCTGCTCTCTGAGTGCCCAGTGAGATAGCACTTTCGTATTTTAAGCCAGCACAGGTTGGGTGTGAAACGGGAAACAAACAAAAGCCAGCCTGCCTTCAGGTGGCTGAGAACTGAACGGTAGGGCTCACTAATGTCTCACTGCGGGCCACAGCTTGTTGTTAATGGTTTTTTGCTCATATACCATTCACAGATAATGGATTTTATTTCCTTTCTATTTTTTTAATTTGGGGTGCAATTTACATGCAGTGAAATGCACATATTGTAAGTGGGCAGGTCAGTGACTCTTTACATGCGTGCACACCCAGGCCACACCACCCAGGTCGGGGCTTAAACCATCTGCAGCCCCAGGAGGCTCCTCATTCCACTCCCGGGCAGTGCATCCCGCCCCAGCTTAGCCACTGTTCTGACTTCTATCACCATAGCTTCGTCTTGCCTGTTCCTGGACTTTATATAAATGGGAACATACGGGATTTATTAAACCAGACAGAACAAAGCTGTGGGACACTTTGGGGGCAGTTGTTTAACCTCTGTGAGCCTCATGTTCTCCCGATCAAATGGATGAACGGAAGGGCATCGAGGCCCCCTGCCCCTGCCACCGGTGGCAGGAATGGTTGTTACCGTTGTTACTGGGCATGCTCGGATTTCACCACCCGGGAGAATGGATCCCGCTCCGCACCGGCCCCCTGAGAATAGGTGCTGGAGGTTCTGAGCCTCCTGAAACCAGCTGTTCTGAGCTGTCTCCGGGGACGCGGCATTCTCACTGTAAGCTCCACGGTCAAGGTGACGGAGAGTTTGGAAGCCAGCTTAAAGATGCCTCAAGGCTCTGGAGCTGGTTCGTTTAAACGTGTAGCCTACACAGGCACCATGGGCCACGGTGAGGGCAAGCTCAAGCGGCGCGGGGCTGGGGCAGCCAGCACGATCCCCCCCGGGGGCTGAGGGCCATCCCTCCTCGAAGGCGGCGACCCTGAGCTGGCCTCGCTCACACCGCCCAGCGCGGCCCACGCACTTACACACCCGTGTGCCACTATGATAGGTGTTGCCTCATTTCCACGCCTTTTTTTTACACACTTGCTGGCTTATACAGATTAAACGGTGTTGACTTGCCTGCTTCTTTCAGTTAATATGTCCCATCAGCCATTATCTTTTTAAATGAGCCCTTCAAATGCTCATTAGGAACACTAACAATAGTGAGCATTTATGTGGCACGCACCACGGTCCAGGCTCTATTCCAAACACTTCACACATGTCGTTTAATATATATTTTGTCCCTTCTTGTCTCATCAAATGGCTTAAGTTCCTTAAGCCATTGGAATTATGTGGTCAAAGGGAGCATCGTCATGTTGATCAGACTTTTCTTTCCAGTGAGACTGCCCACTCCACACAGACGCATGGGTGACACCCCAGCCCTCAGGCTCCTGCCCTCTCCAGGCCGTGTGGTCTCTGAGGCAGGGGTGCCGGGCTCCCTCGTGGCCTGTATCTACCACCCGCCATGGCCAGCCTTGAAGCCACGCTGCTGAACTTTCTCTGAGAGTCCTAGAGGTGAGAAGAGAGCAAGTGCATCCAAAAATGACATTTCTTAGAACTGAAAGAAAGCCCGATTTTCATGATTGCAATTTACATACATGACTCAGGTGCTGAGTTTCCTGCACTGCTTACGTGCCCACTTGTTCCCTCGTCTGTACTGACTTCTAGACATGCTAGATGCCATCACTCTAGCAAAACCCATTTACAGGAAGGGTTTCTAACCTTTTGTAGGAAGACCTGGTTTCTTTTTCCATTAAAATTTTTTTCCTCAAAACTTTCTATTATAAAAAAATCAAAACTCAGAGAAAGGTTAAAAGTAAGGCGGAATGCATACATGCTTCAACACCTGCCCACATTCGTGTGAGTGTCCCCGCCCCCGTCCCTCTCACTGTCCGCCTGCCTACTGAGGCCGCACTCGGCAGCCGGCGCCTAAGATGCTGCATATTCTCTCACGGGGACTCACGTCACGTCGAAGAAAGTCAATACAACTCAAAAACGTTGTCTACTATCTAGTCCATATTTAAATTTCCCCTGTTGCCCTAAGAATTTTTCCATGGCCACGGCTTTTGAGCCAGAATCCACCCAAGGCCACATGTTGCCTTTGATATTGTTCCGCCTCTTCAGTCATTTTTCCTTCCGAATAATCCTCTCCTTTTCGCTCTGTTTTCTTTCCTTTCACCCCTCCCCCCTTTGGTTTGACATGGACTCTGCCTCTGTCTCGCGGAACCTCCACCTGCACCCTGACTGCTTCCTCCCGGCGCAGTTTATAACGCGCCCGTTTATCCTCTGTGGTTCCTGGGGACTGAGCGTCAGGTCCATACGCTCACCCAGATTCAGGCTACACGTTTTTGGGGACACCTCCCAGGTAGTGGGGTGTGCTTCTCATCAAATCTCCTTTAGTGGTGGGTGATGTCAGCGTATCCCCTGCACAGCGATGCCAAATCAGGTTCCCTGTCAAGGTGGTGACACCAGGTGCCCCCAGGTAAAGGCACCTTGCCCTTCTGCAGCGAGTGTCACCTGCGGGTGGTACTTTGGCACCTGGCACATCCTGGGTCCAGTAGCTTTGGCCGTCGCCGGTGGCTCTTGGCTGGAATGAGCATGACGCTTGCAGGATGGGACTTGCTAAACCTGTCATTCCTTTTACATTTCTTAACCAGTGTTTTCTCTGAAGGAAAGCTTTCTAAAATTTCCTTTACTGAAAAAACGTACAGAAAATAACCACAAATATTTTAACTGCTGAGTAGTATTCCACACCTGCTCCCCCACGGAGGGGCATGTGTCTGATTCCCTGCTGTGATGAGCAGGGCCGTTCTGGGCAGAGCTGCGCATGCCTCTCTGTGCAAACATATGAGTCTCTGAACCGTGGGGTGTCCACTTTCCCAGTTTCAGTAGAGACTGCCACAATGGCCACACTGATAGTCACTTCCACTAGCAACCTGTGAGTATCTTCATTCCCCCCGTTTATCTACATAGGGTCGCATCAGACTCTTAATTAGTATCAGGTTTTTGACAATCTGATAGATGAGAAATGGTATCTTGTTGCTTTAATTTGCGTTTCTCACTATTGCTCGTGAGTCAGTGCGCAGATGCTCATTGGCTGTGGGGAGAAGGTATTGCTTCCTGAAGGCTTACAGTCACTCGAGGGGAAGGCACACGTGTGACAAGAGGCCTGGGGTGAGGGGATGCATTGCTTTGAGCACCTGAGCTGCCAGCAAACGCACACTCTCCTCTACAGCTGTCTGGTGCCCCTGAGGCCCACCCTAAGCTAGCAGAGGTGCTACATTGAGTGACCTCATATGGATATCATGAGGGAATGTGATTACTTTCTATTTATAATGTTCCTATATTCCTATTAATAATAATACTTGCTACCTATTACTGGCTTACTGCATGCCAGGCACTTTGCAGACCTTATTTAATCTTTTCAGGAATTCATATATAAGTATTTCTATTTTTCTGAAGAGGAGACTGAGGGTCAGAGTGGTACACTGACTTGCTCAAGGTCATAGAACTGGCAAGTGATCAGCCTCCAGTGCCCGATCACTTCCCTTTCTACAGTATTGTTTCTCCATGCCCCTCAAACATGCCCAGGTAATTCCCAGAGAATAAAAGAAGGCTTCTTATGGAAAGAAGTCAAGTTCTGGTCTTCTTCCTGTCACAGGAGAGTGAGAAGCTAGGAAAATTCCAGGGTAGGAGGAAGAGGGAAACTGAGGCAGGAAAATTAAACAAGGCCAAACAGTTTGGAAATTCAAAACAAGCAAAACCCTCAAGCTTGTAGCTCCTTTGGATTCTACTGGCTGGAGGTGACAATTCAAGGAAGGAGAATCCATGAACCAGGTCCTTTGTGAGAAGATGGGGCTGGGCCCATGGGGAGGCTCAGCGAATGCTCATGTCCACAGTCCACTGACTTGCAGACATCTTGCGCAAGGAGAAGTGTAAAGCCGGGAACAAAACCTGGACATAGCCCCATGCAGCCTGACCCCACTGCCTCCCTGCTCTCCTTTCCCACCTCTCTCCACTCACTCTTGGAGAAGTGCCGGAAATATTACCATCTCAGGACTCTGCACCTGCTATTCCCTTGTCAGGAGCGCTCAGCTGTCAGCTCTTTGCATGACTGAGCCTCAGCTCCAACAGCACCTTCTCAGAGAGGACTTTCCAACCACCTTGGTGAGAAGCCCCACTCCAGTCAATGCCAACCACTTTGACCTGGTTTTTCTCCTCTGAGCAGTTCTGCTTCGAGGGAGCTAGCTTGTCCACATGCTTATGGGTTGGTCATGTGTTTCCCCACTGGAATGTAAGCTCCAGGAGGCCAGGGCTTCATCTTGAAGTCATTGTGTCCTTGGTACCTGGACCTGTGCCCTGCACATGAAAGGCGCCCCACAGACAGTTGCTGCATGAATGAGAGAAAGAAGGGGGAAAGGGCTAGTTCCTACGTTAGGCCTCTGACATTCCTTATCTGCAGGCAGTAGGCACTCCCACTGGAAAAGGAGACTGGGGCCCCACAGCGAAATCAGTGGTGTGTGTATGTGTATCAGGTGAGCATTAGGTGAACAGTAAGTGACCACAGATAGTTGAGCACCAACTATGTGCCAGGCACAAACTTTATTTTAAAGCTCTTCAACCTCAGAAAAAGGTAGAGGCTGTTGTTACCAGGAAGGGAACTTGTCCCTTGGGGGTTCTGCTAGGGGCAGCCAGTAGTGCGTGGATTCTTGACTTCGTGCAGGAAAAATTTCACAACACGAGTCCAGGTGATTATGAGGGAATGTTTATTAAAACTGGGGACAGTAAAAAAAGAAAGGGCTTAGTATTGGAGCAACAGGAGAGAGCCTAGGCTGGGCTGCTTTGGCTCACTGGGAAGTCAGAGAAAAGGGGGTCTTGGAGACCAGTTCAGGGGACTACCCTGGGACAAGCTGCTGCTGCCCATTACTCCCTTGGTTGCAAGCCTCCTGGGGTCTCTTAGAGTTTAAGAAATGCAGGCTTGTGGGGGAAGCAGAAAGGGAAGAAGAAGGGAAAGGGAATGATGTGGGCTGCTCCCCAGAAGGAGAGCATGTGTGCTGGGTCCTTCGTCTTGAGGCTTTATCTTTTTTTTGCAGGTGGTAGGGAATCTTAGGAGAGGTCTCAGGAGGGACTCAGCAGAATATTCATCATTTTTCTAGGTGTGCTTCTTCAGGGTCGTGGTCTTCACTGATTGGTCAGTGTCAGGACAGGGGATCATTAGTCATGGCAGCTGGTCCTAGTGTCACCCACATGGTTTTGCTGCTTTTCTAGGTCTGGAGCTGAAATACAACTGAGACCTAGTTGTTATCTCTAGGGAGGTGACATTCTGTGTCTGCTATAATTTGCTGGGCCAGTTTGTTCAGCTTTTTGCCTCAGTTTCCCTGTTCCACTTGTCCTGACTGACTGGCCTGTCTCACTGTCACAACCCACTTGTTACAGATAAGGGGGTCAAGGGTTAGAGAAACACTGCATTTTGCCCATAGTTTAGGATATGGTTGAGCTGAGATTTCCTTCCAGGACATCTGACCCCAGAGCCATGCTCTTCCTAGTGGATGCTGGAGCAGCTGGGACTGTCACTAATTTTCATCAAGCCCCAAATATGAGCCTGAGCTCCTGTGTGACCCTGTCCAGGGACACTTAAGCCTCTCTGAGAGGACATGCAGGCTCAGAGGCACAGTTGTTCACCCACTCAGTTCACAAGCATTGATTGAGCACCTACTATGTGTGGGGTGCTGGGAATACAACTGTGTGTAAATCTAAGTTCCCACACTCATAGAGCTCACAGCTCAGGTTCCGGGAGGGGGAAGGACATCAACGTAAGTAGAGACAGAAGGTCAGATACTGATCTGTGTTGGGGTAAAGTGGGGTGACAGGATCAGGAGTGCTTGGGTGGGGTGGCCTAGATGGGTGGACAGGCCCTGCAGGCAGTTGGTGCACTTAAAGTGAGCAAACTCAGCATATCAATGAAAGGAAAAAAGGGCCTATGATGGGGAGCTGGCAAACAAGGGAGAAATGTTTACTGAGCCAACGAATCATTGAATTATCATTTGGGCTCCCTCAGTGCCTGGCACAGAGAAGGCCCTCCAGAAATATCTGAATTGAATTGAATCAGGTCAATGCCCTGCTTGGGGAAAACAAAAAGCAGTTTCTGGTGCAGCCTGTCTCACAAAAACAAATCCCTTCAGGAAGAATGAGAGTGGATGCTAATCTCCCAGTGGTTAATGCAATATTTACAAATGGACTAAAGCAGAGTAGCAAGTCTCAGGTTGCAGAAGCACAATTTTAAAATTTTGGGTAAAGGAGAAAAAAAGTGCTTAAACCCTTTTGTTTGCAGGATTTGAGCTTAATCTCCAGCTACTGTTGAAAGTAAATTCTTTTCCCCATCTTTTCCTTATAAGTGGGATTTGGCTCTGGTACTGGAAGCTAAACCAGCTCTAGGGCCCCTAAACCACACAGAGGGTCTGGCCAGGTTGTTTCAGCTCTGGATTCAAAGTGGCAAAGGACCCAAGGCTGCAGAGAAGAAATGGTAAGAGCCTGCTTCCAGCTGCCCGCCCTGAACTGTTGGCCAACTTGATATTTCAATTTGGATGTCTATAGTAACAATAGCTAATATATCTAGGCGGAGGGTTCATTTTGGAGATAAAGAAAGAGAGGCTCAGAGAGAATAAATCACCTACTAAACATAGCACTCAAAACTGCTTCCTGTCCCAGCATTTCCCATTTCAGTAAGTGACCACACCATGTACCAGATTCCTCAAACCAGAAATCTGGGGATGACCCTTGATTCTTTCCTTTCCTCACTCCCACATCTTACCCATCACCAAATTGCCTATTCTACTCCAAGATACAGGACACCCTCAACATGGTTATTTCTCTCCCATCCCAACTGCTATTACCTCCCTTGTACCCACCACCATCTCTCTGAGGAGCCACTAACTGACCTTCTACACCCAGCTTCCTCCAGCAGTTGCAGATGATCTTTTCAAAACATAAATCAGATATCAGCCCCTCACTGAAAACTTTCTAATGGTTTCTCATTGAAGTTATTTTTTCTCTGCTTACTTCTAAGATTTATCTCTTTGCCTTGATTTCAAGTAATGTTCTGTGCTGTGCCTTGGTGTGGTTTTCTTTGTATTTATTCTGTTAAGGATACATAGTCCTTGTCAAATCTATGGCTTGATATCTTTCATTCATTTTTTAAATATTCTTAGTTGTTATCTCTTTTTAAAAAATTTATCTTTATTGTTGAAAGTATTACCGGTGTCCCATTTTTCCCCCCCAATTGACCCCCAACACCTCGCTCCCACCCCCTCCCCAGGCCTTCACCCCGTTACTGACAGTGTCCATGGGTAATGTTTATATGCATATAACTTCTTTGGTTAATCTCTTCCCACCCTCCACCCCCCTTCCCTCTTTCTTCTGAAATATGATAGTCTGTTGCCTGTGTCAGTGTCGCTGGAGCTATTTAGTTTGTCAGATTCTTTTGTTCATTAGCTGCTTCTTAAATAAGACCCTTCAACATTTCCTGTAGTGCTGGTCTGGTGGTGATGAACTCCTTTAGCTTTTTCTTATCTGTGAAGCTCTTTATCTGACCTTCAATTCTAAATGATAGCTTTGCTGGGTAGAGCAGTCTTGGTTGTAGTTCCATGTTTTTCATTACTTTGAATATTTCTTGCCACTCCCTTCTGGCCTGCAAAGTTTCTGTTGAGAAATCAGTTGACAGTCTTATGGGTGCTCCCTTGTAGGTAACTAACTGCTTTTCTCTTGCTGCTTTTATGATTCTCTCTGTCTTTAACCTTTGGCATTTAATTATGATGTGTCTTGCTGTGGGCCTCTTTGGGTTCCTCTTGTTTGGGACCCTCTGTGCTTCCTGGACTTGTAAGTCTATTTCTTTCCCCAGGTAGGGGAAGTTTTCTGTAATTATTTTTTCAAGTGGGTTTTCAATTTCTTGGTCTCTTTCTTCTCCTGGCACCCCAATAATACGAACATGGGCCTCTTGAAGTTGTCGCAGAGGCTCCTTACACTATCTTCATATTTCTGGATTCTTTTTTCTTTTTGCTCTTCTGGTTGGGTGTTTTTTGTTTCCTTTTGTTCCAAATTGCTGATTTGATTCTCAGCGTCCTCTACTCTACTGTTGACTCCTTGTAAATTATTCTTCATTTCAGCTCATGTAGCCTTCATTTCAAATTGGTACTTTATTATGTTATCGATTTTCTCAATTATTTCCCTAATAATATGCTTGACCATCCTTATAAACAAAATTCTGAACTCTGTATCTGTTAGCTTGCTTGGTTCTATTTCATTTAGTTCCTCCTCTAGAGATTTCTTCTGTTCTTTCCTTTGTGACATGTTTCTTTGCCTCCACATTTTGGCTGCTTCCTGGTGTTTGTTTCTATGTATTAGGCAGAACAGCCTCCCCAGTCACCTGAGCTGGGCCTTCTAGGTGCTCCCCTGTGTGGGCTGTGTGCACTGTCCTGTTGTAGTTGAGCCTTGGTTGCTGTTGGCATCACTGGGAGGAATTGACCCCCAAGGCCAATTGGCTGTGAGGACATGCTGCAACTACAGCCAAAGAGCTGCTGTGCTGGAGACACCGCTATAGAGCAGGATTTACTTCAGTGGGGCTTTTTGATGTTCACCAAATGCGCCCCTTGAGTGTCACTCGTGGATGTGGTAGGGTTGTAATCCAGCGTGGTCAAGTCTGACCACCAGGTGCACTGTCTCTGGGGCCTCCTGGGAGGTGCAAAGTCAGCCTCTGCCAGTGCCTTGCCCAGGGCCACCCAGCATGAGCTACTTAGCAAACCTTAGTTGGCTGCTACTTGTGCTGGGCTTGGTGGTGTCCAGGAGAGGCCAAGCTGTGAACCAATGCAGGCTGTTCCTAGTGCCAGGCCTGGGGCCACTTATCAAGATATATAGGACATGCAACTGCTTAGGCAAGTCCTAGGCATAAGGCTCGAGAGGCTACTTGCATAGAAAAGCCATTGGAAATGGCTTGGATGAGCTTGCAAGTAGGGAGGGGCGGGGTCTCTGGGAATCATGGGGCGGGGCCAAAGGTGTGAGTCAGGTGCTGGTGATTCAAATATGGTGCCTGCCTGCCAGCTGTGTGTGGGGAGGACTCACCAAAGGAGCAATGGCCTCTGCCAGCTCTTCTGTCTGGGAGAAAGCTGCCCCTCCACCTCTCACCCCAATTTCAGGCAGGTTAGTTCCTCCTCAAGCGTCCCAGGTTCCTTTCAAGCTGCTGCCCAGCGCTGGAGCTCAGAGGGAGCATGTCTGAGTAAGACCATGTGCAGGCCCTTTAAGAGGAGCCTGGGACTCCTTCAGCCTCTGCATCACTCAGCCACAATCCCCGCCGGTTTTCACAGCCCGAAGTTGTGGGGACGTCACTTCCCAGCCCTGGAGTCCTGGGCCGGGGGCCTGATGTGGAGCTGGGACCCCTCACTCCTCTGGGAAACCTCCACTGCTGAGATGTCCCTCCCAGGTTTAAGCCGTGGCACCGGGTGTGGGCCTGTGGCCAGGTCTCCAGGATCCAGCCCCGATCTACCCATGTCTCTGCCCCTCCTACAGGTCTAGTTTCTTCTTCAGTTCCCTCCGTGTAGGGCTTCTGTTCAGCTAGATTTCAGGAGGCTCTGAGTGATGGTTGTTCTGTATTTTAGTTGTAATTTAAAAAAAATATATCTTTATTGATTTCAGAGAGAGAAGGAGGGAGAGAGAGACAGAAACATCAATGATGAGAGAGTCATTGATCGGCTGCCTCCTGCACGCCCCCAGCTGGCGATCGAGGCTGTAACCCAGACATGTGCCCTGACCGGTAATCAAACCGTGATCTCCTGCATCCTAGATTGATGGGCAAATGCTGAGCCACACCCGGCCAGGCATTTTAGTTGTAATTTTGATGTGGTTGTGGGAGGCGGCGGATATAGCTGTTACCTAAGCCGCCACCTTATTTCCTCTCCAGTCGTTATCTCTTAAACTGTGATTTTCAACACATGAACCGCAAGACTGTTTGACTAAATGGTTTGGGGCACTGATCTCGTTCCCTTAGATGGTCAAATAAAAGAATGACAACAGCCAACACAACTATAGCCATCCAGTGTGAATGAATCAAAATTATACCTATTTTTTGTCAGATCAGCAAAAAAATATATTTTTGGTGTGCCACAGAATTTTAGTAATTAGTTTATGTGCCAGCAGATGAAAATGGTTGAAAATCGCTCTCTTAATCTATTACTGCAGCCGAACGCTTTCTCTCTCTTCTGGGATTTCAATCACACATATGTTGGACCTGTTATACCATGTCCCATACATCTCTTACACTCTTTTTCCTCTTAAGCCTGGATATTTTCCTCTGGCCTATCTTTCTATCCCTTACATCTCTTTTTAGCTGTCTAATTAGCTAGTAACTTTATCTTTTGAATTCTTAGTTTTAGTTACTGAATTTTTCAGATCCACAATTTCCATTTGATTTTTCTCTTTTTTCTTTATGTCTTTATGGTTTATTTTCTTCCAGTCTTTTTTTTTTTTTTTTTTAATAATAGATTTTATTTTTTAGAGCAGGTTTAGGTTCACAGCAAAACTGAACAGAAACTACAGAGATTTCCCACATACCCCCTGCTTCCACACACATAGCCGACCCCACTATCAACATCCCATATCAAAATGATACATTTGTTACAATTGATGAGCCTGCATTGACACATCACCATCATCATCCCAGATCCAATGTTTACATTAAGATTCCCTCGTGGCCTGGCTGGTGTGTCTCAGTGGCTGAGCATCAACCCATGAACCACGAGGTGTGGGTTCCATTCCCTGTCAGGTCACACGCCTGGGCTGCAGGCTTGGACCCCAGTGGGGGGGGGTGCAGGAGGCAGCCAGTTGATGTTTCTCTCTCATTGATGTTTCTATCTCTCTATCCCTCTCCCTTTCTCTCTCTCAAAAACAAATAAAAAACATATTTTTAAAAAAGAAAGAAAGAAAGCTACATAGCATCTAGCTTTAAAAAAAAGATTCACTCTTGGTGGTGTATATTCTTTGGGATTTGACAAATGTATCTACCATGATAGTATCATACAACTGTCAGAATAGTTTCACTGACTTAAAAATTCTCTGTGCTCTGCTTGTTCATCCCTCCCTTAACCCTAACTTCTGGCAACCACTGATCTTTACTGTCTCCATAGTTTTGCCTTTTCCAGAATGTCACATAATTGGAATCATACAGTACCTAGCCTTTTCAGATTGTTTCTTTCAGTTAGTAATGTGAATTTAAGGTTCCTCCTTGTCCTTTCATTGTGTTTTTTAAAATATGTTTTTATTGATTTCAGAGAGAGAGCAAGGGAGAGGGAGAGAGAGAGAAACATCAATGGCGAGAGAGTGGTTGATCAGCTGCCCCCTGCATGCCCCCTCCTGGGGATCGAGTCCACAACCCAGGCATGTGCCCGGATTGGGAATCGAACCTCCATCTCCTGGATCATAGGTTGATGCTCAACCACTGAGCAAGGCCTGCTGGCTCTTTTCATTGTTTGAGAACTTATTTCTTTTTAGCACTGAATAGTATTTTATTGTCTGGATGTACCAGTTTATCTATTCACCTACTGAAGGACATCTTGTTTACTTCCAAGTTTTGGCAATTATGCATAAAACTGCTATAAACATTCACATGCAGATTTTTGTGTGGATATGAGTTTTTGACTCATTTGGGTGAATACCAAGGAGCTCAATTGCTGGGTCGTATGGTAAGAGAATGTTTAGTTTGCCATGGCCAGTGTGGCTCAGGGGTTAGATGTTGGCCCAGGCACCAAAAGGTTGCAGGCTCGCTCCTGCCCCAATTTGGGGCAAGTGTGGGAGGCAACCAGTTGATGTGTCTCTCTCACATAGATGTTTCTCTCTCTCTCCCTCCCTCCCACCCATCTACTCTCTCTGAAAAGCAATGGGAAAAAAGTATCCTCAGGTGAGGATTAAAAAAAAATTAAACAAAATAAAAAGAGTATGTTTAGTTTTATGATTCCCTTTTCTAGAGAATTACCAAAATTCTCCATCTTGTCTTTTAATTCACTGAACAATTACTTATAGTTATTTTAAAGTCCATGTCAAGTAACTCCATTATCTGGATCCCCTGGGTCTGTTTTTATTGTTTTCCAGTGTTATTTTTTTTCACCTGATTTTTGGCTAAGTCTTGTTTTCTTGAAACCAGGATACATCATATGAAAATTTGCAGAGATAATTTTATGTCATCTCCCTCCTTACTTTTGCTTCTAGCAGGAAGGTAGGCTGAGATCACTAGCAGTCCCAGATCACCTTAATCCAGTGAGGAACTGAGATGGCTTGACTCTCAGATTCAATCCCTGTGAGGGCTGGTTTATTTCTTGATCACCTTTGTTCTTAACATGCAGCCCTTAAGGATTCCAACCCAAAGCCTTGGATGTTTGGTAAACCCCTCTTCCTTGGTAGAGTCTAAACTCCAAGCTCCATGAGTCTAATGAAAGCTCTGTTCAGCTTCTTAGCCTCTCAGATGTTGCTTTCAAGTCAGCAGTCACCTCAAGGGGAACAGTGGTGTCCACTGCCAGCTCTACGTCTCTGGACATCCATTCTCTACTAGATCTTGGCCTTATATTTCCCATAACTTCTCACTGTTTTGATGGTACCTTCAAATAAATGGGGATACCTTTTAATTTTGTCCCATTTTCTAGTGTTCTCAGCAGGAGGCATGGTCTGAAACAATCTAGTCCATGAATGCTGGAAGTACCCCCCAGCCCCCCGGGCCATTATCTTTAGAGAACAGGTAACACTTCTTGCCCTGCCTACCAGGCAATGCATGACTTAGTTACTGCCTGCCCGCCAGCTTCCTGTTACTCCACTCTCCCCTGCTCGCTACACTGGAAGGAGATGTTGGGCTTTTTCTAGTAACTTGAATATGTCGAGTTCCTTCATGTTCCAGGACATTTATACACACTCCCCCCTCTCGTCCTCCAGGTCTCTGTTTAAATGTCACTCCTCTGAGAGCCTTTCCTGACCCTGCTTTCTAACACATCCAAGCCATATACTCACACTCTCTACCTGCCTTTTATATATATATCTTGTTGTTCCCTTCATACCCCTTTGTGCAATTTTTTAAAAAACATGTTTTTATTGATTTCAGAGAGAGGAAGGGAGAGGGAGAGAGAGATAGAAACATCAATAATGAGAGTCACTGATCAGCTGCCTCCTGCACGCCTCCGACTGGGGATGGAGCCTGCAACGCGGGCATGTGCCCTGACCAGGAATCAAACCATGATCTCTTGGATCATAGGTTGATGCTCAACTGCTTAGGGGTTGGCTTGGCCCCCTTCCTGCAATTTAAAATTGATTTGCTGTATTTATTTATTATGATACGCCTTCCCATTGATGAAAGTCCTGTGAGGGCCAAGGCTGACTTAGTTGGGCTCCTCCATAAGCAGAACCTGAGAGGAAGATTACATGCTAATTGTTTGGGAATCGCAGGTAATAGGAAGGAGAGGCTTCCAAGAAAGACTATGCTATGCCAACTACCATAGTCCCATGGGGAAGACTCTGGAAAATGGTGTAAAACTCATGCCAGAGGCGAGGGGCTGAGGCATTTATACAGCAGTTTCCACCCATCCACAGTTTGAGGCTGCTCCTGGCTTCTGTTTCTTCCCTGGCACTTGCCCTGCCCGACTGCAGGCACAGTGGCTCCCATAGTTAGAGCTATGGACCCCAGCAGTTGGAAGTTATCTAGGGCACAAAGTAGAAGTAAGAGCTGAGAGGGACTTTCTAGGCACCCTGATAGGATTGTGTTTGCTCTGGGTCATTTCATTCCCAGCCTCAAACACAGAGCCTGGCACACAGTAGGAAGTCAATAAATATTTGTTGAATAAGTGAAGTTTTAGAACTCTGTGCCAGGACTAGGACTTAGATCTCTGAATAGGCTTACCATATTATTAAAGACAGGTATTCAGAGCCTGCTGTTGGCCAGGCTCCACAGAGGGTGGAGAGGAGCATTCCATAAAGGGAGTGTACTCAGAGGAGGGGACCCAGCAGCCTGGAGCCTACCCCTGGTGGAGAATAAGACTGACATCCCACGGAAGAGAAGGCTCAATGAGAGTCCTCACATAGCCCGGGGCAGTCCTGGGCAAAAAGATACCAGCACAACTTTGAGGAGGGCTCCTTCAGTCAGTACCATTCAAAGGTTGTCCCCGCAAAGTAGTGAGCTCCCCATCACTTCTCCTTTAGAACACATGGCCCCTGCACTCAAAGTGTCCACAGTCTGGTTGAGAGTTCAGGACATCACTCTGCATAAAGCTGAATAAAAAGAACAGGTAAGTATAACAACTCAAGACAAAAGCACTCGAACTCAGCTCCTGGTTGCGAGAGCTCACAGTGGGCCCTCAGGCTGGAGGAGGATCTTAGTGCTATCTGATTTTTCTGTATAATCTTACAGTGTGGTATTTCAAAGCGCTCTGCTTGACCCAGTGTTTGGGTCTTGTGTGAGAGGCCCTTGTTGGGTTTCAGAGTGTCTGGGACCTTTATTGAGATCCTAACAAGCCCAGGAAGGAACCAAAAGAAAAGTGGGCTGTTCTTGGAAACCGTGATCTGGATCTTTGACATCTCTGCCCTGTCACCTCTCCACTTCGACTGTTAATTGTTTGTGTCCCTTCAGCTGGGCCATAGTACTCAGATAGTTTGTTAAACAGTAGTACAGATGTTGCTGTGAAGGCAGTTTTAAGAGAGATTAACAGTTAAATCAGTGCACTTTGAGTAAAGCAGGCATAGGTGGGCCACATCCAATCAGTTGAAAGAAAAGACAAGGGCCACTGATAGCCTTTGGACTCAAGTTGCAATATCAACTCCCTCCTGAGGCCTTCAGCTACTGGCCTGCCCTGCAGATCTCGCACTTGCCAGCCCACAGTCACATGAGCCAATTCCTTAGAGTCTCTCTTTCTCTTTCTCTCTGAATATTGGTTCTGTTTCTCTGGAGAATCTAATACACTTGGCTTGTTTTCAGTGTGTGTCATAATAACGATAGCACCCAACCCACATCTGCAGCCAAGCCTCTTCTCTAGACCCAGACTTAGATACCTGACGGCCTCCTCCGTGTTTCCTTTGCCTTCCTAACAGGCATCTTAGTCTTACCTTGGCCACAGTGAACTTCGACCCTACCTCCTTGGCCTACCCAAGCTGACTGTCCCCATCTCAGTAACCAGCAGTTTCAAACTTCTGGTTGCTCAGACTCCAAATCCTTAGAGTCACCCTTGACTTCTCTCTCTCTTCAACCAACCCAGCAACAAACCCTGTTGACTTTGTTTTCAAAATATGCCCGTAATCACCTGACCCTTCTCACTGCCTGCTTCACACTTGCTTCAAGCTGCATCCATCTTTCCCTGGACCATGGTAATTGAATTCTCACCATTCTCTTGAGCTCCCCACTTGCCCTTCACCCCTCCTGCTGCAGCTGCTCTCAGCTCAGTCACTGGTGGGGAGGCATCCCATGAACACTGTCAGATCTTGCCCCTTGATATTGAAACCTTCCCCACTCCCCATAGTGCTCACCTCACTTGGGGCAAAGCCAGGTACCTGCAAAGCACACAGACCCTCTATGACCTTGACCGCTCCCCTCATTTCCTCTTATCATTCTTCCCACCCACACTGGCTTCGTTGCTGCTCCCAAAACAGGCCAGGCATGCTTTGCCTTGAGGCTTTGGCATCGGTAGCTCCCTCTACTTGAAACAACCTGTGTCCAGCATCTGTCTCAATTCCCTTCCTTGCCCTTTGCTCAAATGTCCCCTTCTTGGTGATTCTTCCTTGACCTCTGATTTAAAACTGCACTCCCCCCCTCCCTGGGTCTGGACCAATGCTCTCCCTGCCGAAGCCCATGTTTTCTTTTTTTTAAATATATCTTTATTGATTTCAGAGAGAGGAAAGGAGAGGGAGAGAGAGAGAGAAACATCAATGATGAGAGAGTCATTGATTGGCTACCTCCTGCACGCCCCCTATTGGGGATCAAGCCCACAACCCGGGCATGTGCCCTGACCAGGAATTGAACCTTGATCTCCTGGTTCATAGGTCGATGCTCAACCACTGTGCCATGCTGGCCAGGCTAGCCTGCAACTGAGGTACATGCCCTTGGTTGGAATCGAACCTGGTGCCCTTGAGTCAGCAGACTGACGCTGTAACCACTGAGCCAAAACCAGCCAGGGCTAGGCCCATGTTTTCAAGAATGGTGTGGGCAGCCCCAGGCCAAGGCTCACAACTGGATAAACCTTTGAGGCCCCACAGTCAAAACAGACTCTTCCTGACCCAGGTTTCTTTGCTAATTAAAATTTTGAAAATTTATTAAGATGTGACTTATACATATAAGTGTGCAGCTCAAAGGACTTCCACAGACTGAATGCAGCAGCCCCCAGATAAAGGAACAAAACATCCCCAGTCCCTCTCAATCTCTGCCCTCCTGAGGGCAACCACTGTTGACTTCCAAATCGTAGGCCTACCTGGCATGGCACCCCACATAAATGGAATGGTAACTGCCTCTGTTTTCAAATACATGCTTAATTTTGGAATGATTTTAGATTTACAGAGAGTTCTCATCCAGCTCTATTCAGCGTCCCCTGACACTGACACTTTATAGAACCTGGGCACATTTGTCAGAACTAAGGCATCATCATTGGGGAGATGCTGTTAGCTAAGAAATAAAGTTAACTGTTAACGTTATTAACAAGGTAAGAAAGGCTGTCATCTTTATCTGATTTCATCAATTTATCTGTAAATGTCTCTCTCTGTCCCAGGATCCTGTCCTGCACCACATACTGGTTTATACCCTGTCTCCTGAGCTCCCCTGGCCGACCACAATCTCTCTGTCGCTCCTTACTTCTCATGACCTGGGGCAGCAGGGAGGCACCAATGGAAAAATTTCAGAGCTGGGCTGTGAGCACGCTGACAAAGGAAATGGCTGCACGGCCTCTCAGAAAGCCAAGGGCCCACCGCCCGTGGTGGGAGGGAGGGCGAGTGAGAAAGGGCTCAAGTGAATGAACCAAGAGGCAGAACACTCTTGCCCAGCTGGGCCATGCACATGGCTCCCCTCCGCCCCTCACCGGTGGAAAGGCGGCTGGCTCCTCGCCTGGCCCTCCAGCGGCATTTCCTGGGAGCCTCGTGAGGGGATTTCTTTGAGTGTGTGGACACCATGCCCCCTGATGGGGGCTGGTGAACAGGCCAAGAGGAAGGGCAAAGTGAGGTGGAGAATCAAAGATGCTGGCACCCCCTGGAGATCTGCAGAAACAGGCCAAGACGGAGCCAACTCAGGTCAGGCCCCCAAGCTGCGCTGCTGCTTGGGACTGAGCATGTTAATTACTGAGGCGAGACTTTTCCTAACTAAAGTATCAGGGAACTTTCCATGATCAGAAAGTGACCAGGGAAGCCATAGGTGGCCCAAGTCCTCACCCAGGAATGAAGAGCTCACCAGTGATTGTCACAGACAGAGGAGAACACAATTAAACATTGCATCAGGCTGGTTCTACACCCCTGTGATGGTTTTCCAGAAAGTTCCAGACACTCAGCTATTCAAATCCCTTGCCCGAGCGCCTTTTCTCCCTGCAGCCAGCCCCTGGTCACCACCTTGGGTCCCCCCACCGCCACACTGGGCATATGCTGTGAGGAGCTGTGGAGCAGGAGAGGGTCTTTAAAGAGTCAGCAACTCACCCTGGGCCCAGGATTCATTTTCCTATGACCTGTGTGAGGACACTAGAAACTCAATAAATATTTGTCCAGTGGCTGCATGCATTTCACGAAGAGGACAGACTTGGAGATGAGAGTATTGTCCGAGGTCACAATGAATGGCTGCTGTTGGTACGGTCATGATCAGACCTGGCGCCTGCAGCAGGCCAGGCGTGCTGAGCTGTCACTGGATATGTACAACCTAGAGCTTCTGAGGTGCCGTCTCATGTGTGGGTGGGGTGGGGTGGAAGCTCAGCCAGGGCAGAGTCACACAGCTGGCTGCTAGCACGGCTGAAATCAGAGCTGGTCAGTCTGGCCCCACAGCACTCACGGGGCCAGTGGCTTGCACTCCGTTTCTCCCTCCACACCTCACTCCCAGCCAGCCTACCAGCAGATCTTGCAGGAGTCACCTGCAAAGAGATTCTGGGCCGACCACGTCTCACTTCCACCCTGTCCTCTCTAGTCTTAGCCGCCCTCCTCACTCACTTGAACTAGCCAGGCAGCCTGCTCACTGGCCTCTCTCCCTCCGCCCATGCCCCTCCTCACCCAGCTAGCCGACCTCCTGGGCCTCAGTTCCTTCTGTCAGAATTAGAGAGAGTAGATGTTGTCATCCAACAAACAGTCCCAACCTATACCCAGGGCATCTATAACTACAGTGTACACGGTACTATCTGCTAGGAAACCGGCCACACCACAACCACCCCGATCTTCCAGGGTGGGTTTCATTGAGACTGTAACGGCTGCACCTGGGTCTATTGCACATCAGACTAAGGGCAAGGTCCCCTGGTGGCCCCCCTTCCCACCACTCTTTCCTCTGGGGAGGGTCTAGGGTTTCACACAGAGCAGCCAAGGCCCATAAATAGCAACTAGCCACTCACAGGCCAACCCTCTCAGGCTCCAAAAAGGAAGTGAGAAAAAGGCAGGCACTTTTGGTCTTTCTGCAGAAAAGAACTGTTACCCTGCCAGGCACTCCCCAGGGCCCAGCACAGACCTGGCCCCCACCAGTCACCACTGCTTCTCTCGTGCGGTTGGCAGGCAGGGCACCAGCTGCACTGTTGCTGGCAGATGGAGAGACAGAAATACGAAGACATCTCACAAGGACTGTGCTGAGGCTGGAACTGGGATTCTTCGTCCCACATTGTTTTGTGAATTACGGTTTGTTCACTGGTCTTGCTGAGGAAACTGCAGGGACATCGCTGTGTAAAGCAGCCCCGTGGGGGGTTCCTCCTTGGTGGTTTGCCAGGGCCCGGTGACTCAGTAAATTCTTCTGTGAGGTGCATTCTCTTGTAGATCAAAATAGTCACCCCCACCTTCTTAGGTAAAATTCTATTTGGGGGAACGCTGCAGTGTCTGAGCATAACCAGCCCAGCCAGTCCCCTCACGGGACTCAGGAGGGCCTTTGGCAGGCTTGGAAGCAGCATTCAATGGGAAAGACAAGCGTGCCGCTTTCCCTGCCCCTGCCCACGCCTTTCTAAAGAATTCCTTCATTCAGTTCCTTTGTGTTTGGAGCTTCATCTGTTTTCTGCACAGACCTTGACTGGCACATCAAAGGAGAAATGGGTGAATAAAATGTGATGTGTTCTTACAATGGGACCTTGTACAGCAGGAAAAAGAAATAAGCCAGGTCTGAGTATGTCTCCACTATGGTCGCTCAAAAACACGCTGGTGAGTGAAGACAGACAGGTTAGGGTGTGGCTCCATCTGTGTGGACTGTAAACTCCAACCCCATACAGCGCTAGGTATGAGCCGTTCACACTTACATAAGTATGTAAACTACAAAAAATGGCCTGGAAACACACACTCACAAGAATGGTTTCCTCTTGGGAAAGGAAAGACGCTAGGGGGCTTGGTTGAAAGGGTCTGTGACTTTAAGCACAATGCTTTGTTCGGGGAAAAAAAAAGGTGGAGCACGCTCCAGCAGTTGTAAACAAGGCTCAATGGGTGTTTAGTAAATTATTTCCTGCACTGTTCTGAATATTGAAATATTTTATACATTTGTTCAACTGCTGAATTTCAGCACATAATTTGCTGAGCCCTACTACATCCCAGGGTGCGGGGTATCTAGCACAGATGAAACAGACCGAGTGTCCCTGCCCTCTCCGGGTTTAGTGTCCATTCAGAGACATGCAAGAAACAAATAAGTAAAATACATAGTATATAGTGTGCCAGATGCTGGTTAGGGCCATGTGAGACAATAGGAAAATACATATTGGTCTTGCTCCTGAACCCTTGTGACTTCTTAGGTGATAAGAGTAACAAGAAGCATCTACTGTTCTAATGAGCTGACTCTGGGTGGGCCCCCGGATGGCTCCTGGGTGGGGACTGGTCACCAGAGAGACCAGCTGCGATCAGAAGCTTGGAATTTTCAGCCCCTCCTTTCTCCAGAGGGGAGAGGGGCTGGAAGTGGATTAATTAAGCAGCCATGCTGATGTGAGGAAGCTCCACTAAACCCCAATGGCAAGGGGCTCAGAGAGCTTCCCGGTCAGTGAACACACCGTCCCTGGGAGGTGACGCACCCCAGCTCCATGGGGACAGAAGCTCCTGAGCTCGGGACCCTCCCGGGCCTCACCCTGTGTATCTTCACCTGGCTGTTCTCCTGAACCCTTTATCATGTCCTTTAATAAACTGGTAAACGGGAGTGTTTCCCTGAGTTCTGTGAGCCGCTCTGGCAAGTTCATTGAATGTAAGGAGGGTCGTTGGAGCCCCCGCTCTACGGTCCATTGTCAGACTGTCCATTCTGTTCTGTTGATCTATTTGTCTATCTCTACACACTCTTGATGACTATAACTTTAACACTAGCTTTAAACCTGCTAGTGTTAGCTCAACTTTGTTCTTTTTCAAAGCTGTTTTGGGTGTGCTAGGTTCTCTGGAGAATTTTGCCTTCCTACACTCCGTGCCTGACACACAGTAGGCGGTAAGTACTTGCTGAACCAATCAGTGAGCGTGTCTGTTAGCTCATCACCACACTCCCAGCACCTACCACTCAGAACCACGAGCGCAAGAAGCACTGAAGGGAGGGTGCTGCCGTGGTCTTTCACAGGATGTAGTCTTCCTGCTTAAGGCCTAGAAACCCATAGGAAATTCTGTCTAAGGAAATGCTCCATTTTGGGGGGATGCATAGTCTTTGCACTTTCACCCCCAAGATGGATGACTTCAAAGGTCCCAGACATCTCTCTCCTCTTCCCAGCCAGTTTTGTCTCCACCAGCGGTGTTCTCAGCCAGGGCAATTCAGCTCCCCAGGAAGCTTGAGGCAATGTGAGAAGACCCTTTGGTTGTCTCAATGGCAGTGTGTGCGGGGGGGGGGGGGGGGGGGGGGGGGGGGGGGGGGGGTTGGTCAGTAGCTACTGGCATCTGGTGGTTTGAGGCCAGGGATGCTGACAAACGCCCTACAGTGCACAAGACAGCCCCACAACAAAGAATTATGTGGCCCAAAACGTGAACAGCACTGAGGTTGAAGAAGCTATGTTCTACAGGATTCACTGATTGAAATGCTCTGCTTCTGACTCCCCTCTCATGTGGCTTGGCTCCTTCACAGCTGCACAGCACCTACCTGGGGGGGATCATGAAACTTTGTAAAACCACAGCAAAATGAATTTGTTTTACCAGGAACATCCTGGAGACCACAACCATTCTAAGAATGCTGTATACAGAAGCATTTTGTTTTTGAAAACTGAAATTACAGAATAAGTACCCAAAGAAGAAAGAGAGAGAGAACTTCACTATTTGGGTTAAAATTAGAAACCAAAGTATTTTTGGCTCCTGGTGGAATACGTAGGCACTAATCTCGGAGGAGCCCATCTGCAGTGGCCATGGTTCTGTTTTGACCTGCTCCGACCCACTGCTACCACAAGAAGAGCAGATGTTTGGGAGACCAGATGATTAACTGAGTGGGCAGAGGACACGATTCACATGCAAACAAAATAATTTTTTAATTGAATAAAAAGATCTGCTGATTTCTAACTCAAAAATATGTGGTGATGAGTTGACCTTGACAGTTTCGGTGTGGCCCAGACCAGAGCATGGGGAGGAAATCAGGAAGGCAAGATCCCATTGGCTTTAGCACCCATCTGGTTCTATTTGCTTATGGCTGTGGAAGGGGAGCCCTCCGGTGGAACAGATTTATGCAGTGCACGTAAGCAGCAGGACTCTAGACTTGCACTCTCCTATGTGGTGGCTATTGGTCTTTTCTTTGAATTTATTTATTTATTTTCTCTTAATTTTATTTTATTTTTTCTTTATTGTTATAAGTCTTACAGATGTCCCCCCATTGACCACCTCCACCCTGCTCCCTATTTTATCCCCCTTATAGCCTCTTCCACACACCCCCACTCCCCCTGCCCAAATCATCACACTGTTGCTCATGTCCATGAGTTCTTTCTGTAAGGACAAGAAAAAGGCCTTTCTTTTTCTTTGCTGTGGCCTTCCACAGTTTATGAGAAGCACCTGGTAATTAAACCTCAAGATTGTTGGCTCCTCTGTTCAAACTGCAGACAAGATAAACTACTCTCAGGGCTACATTCCTGCACCCTCCTCCTCCTGCTGTTTTCACAACTCAGGGGTAATTCTCTGAATTGTGAAATTATTATTATAATTCTATAATAATAGAGACCAAGGAGTCTCTAGTTAGTAGAAAGTTCCCTTCCCCTCTCCCCTTCAAACAAGCCTCCTTTGAAGTCTTCATAACTTTTGCTCCAAGCATGTTTTTCAGGTTTGGGAAAAATACTGATAAGACACTTCCCTAGGGCATCTGCTGGACTGTCTCCTGGAAAACAAACAAACTGTAACTTTTCAAGACAGCCCCTGGTATCTGCTCAACTTCAGCCCCCAACCCTCTCCCTTCCCTGTCGCTTAGCAACAGACACACCTTAAAAGTAGAAGCTGCCCTTTGTTTCCTGCCCTGTATTGACTAGCAATGCACCGACCCTTTCCTCTCTTGGAAAGTAAAATAAACTTGCTCTCTGCATCTCTTTTTTAAGTTGTGAATTCTTTCACAGCCTGTGTAGCTGGCCAAACCCTAACACTTTCTCTCTTTTTTTCCTTTTTTGCTTAATTCATCCTTTCCCCCAACACTTCCCCTCCTCACCAGAGCTGTTAGCCTACTCTTTATCTATGAGTCTGTTTCTATTTTGCTTGTTAGTTCAGTTTGTTCATTAGATTCCACATATGCGTGAAAACATAGGCAGTAAAATCTTGGAAGTGTTTTCTTGCAATTTAAATAAAGTAAACTGTAAAATTCAGTTTCTCAGTCCCACTAGGCACATCTCAGGTACTCAGTAGCCACAGTGGCTAGCAGCTACCACAGTGGACAGCGCAGACATAGACCATCTCCAGTCATCGCAGGAGGTCCTGCTGGATGGCACTGATCTGCATCTGGTCTTGTTCCTGCAAGCCTGTGATGGACAGGAGAGGATCCTAGGGAACCTCTGTGCTCACAGGCTGCCCCTGCTCCAGGGGCTCAGGCAGGCAGGGACAGCTTCTCTCAATGCTGTCTTCTCTCAACTGCTCCTCTCATCAGCCCCGCTTCAAGCCAGAAATGATCTTTCCTTCTTCAACACTCCCCTAATCTCTTACACACACTTGTGACTTATTATTTTGAAATGTGTATTACTCAGAATAAACACTAGCAGTCCCATGTTGGCTTCAAGGCATCTCTGAGCACTTCACTCTCCCCAGCCTAGCTCACGGCTGCTTTAGCTCCTTGGCTGCTTCAGGCCAGTCTTGCTTCCAGTCTTTGCAATTGCTGTTCCTCTGCTCAGAATGCTTTCTCCCATTCCCTCACTTCTTTCAGGTCCCTGCTCAAATTTTCTGCTATCAGGAAGATCTTCCCTGGCCATCCTATCTGGTATAGCTCTCTCTCTCTCTCTCTCTCTCATACACACACACACACACACACACACACTCGTGCATGTGCAACTCCTGGGGCTTATTAGAAAATCCTGAGACATGGTACATGGACCCCCTCTGTGGCCGGCTGCCTTTGGGGCACCACAGGATGGATTTTTAGTGAGTCCTGCTGGCACATCCCTCAGTGATTCCTCGGCCATTCAGCTTAACAGACATGCCCTTTCCAATTGCTAATAATCTGACCCATCTGTATTTCACTTAACATTATACCCTCTAAGAGTAAATATAATTATTACAATATTATTGACTGTTCTGTGTGCTGTACTTTACGTCCTGGTGACCATATTTATAACTGGCAATTTGCATACATTAATCCCGTCCTCTTTTTCACTTACCTCCCCAACATCCCTCTTGTCTGGCTACCACCAATTTGTTCTCTGTGTCTATGAGTTTGTTTCTGTGTTGTTTGTTCATTTATTTTGTTGTTTAGATTCTACATATAAGTGAAACCATACAGTATTTGTCTTTCTCTGTCTGATCTACTGTATTTCACTTAACATTATACCTTCTAAGTCCATTCATGTGTCACAGTTAGCTATATTTTATTTTTCTTTATGAGTAAGATTCCATTGTATCTTTTTTGTACCATCAGGTTTTTTTGTTGTTTTTTGTGTTTGTTTTTTTTTTAAGAGAAAGAGAGACAGGAAGGGAGAGGGAGAGAGAGAAATATCGATGCAAGAGAGAAACATCGATTGGTTACCTTTCATACACACCTCAACCAGGGACCAAAACCCAAAACCTGGGTATGTGCCCTGACTGAGAATCAAACCCGTGACCCTTTTGTGAACAGGACAATGCTCCAACCAACTGAGCCACACTGGCCAGGCCATGTTCCAACACTTCTTCAACCATTCATCTATTGATGGACACTTAGGCTGCTTCTATGTACTACTGGCTATTGTAAATAATGCTGCAATGAACATAGGGGTACATATATCTTTTTGAATTAGTGTTTTGGATTTCTTTGGATAAGTAACCAGAAGTAGAATTGCTGGGTCATGTGGTAGTTCTTTTTTAATTTTTTGAAGAATCTCCATATGTTTCCCACAGTGGCTGCACTGAATTACACTCCCATCAACGGGCATGAGGGTTCCCTTTTCTCCAGGTCCTCATCAGCACTTATTGTTATTGATTGATTGATTATAGCCATTCTGACAGGTATGAGGTGATATCTCATTGTGGTTTGATTTGCATTTCCCTGATGATTAGTAATGTTGAGCATCTTTTCACGTGTCTGTTGGCCATCTGTTTGTCCTCTTTGGAGAAATATCTATTCATATCCTTTGCCCATTTTAAAAACCATGTCTTTATTGATTTCAGAGAGAGGAAGGGAGAGGGAGAGAGAGATAGAAACATCAATGATGAGTCATTGATCGGTTGCCTCTTGCATGCCCCCTACTGGGGATCAAGCCCACGCAACCCAGGCATGTGTGCTGACCGGGAATCGAACTGTGATCACCTGGATCATAGGTTGAAGCTCAACTGCTGAGCCACGGGGGCCCGGCTCTTTGCCCATTTTAAAATCGGATTGTTTGTTTTTTGACATTGAGTTGTATGGGTTCCTTATATATTTTGGATATTAATCCCTTGTCAGAGTATCATTTGCAAATATATTCTCCCATTCAGTAGGTTGCCTTTCTTTTTGTTTGTGGTTTCCTTCATGGTGCAAAAGCTTTTTAGTTTGATGTAGTCCCATTTGTTTATTTTTGTTTTTGTTGCCCCTGCCCCAGGAGACATGTCCAAAATAAATATTACGAAGACCGATGTCGAAGATTTTCTTGCCTATGTTTTCTTCTAAGAGTTTTATGGTTTGGAGCCTTACATTTAAGTCTCTACTCCATTTTGAGCTTATTTTTGTATAAGATGTATGAAAGTGGTCTAATTTAGTTTTTTACATGTATCTGTTCAGCTTTTCCAGCACCATTTATTAAAGAAACTGTCTTTACTCTATTGTATGTTCTTGCCTCCTCTTTGTCATAGATTAGTTGACTATATACATGTGGGCTTATTTCTGGGCTCTCTATTCTGTTCCATTGATCTATGTGTCTATTTTTACGACAGTACTATGCTGTTTTGGTTAATACAGCCTTGTAGTACAGTTTGATCAGGTAGCATGATACCTCAAACTTAGTTGACTTCCTCATTATTGTTTTGGGTATTTGGGGTCTTTTGTGGTTTTATATAAGTTTTTAGAATGACTTGTTCTAGTTCTGTGAAAAATGCCATTGGTATCTTGATAAGAACTGCATTGAATCTGTAGATTGCTTTGGGTAGTCTGGACATTTTAACAACATTAATTCTTCCCATCTGCGAGCATGGTGTATCCTTCCTTTTCTTTCTATTCTTCTTCAACGTCTTATACTTTTCCAAGTACAGGCCTTTTGCTTCCTTGGTAAAATTTATTCCTAGGTATTATTCTTTTTGATGCAGTTGCAAATGGGATTGTTTTCTTAATTTCTCTTTCTCATAGTTCATCATTGGTGTATAAAAATCTAACCAATATCTGAATATTAATTTTCTATCCCGTTACTTTACTGAATTCATTTATTTGTTCTAATAGTTTTTTAAGTGAAATATTTAGGGTTTTCTCTCTATAGCATCACGTTATTTGCAAACAATGACAGTTTTCCTTATTTGTTTCCAATTAAGATGCCTTTTATTTCTTTTTCTTGTCTGAGCACTGTGGCTAGGACTTCCAGTACTATGTTGAATAGAAGTGGTGAAAGTGGACATCCCTGTCTTGTTCCTGATCTCAAGAAAAAACTTCCAGCTTTTCACCATTGAGTATGATGTTGACTGTGGCTTTGTCATATATGGCCTTTATTATGTTGAGGTATGTTCCATCTATTTTCACTTTGCTGAGAGTTTTTATAATATATAGATGTTGGATTTTACAAAATACTTTTCCTGCATCTATTGATATGATCATAATAACTTTTATCCTTCATATTTCTAAAAAAATATATCTTTATTGATTTCAGAGGGAGGAAGGGAGAAAGGGAGAGGGAAATTGAAACATCAGTAATGAGAGAGTCATCATTGATCTGCTTCCTCCTGCACAACCCTAACTGGGGATCGAGCCCGGAACCTGGGAATGTGCCCTGACTGGGAATCGAATAGTGATCTCCTGGATCCTAGGTTGATGCTCAACCTCTGCGCCATGCCTGGCTGGGCTCCTTTATATTTTTTATGAGGTGTATCAGGTTAACTGATTTGTGGATATTGAATCAAACTTGTGTCCGAGGAAGAAATCCCACTCAGTCACCGTGTATGATATTTTTTATGTATTGCTGAATTTAATTTGCTAATATTTTTATATGTTTTTATTGATTTGAGAGAGAGAGGAAGGGAGAAGGAGAGAGTGAAACATCGATGTGAGAGAGAAACATCGATCAGTTGCCTTGTTAGAGATCAACCTGCATCATAAGTATGTGCCCTGACCTGAAATCGAACCAGCAACCTTTTGGTGCATGGGACAACACTCAACCAACTGAGCCACACCAGCCTGGGCAGTTTGCTAATATTTTGTTGAGGATTTTTACATCTATGTTCATCAGGAATATTGGCCTATAATTTTCTTTTTTTTTCTTTTTTTGTAGTGTCCTTGACAGCTTTTGGTGTCAGGGTAATACTGGCCTACTCAAATGAATTTAGGAGCCTTCTCTCTTCAATTTTAAAAAATAGTTTGAGAAGGATACATATTAGTTTTTCTTTGAATGTTCAGTAAAATTTACCTGTGAAGCCATCTGGTCCAGGACTTTTATTTGTTGGGAGTTTTTTGATTGCTGATTCAATTTTGTTAGTAGTTATTGGTCTGTTCGAATTTTTTGTTTCTTTCGGATTCAGTCTTGGAAGAGTGTGTGTTTCTAGGAATGTATCCATTTCTTCCAGGTTGTCTAATTTATTGCCATATAGTTTTCTTATAATCCTTTGTATTTCTGTGGTGTCGGGTATCACTTCTCCTCTTTCATTTCGGATTTTATTTATTTGGACCCTCTCTTCTTTTTTCTTGGTAAGTCTGGTTAAAAGTTTATAAATTTTTCAAAGAACTAGCATTTGGTTTCATTGATTCATTCCATTGTTTTGATAATATCTATTTCCTTTACTTTATCTCTGATCTTTATTATTTTTTTACTTCTGCTCACTTTGGGCTTTGTTTTTTCTTTTTCTGGTTCTTTTAGGTATAAGGTTAGATTGTTTATTTGATGTTTTTCTTGTTTCTTGACATAGGCCTGTATTGCTTTGACTTTTCCTCTTAGACCTGCTTTGGCTGTGTCCCACAGATTTTGGGTCATTGTGTTTTCATTTTTATTTGATCAAGGTATCTTTTGATTTCTTCCTTGATCTCATTGTTAACCCATTCATTGTTTAGTAGCATGTTATTTAGCCTCCACATACTTCTTGTAATTGATTTCTAGTTTTATACCATTGTGATTGGAAAAGATACTTGATATGATTCCAATCTTAAATTTATTTTAATGCCACTCATTTTGTGGCCTCATATGTAGAAAATGTTTTACGTGCATTTGAAAAGAATGTATATTCTGCTGCTTTGGGGTGATAAAAATATCAATGAAATCTATCTGCTCTAATGTGCCACTTAAGGCCACTGTTTTCTTGTAGATTTTCTGTCTGGATGATCTATTCATTGATGTCAATGGGGTGCTAAAGAAACCTACTATTACTGCATCATCATCGATCTCTCCCTTTATGTCCATCAAGATTTACTTTATATATTTAGGTACTCCTATGCTCAGTGCATAGGTGTTTACACAAGTTATATCCTCTTACTGAATTGATTCCTTTCTCATTATGAAATGACCTTCTTTGTCTCTAATTACAGCCTATATTTTAATGTCTGTTTTGTCTGATATAAGCTTTTTTGCTTTTATTTGCATGAAATATATTTTTTCACCTCTTTTCTTTCATTCTCTGTGTGTATTTTGATCTGAAGTGGGTCTTTTATAGGCAGCATGTGTCTTGTTCTTTTATCCATTTAGTCACCCTATATCTTTTGAATGGAGCATTTAGTCTATCTACATTTAATTATTGATAGGTATGTAGTTATTGCCATTTCATTATTCCTATTTTTATCTTTTTAAATTTCTCTTCTTAAAGCAGCCCCTTTAACATTTCTTATAATACTGGTTTAGTGGTGATGAATTGGGTAGAGTAATCTTGGTTGTAGGTTTTTGTCTTTTATCACTTTGAGTATTTTTTATCAATCTTTTCTGGTCTGTAAAGTTTCTTTTGAGAAATCAGCTGATAGTCATATGGGAGCTCCCTTGTACATAACTAATTGCCTTTTCTTGCTACTTTTAAGATTCTGTCTTTGTCTTTAACTTTTGGCATTTTAATTATGATGATGTGTCTTAGTGTTCATCTTGTTTGGAACTCCACATTTCCTGGACTTGTATGTCTATTTTGTTTACCAGGTTGGGGAAGTTTTAAGTCATTATTTCTTCAAGTTGGTTTATAATCCCTTTCTCACTCTCTCCTTCCAGGACCCCTATGATGCAAATGTTGGTATGCTTAATGTCGTCTCAGAGGTCCCTTAAACTATCCTCATTTTTAGAATTCTTTTTTTCTTTTTCCTGTTCCGACTGGGTGTTTTCTGTTACTTTGTCTTCCAGATGGGTGGTCCAGTCCTCTGCTTCTTCTAATCTGCTGTTGATTCTCTCTAGTATATTCTTCATTCAAATTACTGTATTCTTCAGTTCTGATTGATTATTTTTTGTGTTTTCTCCCTCTGTATTGAAATAATCACTGAGGTCATCTATTTCTCTCCAACGTCCCTTGAGCATCCTCATGACCGGTGTTCTGAGCTCAGCATCTAGTAAATTGCTTGTCTGCGTTTTGTTTAGTTCTTCTTCTGGTGGTTTGTCCTGTTCTTTCCTTTTGGGACGTGTGTCTTTGTCCCCTCATCTTTACTGTCTCCTGTGTTTGTTTCTCTGTATTAGGTAGATCTGCTACCTCTCCCAGTCTTGACAGAGTGGCCTTATGTAGAAGGTGTCCTGTGAGTCTCAGTGGTGCAGCAGTCTCCCTGGTCACCTGAGGCAGGTGTTCCAGTTGTGTCCCCTGTGTGGGTTGTGTGTGTCCTTTAGTTGTAGTTGGGTCTTAATTGATTCTGGCACATCAGTGCATGGGACAGACCCTCAGGCTGACTGGGTATGAGGGCTGGCCATGGCTATAGTGGATGAACTGTTGTGCACTGGCTGACCCCATGGAATAAGAGTCATTTAGGTAGGACTCTGGTGCCAGCTGAGGTCCCCTGTCAGGTGTGTCAGTTGTGAAACTGATTGGGTAGGGCTCTAGTGTGGTCAGAAGCTGGCCTCTGGGTCCCTTGAGTCTGCCTCTTGGAGGGGCTACTGTGTAGGCCAAGGTCAGCCACTCCTGGTTCCAGACTTGGGGTTGCTTGATTGAAGCTACAAAATAGTCTGTGGTTGGTTGCCACTTGTGCTGGACTTGGAGGTGCTTGGGAAAAGCAACACTTTGACCAAGGCTGGCTGTTATTTTTCCTTGGCTTGGGACCCTTTGGTGGGCACTATGATGTGAGCTTGTTCACATGCCAGGCTTGTTGACACTTAGTTGGAGCTATGATAGGCCAAGACTGGCCGCTGTTTATGCCAGGTTTGGAACCACCTGGTGGGATTTACATTGCAAGTTGAGACTGTTTGCTACTTGTGCTGGGCTTGGGGCTTCTTGGCAGGAGCTACAATGCATGTTGAGGATGCTGCTGCTTGTGTGGGCTTGGTGGACCTTTGGGAGAGTCTGCAGCACAAGCCTAGGAAAGCCACCGCTCATGTGGGTTTGTGGTCCTTTGAATGAGTCCACAGCATGAGGCAGGCTGCTTGTGTAGAGGAGCCACTGGAAGAGACTAGGGCTGGGCAGGTGAGTTGGGTGGGGCAGGTCTCAGTGAATCACCAGGGCAAAGTGAATGATGTTAGCCAGGTTAATGGAGAGCACAGACTTAGGACCTGCCTACACCTGGCAGGATGGGTGTGGAGAGGGCTCAACAAAGTAACAATGGTGCTTGCCAGTGATTCCAGCCCAGGAGAAAGTTTCCTCCAGTGCTCTTGGTGAAGTTAGTCAATTTAATTCCTTCCAGTATGTCCCTGGTCCTTTTCAAGCTGCTGCTCCTGTGTTGCAGCTTAGAGCAAGTGGGTTTGTGGCCAAGTGAGTCTTTGCATGGTCCCTTTAAGAAAAGTGCCTCAGTCTCTAGCAGCCCTTTGTCTTGGTCTTTCTCGAAAGCAATCTCCACTGGTTTTCACAGACAGATGTTATGAGGACTCATCTTCCCTGCTGGGGAAACGTGTGTGGCTGGAATCCCTCCTTCCTCAGCAGGGTCCTCCAAAGCTGAGCTATTTCTCCCAATTCATAATCACCACACCACACATGTGTGCAGTGCATGTGCCTGCTCTGCACCTCTGCCCTTCCTACCATCTTCACATGGCTTCTTTATACCATTAGTGACAGAAATTCTGTTCAGCTAGTCTTCAGGTGGTTCTCAGTGATGGTCATTCTATCATTTAATTGTAATTTTGATGTAATCATGGGATGAGGTGATCTCAGTGTTTTCTACCTCTGCCATATTGACCAGAAGTCCATTATTCTTGTGTTCTTTGTAATTATCTTTACCTCTCTCTAATGAATCCACCGTTTGTTGCACTAATCCTTTGTTAATAATTCTTTATAATAAACACTCCCTATTCTAATGATGGTGTGGTTTCTGTCTCTTAATTGATCACTGATGGATGCAGGGTGACATAGTTCCAGCTCTGTATCTGCCCACAGACCCTAGTGTGTCCTGCATGTTTGACAAATGTTGGGTGAATCCATGGATAAATGATAATTCTCTTTTTGGTTCACCAGTTATAATGGTTTCTGGTTTTCATCCATCTATGGGAGGGAGCAATAAGAAGATCTAAATAGTGTAAATGAGCAAACCTATATTAGGCACCTATGGTGTAAGGTGTTTTCTAGGTGCTGTAGAAGATCCAAAGATAGTTATTTCCAAAAAGAATAGGTAATTTGCTTGCATTTACTCAAGTTTAGGAAAAACCTTTTGTGATTTTTCTAATCCAAAGCCACATGGTGGATCTTACTTCACGGGGTGTGAAGGAAAAGTAACTGACATCAGCTCACAGACTCAGAGGCTCGAACAGTCCTTGTCTCTACCAGGCTGGGCATTCATTCCAGCTGAGGGCTTCAATCAACTTCTGAGCATTGAGAAGCACTTCAATGGAGAAATGACCCTACACTTTGGTTTCCCAGGCTCTAGGAGAGCAATAAGGCATGGAGTCCCTGGGCTCAGAATTAGATCTGGGCTCTAGTCCAAACTCTGTCCTGACTGGCTATGTATCCTTGAACAAGTCTCTCAACACCTGTGAACCTCAATTTTCTTCGCATTGAGCGTCAAAGTTCTGACCAGGCTGGGTGAAAGCCTCTCCTCTCTCCTAGCCCCTGAGTGGTGGTATGAACTGATTAAACTTTCTCTGGAAGGCAGTTTGGTAATATGAATCAAGACTAGGGATCTCACCCTGCAGGGTGTCCAGAGGCCAGGTAGATAATGGAATACAGTGAGCTCCTTTAATACAAGGACAGTTCTGATCTTTTAAAAAACTTTATTGCAGTAAAATTTACTATTTTAACCATTTAAAAGTATGCAGTTCAGTGTCACCTGGTGCACTCACAATGCTGTGCTGCCATCACCACCGCAGAGTTCTGATGCTGGGCACAAAGCGTTTGAGGCTGCCTATCACTGCTTGAGTCAAATTAAGCAGAGACTAGGTTGAATCATATATGAGTGGTTGTTCCAATAATGCCTGCAGTATGGGGAGAGCAGCTGGTCACCCTGGAAATTCTGCTCTGCCTCCCCCTTCACCAGTTGGCTGATTTTATATGGGAGAAAAGGAGAAGATAACAACATTGTAGCTAAGATTATCCTTATTTTCAAAGAGATTGCATCAAGTTTTAGTTTGGCCTACTCATAAACATAATAAGAACAGTAATTGCTCAAATAGATCATATAGGCCCTATAAATTTGCTTTGCTGGAATTTCACAAGGAATCTTCAGGTTGAGCTTTGGTCAGTTCCTCAGGGTGTAGAAACCAAGCCACACAGTTGTCATCTGGCTTTGCCTATAAAACTGCAGGTTTGGGTGGATTCCTCAAGTTTTTGAGGTCCCCAAAGGTGTCTTGAAGTACCCCCTTGCTACATTTCAGGAAAGCAACCTTCGGTCCTTACCTGGAAAGACTGCCATGAACCACATGACCAAGCTAGGTACCAGGCTCTTTCTCCAAAGGGCTTATAGGCTTCAACGTCAATCTTCATTCCTTAAAGCTTTCTGGTGACATCCAGAGTCAAAGTCATGACATTGACATTCCAGTCAGACATGACATTCCAGTCAAAGTCTTGGTTAATAAAACCACACTTGGAAACTGGCTTTAATGTCCTTTTATGAAGTAATCAGGTTCTTTTTTAAAAATATCTTTATTAATTTCAGAGAGAAGAAGGGAGAGGGAAGGAGGAAGGGAGAGAGAGAGAAAGAGAGAGAGAGGGAAACATCAATGATGAGAGAGTCATCATTGATCTGCTGCCTCCTGCACGCCCCCTACTGGGGATCAAGCCCACAACCTGGGCGTGTGCCCTGACCGCGAATCAAACCTCAATCTCTTGGATCCTAGGTCGATGTTCAATCACTGAGCCACACACAGCTGGACTGAAGCAATTAGATTCTTATTTGGTTTATGCAAACAAGCATATTGCTACAAGAATAATAATACTTACTCATTAAGAGTTTCTAAATTCTGGAGGGATAAGATAGGGAGAAAAATGTAAATGCCTCAATATTGCTTATAAAGGTATAATTTACCAAACTACTTTAAGAAAATAAATGTTTCCTTATATCTGGAAAAAAGATTAAAAATCAGCAATATTTTCAACAAAAATATTATAAAAACTATAATTATTTTCAGTTTATTCAGTCCCATAACCAATTCTGTTTCTCCTGATTCTTCTTACCAGTACTTCTATGAATTCAGGTGTTTCCCAGAGTTCTAGTAATCCTCACCCAGTTCAAGGGAATGATCTGAAAGGTCATTCTCAGAGATAAGCAATTTAAAATAAGTCAGAGTCCTTTCCGTGGATCTTTGCAAATGTAAATGCATTATAACAAAACAGTGACTGTCTCAAAATGGCAAAAAGAAACTTAAAGTGACACAGTTATAGTTCTGGTCATAAGTCACACAGAACCCTGTCCTTTTTGTAAACACAACACTCCAGAACAACAATTAGAGTTATAAATGAAAACATATTAGAATTTGTAGACTTCTGGAGATTTAAAAATAATCTCATTATTATTTCTTTATTTGACAGAGCTTCCCATGTACCTTAAATATAAGGGAATGGTGCCTCAATCCTTGAGGCGCCCCAGGCCTACTGGAATGACAAAACGAATTCCAGGTCAAGAAAGGTTCCTTAAAATTCAAACCCTGGGAAGGCTGTCAAACATAGTAGACTAAAAGATCATATATTATGATGATGATGAAACAGCATTAAGTTGTTTATTCATTCAAAGTGACAACCAAAGATATTAAACACAAGCATAGGCTGGTAGAACTTCAGTTCTTACAATTAAGAAGATGGGCTTTCAAGTAATCAAATACCCGATTAACATAACATAACCAGTTCAATTATATATAATATAGCCTCTTAGGAAAATACAGGAAAAGCTCCACTTTCAGCAGACAGGAAAGGGACCAGACAAATTCTGCATTAGTTTACAGCACTTTTGATTCATTTATCTGATTAATTTATTATTCAGTCACATGCTCCTTTTTGTTTCTTCTGTCTACATGATCTTTCTCAACTTGCACAGACCTGCTGCAACTTTCCTAGTCCCTTTCAGTTTTTTTCCCTTAACTCATTCAGAAATAACCAACTTTGGAACCACCTATTTTCAATTCTATATTACCAAAACCTTATCATTTCTTTCCAATTTAATTAGAATTCTTAACTCTTAGAAACCTTGGTCTTTTTAGTGACAAGTAAATAATTAACATTCCTCAGATTTGCAAGTACATTTTATAACTTCAGAAACAGCCCCCCCTTTTTCCCACCAGAAAATGTATTCACATTTTTAAGAGACATAAAATATAAGATATATTCATTAACAGATCCAAATCCATTCTCCAGTGTCTCTGCAATAAGAAGCCAAAAGTAGGAAAACTCAGATCAATAAATATTTCAGTAATCTTGTTATTTCAAAATATCTATATATTTTATATTTTTTATTATTTAACTCAGAAAGCATTTTAAGTTACCAAAGACTTTGGAACACCATATTTAGATATCTATAATTATATTGTAAAACTTTATCAAAACTCTTCATTTTAGTTTTATCTTTTCACTATATCTTAACAACTCTATAAGATTTTAAAACCAATTATTACCCAAGGCATTTTCTGGGCAAATTTTGTAACAGGGATAACATGACATTGACAACTTTTTGGAGGCTGGAGACAAGGTTGGGGGAGAAGGGAGATAACAGTCCCCGAAGCTTGTTCCCAGAACTGCAGCAACTCGCAGGCCTCCAGCGGCTTTGGTGTAAAAGTACCATTTTTTCCTTTACAAGGTGAGGAGTGCCCTCCCCTGCTGCTACTTCTGCAGCCTGCTCGGGGGCACTTCTGCAGCTTTGACCCTCTAGGAGAAAGACTTGAGGGGTTTAAAATATTTATTTCCCATACTTTTCTTTCTGAGTAGAACCCTTATGATGTAACAACATGAAATCTTGCATAAAAGAAGAGGGCTTATCCCATTTCAAAACAGAAACAAAACAACATGTAAAGTAAATAAATGAATACTATCAAAAGGGACTGGGACACTAGCCTTATCTCCAACCAGCACAGCAAACACCCTTGGCAAGGTCTGAGTGGCACAAAGACCAAACAGCAGAGACAGAGGATTCCCTGTGTTCATAAAACAGCAAAGAGCAAACCAAGTCCCCAAAAGATAAGAAAGCCAGCAAAGAACATCTATAACCAAAGTTACATTATAGACAGATAAGAACTCTCACTAGCTAAGCGTTTCCAGCAGCTGATGCCTCGAGAGGGAGAGCAGGAAGGGTCCCCTAGGTAAAATCTCTCAGCAGCTGCTGGGAAATTCCTGTGATCCCAGCCATGGGCTCAGCCCACCACAAGCAGCTGGGGCCCCCAGCCAAGTGGGATTTGCCCCGTCTTTAAACAAATTAAACCATACAACAAAGAGACCCAAAACAACAATCAACAGAGACACTCTTATGTACAATATTTACAGGTGTGCACAACCCCAGACAAGAGCTTCACACCATGCTCCTTGCTTGTCCAGCCACAGAAACCTCAGAACGCCCTGCATTAAAAAAACAACACCGAAGCAGGGCAACGTCTCCTGTCCCAGAGCAGATCAGGCCAAGAGCTCATCAGAGACCAGGCAAGGACTGTGGGAGGTCTCCTGCCACCCAGAGTTGATCAGGCTCTCCCAGATGAGAGGCAGCAAATACTCCTCATGTCATACAAAGAAACGCTTGATTCAACTTAGGTGAAAGGAAGGAGATTGCTGTAGCTAAGAGTGGACTCCTCAGGAAAATTCTTGGCAGTACTGCAAGTAAAAAAGGTCCCAATTTCAGCCCCAGAAACCTGCAGTCCAGGCAGCCAGCAGGGTCTCCAGTACTTACCTGGGAAGAAATCCCACTTGGGGTCCCAGCAGAGTAGTCGCTTTTATATTGGACACAATGCTGAGGCTGCCTGTCATTATTTGAGCCAAATTAAGCAGAGACAGGGGAGAATCATATATGAGTGTTTATTCCAATAATGGGGGAGAGCAGTCAGTCACCCTGGAAATTCTGCTCACCTCTTTTTCTGTCAGCTGGCTGATTATATACGAATACGGGAGGAGATAACTCATGCAGCTTCGAGCTACAAGTGTAACAAAGAAAGGGAGGGTCTGCAGTGGAGGGTCTGCAGTCCGGCCTTCAGGAGCTCAAAGTCGATAACCCAGTGGCCAATCTTCTGTGGTGTTACAAACAGCTCAGCCCTTTCCTGGGCCCAAAGAATGGTCAGCATTCCTGAGGCAAACTCCAGGAGAGGGTCAGGTCTGGGCTCAGCAACCAAATCAAAGTGTGTCCTGTCCTGGTCTGTTCTCAAAATGTATTTCTTTTCTGAGTAATGGGCCCACCAAGGCGCCTTATCTTTTTACAGCCTTGTTTCAGCCTCCAGTTTCCCAGGGTCTGTAAGAAAACCTCTTGTCTTCAGTTAGTAAGGCAAATGATTATTAAACAACTGTGGCTCTATTCTTATTACGTGCCCTTCCCCTTGTCATTTCCAGGACATTTTCATCACCTCAAAACGAGGCCCTGTACCCATTTAGCAGTCACTCCCCATTCCCCCTCTTCTCAGCCCCTGGCAACCACTAGTCTGCTTTTTGTCTTCATCACATATTCTGGATATTTATAAAAATGGAATCATACAATGTGTGAGCTTTTGTGTCTGGCTTCCTTCTTTAGCATGTTTTCCAGGCTTATCCATGTTGCAGTACATATCAGAACTTCATTTCTTTTCATGATTGAATAACATCTCAGTGTATGCACACACCACATTTTGTTTTTCTTCTATTCATAAGTCAATGGACATTTAGGTTGTTTTCACCTTTTGGCCATATGAGTAATGCTGCTGTGAACATTTGTGTACAAGTGTTTATTTTCAGTTATTTTGGGTATATTCCGAGCAGTGGAAATGTGGGGTTATTGATAACCCTATGTTTACTTTTGGGGGAACTGTCCAACTGTTTTTTGTAGAGGCTGTACCATTTTTCATTTCCACCAGCAGTGTAAGAGGGTTCCAATTTCTCCACATCTCTGCCAATACATATTTTACTTTTAAAGAAAATTATAGGCATCCTAGTGAGTGTGACATGGTACCTCATTGCAGTTGATTTGCATTTCTCTGATGACGTTACATTTTTTCATGTGCTTGCTGGCCATTTGTATGTCTTCTTTGGAGAAATAGCTATTTGAGTCCTTTGTCCATTTTAAAATCGGGTTGCTTTCCATTTTTGTTGTTGAGTTATGAGTTCTTTATGTATTATGGACACTAACCTTTATTAGCTGTATGCTTTGCAAATGTTTTCTCCCATTCTGTAGATTGCCTATCTTTTGATAGTGTCCTTCACTGCATGAATGGTATTAATTTTGATGAAATCCATCTTATCCATTTTTTTCTTTTGTTGCTTGTACTTTTGGTGTCATATCCAATAAATCTTCACCAAGTCCAATGTATGGAGCTTCCTCCCTTAGTCTTCTAAGAGTTTAACAGTTTTTATTCTACATTTATGTGTTTGATTCATTTTTAGTTAATTCTCACATACATGTGAGGTGAGGGTCCAGCTTAGTCTTCTGTGTGGATGCTTAGTTGCCCAGCACCATCTGTTGAAGAGTCTATTGAATGATCTTGGCACCTGTCAAAAATAAATGACCAGATATTTATGGATTTACTTGTGGACTCTCAGTCCATTTCATTAATTTATGTTTATCCACATGCCAGTACCACATTGTTTTGATTGTAGCTTTGTGGTTAGCTTGAAACCAGGAAGTGCGAGCCTTCCAACTTTGTTCTTTTCAACATTATTCTGTGTTTTTGTTTTTTGTTTTTGCTTGTTTGCTTTTAGCTTAACCTTTCTTTATTTTTTTATTTTTCAAAATATTACAGATGTCTCCTTTTTTCTCCACTGACCCCTTCCACCCTGCACCCACTCCCTGCCCAGGCCTCCACCACACTATTGTCTATGTCCCTGGGTTATGCATACATGCATATAAATTCTCTGGTTAATCTCTTCCCACCTGCCTGCCCATCCCCAACTTCCTTCTGAGAGTCGTCAGTCTGTTCCATGCTTCTATGTCACTAAGTCTATTTTGTTCGTCAGTTATTATGTTCTTTAGATTCCACATATAAGTGAGATTATGTGATATTTGCCTTTCTCTATCTGTCTTATTTCACTTAGCATAATTCTCTCCAGGTCCATCCCTACTGTCTTAAAGGGTACGAGATCCTTCTTCTTTACAGCTGCATAATATTCCACTGTGTAAATGTCCCACAGCTTTTTTATCATTTTTTTATTTCATTTTATTTTATTTTATTTTATTTTTCCCTTTTAAATTTATCTTTATTGTTGAGAGTATTACAGGTATACCATTTTCCCCCGCAATTGACCCCCTCCACTTCACTCCCACTCCCTCCCCAGGCCTTCGCCCTGTTATTGACTGTGTCCATGGGTTATGCATATATGCATATAACTTCTTTGGTTAATCCCTTCCCACCCTCCACCCCCCTTCCCTCTTTCCCCTGAAATATGATCATCTGTTGCATGTGTCAGTGTCTCTGGATCTATTTAGTTCATCAGATTCTTTTGTTCATTAGCTTCTTCTTAAAGAAGACCCTTCAACATTTCCTGTAGTGCTGGTCTGGTGGTGATGAACTCCTTTAGCTTTTCCTTGTCTGAGAAGCTCTTTATCTGACCTTCAATTCTAAATGATAGCTTTGCTGGGTAGAGCAGTCTTGGTTGTAGTTCCATGTTTTTCATCACTTTGAATATTTCTTGCCACTCCCTTCTGGCCTGCAAAGTTTCTGTTGAGAAATCAGCTGACAGTTGTATGGGTGCTCCTTTGTAGGTAACTAACTGCTTTTTTCTTGCTGCTTTTAAGATTCTCTCCTTGTCTTTAACCTTTGGCATTTTAATTATGATGTGTCTTGCTGTGGGCCCCTTTGGGTTCCTCTTGTTTGGGACCCTCTGTGCTTTCTGGACTTGTAAGTCAGTTTCTTTCCCCAGGTAGGGGAAGTTTTCTGTAATTATTTTTTCAAATAGGTTTTCAATTCCTTGGTCTCTTTCTGCCTCTTCGGGCACCCCAATAATATGAATGTTGGGCCTCTTGAAGTTGTCCCAGAGGCTCCTTATACTGTCTTCATATTTCTGGATTCTTTTTTCTTTCTGCTCTTCTGGTTGGGTGTTTTTTGTTTCCTCGTATTCCATATTGCTGATTTGATTCTCAGAGTCCTCTACTCTACTGTTGATTCCATGTAAATTATTCTCCATTTCAGTTTGTGTAGCCTTCATTTCAAATTGGTACTTTATTATGTTATCGATTTTCTCAGTTGTTTCCTTAACAGTCTGCTTAAACATCCTTATAACCAAAATTCTGAACTCTTTATCTGTTAGCTTGCTTGGATGTATTTCATTTAGTTCCTCTTCTAGAGATTTCTTCTGTTCTTTCCTTTGTGACATGTTTCTTTGCCTCCGCCTTTTGGCTGCTTCCAGGTGTTTGTTCCTATGTATTAGGTAGAGCTGCTATGTCTCCTGAAATTTGTGCAGTGACTTTGTGTAGTAGGTGTCCTGTAGGGTCCAGTGGCTCAGCCTCCCAGTCATCTGAGCTGGGCCTTCTAGGTGCTCCCCTGTGTGGGCTGTGTGCACTGTCCTGTTGTAGTTGAGCCTTGGTTGCTGTTGGTGTCCCTGGGAGGAATTGACCCCCAGGCCAATCAGCTGTGAGGACCAGCTGCAACTACAGCCAAAGAGCTGCTGTGCTGGAGACACCCCTATGGAGCAGGATTTACTCCAGTGGAGCTTTGGTGTTCACCAAGTGCACCCCTTGAGTGTGTCACTCATGGATGTGGTAGGGTTGTAATCCAGCGTGGTGGAGTCTGACCACCAGGTGCACTGTCTCTGGGGCCTCCCTGGAGGTGCAAAGTCAGCCTCTGCCAGTGCCTTGCCCAGGGCCACCCAGCATGAGCTACACAGCAAACCGTAGTTGGCTGCTACTTGTGCTGGGCTTGGTGGTGTCCAGGAGAGGCCAAGCTATGAGCCAATGCAGCTGCCGCTAGTGCCAGGCCTGGGGCCGCTTATCAAGCCGCATGGGGCTAGCTGCTGCTTGTTTGAGAGATTTTAGGAAAGTCCTAAGCATGAGGCTCGAGGGGCCACTTGCACAGAAAAGCCCCTGGAAATGGCCTGGATGAGCTGCAGGTGGGGAGGGGCGGGGCCTCCGGGAATCACAGGGCGGGGCCGAAGGTGTGAGTCAGGTGCTGGCTACCCAAACATGGCGCCTGCCTGCCGGCTGTGTGCGGGGAGGACTTGCCACAGGAGCCATGGCCTCTGCCAGCCCTTCTGCCTGGGAGGAAGCCGCCCTCCAGCTCTCGCCCGGATCTCAGGCAGGTCAGTTCCCCCCGGAGTGTCCCGGGTCCTTTCAGGCTGCTCCCGGCGCTGGGCTCAGAGGGAGCACGTCCGAGTGAGTCCATGCCGGGCCCTTTGAGAGGAGCTGCTGGGGCTCCCGCGGCCTCCGCGACCCTCACGACAGTCCCCGCTGGTTTCACAGCCCGGAGTTGTGGGGACGTCTCTTCCCAGGCCTGGAGCCCTGGGCTGGGGGCCTGCTGTGGGGCTGGGACCCCTCCCTCCTCCCTCCTCCGGGAAAACTCTGCCGCCGAGATTTTCTTCGGCATTTCAACCACACCATCGGGTGTGGGCCCGCGGCCGCGTCTCTGCGATTCAGCCCCGATCCGCCCCCGTCTGCGCCCCTCCTACCAGTCTCGGTGCTTCTTCAGGTCCCTGGTTGTGGGGCTTCTGTTCAGCCAGGTTTCAGGGGCTCTGAGTGAGGGTGGTTCTGTATTTTAGTTGTGATTTTGATGTGGTTGCAGGAGGCGGCGGGTGCAGCTGTTACCTACGCCACCATCTTGTTTCTCCTCTGTCCCACAGCTTTTTTATCCACTCATCTGCTTATGGGCCCTTGAGCTGTTTCCAGATCTTAGCTATTGTAAATTGTGCTGCTATGAACATAGGGGTGCATAAGATCTTTCGGATTAGTGTTTCAGGGTCCTTAGGATATATTCCTAGAAGTGGGATCACTGGGTCAAAAGGCAGCTCCATTTTCAATTTTTTTAGGAATCTCCACACTGCTTTCCATGGTGGCTGCACCCGTCTGCATTCCCACCAGCAGTGCACTAGGGTTCCCCTTTCCCCACACCCTCGCCAGCACATGTCATCTATTGATTTGTTGATAGTAGTGATTCTGACAGGTGTGAGGTGGTATCTCATTGTGGATTTAATTTGCATCTTTGATGATTAGTGATGTTGAGCATTTTTCCATGTCTCTTGGCCATCTGTATGTCCTCTTTTATGAAATGTCTATTCAGATCCTTTGCCCATTTTTTAATTGGATTGTTTATCTTCCTCTTGTTGAGTTGTATGTGTTCTTTGTCCTTTTGAAATTAGCCCCTTATCAGATGCATCCTTGGCAAATATGTTTTCCCAGACCGTGGGGTTCCTTTGTATTTTGAGGCTGTTTTCTTTTGCTATGCAGAAGTTTTTAGTTTGATGTAGTCCTATGTGTTTATTTTTTCTTGTTTCTCTTGTCCTAGGAGATGTATCAGTGAAAATTCCACTATGTGGGATGTCTGCGACTTTGCCGCCTATGTTTTCTTCCAGGATTTTTATGGTTTCATGACTTACATTTAAGTCTTTTATCCATTTTGAATTTATTTTCATGTATGGAGTAAGTTGATGACCTAGTTTTATCTTTTTGCATGTATCTGTCCAATTTTCCCAGCACCACTTATTGAAGAGACTGTCTTTACTCCATTGGATGCTCTTGCCTCTTTTGTCAAATATTAACTGACCATAATGGCGTGGGTCTATTTCTGGGGTCTCTGTTCTGTTCTATTGATCTATGTGTCTGTTCTTGTGCCAGTACCAGGCTGTTTTGATTACAAAGGCTTTGTAGTATAGTTTGCTATCTGGTAAAGTGATCCCTCCAACTCTATTCTTCTTTCTCAAGATGGCTGCAGTTATTCAGGGTCTTTTTTGGTTCCATATAAATTTTTGGAATATTTGTTCTAGCTCTGTGAAATATGCTGTTGGTATTTTAATAGGAATTGCATTGAATCTATAGGTTGCTTTGGGTAGTATGGACATTTTAATGATGTTAATTCTTCCAATCCATGAGCATGGTATATTCTCCCACTTGTTTATATCTTCCTCTATCTCTTTTTCCAGTATCCTATAGTTTTCTGAGTACAGATTTTTTACATCCTTGGTTAAGTTTATTTCTACGTTTCTTATTTTTTAGTTGCAACAGTAAATGTTATTTTTTTTTTTAGTTTCTCTTTCAGAGAGCTCATTGTTGGTATATAAAAATGCCATCAACTTTTGAATGTTAATTTTGTATCCTGCTACACTGCCAAATTCCTTTATCAAATCTAGTAGTACTTTGGTGGAGTCTTTAGGATTTCTATGTATGATATCATGTCATCTGCAAATAATGACAGTTTTACTTCCTCCTTTTCAATTTGGATGCCTTTTATGTTTTCTTCCTGTCTGATGGCTGTGGCAAGGACTTCCAGTAACTATGCTGAATAAGAGTGGTGAAAGCGGACAACTCTGTCTTATTCCTGTTTTTAAGGGAAATAGTTTTAGTTTTGAGCATTGAGTATGCCATATATGGCTTTTATTATGTTGAAGTATGTTCCCTCAATTCCCACTTTGCTGAGAGTTTTTATCAAAAATGGGTGCTGGATTTTGTTGAATGCTTTTTGTGCATCTATTGGTATGATCATGTGATTTTCCCCCCTTCATTTTGTTTATGTGATGTATCACATTTATTGATTTGTGAATATTATACCAGCCTTGCATCCCCGGAATAAATCCCACTTGGTTGTGGTGTATGATCTTTTTAATGTAATGCTGGATCTGGTTTGCTGGTATTTTGTTGAGGATTTTGACATCTATGTTCAGCAGGGATATTTGCCTGTAATTTTCTTCCTTCGTAGTGTCTTTATCTAGTTTTGGGATTAGGGTGATGCTGGTCTCATAAAAAGAGTTTGGGAGTTTTCCATTCTCTTGAATTTTCTGGAATAGTTTGAGGAGAATAGGTGTTAATTATCTTTCAATATTTGGTAAAACTCACCTGTAAATCCACCTGGCCCCAGACTTTTGTTTGCTGGGAGTTTTTTATTACTGCTTCAATTTCATTAGTTGTTATTGGCCTATTCAGGTTTTCTGCCTCTTTTTTTTTTTTTTTTTTTTTAATATATCTTTATTGATTTCAGAGAGAGGAAAGGAGAGGGAGAGAGAGAGAGAGAGAGACATCAATGATGAGAGAGTCATTGATTGAGCCCGCAACTGGACATGCGCCCTGACCGGGAATCGAACCCCAATTGCCTGGATCCTCGGTCGACGCTCAACTGCCTCTTCTTGATTCAGCTTTGGAAGGTTGTATGCTTCTAGGAATTTGTCCATTTCACCCATGTTGTCCAGTTTGTTGGCAGATAGTTGCTCATAGTATTTCCTTACAATCCTTTGTATTTCTGTTGGGTCAGTTGTTATATCGCCTCTTTCATTTCTGATTTCATTTATTTGGGTCCTCTCTCTTTGTTTCTTAATGAGTCTGGCTAAAGGTGCATCAATCTTATTTATCTTTTCAAAGAACCAACTCTTGGTTTCATTGATCTTTTGTATTTTTTTTTAGTCTCCATGTCATTAATTTCTGCTCTGCTCTTTATTATTTCCTTCCTTCTACTTCCTCAGGCTTTTCTTACTGTTCTCTTTCTAATTCTTTTAGTTGTTGTGTTAGATGGTTTAGTGGAGCTTTTTCTTGCTTTTTGAGGCAGGCCTCTAATACTATGAATTTTCAGGATTGCTTTCACTGTGTCCCATAGATTTTGGGTTTTCTGTTCATTTTTGTTTTTTTTCCAGGAAGTTTTAGATTTCTTCCTTGATCCCATTGGTAACACATTCATTGTTTAATAACATGCTATTTAGCCTCCATGTGTTTGAATAGTTTTTAATTTTTTTATAGTGGTTGATTTCTAGTTTCATACCATTGTGATCTAAGAAAATGCTTGATATGATTGAAATCTTCTTGAACTTATAAAGGGTTGTTTTGTGCCTTAACATGTGGTCTATTTTTGGGAATGTTCCATGTGCACTTGAGAAGAATGTATATTCTGTAGCTTTAGGATGAAATGTTCTGTAAATGTCAATTAAATCCATTAGAACTAGTGTGTCATTTAAAGTCTCTGTTTCCGTGTTGATTTTTTGTCTTGATGATCTGTCCAATGATGACAATGGGATGTTAATGCCACTCACTATGATTGCGTTGCTGTTGATCTACCCCTTAAAGTCCACCAAATTTTTTTTTTATGTATTTAGGTGCTCCTATATTGGGTGCATATATATTTATAAGGGTTATTTCCTCCTGTTGGATTGATCCTTTTAGTATTATGTAGTGATCTTCTTTGTCTCTTGTTATGGTCTTTATTTTGAAGTCTATTTTGTCAGAAATAAGTATTGTTAGTCCAGCTTTATTTTCCATTTTCATTTGCATGGAATATTTTTTTCCATCCCTTCACTTTTGGCCTGTGTAAATATTTTGCTCTCAGGTGCGTCTCTTGTAGACAGCATATATTTAGTTCCTGTTTTCTTATCTATTCAGCTACTCTATGTCTCTTGATTGGACCATTTATTCCATTTACAGTTAAGGTTACTATTGATATCAACTTATTTAATGCCATTTTCCCCCTTTATGCTGGTGTACCTTTCTCTCAATATTTCTTCTCCTTCTTAAAGCAGTCCTTTTATCATTTCTTGTAATGGTGGTTTGGTGGTACTGAACTCCTTTAGCTTTCTTTTGTCTGGGAAGCTCTTTATTTCACCTTCAATTTTAAATGATAGCCTTGCTGGATAAAGCAATCTTGGTTGCATGTTCTTGTTTTTCATTACTTGGAGAACTTCATTCCACTCCCTTCTGGCCTGAAGAGTCTCTGTTGAGAAATCAGCTGTCAGCCTTATGGGAATTCCCTTGTAGGTCACTGCTTGTCTCTCTCTTGCAGCCCTTAATATTTTCTCTTTGTCCTTGACATTTGCCATTTTAATTATGATGTGTCTTGGAGTGGGTCTCTTTGGGTCCCTCTTGTTTGGAAACCTCTGTGCTTCCTGAACTTGTGTGGCTTTCTCCCTAGCGAGCCTAGGGAAGTTTTCTGTCATTATTTTTCCAGCAGTTCTCTATCCCTTGCTCACTTTCTTCCATCTCTGGAATGTTGTTTTGCTTCATGCTCTCCCAAAGTTCCCTTAAATTATCCTCACTTTTTAAGTGTTTTTTTTTCTTTTTGCTACTCTGATTGAGCGGTTTTTTTCTACCTTGTCTTCTAAGTCACTTATTCTATCCTCTGCTTCATTGAGCCTGCTTTTAACTCCTTCCAGCATATTCTTGGTATCAGATATAGTATTCTTCATTTCTGATTGGTTCTTATTTATTATATCTAGCTCTTTTTTTCATGCTGATGAAGCTTTCACTAAGTTCCTGGGCCTCCCCATTAAGTGTCTTGTGGTTCTCATAAATTTCCTTGAGTACCTTTATAATCATTACTCTGAGCTCTATGTCTGATAACTTGCTTAACTCCATCTCATCAAGGTGTTTTTCTGGTGATTTTTCCTTTTCTTTAGTTTGGGGGTTGTTTCTTTGTCTCCCCACTTTAGTGACTTAGTGTTTATTAGATATATTTGCTGTGTCCCAGTCTTGTGGGGTGGGATTTTGTAGTGTATGTCCAGTGGGACTCAGAGATGTGTTTTCCCTACACTTCTGAGCTATATGCTCTAGGCATGTCCTTTTTGTGGGTGTCCCTTTTGTAGGTTCTTTGGGCTCGCCTGTTGTGATTGGGTCTAGATTGTTGTTGACCTGTTCATGGGAGGAGCCTCCTCTCAGGTTGGCTAACTATGAAGCTCAGCCACAACCACGTCATGTGAGCTGTTGTACAGGTGCTGACAGGGCAAAACAAAACACAACCAAACTGCCAGGAAACATACAGGAATTTACAAAATATCCTGACAATCACAATGAAAACCACCCAAGAGAAAATAGAATTGGGAGAGTGAGGTGAGGAGAGAAATGCTAAAGCAAAAAAGAGAGAAAAGGATATTATTGCTACTAGTAAAAATAAAATAAAATAAAATAAAATAAAATAAAATAAAATAAAATAAAATAAAATAAAATAAAATAAAATAAAATAAAATAAAAATATTTTTAAAAAGAGAAGTTACTGGGAGATAACAAGGGCAGAGAAAAGATTCTGAAAAGAAAGAAGGGCAAGCAAAAAAAGAAGGGTAGGGAGTAGAAATAGGAAAATGGTTGAAAAAGAAAAACAAAAGAAAAACGCAAACACAAACAAAGAAAAAGACAGGAAGACAGTGGCTAAAAGGGGGAGAAAAAGAAAAAAAATTATGACAATGGAACAAGAAGAGAGGGAGAGGTAAAACAAGGGCAGGGAAGGAGGCCAATAAGATATATAGAGGAACAGTAGAGAAAAGCAATAAACTCATTGGTTATAATGATAATATCCCAGTAATAAAGCAGACAATATCAAGAAAATCTTGATAAGAGAACAACAACAAAAAAACCCAGAACAAAACAAAAACACAAGCAAAGCAAGACAAAACAAATCCTAAAAAAATTAATTAAAAATTAAAATCAATTAAAACATTTAATTGATTAAATGTTTTAAAATTTTAAAAATTTTAAAAATTAAAATTAAAAAAATTTAAAAAGTCATCCAGGTGAGTTTTGTCTGGATGGCTTATGTTGTCTGTGACTCACTGTTTTGTATACTGATTTCAGGCCTCCTGGGAGGTACTTGTGAATCAGCCAATGTCAGGAGCTGTCCAGGTTTGACTCTGGTGTCCTTAGGTAGTTGGATGATCTGAGGCTCTCTGTGGACCACCTCCACTTGTCAGCTATTTTGCCTCCCCCTTGTGGTTGCCTGGTTTTACTCCAGAGTCTTCTGTAGAGTCTTTAGGGTGCAGGGTGGCTAGTGTAGCTCAGGATATTGCTCCCCTTACTTAGAGGTTTTACTGTCAGGGATTCACTGTGGGGAAGTTAGTCTCTGCTCCACAGCCAACTCCTCAGTCTCCATCCTCTCCTCCAATTGTAGTTCCCCATATAGTGGCCTGCTACAGGTTCAGATTGACTTCAGTCTGTTGCCTTTTCTGAAGGGAAAGTTGCAGTGTCCTGGCCTCAGTGGGTTTGATCAAAAGAGACTCTGGTGAGCACATTGCCTGCCCAGCCCCCAGAAGGGGTTTTAAGCTTTTCCTCCAGTTCCCAAACAATAGTCCCTGAGAGTCTTATTCTTGTATTGTTGTCCTGTGAGCTGTTCTCTCTTCCCCCTCAGAACTGTGCCCTGCAGGGAAGATCTGGGGCTTCAGTGAGCTGAACCAGCCCCTTTCCTGTTGGGAGTGGTGTTCCTAGCCTGAGGGAGAGGTAGGCATGCTCCATCCCTCCTTTCCCAGTTCTGATTGGCTGATTTCACAGGGAGCTCAGTTCGAATTCTATACAATGCAGACACAAATCCAAGCTTTCACTGGTCTGTCTCCCCTGTGCAAGTTAGGAAGGTGGATGCCTGTTCAGCAATCAAAAATGCACAAAGCAACAAACAGGCAGAAAATCTACTTTGCAAGGATCTGGCGCCCTTGCACCTACGATCCAAGCAGGAGGGATTGCCAAGTCAGCCCCTGTGGGTTTCCTGTATAGCTGGTCTCAGAAAAGCTGGGGAAGCTCTGTGCATACTATCCCAGTTCTCTTCAGAGCAGATCAAAAATCTCCAATTCACCCCACCAGCAGCTCTGGTGGCTGGAAACCTGATCCACCAGCTGGAGGCTCCAGCCCCTCACTGCTGGTGGGAGGGCTCTCTTCCCCTTCTCCACACCACACAGTTCAAATACTTTCTGAGGTTCTACACAGCGCCTTACAAGAAAACAGAGGGTCCTGTTAGGTCGCTGCTGAGTGCAGCCCTCTGGCCGCTTTCTATTTAAAGCCACACCTGTGGGACAGACTTTCCTGCATTCAGCACCTGGAGTGAAAGTCTCCTGTCCTGGCTGCCACCATTAGGTGCATTGTTTCACTGGGAAGGCACAGCCCCCTCCTCACAGGCACACTGTTCCCCTTGCTCCCTCTGCCTGCCCTGCAGGGGCTCTCCTTCCCAGGTTTGAGATTCCAGCTTTTGGATGCCAGTCCACACTCCCAAGGGAAGGGAGCTTTGCAGCCTCTAACCCTCGAGCCTCACAGCCCAGCACTGGCTTCAGGGGGGACTCCCCCTTTTTAAGCCCCCCCCTTACCAGACTCTATGATGTTTCTTCAGTGCTCCTTACTTGAAATATGTCCACTCAGGTATATTTCTCTTGTTTTTCCAAGCACTATTTTAGCTGTAAGTCCACTTTGTGGCTGGGAGCAAGGGTGGTCTGCTTCTTGTCACAGTGCTGCCATCTTCCCTCTCCTTCAACATTATTTTGGATATTCATGATCCCTTGCAATTCCATATGAATCACAGTATCAGCTTTTCCATATCTACAAAAAAAGGCCATTGGGATTTTTATAGGGTAGTATTGCATCTTAACAGTATTAAGCCTTCCAATCCATAATTTCTTTAATTTCAAATGTTTTATAGTTTTCAGCATACAAGTTTTTCACCTCCTTGGTTAAATTTATTCCCAAGTATTGTGTTCTTTTGGATGTTATTGTAAATGAAATTCTTTTCTTTTTTTTAAATATATCTTTATTGATTTCAGAGAGAGGAAGGGGGAGGGAGAGAGAGAGACAGAAACATCAATGATGAGAGAGTCATTGATCGAGCCCACAACTCAGGCATGTGCCCTGACCGGGAATCGAACCCTGATCACCTGGATCCCAGGTCGATGCTCAACCACTGAGCCACGCCTGGCCGGGCTGAAATTATTTTCTTAATATCCTTTTTAGATTGTTCATTGCTAGTGTGTAGAAAAAAAATGATTTTTGCATGTTAATCTTGTACCTGGAAACTTTGCTAAATTTGCTAAATAGAACTAATAGTTATCCAGTGGGTCCTTGGAATGATCTGCCTGTAAGACTGTGTCCCCTTGTGAACAGAGGTAATCATACTCCTTCCTTTTTGATCTGATGTCTTGTTTCCTTTCCTTGCCTAAGTACTCTGGCTAGTATTCCAGCACTATGTTGCATAAAAGTGGTGAAATGGGCATCTTTGGGTTTTTTCTATCTTAGGGGGAAGCTTTCAGACTTTCACCAGTGCATGTGATGTTACCCATGGGTTTTCACAGATGCCTTTATCACATTGTGGAAGTTTTCTCTATAAGCAGTTGGGTGAATGTTTTATCATAAAGGGTGTTGACTTTTGTCAAATGCCTTTCCTGCATCAATTGAGATGACCATGCAGTTTGTCTGTTTGTTTGTTTGTTTTAAATATATCTTTATTGATTTCAGAGAGAGGAAGGGAGAGGGAGAGAGATAGAAACATCAATGATGAGTCATTGATCGGCTGCATCCTGCATGCCCCCGACTGGAAATTGAGCTCACAACCTGGGCATGTGCCCTGACAGGGAATTGAACCTCAATTTCCTGGACCCTGGGTCGATGCTCAACTGCTCACACCCTTTTTTTTAAAAAAATTTATCTTTATTGTTGAAAGTATTACAGGTGTCCCATTCCCACCCCCCATTGGCCCCCTCCACCTCGTTCCAATCCCCTCCCGAGGCCTTCACCCCATTATTGTCTGTGTCCATGGGTTATGCATATATGCATATAACTTCTTTGGTTAATCTCTTCCCACCCCACCCCCTTCCCTCTTCTCCCTGAGATACCACTGTCTATTGCATGCTTCAGTGCCTCTGGATCTATTTTGTTTGTCATTTTCTTTTGTTCATTAGATTGTTTTTGAAGACCCTTCAAGAAGGGTCTGATACTGGCTTGGTGATGATGAATTTCTTTAGCTTTTTCTTATCTCTGAAGCTCTTTATCTGACCTTCAATTCTAAATGATAGCTTTGCTGGGTAGAGCAATCTTGGTTGTAGTTCCATGTTTTTTCATCACTTTGAATATTTCTTGCCAATCCCTCTGGCCTGCGGAGTTTCTGTTGAGAAATCAGCTGACAGTCGTATGGGAGCTCCCTTGTAGGTAACTAATTGCTTTTCTCTTGCTGCTTTTAAGATTCTCTCCTTGTCTTTAACCTTTGGCATTTTAATTATGATGTGTCTTGCTGTGGGCCTCTTTGGGTTCCTCTTGTTTGGGACTGTCTATGCTTCTTGGACTTGTAAGTCTACTTCTTTCACCAGCTGGGGAAAGTTTTCTGTAATTATTTTTTCAAATAGGTTTTCAATTTCTTGCTCTCTTTCTTCTCCTTCTGTTACACCGATAATGTGAATGTTGGGCCACTTGAAGTTGTCCCAGGGACTCCTTACACTATCTTCATATTTCTGGATTCTTTTTTCTTTTTGCTCTTCTGGTCGGGTGTTTTTTGTTTCCTCATGTTCCAAATTGCCGATTTGATTGTTGATTTCCTGTAAATTATTCTTTATTTCAGTTCGTGTGGCCTTCATTTCTAATTGGTTCTTTATTATGTCATTGATGATCTCACTAGTTTCCTTAATAGTCTTACTAAGATCCTCCAGCATCCTTATAACCATTGTTTTGAACTCTGAATCTAGTAATTTGCTGGGTTCCATTTCATTTAGTTCCTTTTTCTGGAGATTTCTTCTGTTCTTTCCTTTGTGACATGTTTCTTTGCCTCCGCATTTTGGCTGCTTCCTGGTGTTTGTTTCTATGTATTAGGTAGAGCTGCTATGTCTCCTGGAATTGGAAGAGTGGCTTTGTGTAGTAGGTTTCCTGTAGGGCCCAGTGGCTCAGGCTCCCCAGTCACCTGAGCTGGGCCTTCTAGGTGCTCCCCTGTGTGGGCTGTGTGCACTTTCCTGTTGTAGTTGAGCCTTGGTCGCTATTGGTATCACTAGAAAGAATTGACCCCCAGGCCAATCGGCTGTGCCGACCAGCTGCAGCTACAGCAGAAGAGCTGCAGTACTGGAGACACCCCTATGGAGCAGAATTTACTTCAGTGGAGCTTTGGTGTTCACCGAGTCTGTCCCTTGAGTGTGTCACTTGTGGATGTGGTAGGGTTGTAAACCAGCATGGTCAAAGCTGACCACCGGGTGCACTGTCTCTGGGTCCTCCTGGGAGGTGAAAAGTCAGCCTCTGCCAGTGCCTTGCCCAGGGCCACCCAGCATGAGCTGCACAGCAAACTATCGATGGCTGCTCCTTGTGCTAGGCTTGGAGGTGTCCAAGAGAGGCTAAGCTATGAACAAATGTAGGCTGCCACTACTGCCAGGCCTGGGGCCGCTTATCAAGAGGTATGGGGCATGCTGAGGCCAGCTGCTGCTTGTTTGAGAGATTTTAGGAAAGTCCTAAGCATGAGGCTAGAGAGGCCACTTGCATAGAAAAGCCATTGGAAATGGCTTGGATGAGCTTACAAATAGGGAGGGGTGGTGTCTCCGGTAATCCCCAGGGTGGGGTGAAAGGTCAGATCGATGGAGATTCAGAGAAGTTGCCTGCCTGCTGGCTCTGTAGGGGGAGGGCTCGTCAAAGGATCATTGGTCTCTGCCAGCTCTTCTGTCTGGGAGAAAGCTGCCCCTCCAACTCACTCCCTGATTCCAGGCAAGTTACTTCCTCACTGAATGTCCCAGGTTCCTTTCAAGCTGCTGCCCAGTGCTGGAGCTCAGAGGGAGTGCGTCTGAGTAGCCATGTGCGGGCCCTTTAAGAGGAGCTACCTGGAAGTCCTGCAGGCTCTGCATCACTCAGCCACAATCCCTGCTGGTTTTCACAGCCCGAAGTTGTGGGGATTTCTCTTCCCGGCCCTGATGCCATGGGCTGGGGGGTCTGATGTGGGGCTGGGACCCCCCTCTCCTCCAGGAAACCACTGAGATTTCCTCCTGGTTTTAAACTGCAGCACCAGGTGTGGTACCGTGGCCGGTCTCCAAGATTCAGCCCCCATCTGCCCGAGTCTCCACCCCTCCTACCTGTCTCGATGCTTCTTCAGTTCCCTGGTTGTAGGGCTTCTGTTCAGCTAAATTTCAGGGAGTTCTGAGTGATGGTTGTTCTGTATTTTAGTTTAATTTTGATGTGGTTGCGGGAGGCGGTGGGTACCGCGGTTCCCTATGCCGCCATCTTGTCCTATCCTTCATCCTATTGATGTAGTATATTACATCGATTGGGCAGCTCTGATTTTCCAAGATAAGCTGGAGATCTGAATTCTAATAGAAATCTTATTTGTAATAGTTGACATGCATTAAAAAAATTGAGAGCCAAATTGGCTTGGGGACACTAGTCTGAAATCTCTAATCAAGAAACTTAGAAATCATTCCTCCCTTTAGGAATTCCACTTCTAGGGATCCATGCATGCGTAAGAACTAATCCACACTGTGGTTAAAGTTTTAAGCCTACCCTTGAGCCTCTTCCTAAAGAAGTCCATATCTGGAAAGGCCCTGAATGCCCAGCAATAAAGGGCCTGAAGAGCCGTGTTTGCCCCAGTGAACAAATGCTTTGCAGCCACTTAGGGTGGTTTTAATGATGACTGAGGAAAGCCAGCAACAGATGAAGGTGATATAATATTAACAATTGTCATTTAATATAGTTATAATTGTTGTATATTCTAAACATACCCACCCCTTTTTCTTAAAAGAAGCGGAAGGATTCCCCAAGGCCTCCCTCCTGGTTGGGTCAGGCTGGCTCAACAGTGGGTCATTTTCCTGCCCACCTTCCACCTCCCCAATCTTTTCCAAACTGAGCATAATGTGTAGATGTAACTTTTCTTTTTCCTTTTTGGTGCTTTCCACATTTGATTCACATTTTAATCACAGACGCACATTTCGACATGCTTCGTGCTTCCATGTTCCACACACAGATGCCCTGCATGTCATATACAAGAAATGCTTTAGGCCAAAAATTCATTCCCCTACCCAGGCCATCCCCATTCTTTTTTTTTTTTCTTTCTTTCTTTTTTTTTTCTTTTAAATAGATCTATATTGATTTCAGAGAGAGGAAAGGAGAGGGAGAGAGAGAGATAGAAACATTAATGATGAGAGAGTCATTGATCGAGCCCACAACCCGGACATGTGCCCTGACCGAGAATCGAACCCCGATCGCCTGGATCCGAGGTCGACGCTTAACCGCTGAGCCATGCCCGGCCGGGCCCCCATTCTTTCTATGCACTTCAGTGAAAACCATCTGGACCATCATTTTTGGTATTGCTGGCTGGCAGGACCCACCCTTCTTCCAGAATTAAACACCATGCTGCTGCTTTAAACTGTTAAACTGTAGCCCTCTCACTAAGCCACTAGGGTAAAAGCGCCTTCTTGAGATGCAGTTATGAAGCAGGTGCTATGCCACAGAAATTCGATCATTCTTTCTATGGTTCATTCTGTAAAACCTGAATTCCATCTTGAGCACTCCAGTCCAGGCGTCAATGACCCTGCCTTGATATGAGGGAAACATCCTGCTGCAGTTTGAACACTGACTTGAGGACTGTCCCCCTCGTGCCACCTACGATGGGAAGAACAGGGCCTGGGGCACAGGCTGGGCTTCCCAGAAGAGGTGACGCCTCAGTTGGGTGCCAAGAGGCAGATGTAGGGGAGAAAAAGCTACACAACCAATGTGTCCAGTGCAATCACAACTGTGATGTGAGCCCTATCCAGCAACCCACAGGTCCTGCTGGGGCTCAGGAGACAGGAGGTAATCCCAGGGGACCAGGGAAAGCTGCCTGCAGGAGGCAGCATTTGAGCTGGGCCTCGGTGCTGGGCTTAATATTGAGCCCCCCAAATTCATGTCCTCCTGGACCTGTGAATGCGACCTGATTTGGGAATAATGTCTTTGCAGATGTCATCGAGTTAAGATGAGGCCACACTGGATTAGGGTGGGCCCAGATTCAATAACTGATGTCCTTATAGGAAAAGGGAAGTTTGGACCTATATGCTCAGGGAGGAAGGTCATGCGAAGACAGGCAGAGATTGTGCATCTGCAAGCTGAAAGCAGCGAGGGACACGGTCCACCACCGAAGCCCCCCTTCGAGCTTCTAGTTGGAGTGTTGCCCTGCTGACACCCTGAATTCAGACTCTAGCCTCCAGAACCGTAAGAGAATAAAATCCTGTTGCGTTCAATACCCAAGCTGTGCTACTTTGTTACAGGAGTTCTGGACTGCGGCGATGACGGAGACCCTGTCATGAGAGCGCCCTGGCGCCACTTCCCGGGGGAATGCCCTTGCTGCCAGGCTAGGGTCCCACTTCCAACAGAGCGCCGGCTTTCCCAATTGTGACCAGCAGGTGGCGCTCCTGGCCCACGCTTCAGCCCCTCTCCCCTCCAGGGTTCTGGAGCCAGGCCGGGGTAGGGGCAGGCTGCCTGCCCTGGGCTTGCTGTAGGGGGAGCAGGCGCTGGGGAGCGGCAGGGGCAGGGCTGAGGCAAGGAGGCGACGTGGGGGATGTGCACCGGTGGGCCGCACACCCTGCCTTCCCAAGGAGGCTGTGTTGCCCTCCCTTTGCAAGGGACTCCTCCCTAGAGGCAGACGTGTGGGGTGAAGGTCATGATGTCCCATGAAGTCTTTGTGGACAGCATTTCCCAGGGATGCAGGGCTCTGACCAGGGAAAGGGGTTGTTGCCCCCTTGCCCAGGCGCAGGAGGGCTACGGAACCCCAGGCTTGCCAGTCTGTAACCTGCTTCCAGACCCCTGGTGTGTGTCTGAATGTGACAGTGGGGAGGAGGAGCAGGGCCCCGAACAATCAGAATGCCTGGCTGGTGTTCCTTGCAGGCTCAGTTTGGGGGCGCCCCTCACCAAGGGAATGATGTTCACCAGGCTGTTTGTGATTATATATTCTTGGAAGGTGGGAGCTGAAAGGGGCCCTCAAAAGTATTGTTTCCCACCCCAGACAACAGCAATACTGATAGTGACACTAGCCGCCGCCTTTATGGCTCCGTTCCTGGTTCCTGGGCATCACTGGGAGGGCAGACAGGAGGGTCTGGAGCCTTGTGTATAAGAACTGAATTCTGGATACAACAACTCCTGACCTGAGGGGTTGGGAGGAGGGCCTCAGGGTCAGACTCTGGGACAGGGATTCAAGGGCAAGCACTTGATTTAGGAAGTACTGTTGGGGAAGTGGGCAAGTGAGGCAGGGAAGGGAAGGAACTGATAAAGGCGTGTTAAGGATGTTGCCACTGGGCCCGGGGATCAGTCCTGCTGCAAAGCCTGGGAGAGAGCATGAGGCATGTCCCAGAGTCCACCCAAGTGAAGGGAGCTGGGGTCCTTGTGCACCAACCCCACACCCTGTGGGCTGAGAACTGCTCGGCGACAGTAACTCCCAGAGCCCCCTGCTTTAGCTCACCTGCTCTTACACCTGGGAAAAGCCCTAAGTCCCAGACTCTGGCATGAAGAAATGGGTTCTGGGGGTATTATGAGGGGCAGGGCAGCAACAGTGTCCACTTAGTAGCTGTATGACCTCAGGCAGTTACTCCTCTCTGTGTCTGTGTCCTCGCCCGTTAAGGAGCCTGCCTGATTCAGTGAAGGTAGAGGGCTTAGTCCAGTGCGCAGGAATCTGAAGAGTCCACGGGTAAGTCCTGTTTCGTCCCATTTTGCAGAGGAGGAAGGTAAGGTCAAGCGGCAAGCCTTGAGCACACCACCACGCGTCACAAGGGGCAGAGATGGGCCCGTCTGACCTGGAGCCAAACCCTCAGGACTCGCTGTTCAGTGCCCTCCTGGGGGTGGGTCAAGGCAGCCACTGGCCTCTGGGTGCCTCCCTTTCTCCCTCCCTCACTGAGCAGTGACTGTAGCATTCACCCCCGTCCTCAGCAGGACCTCCACCCAGAAGCACCAGCTCTTGGCTGGGCTGCCCCTTGAGGGTCCAAAGGACACAGGCCTGCAGCATTCAGCGGCGGGAAGCCGGAAGAGGAAGGGGCCTGCAGGACCACGCCCCTCCGCAAGCCTGGTGAGTGCCCTGCCCAGCCAGCCCACCGCAGCCTCCGAGAGCCCGGACTGCAGGCCCCTGGCGCCGGCCCCCACGGGTGCGGCTGCCAGGCTGCTCCTTGTGTTCCCTCTGCTGGGCACCCCGACACTTGGAAGCAAACTCTGTGAACAGCTTGGCCTCCCGCAGAGCGACTGTCCACTCACACATGTGCTCATTCATTCATGCCTTTGTTCCCCTGTCTTCTCCAGCTGAGCCCAAGCTGGCACTGGGGTCTGGCCTCTGGCTGTGCCCTTTCCCATGCCTCCCACCAACTTGCAGCACAGGTTGCTTTGGCTGTGCAGCCAGCAGGGTCGGGGGGCAACTGAGCAACTTGTTGGGGGCGGGATGAAATGAGAAAATCCCCATCATAAGCCCTCGAGAAATGTGACCTAACAGTATTATTCTCTTCATTAATATGCAGGGATGCCAGACCCTCTGCCACAAGTTCATCAGTGTGAGAGGATGTGCGGCCGTGAGGCAGGAGAAAGCAGGACCCGGGGTGAGGACGTTTTAATGGAGGCCATTGTGAGCCTTACCCTCTGCCAGGAAGGAAGGGCCCTCCAGGCAGCCCTGCCGACTGCTCCAACAATCATCTGAACAATCATAGTCAACCCTGTGGAGTGTTTGCTGTGCCAGGTACCGTTTCAATCATTCACTCAATCCTCCCAACCCCTCTGTGAAGCCTCCTCTCATTTCAAAGGTAAGGAAATGGAGGCCCAGAGAGGTTCATTAACTTGTCCAAGGTCACACAGCCAGTAAGTGGTAAAATCCCAGTAAAGCTGACTTTTGTGAGGGCTCTAAGCTCTGTGTGCCTATGCACAAGCCAACTGCCCCCTTGAACCCCCACCTCTGCTGTGACAGGACCCACATGCTCTCCATGTCCTCTCCCAGTGGCACCTTCTTGAACTGCAAGCTTTGTCAGTTGATGAATCATCCATCTCCTCTCCAAGGAGAAGCTGGTCCCTGTCACTTAATGGTGGAGTCAAACCACAGACCTCTCCAGCCCACCTTCTCCTGGACCTCCCCCAGAGGCCTCGTCTGCCTTCCCATGAGCCCACTCTTCAGGAGGCCCCGTGTTACATACCCAGCCACCCCGATGACACCGGAGTCTTAGACGACATCCAGGAGCTCTGGGGCAGGCAGCCTCCCATCCGGAGGGCTGGGGCTCAGGATCTGTACGCAGCAGCCATTCAGCAAACACCCATCAACGCTGAATAAGCAGCGGAGGAACGCAGGCTTCGGCGGTGATCTGGGCCCTTGGCCACATTCGGGTCTGGGTTAGAATTCCAGCTCTGGGCCTCGCCCGGCCTCTCAGGGTTGTTGTGGGTGAACATGAGGTGCATAATGCGGTGAACTCTGTTAATGCTCACCCCACATCTGGGTCCCCTTATTCCGATGGGTGCAGCCACCCCCAGCGACTGGCACTCCCCTTCTTACTGCGCCTGCTCCTGGCTCTTCCCCAGACGATGCCAGTGGGCTCGCGGAGCTGAGCCAGGAGTGCCTGCAGTGCTCTCTCCCCCGCCTCGCCCCACTGGCCTCCAGCAAAGGACTGACCATGGCAGAGTCTGAAAGCCCAGCCTCCATCTCAACTTTCTCTGAGATGGAATTTACAACCCTGAGCTCCCTACAGTGTCAGGCTGAGGCAGGGGCTTCTCTGGGATAAACCACCTGCGCATAAGTGCTTGTCTCAGGCCAGCTTCCAGAATCCACCTGGGATCATGCATGCTCTCCCTTCCCCTCCCGAGCGTGAGCCCCCGACACTGTCCTGTAATATAACTTTCCTTATCTCAAGAGCACCCGCGGTTAACAGGCTCTAACGTCTAACTGGTTCTGAGGAAAGGACTGCACTTCTCCCCAGGCCCCCCCACGCGCCTGTGGCGAGGAGGGAGCCAGCAGCAGCAGCGGAGCCCCTGCTAGAGCATTTTGTTTCAGAAATGAGGCCAGCTGGTCTTGGTGATTGCCAGCCTTAGGATCCCTTGCTCCTAATGTCCCAAGTAAGGTGGACGGAACCTGGGATTGGGTGTTGACTAAGAGCCTGCTCATGTCCGGTATCGGTCTTCCCATCCTCACGGGAACTGGGCGAGCAGCTCTAGCCTACATTTCCCACTTCCCCACAAATAAGGATGGCGAGTGAGATCCGAGCAGAGGTGTTGGGCAGGACTCCCAGAAAAAATCCAAAAAAAGCACTGTCCCTGGCCATTCTGGGACCTTGAGGATGGAGCCAAACTAAATATGGCAGAGCAGAGAGGCAGAGGCCCTGCAGGCTCCCGGTGGGGCGCTGTGACAGCCACGCCTGTCCTGGGAGTCCCTGGTGTCCTTGACTTGCAAGAATAAACCTCTTCTTGAGCTAAGCCTCTCCTTTCCAGGGCTCTGCTGCTTGCAGCTGGATACAACTCCTAACTGATAGAGATGTTGCCACAGGTCAGCAGCTTTGATCCTAAGCGAAACAACAGGATTTTCTCTCCCCGGCCCCTCCCTCAACAGGGCCACCTGGTTCTGCTCAGAGAGACTTAATTATAGGAGCAGGTGACTCTTTTACATCATTGAGAAAGCCACAGCAGCTCCGGGGCCCGGACCTGCCCAGGATAATGGGAGAATTCCACCTCTGGAATAGGCCGCAGCCGTGGCAGGCAACACCTGATGCCTCACGGAACAGGGAAACCGAGCGAAAGGCTTTGCCCCGCCTCTCCCTCTGCAGGTCCCACAGTCGCCACCTAATTACAGTGACGAGGAATCCAGTGCTAAAGCAGCCTGCTCACAACGGTGGGCGGGGCTGGAAAGAGCCAAAGTCCTCACACAGTGCGGTGGACAAACAACCGTGCTGTGCTGCTGTGTTCCCCCGGGGAACACGGCGCAGGGATGTGAACGAACTGCTGACGGCTCACACAGAAGGCTCCTGTGGGCGTCATGTCCAACAGACGTCAGTCACAAGGATCATCTCTTATATGACTTCACTTGGGACATAAAGTTTAAAACCAGCTGGGGAGTCAGGATAGCTGCTCCCCTCAGGAAAGGCGGCAGCCAGGGTGAAGAGGGCTCTGGGTGCCAGTGACACCCTGTTTCTTATCTGGGCAGCAGTCTCACAGGCGTGTTCCCTTTCACGACTTGTGAAGCTGTGTAACGTGCTGAACGCGGGAGTCCGTGCTGATGGCGCCAGCGGAGGGAGCTTCTCTCGTTTGTTCAGATCGCAGAACAAAGTGCTCGGCAGGCTCGGCGCCTGGCGGGGCCCTGTGCTCCGTGGAAGGGCGGGCTGTTCCCTGGCATTTAGGGCAGCTTTAAGAGGGGACTTAACTCACAAGAATGACCGTCACTGTGGGCGCTTGAGGTGCTATGGGGGGGGTCGGGTGCGGGGTATATTGAGCATATGTCTAGCCAGACTGCCTAAACCCGCCCTCAGGACCGCGCTGGAGGCCCTCCCCTCCACGGCCACCCTCGCGAGGGGCTCTGTTGTCTTCGTCACAGGCCTGGGGCAGCAGAGGAACAGCATCGGTGACGCACAAAGCTCAGGGCACGTACCTCACACGCATCAGGTTGCCTTTACAGGAAGCCTGTGAGCTCGTTACCATTACAGTCAGGGCTAACCAGGGTTATTGTGGTTGCAAGTGAAGAAAACCAACGCAACTGGCTTAATGAGAGAGAATTAGCGAGAGACAGAGAGAGGAAAGGAGGAAGAGATTGACCTGTTGGTTCAGCATCTTATTTTGGGCTCTTCCCAAAGTCACATATTTAGGGGGTGGTTCCAGAAAGCACTGTGTGAGTGTTGGGAAGCAAGAGGGGACAGGAGGGGCCCAGGTAGGTGTGCCAATGAGCTGGTGACTGCTGGAGGGGCTCCCGGAGCCCCGTAGAACATTTCTTAGGATTATACTGAACACCGAGGAAGTTGGGCAGTTATCACTCAGCTCCTGTCTCTCATTGGTTGAGGGTCACTTTGGGGCACTAACTGGCCTTCTGGCCCACCTCACTTATGTTCAGGTCCCACCAGTGAATTCTGCAGGTAACCTCCATGAAGACAAAGGGGACACAGGCAGGGACTAGATGGCTAGACACGGTCCCTGGGTGGTGTCACTAACTGTGCCTCTCTGTGCCTGGACTTCCCTTTCGTATGTGCTCTCACATCCCCTGAGCCTCCACAACTCCATGGCAGGGAGTGCTGTTCCAGAGAAAGTCACAGAAGGGGCGCTCTGAGTCCAAGTGTGGCCACCTGTCCTTTTTTGGTGTTGTTAACCTCACCTGAGGATATGTTTACTGATTTGAGAGAGAAACTCCAAGCAGTTGCCTCCTATATGTGTCCTGACTGGGGATCAAACACAACCTAGCTATGTGCCCTGACGGAATCGAACCCATAACCTTTCGGTGTATTAGATGACACCTAACCAACTAAGCCACCCGGCCAGGGCCACGTGTCCTTGCTTGAACAACTGCTGAGGCCCTGGGAGTGTCACCGCTCGGTTAGGCCCCTAGCCGTGTGCTCAGAGCTGAAGGGGGCGGTCTGGGCTCCATACACAGACAGACCAATGGTGGCTTTCCAGAGAAAACTCAGCCTGTGAGCCAAGTGGGTAAAAGTGCAAATGCCGTCTACCCTATATGACAGACAGGAAGACTGAGGCTCTCAGAGAGTGTGACTTACTCCCAGTCACATAACTAGTAAACGATGGAGCTGAGCTTCAGATTCAGGCCTGTCTGACTTCAAAGCTCCCACTTAAAAACTGTTTGGGATGTGTGTGGAAGGGAGTATAAAAGTGCTTCATAAATATTTTTCTTGTAAAAAAAATTTCAAACATCCCCGAACATCCCTCTAACGTCCCTGACCCCAAAGTCTTGGTCTTCTCCCCAAGACAGCTGTCCATATAGCATCTTTGGGGGAATTAGAAAAAGGCCCCTTCTCTGAATGAATTCAGCCCTGCACACACTTGGCTTTGAGAATGCTGCACAGGTGGGGCCACACCACCTTCCCCCTGGGTTGAGCAACTTTGTGCAGGGCACACCTGGCCTGTTTGTGCAAGTCCTGCCTCTGCCCCCCTCGCCAGCAGTAGCAACCACTGTCATTTTGGCACATATCCTCAAACACCTTTTTCTAAGTATTTACTTACCACCAGTATGCTGACCCTGGATGCTGGGCTTAGGGTGTTCAGGGTCAGCATACAAGGGCATCATTTCTACTGTCTTCCAGATGCTCTGGAATGATCTAGAATTATGTAAGGCTTTCCCCCATGCTTGCTCCCGCTGATGTTGCCTTTCTGCCTTCTCAGACCAAGCTTTCCTATGTCTAGTCCTGTGACCCGAGCCATGCGCAGTTCCTCATGGCCCATCACTGCCTGTTACTGAGTCTCATGCCTCACCTTCCCTCCAGACCAAGCTGGCCACGCGCCCTCATGGATCAGAAGTCCAGAGAAGCCCGCCAGGCAAGCCCCTACAACAGACTACGTGGTTCTTTTTATAAACAAACAGACCATTAGGAAGCTGTTCTTCTTGCCTCCTGACCAACAGCAGGGCAAGTAGGGGGCATGAACAGCCTTAAAAATATGTCCGCAGATGGAGCTGCTCAACAAACTCCATTCATCCCAATGGCTTCCTGCCTGGGAAGCCAGGAGGACACGCCCTGCGCTGGGCCCGGCTCCAGGCCGCCAGCACGACAGCACCCTCGGTGTTCCCGGCTTCCAGGACCGAGGCTCTCGGGGAGCCCGTGCCAGGATGCAGATGCTCTCTCCGTGCCCTCTGTGGGCTCAGAAAGACCCTGCCAGGCTTGTTCTAACTTTCTACCCTGTTTTCATTGGCAAAGTGTTCTAGCTAATGTGGCAGGGGAACCTCACTCTCAGGTGAACTGGCGAATGGCTTGTCTCCCCTGCTTTGCAATCTGCTCAGGTCAACACGTGTTCACTGAATGCCTCTTACATTGTCTTGGTTTACCTGGGAGATGTCAAGTGCCTGCTATGTGCTAGGACTTCTGTGCGCTGTGTGCTGGGGGATGCAGCCCAGAGGGAGGCATCAGCTCAGTCCTCCAGGAAGACGGCAGCAGATGGAGCTGGAAACGTAAGCTTTGTGTTGGGGGAACACCTGTGGAAGTAAAGGGGGGACCAGCAGCAGGGAGGTCCTGGCCACAGTGGAGGCTGCAGGAGGGCAGGGGGAGCCTCAGCCAAGCTGCTGTGCACTCCAGAGCAGGGCCTGCCCTATCAGGGGCTGCCAGCTGGCTGCTCTGTGCCAGCTTCTCTCTGGAGGGGCCAGCAGGGCGGAATGCAGCGGCCTGCCCCTGGGGGTGCCGGGGGCAGGTGGCACTCCCTGTGCACTGCAGAGGCCCGGTGACAGTGCCTTAAAGGGGGAGAACATGCCCTCCTTCCCTCCTTTCTCCCCCTGCTGCTGAGGGTAAAGCCGAGGTGGCAAGTGAGCCACGCGGGCCAGAGAAACGCTTAGTGAAGGCGGGAAAGGAGCCTGGGTCCCTGAGTGACTGCACGGAGCAGGGTGACCGTGCCGTCCTTGCATGCCTGCCTCCAGGCCGTGCGCAGGAGAAGTGGGCCTCCATCTGTTTAGCCACAGCCGCGCATGCGGCGGAACCTGCATCCGAGACACGGGGCCTCGGTCCCCTCTCACAGCAGGACTCTGCCTAACGGGAGTGGCTGGAAAAAGGCTTGATCAGCCGCAAGCCCCGCCCTCAGCGCAGAAGCTGGGTTGGCAGCAGGCTGGACAGCAGAGGGAGGAACTCCTTTGGGGCACATAATGATTTTTTCTATTGGCAAAATACATATAACATGAAATTTAACATTTTAATCATTTTAAGTGCGTAGTTCAGTGGCATCGAGATATTCACATTATTGTTACCACCATCTCCAGAACTTTTTATCTTCCCAAATGAAGCTCTTCCCTTTCAATACTAACTCCCCGCTCCCCAGCTCCCCGCCCCTGTGAACTATAATTCCACTCTTTTTCCTTGAGTCTGACTACTCTAGGTGCCTCACACAAGTGGGATCATACACTATTTGTCCTTCTGTGTCTTGCTTATTGCATTTGACACAATGTCCTTACGGTTTATTCCTGTTGTAGTATGTGTCAGAATTCCCTCCCTTTTAAAAGCTGCATGATATTCCCTTGTATGTATAGAGCACATTTTATCTGTCCATCCATTGATAACACTTGTGCTATTTCTGTCTGTTGGCTGTTGTGAATAATGCTCTTATGAACATAGGTGTACAAATATCTGAGCCCCTGCTTTCAATTCTTTTGGAGATACACACACACACCCCATATTCTATGCATGGCCTTGTTGTTGTTGCTGTTGCTATTGCAAGGATTTTTTCATTGATTTTCAGAGAGAGTGAAGGGGGGGAGAGGAGAGAGAGAGAAACATCGATGTGTCTCTCTCACATCGATTGATTGCCTCCTGAACATGCCCCAATCGAACCTGCAACCCAGGTATGGGCCTTTAACCAGGAATCAAACCCATGACGCTGTGATGCACAAGTGGACGCTCTAACCACTGAGCGATGCCAGCCAGGGCTCTATGCCTGACTTTTTAACCAGTTTTTAGCATGCTATCTTGGTATGAGAGCTATAAGACTAAATTAAAAAGACAACAGTGGCAGAGAAGTACTGTGGCCATTAGACCCGTAGAGAAGGTAGTCAAGGGCCGCTCCTCTGTATCAGCTCGTCCCTCGTCCCTCGTCTCCCAGCAGGGCAGACTTGCCCCGCCACTGCGCACTCCCACCTCCACAGGTGCTCCCCGCATTAACCCAGCGGCCCTCTCCTCAGCCTACCTCCTCTAGGTTACAAGGACAGGGCCGGGTCCTCTTCGGCCAGTTTGCCATCCAGCCTGACCAGCTGACTTCATCTGCTGCCCAACCAGTGAGGGAATGCCTACTATTACTGAGCCGGCTCCCCTCTACCCTTTACGGGACATTTGGGGGTCATCATAGGTAGATGCCCACAGATGGCTTTGGAATGTAAATCCCCCTGTGTGGGGGCACGTTTCTCCAGAGGAGTCATAGCCTTCCTCCTGTTTTCAAGCTTTATCACTGAAAAGACCCCCCACCCCCACGCACCCTGGCCACGGGGACTGGATGCGTCCACCTCACTGGCTTCCTCTGTGCTGGCGCTTCACTGGTTTCCCTCCATGGAAGCCCCAGCTCCTGTGCATTTAGCATTTCGGATGGAATTGTCCTTCAAAGGTGCGCCCCTGAATTTCCCTAAATCCTCCTCAGGTTGGAGGTGCCCCGGCCCCATTCTCCCTTCTGCTCAAGTGCACAGACCAGCCCTTCTCAGAGCACCCTTCCTGCACCAGGGGCTTCGGGATTGCCTGTGGATGGACAGATGAGAGTGTTGGAAATGCGAACTCCTGGGCCCCCCGGACCCCCTGCCTCAGGGACTCGGATGGGGGCTAGGAATCTGTTTCACTGGCAAAGACAGTTCCAGCTCCCAGCTCCCAGAGCTGCCTGGAGGGTCGGATGAGCTGACAGGATCGGCAGCAATGGATTCTAACGAGCCTCCACTCCTCCCTCTCTCTTCTTTTTAAAATTGATGTATAATTTACAGCAGACTTAGGTCTGCAGCTCATTGTCCCTTACAGGTGTGTACGCTGCTGTAGCTACACCCCAGATAAGAGTATAGACCGTCCCAGCACCTGGAAGGCTCCCTGTGTCTCCTCCCAGTCACCCCCACCCCCAGGAAACCACTCCCCTGATTCCATCATCGTTAGTGAGTTTTGCCTGTTTTTGAACTTCATTTAAATGGAAACATTCAGCTTGTGCTCTTTTTCTATCTGAATGCTCCTGTCCAGCTTCGGGACTCCACCTCAGGTACGGCGGGTGGGGGGCTCGGTCCTCCTTTGCTGTGTAAGTGCCGTGGTACGAACATGCCACACCGATCTCTTCTGCTGCTGGCGAACACTTGTTTCCAGTTTTTGCAGAAGGAGAACACATTATTTGGGAGGAACATAAGCACTTGTTTCTCTTGGGTGCCTCACCCCTTCTCATAAGCTTTCTGACCGCTGCTCATAAGCTCTGTAAGAATAAGGCACTTCCTCTGTCCAGCTCTGTGGCCTGCTGTGCAGCACCCGCTCAGAGTCCAGGTCCCAACAGGGTGGGCTCCCTCCCGGCTGAGAGAGTGCTGCTTCTGTCTCAGCAATCAGCCCGTCCTGTCCACTGGGCGCTAAGCCGGGCCAGGGCCCTGGGCACCGTGACCCAGGTCTGAGGCTTGCGGGTTTACAGGGCTGGGTACCGAGGCTGATGGTGTTCTGTTGGCGCCATCTCCGGGGAACTGGGGGCCCATGGGCACGCTGCTCTGCACAGAGCAGTGATGTAGGACGTGCTTTTCCCCACGGCGGCCTGACAGTGCAGCCTCCTCCCAGCTCGGTGCTCAGACCCGAGGAAAGGTTTCTAAAATGTCACATAGCTGGCTGATTTTCAAACGGGGGTGGTAGAGGTTAGTGTGAAGTAGTGGGTGGAGTTGTCTACATGCCAACAGAAAGGTCACCTGGAGGTCAGGTGACAGGGGCCAGAGGTGGGGCTGAGATGCATCTGCAAGCTCCAGGCTGCTCTCCAGAGGCCAGGATGTGAACAACTCCAGCTAGGCAGTGGGGTGGGTGTGTCCTCTTCAAGCCACCCCACTTGGATGTCCACTTGTGGCTCAAGGTGCCCAGACTCCTCCACACAGACCAGAGGGATCCTCAAGAATACAGGAGTGGGGGGCAGGTTGAGAAGGTGGGGTGAATGGCACCAGGCACCTTCCCTCTTGAGTCATGGGAAGGGAATGGAAATGAAGCTTGGGCTGAACCTGAGATGGCCCAGTGTACCCTCTCGGCCTCACCTGGCTCTGAAGCAAGTCTCACCTGCCAAACTGTGGCAGTGTTGCTGGTAGAAGTGGGGTTCTTGCAGTGTCATGAGAAAAAGCATTTTGGGGGACCCACAAGGGAGGATGAGGTCTGCTGGTAAGACTTGGGTGAAAATAGAAGGCGCCTGGGTTCCCAATGTCCCATCTCTGCCTGTCCCGCCACAGAAAATAGGGCCAGTGTCCAGAGATTCTGTGCTATCGTAAAGCTCAGCGCAGCCCGGCCTTCTCGCCGCCCGGGTAGCTTCGCTGGCTGCAGGCCGTTCCTGTGCTGGGTATCCAGGCCCCTGGGAGCCTGCGCTTGGAGTCCGCATGGCCATGGTTACGGAGAGATGTGTGAGCACATCGGGCAAGCGAGGTCACGGAGAGAGAGAGCTCTTCTTCGTTCCTCTGGGTTTATGTTATCTTGGGCTTGGGAAGACCAGGAGCTTTCTCAAAATAACCAGTCAACTTCCCAAGCCTTCCCTGGCTTCTAATGGGTCCCTTTCCAGGTTAGACAGACAGGCCTCTCTAGTCAAGCATCTCCCCCTGCACCATTTGGACTTCTATCGCCTCCTGCCACCTCCTCAGCAACCCGGTAGTGGAGGGGTGTTAATCCTTGCGGGCAGTGCTGGGAGCCCCTGGAGGGTGTGTGAAGCTGTAGCTTCCTGGTGAAGCAAACAGGCTCCTGCTCCCCCGCTGACCATGCTCCACGGCGTCTGACTGCCTCCTGCATCCTCGCTTTGTGAATACCTAGCTATCTAGCTAGTAACAGTGGGGCTGTCTTTGGGGGTAAAGCTCCCGCCACCTGTGCTGAAGGTAAGTGGGGAGACTCTGGGAGAGCAGGGAGGAACTGGGTTAGCCCTCGAGTAACTCCTTGACCCCGGCCTGGGATGCTGGGAGGCGTCTCTGAGAGGAAGTTGTGAAATCTTCCTTGGGCCTAATTTGGGTTTTGATTTGGAGCCAACCAGGCCTATCCCTATGGCTCTGACAATGTTTTTAAGTGGCGGACATTCCTTCCAGGGCTGCTCTGTGAACACTGAGTTCTTTGGCTCTTCACCCAGCTCCTGTGGTGAGGCCGTTTGGTTGGCTGAGCAAAGCGTTCAGGTTCAGGAAGGAAACGGCTGCACCATGCGGAGAAGGTGCGGACCGCCTTAGTGTACAAATAACGGCAGCACCTTTGTTGTCGTTCATAGTGTGTGTGGCGCGTGGCCCGGAGCACCCCACGTGGGTCAGCGCCACGACCTTCAACAACCTTTCCCCGAAGAGCAGAGTGGGGAGCCCGACCCGGTGGCACGGCAGCCAGCAGCAGAGCCAGGGTGCAGCCAGGCAGTGGCACGGAGCCCGGGCCGCCCGCAGAGGGCTTGCCCCGGGCCGCCCTGCGCAGGGCTGCGTGAGTCACCACCACCCGGCCGGCCAGGAAAACGCAGCCGACCAAGAGAAATGGGCGCAGGACACAAACAAGCGATGCACAGGCCAGCAACAGAATGGACACACCTGCAACCAGGAAACGACCAGGTCCAGCGGGGACGTCTCGGACTGGCCAATGCTTCAATGATGCGTGATAACGGCACGCTCAGCGGGGGCTGGGCCGGCCTCCCTGGCTGCTGGCTGCTGCTCGGCAGGGCCGCCCGATGCCCGCGCGAGCCCAGAATCAGTCCTCCTGGGGAGACTGGCAGGGGCGGCAGGGGGACCGACACAGCTGCTCAGCACAGCATTATTTGCATGGTGAAAACGCAGAAAAATACCACAAATTCCAAAAAACGGGATAATGGGCGTACTGCTAGGGGTCCATTAGAAGTGGAGTTTTTTGAGGAAATTTTCGTAACATAGGAAGATGTTCATGTTATAATGTTACACGAAAAGGGCAGGATACAAAACCAGGCACAGTGTGGGAAGGAGTGTGACTGACTGCTGCGAGCCAGTCCATGCACGAGAGCTGAGGCCGGATCCCAGGTCCCAGGAGAGCCCTGCGCCCGGCACCCGCCTGTGCACGCCTGAGCTCTGTGTGCGTGTGTTATCTTACAATTTTCTATTCTGAAATAATTTCAAACCTACAGAAAATTTACATGAGTTAAAAAAAAAACTTCTGTATACACTTCAACTGGAGGGGCTCATGGTTAATTTATCACATTTATTTTCTCTCTCACCCTTTGTGATAATATATTACGTATTATACATTATATATGCTATGCTATATATAATGTTATAATTATATATCATGATATATATATATAAATATATATATATCATATATATATAAAGTTGTTTTTCTGAACAACTTGTGAGTAGACTGAAGACCTCAGGCCCTCCACCCCAATTATTCAGTTGACTTCCTAAGATCCTAAGATCAAGGGTATCCTCTTAGCGACAGGATGGTGATGAAATACAGAAGTTTATTGTAAATCTATCTAGTATACTGTCCCTTTTGAATTTTGCCACATGTCCCAATAACATCCTTCACAGCACTTTTCCCCAACCCACCCTCCAAACTGTTTGGCCCCCACTGTTTGGTCCTCACAGCTTCTTCGTTCCCTTTAATCCTGGAATAGTCCCTCAGCGTTTCTTTATCATTATTTTTAACAAGCATAAACAGTTGCTTTGTGTTCTAATGTCCCAGCTTTGTGTTTGCCTGGTGTTGTCTTGTGATTAGATTCCCACTGTGCGTTTTCGGAGGATTCGGGAAGTGTGTTGGGTCTTTCTTGGGCATCACAGCAGAGTCACGATGCCGGCCTTTCTCCTCATTGGTGACATTAACTTTCATCAGTTGGTGAAGGTGTGCCCACCAGTTTCTCTAGTGTAAAGGTAGGTGTTCTCTTTGTAATCAGTAAATAATTTCAGAGTGGTATTTCTTTGTAAATGTCCTGTGTGGAAACCAGAGCCATCTGGCTGTAAGTGGTAGCTCGGGTGAGCTCAGGTGCCTTATCACAGGGAACCCAGGGCAGGAGGAACCCAGATTCCTCCTGGAACCACAGGCAGGGCCTCCAGGAGAAGAGGGTCAAGTTCAGGGCAACCTCATCTACTTGTCCCCTCAGGAGCGGATGTCCCTTCAGGGCCCCAGCCAAAGCACACCTACATTTTTCTTGATTTTTCAGCATTCCTGGGCCCTTGGCTTCCTCTGAGGTAGCCTTTTTTCCTGCCCCATCTTTGGTGGGGCTCAAACTCAAGCTTCACCCTGCAGAGAAAAGGGCACCAAGCAGTCCCTTGTCTGACGTGGAGAGTCCTCTTGGGCAGAGCTCTCGGGTCTAGGTACCTCCTAGGATGCTGGTGCCTCCGGCTGGCCTGTAAGGTGGACCTCACCCTGCCTGGGCATATGCTGTGTACGACTGCACAAGTCAGAATTTAACCATGGTGCGTCGGGACCACCATCTCTACGCAGTCCCTCTTCCCTTTCCCCCTTCCCCTGGCACAAGTGGTGTTGGGGGGCATGTGAGGATGTTGCAGGGAAGTGAGCTGGGGCTACGGTTTTGGGGGGGCTGAATGGGCTTTACTTGCGTTCACAGCACTTCCTTGTACAGTTAAGTTTTTTCCAGGCGTCTCAGTGTGGGATTGGCTTCCAGGAATCCTCCTTCCCCCAGGGCTGACTCACCTACCTGGCGTCTGGACCCTGAGGTTCAGGGGCAGGGTGGTGGTCAGCACGTGGGTTGTGGAGGGGAAGCAGAAGCAGAATGCAGGGAGTCTCCCTAGTAAATTATGCAAATGTCCCTCTCTATTAAATTATGCAGCAGGTCCTCTACTCCACGCCAAGATCCCCAGGACGTCAGCGGGCAGCCGCCTCCCCACCACCGCAAGCATGGCTGCCCCAAGAATTCTGCCTACCTTGACCGTCCCCTTTCTTATCTTAGGGCTTGCTTCTGAGAGTGGGGTGTGTAAATTTATGAAAGGAAGACTGAAAAGTAGAGAATCTTTTGGAAAAGTAAATCTTTCCCTATTTTGCCTGCTTTGAAAACTGTAGATTTTCCTGGCACATACTCACCACATCATGCCATTTTCATAGTCATTACATGCTATTTCCATGTTCACTACATACTATTTTCATACTCACCACGTCATTTTTATACCAACCACATGCTGTTTTCATGCTCACCACATACTATTTTCATACTCACTTCATGCTATTCTCATACTCACCACATGCTATTTTCATACCACATGCTGTTTTCATGCTCACCACACACTATTTTCATACTCACTACATGCTATTTTCACACTCACCACATGCTATTTTCAATATAATAGTGGATATGAGTTTGCCAGCTGAGCCAGATTTCAAAACAAAAACTTCAAAACCACTTGCTGCTTCCCAGCTGGGACCTGGGACAAGTGGCTTAGCTCTGGAAGCCTCAGTTCCCCAACCTGTAATAATCAAAAGACCTACCTCATAAAGGTTGTTGAGGGATTAGATGGGATAATGCACATATAGTGCTTCCCCCAGCGTGTGGCACAGACACTGCTCAGTACATGTTAGCTGTTGCTGTTGTCTCCAGTGTTTTCATTAACGTTACGGCACTGCTGAGGAGCCGTCGGGCACAGTGCAGGCCCTCTGTGCACGTGGGAAGGGGGGAGTAAGGAGCAGGCTGGGAGAGGGGGCGCTGGGTCACAGCTCTCAGAAGCAGACCCTGCTTTGTAGGGCACGGTGTCTAAGGACGGGCACCCTGGGGAGGGTGGGGGGGGAGGAGGGAAGCAGACAAAGAAGAGAAGAAGCCAGGCAGGGCTGTGAGCCCAGCAGAGACCTACCAAGGGGAGCTCCAGGTACCCTCCCCCACGGGGGACTGAGCCACAGCCTTTTCCAGCCCGAGCAAAAATGCTGGGCTCTCATGCTTCCCCACCTGTCAGTGACCAGTTAAGGGCCATCCTGAGGGGTGGTAACAATTCCAGTTCTCTTCAGGGAGGGACAACAGCTCCAGCAGTATGAGGACAGGCCCCTGGGAAGAATCTCAAGTGAGAACCATTGGGAGCGAAAGCACACTCAGGCCAGGCAGGGCTGCATGGAAACACCGGGATCCGACCTGGGTAGAGCTAGAGCCGGAGCCACCGTGGGACAAAGGGCTGTATCCTGAATTAGGAGGCAGGAAACCAAGGCTTTAACAATTGTTTGTGATACATAATGCTCTGCCCTTGAACCTACATTTCACGTAATAGTTATCTAGGTGATCATTCCAGATGGAACATAAAAAGGGCCTCACCCTTTTTTAACAGCTTCCATGGTCGTTGAGTGAATCTGTTATTGTGGGGCTTACCATCCTCGACGAATGGGCGTTTAAGTTGTTTCCAGTCTTTTGCTATTAAAACAGTACTGCAGTAAGTCTCCTGCACCAGTGTCACTTGTGCATATGCCAATGTCCCTGCAGGACAAACTCCTAAGAGTAAGTGTTTAGGTCACCAGGCATGTGCATTTAAACATTTTTGATAGCGGCTGTTCGTCCAGTCATATAGGACAGTGCTTGCCTCCCGCCCCCACACCAAAAGAGTGTCATTGACGTTTTGGGTCCCTGCCCATCTGATAGGCGGAAAATGGCGTCGGACTGTAGTTTCAATTTGCATTTCTGTTTTGAATAAGACGAAACACCTTTTCATAAGTTTAAGAGTCGTCTATATTTCCTGTTCTGTGGGCTGCCTGTTCGTATTCTTGCCCATATTTCTATCCTAGTTTTATTTCTCTTCTTGACTTATAGGTCCTTACATATTAAGAAAATTTGAGTCTTGAGCAAAATGTCTCAAGGATGGAAGCAGAGGAAGTACATTCATCCCAAAGGCTGCCCGTGAGTTTTGTTTCCTAAATCTCATGACCAGGTCGCAGTGCTTGGTCTTCACTTGTCACATTGCTTCCGTGAGCCCATCTGGCCCTCCTGAGGGCGTCCCTACTTGCCTTGTTTTGACTTAACATACCAGTGGATTTCCGCGGCTTCAGGAACCTTGATGTGTATGCGCTCCTTCACCAGGGAGAGAGCCTGAGCTGGGGTTGTCTCCCTTCCTCCAGTAGGGACTCTGTTTTCTTCACAGCCATCTCCCACTGCCGGACCCAAGATTACCCTGCCAGGCATTTGCAGCCTTCTCTGCCCTGTCCTTACACCTAGCCCAGGGTCTCACTCTTCAGTTGGAAGGTGATTGGGCTAAGAGCTTCTGTGCTTCTGGCTCTGGGAATGTGGGCACCTCATCTGCCTTAATAATTATGTCCTAGAACCTCAAAGGGCAGAGACAGCAGAGACCTCGGGGCATGTGGGGACCAGTTGCCTTCGTGGGTGGAGGAGACATGGTGCATAGGAGATGCTTGCCAAGGTTGAGCACCTAGTCAGGGATACCTGTGGGCCTGGCACTCCTGTTCAAGATCACTGTTGAATGTTTGTTCATTTGTTCAGCAAATATTCCTGAATGGCTGAGCACCATAGCAGCAGACAGGGCGACTCAACAAGTGAGCAGCTAACCTCATCTGAAATACAGCCCTGATAACTGCTGTGCAGGGACAAGGGGGCCATAGGGAGAGTGTCCCAGTGTAGAGGAGTGTTGGTCAGGAGACCATTCCTGAACAAGATGAGGCAAGAATGGAAACAACAGGGCAAACTGCATACAAGGCAATGGGAACGAAATGAGAAAGGCCTTGGAGCTGGAAAGGGCTGCCAAGGTTCAGGGAACTGTTGGAAGCCAGCCTGGCTGGATGCTAGTGGGATCCAAGACACATAAGGCTCAGGCCATTGCAGTCCACACTGACCAGAGAGACAGACTTTTATTCTGAGTTTTCTTGGGAATAACTGGGTGTCCCTCAAAAGTTTGACATGCTCATGTTGAGGTGGTGGGGGTAGAGGCGAAGAGGTGTGACTTAGTGTAGAAACCATCATTCTTTAGATGGCCTCAGAAAGATCCTTAAAGGTTATAGCTGAAGCAGGCATAGAACTACCTTGAGCCTTCCCCTGGAAGGGCTTTTTCTGTGACACACTGAGCCCCAGGGGAAACTGCAGAATTAACCCCGTCACCCTCAACCCTGGAGCAGCCCACAGCCAATGCCTAGTGGGAAGGGTGGCACCAGCTGGCTGGTGGTGGGACTGGGCTGATTCTGGGGGGCATTCTGCAGGGAAGGGAGCTCCCAGTGCCCGCTAATGCAGCCCATCTGGGCTCCTTCATTTTCCGGGCTTGCTTCCCCACTCACTATGGGTGTTTTAGGATCATTTCCATGTAAACCACCTGCACTCAGATCCTTGTCTCAGGCTGGGGGACTCTAATGAAGGCGGAGCTCTTCCACACCAAGGCCACAGAAAGCTGGGATCCCACTCTTCCCGCTCTGCTCACTGCTGGCCCCCAGCCCAGGCAGAGTACCTGAAAATGGGAGGCACCTGGCAGATGTTGTTGGGGTGTGGTTCCTGCAGAGAAGGCCAGGAAGTCTGAGGGATGTCTCTGAGACCTTGGAGAGGCTCAGCCAGATCTCCTGGGCCCAGGACTCTCAGGCCTTTTACCAGGTGAGCTGACCACAGGTGTCAGGATGGGCTCTTCTGCAGGGCTAATCACCGTCCACAGCAGTCCTGCCAAACCAGATGGGGAGCCTGTCTGGCTGGGTGCAAGGTCCCTGGGACCCCACACACTCACTCAGGGGCAGGTGGCAGCAGACAAGCACCATGGCAGCATCCCCACTCCCGGACCCCCTGATAGGGCCCACTCCAAATCTGCCCTGGTGCCACACCCGGGACAGGCCTCGACTTTAGGAAGAACCCAGGGTGGACTTCAGAATAGCCTCTCATCATTTAGCATTTCCAGTGTATGGATGCTGGGCTAGGGCAGTGGGGCTCTGCTGCTTGGTCCCATGGAACTTGCAGCCTAGTGGGGGGGGGATTAATGGAGCAAGGGTTCGAGTTCTCGAAGCCTTTAGTGCTGGGCAGGAGGTGAGGAGGCAGCTCTGAGGGCCAAGTACAGAGGCGCCTGTTTAGGGCACAGGCAGGGAAAGTAGCTCAGAGAGGGTGGCCTGCAAGGATTAGTTCGGGCAGGGTGACAACAGGGAGAGAGATGAGGCAGGAAAGAGCAGGTGTTTCGAGACCCAGCAGGGGAGAGAGATGAGGCAGGAGAGGGAAGCAAGGCCAGGCCGTGCGGCCAGGAAGCCCTGGGGGCCGACCATATGTAGTCCTAGGTGTGCTGAGAAGCTACGGGGGGACAAGCTGAGCAGGAAGGTGACCAGGACTGAGCCCTTTTTAATAACTCCTGTGCTGTTGGGACTCGGGAAGAGGCTGTGACCATTCTCACCACATGGGACGTGGGGAGGGCCTGGGCAGGAGTTGGGCCCTCACAGCTTTCGATTGGTGACCTTGTTCACTGCCGACGTCTGCCCTCTGCCCCGTTTACACATGAGGGAGCTGGGGCTCAGAGTAGGAAAGGGGGTTGCCAGGCCCCAGCTCGGCCGGGACGAGGTCAGCTGATGCCACGCTGCTTTCTTCCCGCCGTCCCATGTGCCTCGGGCAGCTGCTGAGGCGCCTTCACTTCAGTGAGAGCATTTCGGTCTGTCGGAAAGAAATACTGGGAGAGAAGAGAGTGGAGGAAAGGTGAGGGGAGGGAGGGTTCACCTGTACCTGCCTGGTGGCCTTGTGTTTCCGCTGCACACGCGGGTACAGCAGCTGCACCCGGTGACCAGCCCTGGCCCTGCTTCCCCCGTCCTCCCCCGGGTGCCCCAGGCTTTGTTTGGCACTCATGCCCCTGGCCAGGAAGCTAGAGCACACAAGGATGACAAACCAACAACTAGGCTGCATGCGATTCACAGCCAGTGGGGAAACAAGGCCAGTGCGCCAGCCTCTGCTTCCGTGTCCTCATGGCCTAGCTCCACCCACGAGGCCAGGGGGCTCTGACCTCGGCTCTGACCCACAGCACCGACCTCACCTCCTCCTGCTCTCGCATCTCTCATTCCGCGGCTGCTGGGACAGCCTGTTTCACCCCTCTGGAGCAGATGATCCTTAGAGATCCTTCTGGCAAGTCCGGGCGAGCAGGGGCTAAAGGCCAGCCTGCTGGCTCCTCGCCCAGCTCTCTGTTCACAGCATCTGGTGTCTCTACCAGAAACCCATCACCACCAGCCTGTGCTGCTGGACTGGCCTTCCCAGGACTGGCCCTGAGGCGGGCCTGAGTGGTCTGGTGCATTCTTTCTTAGAGAGAGGTCGAGGGCAAGGTTCCTTTGCACTGACAAAACTGTCATGCCCTCAGGCAAGTCCCTGTTCCCTCTGGGCCTCAGTTTCCCCTTCAGTAAGGAGGTAGAGGAAGGTCCCTTCCAACTCTGAGATCTGGCAATTTGGGGGGGGGGGGGGCAAAGAAAATTCCCAGAATCCCTGGGAGTCCTAAAATTGCCCGTGCCCTTTGTTCAGCAATCCTGAGAAAGGCTGAGCTCATAAGGCCGTGAGTAGCCAGATGGCAACATTCTTGGGACTCCGCTGAAGTAGGAGGAGCCCATCAGCTCAGCCACATGTGGCTCAGGGCAATAGGGGCTGAACATTTGGGTCACAGGCAGCCGGGTGCCTGGCCTTCCCAGAATTTCAGTGATGCCTCGGAGTGCCGGGCCCCAGCAGGGAGGCTACACAGTCTTATTTTGCAAGGTTTCAAGGAAAGAATGCCAGTCTTGTGGGAGGAGACTGGGTCTGCCTTCCCTCCCATCCCCTTCTTGGCTTCCCCTAAAGTCATTCCAGAGAAACACTACTGTACCTTCTCCCTGAAGGATGGGACCTGCTGGCCTCCTTTCTGGGCTCAGCAGGTGGGGGTGGGGCGGGGGGGGGCCTTTCCTTAGACTGGGGTGAGCATGACCTCCTCTACCTCCACTTCCAACCCACAGGAGGGTCCCAGTTCCTCTCCTCTAGAACTAGGGCTGCATTTCAGCCACCACGCCTAAAATTTCACCATCATGGCGCAAGTCTTGCCAGTTAAGGCATCACTGTGTGCGAATATGTAGATTTTCCTGCCATGAAATACACACAGGATGAAATTCCAACAGGCTCAGGAGAACATAGTCGGCTTTGCTTCACGCCTGCCACAAACGCCCGGAAAAAGCTTCCATAAACAAGCAGGGCCTGGGAGCCCAGAGCTGCACTGCCCCAGATGGGCCCTGTAGGCTGCTCCCATGGATTAGGGGAGCTGGGACCCCATGATCAGCTAAGATGGGGAATCCCAGGGCCTTAGATCTGCTGGTGCTGTGAGTTAACAAGGAGGGCGTGGGGATAGAATAAACTTGAGTCTCAACTGTGCTCCTTCCCAGCCATGGGACCTCTGGCCAGGGCTTTGCCCCCCTGCGCCCCATCTTTCAGATGGGGTAATTATGGTCCCCCTCTCAGAGCTGCTGGGAGGCTACAGCTCGGCCTGAAGCCCAGAGCTGCTGCCTGGCACACATTCAGCATTTGATGAGCAGCAGTGATGAGTCATATCGTGCGTGGCTCCCAAACATATTTGACCTCCGAGACCTTTACGTTGGGCCATGCCACCGGACTGCCTCTCTACTGGAGGGACATCCTGGGGCTCCCATCCCTGGTGGTTGGCAGAGGGAGGGCTACTTGGTAAGGCAGGGGGCTCCTCATCAGTGCATGAAGCAGGTTACTGAAGCCTGGTCGGGGTGAGCCTTCGAGTAGGGGGAGGGGCTGAGACACTGGCCCAGGCAGGGCCCAAGGGAGCGTGGGGGGCTCCTTCCGATAGTGGCTGGCCCACTGCTCTCAGGAGGCAGTCCACACTCGCTCTGAGCTCGGACCCGAGCAGGTCCCTGCTAGGAAGGCAGTGAGAACACCACAGATGTGATCTCTGTCCTCGCAGGGCTTATGTCCAAGGCTGTCCAGTAGCACCTCTGTCCCGGTCACAGGGTCACAGGGAAACAGGACTCTGGGAAAGAAGGCTCTGGACCCTTCTTGTTTTCCTTAATATTAGACCTGCCCCTTCCTTTCGTGCGTCAACAACGATTATCTCCCTTCAATGGTTGGGGACTCATTCTCTGGTATGTATTTTTAAAATATATTTATTAGCATTAAAAAAGATGAAACTTTTCAAACATCCAGAAGAACGTAAAGAAACAACAAATGTCTATGTTCTCAGTACTCTGACTTAACACATGCGAACACACTGCCACACCTCAGATCCCTTTCTAAAACAAAATTAAATTGCACACCAACAAATGAATGGATAAGTAAAATGTGGCATGCCTATGCAATGGAATATTTATTCAGCCTCAAAAAGGAATGGAATACCAATACATGGTACCACATGGATGACCTTGGAACACATTATACTGAGTGAAAGAAGCCAGTCACAAAAGACCACATCGTGGATGATTCCATAACTATGAAATGTCCAGAACAGGCAAACCAACGGAGGTAGAAAGTAGACTTAGCAGGTGTTGGGGGCGGGGGGCAAAGAGGTTGGAGACTGACTGCTTGTGGAGTGCAGACCGTGCCCTGTAGTCAGATCATGGTGCCAGTCACACAACTCTATGAATAGAATAAAAAGCACTGAATTGTACACTTGAAACGAGTGAATTTTTTGATATGGGAATTACAGTTGACCCTCGAACAAACATGCACCAACACCCACCCCTGCCCTGTGCAGTCAGAACTCTGAGTATAACTCGATTCCCTCAAAACTTAACTGCAAATAGCCTAATGTTGACTGGGAGGCTTACCAGTAGCATAAACAGTCGATTAACACATATTTTATATGTTATATGTATTTTATGCTGCATACTTACAATAAAGTAAGCTAGAGAAAAGAAAATATTATTAAGAAAATCATAAGAAAGATAAAATACATCTACAGTACTCTACTGTATCAATACTATGAGTTTGTCATCTGTTTATAAGATGAATCGTTTCTCTATCAGTACCTACATCAATACAATGTTGTCTTATCTGATTCAAAACACTAAATGCTATACATGTTACTAACACTAGGCATAAAAAAATGAAAAGATAAAGTGAAAAAGAAATTCACATTTATTTAGAGGCACTAACGATTCATACATTGCTAACAAAGCAGCAGCAATATGATTGCTTCTTGATAGCTTAGCCTACGCACTAATGAATGGTTACAAAATGTTATGGCATACAGCATTACAGTCGTATTCATAATACAGCACTGGAAACATTGTGACATTTTTAAAAATCACTTCTCTGTGATGACAGGCTGATCGAAGTTTCCCCAATGATGAGTGAGACAGAGGGGGACACTATACAGTAATATAATTCTTTGGAAGCAAAGTTATAAAACAATAAGAAAATTAACACATTAATTCTGTGTTAAATATCACTCTCCTTATGTCTAAGTAAAAACACGCTATCCACTTCCACACCAGTCTTACACACAACGCTCTGCATTGTGAATCCTTAGGCGAAGACGAGAACAGTGACACAAAGCTCCCACAGTTCTTGCTACAGTTACTAGGCTTCCACACAGACGCGCCCTGCGGCCTGGGCGCGAGGCAGTGGCCCACCCGCGTCGCCCTCCGGCGTGCGGTGGGCTGGGGAGGGGGCGGGGGAGAGGCAGGCACGCTCAGTGTAACTTTATGGAAATACATCGTAATTTCTGTCCCACTTCTTTGCTTTTTCATTCCTTTAAAAACGTCCCCAGCCCAGCCAGTGCAGGTCAGCAGCCGAGCGTCGACCTAGGACCCAAGGGGTCATGGCTTGATTTCTGGTCAGGGCACACGCCTGGGCTGCAGGCTGCACCCCCACTGGGGCAGGGCAGGAGGCAGCCGATCACTGACTCGTCGCTGACGTTCCAGAGCTCCTCAGAACAATGGCATCTTCAGTGGTGTGATCCTTCTGGACTCTCACGGTGTTCTCTCTGCTGGGGTTCTCTTCCATAGTCTCGACAGTCCTAATCCTTTCCACAGAGTATCGCGTGTAATGAGCCTGAGAGGTCCTATGACCCTTGGTCTAGAGGCTGATTTAGGAACATTGTGCTTGGGGTAAGTAGGCCACTTTGATGCCATCGGTGTTGAACTCATAGGGTTCTGGGTGGCCAGGGGCATTGTCCAATGTCCAAAGAACTTGAAAAGGGAGTCCCTTACTGGCAAAGCACTTCCTGACTTCAGGGACAAAGCACTGATGGAACCAATCCAGAAAAAGAGCTCTCGTGGTCCAGGCCTTCCTGCCGTACAACCAAAAGACTGGCCACTGATATTTACCTGTTCCCTTCGAGGCTCAGGGGTTAGCAGATTTATAGATAAGGGCAGCCCTGATCATAAACTCACCTACATTTGCAGAAAACAGTAGGCTTAGCCTGTTCTTTCCTACCTTCAGTCTGGGTGCTCGCTTCTCGGCCTCATTAATAGATGTCTGATGTGGCATTCCACCCCCCCCCCCCCCCGAATCGGGCACTTTCATTAAAAACCTATTCAGGAAGACACTGTTTCTCCTTAATGATTTTCTTAATGGCGTCTAGGAACTCATCTGCTGCCCCTTGGTCAGCAGGAGCTGCTTCTCCTACTATCTTGACATTTTTAAGCCAAACCTGTTTGGCTTACATTACAAGAACGTAATGCCAGGAAATGCCTTCCTTTTGCTTTACGTTGTCACATAATGACTTCACTTTTTCTCAAATCATATTAGTCTACAGGTATGCCTTTTTATAGCAATCCTGCACCCACATAAAAGCCGCATTTTCAATACGAGATTAAAAGGTATTTTGCAGAAAGTGCCAGGTTTCTGTGCCTGCTCGCGGAGCTGCTGCAGTGGCTTCACGAGTGCCCTCCTCTTTCTTACCGTGGTCCTTAGGCCAAAGTCATTTTTCTTGAACTGCTGGGCAACCAGAGCTGCAGACCTCATCTATGGGACTTATCAAGCAGCTCGGCTTTTCCTGTAATGTTCTGACTTTTCTCTGCTTCTTGGGAACACATCTGGCATCACTAGTGGCACTTTGTACGGGTCCACGGAGGAACGCGAGGTTTACGGTGCTGCACAGCACAATGAAAAATACACACGAAGCGGGGGAGATCACTTTTTACTGCAACGTGCAATTTACTGGAAAGACAAAATGCTCACATGGAGATGATCAGTGTGGCACGGTGTTTAAGCAGATAATCTCAACACGAGCTCCCTGAGGCAGCAACAGGAGGTGGCGACGAAGTGATTCCAGCAGCGCAGCTCGTGCCACAGCTGATTTTGCGCAGCGATGACCTAATGCTCATCTTTACGCTTGCTTACGCTTCTCCTCACTATGAACAGTGCCTTGTAGGGTCTGTGGTTTTGTGTGCAAATGTTGATAAATTTTAGCTTTTTATAGTAGATTTGTGTATATTTTATGGTAGTAATAAAATAGACTAATATATAGATATATTTTATGATTTTATGACATACCTAACTTTTTCTAAATTTTAAAAAATATTTCTGGGCTACACAGTTTGAGTTTTTTCAAATTATTGCAAATCTCTAAAAAAATTTCCAATGTTTATTGAAAAAAACCTGCATATAAGTGGACCGGTGCAGTTCAAACCTGCACTGCTCAATGATCAACTGTATAGCTCAATAAAGCTGTGTATCAGTTTGGTAGGGCTGCTGGCACAGAGCACCCCAGAGCTTAGAAGGGGAGCTTAAAAGACAGAAACTTACTGTCTCACTGTCTCACGTTCTGGAGGCTGGAGGTCCAGTCTCAGCAGGGCTGGCTCCTGCTGAGGCCACGAGGGAAGGGTCTGCCTGGGCCTCTCTGCTTGGCTGGCAGGAGGCCGTCTTCTCCCTGGGTCTCTTCACATAATCTTCCCCTATGCATGTCTGCCTGTGCGTCTAAATTCCCCCCTTTTGTAAAAGCACCAGTCATGTTGGATTAAGCCAACCCTAATGACCTCATTAAGACTTGACGCCCTCTGTAAAGACCCTCCCCAAGGAAGGCAACGCGGTCATCTTTCCCATTGCTGTGGTTATTAATGTAGAGTTTGGGAGCATTCACAGCCAGGGTAGACTTGAAGCGTCCGTGGCTGTTCGAATCCAGGTCTGCAGCATCTCTCTGGCCCTCTGAGGGGCTCTGCCACCTGCACCCCAGACTCCTGATCCAACACTGCCCTGGGCCCTGTGGTCCCAGCACTGAACCCCAGGGCAGCCTAACCGGCCCTGCAAAGGTCCCACAGACCCAGAGGCCATAGGAGCAGAGTGCAGGCTGGCAGCTTCAGAGACCTTCAGGGAAGCCCATCCAGCCTTGGTGCTTGTGAGTTGCCCATATCCCTGTGGGGCCAGAGCTGGGTGTTTGGGGTGCTCGGGACACGGAGGGGCAGTGGGGCATCCGAGGGATGCTCTGGAAGATTCCTGCCCTGGGCGTTACCTGACTCCCCTCGGTGGATGGATCCCCTCTTCCTGGGGCCAGGACCAACATGTGGTCCTACTGAAGCTTAGCCCTCCTTCCCTAGGTGCCTGGGGCCACTGGAGGGACCCAGGGCTGGGGAGGGCAGCCAGGCCCTGGCCAAGGCCGCAGCAAGGCCCCCTGCTCTCTGCAGACCCTTCTGAAAGCGAGCGGGCTGCATGGCTAGCTGTCCTGGAGCAGCGATTTTCAACCGGTGTGCTGCAGCGCGCTGGGGTGCCGCAAGAATTTTTAAAACATGCAGTACCTGGCTATTTAGTAAGGGTGCTGACCTCGTTTCCCTTAGATAGTTACATAAAAAAAACTGACAACAGCCAACACAACAGCAGCCATCCAGTGAGAATGAATCAAAATTATACCTCTTTGTCAGCTAGGCAAAATATGTATTTTTGGGTGTGCCACAGAATTTTAGTAATTAGTTTATGTGTGCCGTGCAATGGAAACGGTTGAAAATCGCTGTGCTGAAGAGCAGCTGGACCCATAGCCCTAGCCGATGCTCCCTCTGGTTCTCCACCACGTGGCCAATGACCAGCTCTCTCAGGTGCGTTTCCTGAAAAGCAGATTCTGAGACAAGGACTTGGGGAGAAGTCATTTTGGGAGGAGATGGTCCCAAGGAGCACCAGTAGGAAAGTGAGAAGGTTGATGGAGGGGGCGGCCAATATAGTGAGCATTAGTGAGTAGGCGGGGAGACAGGAGGCCGGCTCACGCCCCCTAGGGGCCCACGGAGCCGGCCCCCACTCCCCAGTTCTACCCCGGGAGGCAAGGAAGCTGGGACTCACTCACTCACATCCCTCCTTGGAATGAATGCTCAGCACTTCCATCTGCCCCTCCAGAGGTGACGAGCACAGAGGGCCACTGGCTGGGCAGGGACCTCTAGAAAAGCCAGAAAAGCCAGTGTGAGCCCCAGCCAAAGCATTTATCAGCTGTGCTACTTGAGGCAAGTCCCATGCCTCTGTGATGAATGAGCGAAGGAACCAGAATGTCTACTCGTGAGAGGCAGAGACAGGGCCAGGCCTGCGCTGCTCCCTGCTTCTCTGCAGAGCCCAGGTCCGCCCAGAGTCGGCACGCGGAGAACTGAGTAAATATTTGTGGAATACACGTCTCACGGCTTGTGGTATAAAATTTTCATTATTGATAATAACTACCAGTTATGGAATACTTCCTCTGGGCCAGGCACCGTGCTAAGGGCTTTACATCCCCTCTCGCCCCTGGAGGGTGTATCCCCCTCCTGAGAGGTGATGGCCCCAAGAGGCAGGGAAGGGGCTTAACCATGGCTGCTCAGCATGGACGCAGCACCGAGATTTAAGCCAAGCTCCTGTGTTTCTTTTTTCAGATTTATTCATTTAAAAAACACAAAATCACCCAACTATGTATAACGCCCATACCATAAAGTGCATATATCTGAAGGGTACAGCTTACTGGACACATGCACATGTGTGTGATTACCACCTAGATCAACACCAGAGTATGTCCAGCAGCCTAGCAGGCTGCCCTGTGCCTCTTCTAATGCAACACCCTCCTCCACAAGAGGCAGCCACTCGTCTGACTTACAGCACCATAGATTCATTCGTCTCTTCTTGAAATTCTTGTTAATGGATTCACATAGCACGTGTACGGCTTTTGTGTCCGGCTTCTTGAACTCAGTATTATGTCTCTGACCTTCGTCCGTGTGACTGCACTTATCTGCAGTTTATTTCCCAGTGTTGAGGGTGAACATGTGTAAACACACTATGGTGTGAATATATCCCATTCCCATTTCCAGTTCTTGGAAATAAATAAAACCACTATGAACATTTTTTATGTCTCCCTAGGTGGACACAAGCACCCGTTTCTGTTGGGTTGATGCCCAGGAATGAATGACTCAGTCATTGAGTACATATCTGTTTAGTGTCAGTAGGTTCTACCCAACAATTTGCCAACGTGCTTGCACAGGTGGAGCCTGCACTTTTAGCCATCAAGGCACATTGTGTCAGGTGATCAATAAAGATTTTTCTGAGCAAATTCTGGACCAGCCCCTGTGGAAGGGTAGGTGACTTTGATGTGGTCTCTTATGTGCAAGGAACATAATCAAGATGAGGATCATACACTAATAACCACCCTAGAAATTAGACTCTAAGAGACTCTAAGAGTACTTTACAGTTTGCATCCAGGACATTTCAGTCTCACAACAAACAGCCCCTGGGACACTGGTGTGTGTGGGGGTCATGACCCAGTCCCTTTATAGACGAGAAAACGCAGACCTAGTGAGGGAGGTGATTTACCAAGGTCATGAATAAGAATGGAAAGAATGGAACAGAGCTGGGACACAACCTCTGGGTCCTAGCATGTGGTTCCAGAGCCATGTCTGGTGTCCACCATGCTTCTGAGAGCTGTTCGATGTCCTTGTTTAAGAACAAGGAGGATCGGGGGCCATGCTGGGTGTGAGTCCTGGCTCCTATGTTCACTAGCTCTGTGAACTTGGGCAAGTCACCCAGGCCTCGGATTCTCCATCTGCAAAATGGGAATGAGGATCACACTTCCTCTTCAGAGTTGTGAGGACTGAATGAGTTAGTGCCCTGAATGGTCATGACGTTGCGTAAGTATGATAGATGTTGTTTTTATAGTATGTCTTATTTTTTTCACTCTCATTTTAAAAGTCATCTATGTGTTTGAAAGGTGATAGTGACATCCTTATTTCTGGAGCTGCTCGGACCATTGCAGGGAAGTGGAGGCCAGTCTTCCTCTAGCACCTCCCCAGTCATCCTCTCAGCCTGGACAGACACCCTCTGGGTGGGGTTGTCAGGAAAGAATCTTGGCAGGTTGCTAACAATGAGCTGCATTCTTCAGAGGCGGCCCAAGTCCACCCAGCTGATGTAAGCCCAGGGTGTGACCAAAAGCACCCAGGAGGGCAGGTCTGCCTGCCCCGTGGCCAGTGGAGACACCAAGTGCCAGGGCTTGGTCCATTAGCAGGGCCAGGTTGAGGCCACAATAAGCATGACTTTCAACTGTGGCTTTCATTAGCTGTGTGACAATGGACTGCAGGGCCCGGCACTGTGCACCACAGGCAAACACTCCCAAGCTGCAATCATGCTTACGGTGGGTGGGAGTGTCCAGGTGGAGCTTGGCAGGAAGCAGAAGCTTGAGGATGAATGGAGAGCTGGTATGTGGAAAGGGAGTGTGCTGGCAGCCTCACCCAACCTCTATCCCTCCTGCATCCCCCTCCACCCGGCCTCTGAAGCCAGGCCTACCACTTACTGCCTGTGCAACTTTGGGTGAGTAACCTCACCTCTCCCAGCCTCCAGTTCTGGATCCAGTCAACAGGAGTGTGGACCCCTTCGTCCAGGGGCTGTTGGGAGGGTGCAGTGAGGTGTGGGGTTGCCTGACATGCTCACCTGGGCCACACATTCATTCCAGAAACCTCATGGAGCCACTCCCATGTCCCAAGCACAGTTTCAGACACGAGTGTGCAGAAGGAAACAAGACTAACAACAGCTCTGCTTTCGGGGAGCTGAAAAACAGACGACTTCAGAGCGAGAAGTGCCAATCAGGATGGAGAAGGAGCCATCCTCGGGATCCTGGAAGAACCTTCCAGGCAGAGAGAAGGGCAAGTGCAAAGGCCCCAAGGGGAAGTGATTCGGGCATTTGAGGAACAGACAGCAGGCCTCTGCAGCACCACCCCTGGGAGCGGGTTACCTGACCCACTCCTAGGGCCTTTACGGGTCCCTTCCATTGGTAATGCATGGCTATGCCATCAGCTTTTTTACAGGAGAATTTTCTCCCAAGGTCAAACCAAAATCCCTATGGTTATTGCAAACTGAAGCCTGAGCCTGCTCTTCTAGTGCCCCCTGGACCCAGCACAAACTGGTTCTTCCTGTCTCCTCCTCATTAGCTCTGAGATAATCATCGGGTAAAACACCAAACATCTTCCCATGAACCCAAGACAAGTAGATGGGCCTATCTTATCAGTCCCATGAGTGCAGAGAGAGGGTCCAAACCCTGGAAAAGAAACTGGACCCAGGGCACCTGGAGAAGCCTGTGTGGGAGGGGAAAGAGATGGGTGATGCTAATGAAGGTGAGTCAGTGCCCAGTAACCAAGAGGAGAGAAGGAGGAAGCTTGGTGATCAAGTGAAGTTAGCCTCAGGTACAGCTCGATCCAGGACTCCGAGGTTTGGGATGTGACTGGTGGCTCTCTCCCTTTTCCCCTCACCACCTTGATCACAGTCACCTTCTTCTTTGTGACACAATGTCATTCTCACTAGGTCTCCCTCCTTTCACTCTTGCCCCCATGAACCCATTCTCCACACATTCTAAAAACCTTGTCATCCCTGCTTAAACCCCCCATGGCTTGCTGATATCCTTAAAATAAAGCAGAAACTCCTATCAAGTCCTCAGAGTCTCCATTGACCTCCCTAATTGCACTTACTCTCCTCTCCCCTCACTCTTTCCCTTTGTCCCTTAAACACACCGTTCTCCTCCCTACCCACAGACTTTGCATCTGTCGTCCCCTCTTGGTACATCATCCTGTAAACGGCTTCCTTTCACCAGGACAGCACAGATGTCACCAGCTTGGGCCATCCAACACCCAGCCCTTCTGTTGACTCTCCAGACCAGCGCTGTCCAGTAGGACTTTCTGTGATAACAGAAAAATTATCTCTCTGTGCCACCAAGCACAGGACCCACCAGTACCATGTGAACCTAATGAACACCTGAAATGTGGCTACTGAGACTGAGGAACTTCTCATTTTATTTAATTGAAACTTAAATTGGTTAGCAGCTACCGTGTTAGACAGAGTGATTTTAATGTATCGCAGGGTGTACTTTTATTTCCAAACCTTTGGGACTACTTGACATTTTCTTATTTCTTTGTCTATTATCTGTCTCTCTGAATAGAGTATAGCTTCATGAGAGTAAGGGCTATGCCTGTCTCATCCATAGCTATATCCCCAGGGCTTAGAACTGGGCCTGGTATGTAGTAGATACTCAGTACTTATTTGTTGAATGAATGAATGAATGAATGAATGAATGAATGAATGAATAACTCCTATAAACCATGAACTCTGGAGCTAGCCAGCTCTCTGAAGGGAATGCTAGTTTTTCCAGGACTTGCTGTGTGACCTCAGGTCAGGATCCTGCCCTCTCTGGGCTCAGTGTCCTCATCTGTAAAACGGGACTGAACCAGAGGTTATCCAAGGGCCCCTCTGGCTCTAAGTCTCTGAGGCTTCCTTCTTCTTTTATTCTGCCCAAGTTGCCTCCAATTTGCCCATATCCTTGATTCCCCATACCTTCCCCCAACTCCCCCAGTTACATCATAGGAATGGTGATGAGACAGGCTTCCTATACCCGAAGCCTGTGTTTGGGGACTGATCAAATCAGGCTGGGCTATGCTCATCTTCTATAAACAATGGCTTTCATGTAGCTTTGTGGGAGTTGATGAAGTGGTGGCATGCTGTGGGAACTGTGTCCTGCATCAGAGACTCTCTGGCCAGCCAAGGGCCCCAGGAGCCAGGCCAGGGAAGCTGTTGCAATGTGTGTGTGCACCAGGAGTGGATTCCAGGCTCTCCAAGCCCAGACCCTGCAGCCAGCCCACTCCTACCCTTCTCATCCTGTGGTTAAGGCTTGAGCCTGGCAGGGGTAGCTCAGACCCTACATGCTTCTTTTGAGGACTTGCAGGAACCAAGAACAAGGAATCAAGAAGCTGGTGCTAATTGTGAGTGACTTGAACCCTAACCTCCTGATCCCCAGCTCCAACACTCACACACATTCACACATACACATGCTCAGCCAGAGACACACATATCTACAGACACTGACATATACTCACACAGAGGCATGGACACAATTAAAATACCCATCCATAAAACAGGCATGCAAACAAACACAATGCAACAAATAGACAGACGGATGCATCTGTACAACACACACACATTCATTCAGTTACAGACCCATGGATAAACACACCAATACATATGTACACACATAACATGGTCATGCCTATGTAAGGCCTCAAAGACAGCCAGGCCCCACCTGGACATGCACGACATAAACCCCCAAAGAAATGCTATATCCATCACACACACACACACATGGATAAACACACCAATACATATGTACACACATAACATGGTCATGCCTATGTAAGGCCTCAAAGATAGCCAGGCCCCACCTGGACATGCACGACATAAACCCCCAAAGAAATGCTATATATCACACACACACACACACACACACACACACACACACACACACAGCACGACATAAACCCCCAAAGAAATGCTATATATCACACACACTCACACACACACACACACACACACACACACACACCCCCCACACACACACACACACACACACACACCCCCCGCCGTGATCTGGTGAACCAGAGGGTTAGAGCCCAGGCATCAGGTTCCAAGCAAACCCCACCCCCAGCCTGGAGCACGCACAGCTGCAGGCCCGAAGAGCACAGCCTCTCCCTGCCCTCGCCCGCTGGCCCTCCTTCAGGCCCTAACACAGATGGGCACCAAGATGGGCTGAGTCCAGCTGGCAGCCTACGCCGCCTATCCCGTTCAGTGCCAGCCCTCTTCTGCCTGGCCATGTGACCCTGAAGGCCCTCCTCCAGCTGAGTGAGCCCTGAAACTTTATGTAACAACCAGGATTTTCAGTTTGTTTTGAAAAAAGAGAAGATCTGTCAGGAATAGTTCCAAGGGCTACAGGACAGAAACTGCTCGGGCCACAGAGCTGCTGCCCATTTTAGAAGGATGTTGAATACTCCATCTCACCAGTCACTGCAGTCTTCACAGCGTGGCCGCTCGAGGCTTCTGGGCCTGAAGCCCCAGAAGTATATGCTTCCAGACTTTTGTTTCCCTACATGTGTATGTATATGTTCATGTATATTGATCTAATCATGTATATGCACACACCTTATTAATTTTTTAACAAAAAAAATGGGTTCATTCAGCAAAAACTGTATGAGACCCATATGCAGATTTCCCCTTCATATATCATGAATACATATCTATGCTAATAACTGTTGTCAACCAATGATTGCTGGAACCAATTCAACCCCAACCGGAACCCCCAGTTTGGGGTGTGGTGAAGAAGGAAACTATTCAGTGCAAAACTGCTCAAATGTCATACAGGAGGACTATGAAAACAACAGGACTGGGAGGAGGCCCTGGGGGCCAGGTCCCTCTGCTGAGACAGCTCTGCTCCACTGCTCGCTTTCTATGCTGTTCTGGCCTGCTCTGTGCCCGTCTTCCCTGGCCCGTGCTGGTTGGCTCTGCTCTGCCCCCTTGAGACATCATCTGTTTCAGCTCCCCAGGAAACAAAACCTTCAGCTTTTGGTGGGAAGGGAAATTGTGCTCTCAGAGCCAGAGGGGAGCTGGCTTATATAGACAGAAGTCCCTACCTCCAGTCCCTGATTCTCTGTCCTCATGCAAATAAGGACTCCAAAGCCTTGCAGTTCGATTGGTTCAAAATGTACTTTCCTGATTGGTCAGAATGGAGCCACTCTGCTCTGTTGGTGAAAATGCTGATAGGGATATAGATGTGCAGCTCCAATTGGTTGAAATAGGGTTCCAGGCTCTTTTATAAGGGCTGGCTCAGGTGGCGGGAACACAGTGCAGTTCAGTGCAGAGGCAGGTAGATCAGTGCAGGCTTCTCAGTAAATTGCAATTTGCATAAGAGGTCCCTGTGCAGAAATGGTTGCTAGGCTCTGTGTGTATTTTTTTATTTTGAGCCCAGTTAGCCACCAGGAGCCTTTCTTAGTAGGTATCTTCTTTCTCAAGGTCCACAATATCTATATTGTTTTTTTAAATAATACTAAATTTTTGGTAACTTTTGATTTAGAGCAAAGAGAGCACAGAGTTCCAATATACTCATCCAGCTTCCACTAATGTTAACATCTTACATAACCATGGTACTTTTGCCAAAACTAAAAGAACTTAGGTTAGTAAAATATTATTAACTAAACTACAGACTATATTAGGATTTTGCCAGTTCTTCCACAAATGTTCTTTTCCTGTTCCAGGACTGCATCTGGGATCCCACATGCATTCAGTCTAACTTGTTTCCTTCAGCTCCTCTGGTTGGTGACAGTTTCTGAGTCTTTCCTTGTTTTTCATGACCTTGACAGGTTTTTTGTTTTAATATATCTTTATTGATTTCAGAGAGAGGAAAGGAGAGGGGGGAGAGAGAGAGAAACATCAATGATGAGACAGTCATCACTGATCGGCTGCCTCTTAGACACCCCTGACTGGGGATCAAGCTCGCAACCCTGGCATGTGTCCTGACCGGGAATAGAACCCCGATCGCCTGGATCCTAGGTCGATGTTCAACTGCTGAGCCACGCCCGGCTGGGCATCTTGACGGTTTTGAAGAGTGCTGCTCAGGTATTTTGTAGAACGCCTCTCAATTTGAGTTTGTCGGATGTTTTTCTCGTAATGAGACTGGGGTTATGGTTTAGAGGGAAGACCACAGAGGTGAAGTACCCTTCTCATTGCATTACATCAAGGGGCACTTGATATCCACATGATTTGTCACTGCTGATGTTAAGGTAGGAAGCACCTCCTGGGTTTCACCCTTGTAGAAGTACCATTTCCGGCCCTTTTGTTCTACATTCTTTGGACACCAATCATGAAGTCCATGCCACACTCAAGGGAAGGGAGACTAAGTTCCATCTCCCTGGGGGGAGAATCTATATGTGTTATTACAAACTGATTTTAAAAGCCAGAACAATATTCCATTTTATGGATCTGCCTTCGTTTAGCTGGTATCCTAATGTCATACATTTCTTGCTTTGGTTTTTCCTTTTACAAAAAAAGCTGCAAAGAATCTCAACTTCAGATTCAACAAATATTTTTCAAGCAACATCTCTGTAACAGGCACTGCACACTCTGGGGAACAGTGTCTGTGTACCTCTTTCATTTTGTTTTCTTAGAACAAATTCATGGGTTGGGATTGCTGGGTCAAAAGATAAGCACATTTTTAAGGCTTTTGATAAGCATTACTAAACAAACCTCCAGGAAGGCTGTACCAATGTATTCTCTGATTGACACTTTTTGTTTTCCAACTTTAAAAAAAAATTTATTGTTGAAAGTACTACAGATGTTCCCTTTTTTCCTCCATTGACCCCCTTTACCTTGCCCTACCCCCAGGCCTTCCCCACACTATTGTCTGTGTCCATGGGTTATGCCTATATACATATAAGTTCTTTGGTTAATCTCTTCCCACCCACCCAACTGTTTTTTTCTTGTTACAAAAATAATTCATGTTTTTATAAGATAACTAAAAATTATTTACTAGACATTTGATAATATTAAAGAATTATTGTTGTTTTTTAGGTGTGATATGGTATTGTGGCTACTTTTTAAAAATAGTCCTTATCTTTTAGAGACATGTACTGAAGTACTTATGAAAGAAATGATATGAGTTGGAGATTTGCTTCAATATAATATGGGAGGTGGCTGATGGGTGGGGTGTGCCTGAAACAAGACTTGTTGTAAGTTGATGATTGTTAAAGCTAGGTAATGGGAACACCAACCTTCATCATATGACTTTTTATATATTAGTGAAAAACAAAACTCTGTTAAAAATTTTAAACACACTATAAATCTAAAGATTAGGTGAGAGTCCTCATTCTTTTACCTCCCAGGGTTAATTACACTGTATGTGTTTCCAGTTTTTGTTTTAAAAATTATGAATATTGTAGATACATATATACTTACAACAGGAATGAGCTATCACCATACACACCATTTTCTCACTAGCTTTTAAACTTGACCACATTTCACGTATGGTTGGTCACTTCAACACCTTCCATTCTTTCATAGTTTTGTGGCATCCCCTGTATAAAAAAAACATGATTTATTTATCTGACCCTCTAATGGCAGACAGTTGGCACATCTCCAATTTTTTGTTTTTAAGAGTGATGCAGTGAACATCCTTTTACATAATATACTTTTGTGTGCCTGGGTGAGCAATTCTAAAAGTGGAGTCACTTGTCCAAAGGGTGTGCACATCTAAAATTTTAATAGACTGACTAAATTGCTCTTCGGGTGGACTTTGTACATCTAATGCTTTGGCATTCCCTCCTGGTATAAATCTTAGGACTATTGTCATTTGGTGTCTGCAGTAGAAAAGCATCATGGAGCCCTAGCTGGTTTGGCTCAGTGGTTAGAGCATTGGCCTGCAGACTGAAGGGTCCCAGGTTCAATTCCAGCCAAGGGCATGTACCTCGGTTGCAGGCTCGATCTCCGGCCCAGGTATGGGCAAGTGCGGGAGGCAACCAATTGACGTGTCTCTCTCACATCGATGCCTGTCTGTCTCTCTCCCTTCCCTTCCCTGAAAAATGAAAAGCAATGGAAAAAATATCCTCAGGTAAAGATTTAAAAAAAAAAAAGAAAGAAAGAAAAGAAATGCATCATGGAGTTAGAGCTGGAAAGTGCCTCTGAGATCCTCTGATATTGCTTCCTGTTTCCAGGACAGCCACCTTAGCCTCAGGGAAGGGCACGGCCAGGCATCCCGCCTCCCAGCAGGGCACGCAGCATCCTTGGCTGGAGGTTGTGTGAGCAGTGGTTATAAATATGCTGCCCATGTCTGAATCCAGGCTTACCATTTACATTGTATAACCTTGAATAAGGTACTTGACCTCCCTGTGCCTCACTTTCCTCATTGGTAAACTGAGAGTAATACTAATCCTGGATGGCAATCAGGGAGGGGGTGGGTATATTAATTAAACATACGTTAATTACAACAACCATTTTAATTAAAATATGTGTTCATTTGGGGTGGCTTTGAGGACACTGACAGAAGATGAGGGGAGAGTCCTAAGGACCCCTATCAGGCACCACTTGACACTGCCAGAGGTGACTTCAAATGGTGATAATCGGGTTGAGATGATAAGTGTCAGATATGCAGCACCTAGTACAGAGCTAGCACACTGTCAGTGCTCCAGGGCGATGGAGCACTGACCAGGGAGACCAACCTTTCTGAAACCCTGGCCAGAGAAGGAAGGCCCAAGCAATAGGAAAAGAGGGGTCCCAAGAGACACGGCCAAATCTGAATCACTATTTGTTGTTATAAAAGTTTTATTAGGACACAGCCACATTCATTCATTCATGTATTGTCTATGAATGTTTCCATGTGACAGTGGCAGAGCTGAGTAGTTGCAACAGAGAACATAGGACCTGCAAAGCCTAAAATATTTACTATCTGGCTCTTTACAGAAAAAATTTTCCAAGCCCAACATAGGAATTATAGGCATAATAAAAAATAGTTTTTGAGCACTTACTATGTTTTAGATACCATTATAAAAATTTCATGTATGTTAACTTACTTAGTCCTCATAGTAACTTAATGAAGCAGACACTATTTGTGGTAGCTAGTCTCAGAGATGGCCCCAGTGAACCAGGTCTCCTGGAATTCACATCCTGTGTAGTTCCCTGCCCACCTTGAGTTGGTGATGGCTTTGTGCTGACTAATCGAAAGCAGAAGTGATGCCACACCAGTGCCCGGCCTAGCCTCTTAAGACAACTGGTAGCTTCTGCTTCCCCTGCTTGGAACACTCTGGGGAACCCTGAGGTGCCACTTAAGAGACTCAGGGAGAGACCCTGGGGAAAGGAGAGGCTCTGAGACAAGGAGAAGGGAGCAGTCCAGCCTGGTCACCATCTGATTGCACTGGCATGAAAGAACCCCAAGCAAGACCAGCAGAGCTGCTCAGCTGAGCCCAGTCAACTCACAGAACAGTGGTTAAGCCACTCCTTTCAGTAGGAGTGGGGTAATTTTATGCAGCAACAGCCACCTGAGATGTAACCTCTACTGGGACTACCCCAGGTCTGACTGACCTCAAAGCCTTTTCCTCTCCACTCTCCCTTAATGGCTGACATTAGAATCTCCCAAGGAGCTTTTCCAGATGCTAATTAAATCAGAATATCTGAGAATGGAGGCCAGGAGTAGGTATTTTTAAATTCCCCAGGATTTGAGAACCTTGGCTCCACTCACTGTTTCTCTGCCTGGCACACTTATTTAAAAAACAGATTCCTGAGCTCAAAAAATAAGAAATACTGATTCTGAATGTCCATGGGAGGGCCCCAATAACCTGTAGAGTTTAGCAGTCCCCCCCCCAGGTGAATCTTATTATCAATTATTAGAACAGAAAGTGTGAGAGGACAGCCAGCTCTCAGGTTCAGAGAACTGTTTGGCAGTTTCCTATTAAGTGAAACGTACACTTATGTTGACTCTGAGAATCAATGTACCTGTTAAGAAGGGCTCCTGGTGGCTGACTGGGTTCAAATTTAAAAACAGAGCCTAGCAGCCATTGCTAAATAGGGGCTTCTCATGCACACCACACTTCAGGGAAAAGCCTGCACTGAACTGCCTTCCAGCACTGTGCTCCCACCAGCTGAGCCAGTCCTTAAAGAGGAGTTACCGGAATTGTATTTCAACCAACAGGACCAAAATGTTCCCTGTCCAATTGGAGCTGCACTACTATAATAGCCTCATTAGCATCTTCACCAACCAACCAGAGTGTATCCATTCTGACCAATCAAGACAGTGCTTTTTGGGCCAAACTGTGAGGATTTGGAGTTCTTATTTGCACGAGATCATTCAGGGATCCAGGTGGTGATAGAGATCAAATGTGGCTACCTTTGTGGGTGTGTGCCAGTGTGTGTGTGGCACGCAAGTTCTGCTCCCTGACAGGTTGCAAGGACACTTTCCAGGGCAGCTGTCAGGTGCACAGAGCAGAATTTACCTGCATTTGGGGCCCACTCGAGAGGCCTTTGCATGTTTGTTTATTATTTCTTTGAGATGTATTCAATAAAGTGAGTACATCTTAAGTGTATAGCTCAGCCCTGGGCGGTTTTGCCCAGTGGTTAGATCCTCAGCCTATGGACTGAAGGGTTGTGGGTTTGGTTCTGGTCAAGGGCACGGCTGCAGGCTCGATTCTTGGCCTGTGCAGGAGAAAACCAATTGATGTATCTCTCTCACATTCGTGATTCTCTCTCTCTGTCTCTCCCCCCTTCCTTCCATTCTCTCTAAAAAGGCAATGGAAAAAATATTCTCAGGTAAGGATTAACAAAAAATAAAGCACACAGCTCAGTGAGTGCTTACATGTTTACACGATTTTGCCCTTGAGCATAATGCTGTTCTAGGCCCCTGAAAACGGAACCCATGACTATACAACACAGACCCTGTTTGCGTGGGTTGGGTTTTATAATCTGGGTGGCAGATATGACAATTAAAGAACAGCAAGTATCATTTATTCACTTATCATGTGCTTTTTGAGCACCTACCCTGTGTGAGGAACTGAATTAGGCACCAGAACTGCAGCAGGAACCTGGATCCAGTCTGCCCTCATGGTGCTCATAGTCTAGTCAGGTCCTGAAAAGTAGCACAGTGAAAGGTTAAATATACTTATTTTACTTCCTAAATATTTCCCAAATTCATTATCTTCTTCCCTTCACCCTACCCTTAGTTCAGGTCCCTACCTTCTCTACTCTCCGGGCTATTGTAGTAGTTTCCTGATTGATCACGCTTCCAGTCTTCTGCCTCTGATTCATTCTCCAGACCAACAGCCCTTATTTTTATCTAAAAAATTGAGCTAATGGTTCTCCATTGCGCAGGCAACTCTGGTGTCAGCCTGTGTGAGCTTCAGTCTTCACTTAGAGGGTCTACATTCTGACCACAGACAAGTATGTTTTCTGTAAAATGGAGATAAAATAATTATACTGCAACAACACCTATCTCCCTGAAGAGTCTGAACTCTAATCTGTCATAATAGGTATTCCTATGCATATGCTAAACCTCCACATGCACCAACTATTTAATTCTCCCAATCATTCTCATTGCTTGTTACTGTCATCGCTCTGAACTATCCAGTAATATCAAGATGCTTGTGTTCATGGACACACCCACTGCTTTCAAAGCCCTGAGCGCTCTCAGTCTGGAATGTCTAACCTCTCCCTCCTCCCGGCTGGGTCTTAGCTCAGGACTCAGCCCGGGCATTGCCTCCTCCAAGGAGCTGTCCCTGAAGCTGCACGCGCAGCTGGGTGCCCTTGTATGGATCTCCACAACACCCCAGATTGAATTTGTCTATCTGCCTCCTGCTTTTCCACTTGCTCAAGTGTGAGCTCCTTCCAGGCAGGCTTGAATCAAATGCTTCTGTATGCCCCCAGCTGTGGACCACTCCTGTTCAGGGCACTTGCTGGATGTGTCCACTGACTTGAGGAGAACATGCATTTTCTTAAGGGAAGTGGCCACTGAGTTGACCTTGAGGTACTGGCAGGACTTTTAAAAATTATTTTAAAACAAGTTGTACATTCACATAATATCAAACCCAAAGGGAACAAAAGGGCTTACAGTGAAAATTTAAAAAAATAGGTCACCTCTCAACCACCCAGCTCCCCTCCCCAGAGGCTGGCAACCATTGGTATCAGTTTCTGGGTATTCTACACAAGCAAGAATCCTCTGTCTCCTCACACCCCCAACTATTTTGCAAAAATTTCAACCAACAGAAAAGTTGCAATAATAGTGCAATAAATACCTTCTGTCTAGATTCACAAATTAACATTTTGCCACATTATGCTCAATATTTTACAGGATTATATCATGTATTGCTCACAGCAACCGTCCGATCACGGCAACTGTGTGGGTGAGGCGGCCGAGGCAGCGGCAGGGGGAGGGGTGCGCGGGCCGGGGCGGGGGAGGGGTGCGCGGGCCGGGGCGGGGGAGGGGTGCGCGGGCCGGGGCGGGGGCGGGGTGCGCCGGCCGGGGCGGGGGCGGCGCTGCGCGCTCTCCCCCGGCCGCCGGAGGGGCCCGCCGCCGCCAGCTCCCGCCGCGGGACAGTGTTTTCTTACTACACTGACATCTACCCGGGGGGGTCCGGGCGATCAGCGGCCAAGCACGCAGCACCGGCAGTGCTCGCTGCTTCCAGGACCCTCCCGCGCGGCCCGCCGCCGGCCCGCCAGCCGCCGCCTCCGAGTCGCCCCCTCCGTGGCGCGGAGCCCGCGCCTCCCGTCCACAGGCCCCGGGGCCGGCCTGGCGCCGCAGGGCGACCGCCACACGCTGGTGGGAGCGCGGGCCGGCGGCTCCGGCCCGACCCCAGCCGGCCCGCCTCGCCCTCGGCCGCTCGCCCTCCGCCTAAACCCCCACTCCTCGGAGCGCCCCGTTTCCCAGGAGCGCACCCCTCTGGGCTCCCGGGCCTTCGGCCCGTGCGCCTCACCTTCCGCCCCCGCGGGCTTTCGGCCCGGGGTCTGCACAAACGAGCTGGGACGCCCGAGCCTCGCCCCAAGCACACAGCGGGGTGGGCGCGCCAGCTCCGCGTCGGGCACAGCCCTGCCCTCGCTGGTCCCCACGGAGCCGCAGCCGCTGGAGGCTGGCGTCGCTCGGCCGTCCCTGGACCCGACCTCCGATTTCTTGACTCCTCTGTGCCCGCTTTCTCGTGCGTAAAGTGGGGATGAGAATGGCGAGGCTGTGAAACTTGAACGCATATCAAACACTTGGAACGCTGCCTGTGATGTCTACGGCTGACGGGGTGCAGCGGGCACGCGGTAGGTGCCAAACTAATGCGCCAGGGCTGGGCTCGGGCCCGCAGACGGGCTCTGGAGGGAGCTGCCGGGAGCGAGCGCCCGCCGGCCAGCTGCCCGCCCGCTTCCGCCCCGGCCCCGCCCCCGGCCCCGCCCCCGCCCCCCACCGCCCCGCCCCGCCCCCGCCGCCCCGCCCCGCCGGCTCCCGTCGGCCCCGCCCCCGCAGCTGTCAGGACCCCGCGGTCCTCGGCGCGGGTCCACCAAACCTGAACGTCCCACGCCGGCGCCCCACCTTCCCCGCCTACACAAGTTACCTTACGCCGGGCCGCCCTTTGTCCCCGCCCCTGGCTTCCATTGGTCGAGAGATTTCTTTGTTAGCTGAAGCTCGCCGCTGCCATTGGTCAACAGGGCCGCCGATCGCGGCGAGGCGCGGCCCCTCGTGCTTCCCCCTCCCCGCGCCCGCCCACCCTGCGCCCCGCCCGGGAGTCCGCGAGGCTCGGCTACCATTTGCTGCGGCCTCGGGGCGCCGGGGGCAGCGGCGGCGGGACCCACGACAGGGACCCGCAGCGACCCGCTACCTGCGAGGCGGGCCCAGGCGCGGGGAGGCATCGGGCCCAGGAGGCCGCGTCCATGGGCCCGCGAAGGCCGGGCGGTGGCCGTTCGCGCGGGCAGCGGGGTCCGCGCGCTCTGTGAGGGCCCGGGGCGCGGCCCGGCGCGGAGGTGCCCGGGCGCGCCGTGCCGCGCGGCGCCGTCGCTCGAGGGAAGGCCCGGCCCGCATCCCGGCGCCCGCGGAGCCGCCGTGACCGCCGGGGGCGCGCTCCGGCCTGGTGCGCGGCCCGGCTGCGAGGCTGCGAGGCGGCGGCGGGGGGCATGCCGCGGCCCCCGCGCTGAGCCGGCCGAGCTCCCGAGCCCGCCGTGCATGCTGCCGCCCCTGCGGCCGCCGCCCGCCCGCAGCGCGCCGGCCCGGGCCGCCGGGCCTCGCCGCCGCGCCGGCCATGTCGGCGGCCAAGGAGAACCCGTGCAGGAAATTCCAGGCCAACATCTTCAACAAGAGCAAGTGTCAGAACTGCTTCAAGCCCCGCGAGTCGCATCTGCTCAACGACGAGGACTTGACGCAGGTGAGCGGGCGGGGGTCCCGCGGCTGCCCGGAGACCGAGACGGGCCCGCGCGGAGCCCGGCGCCCCCGGCGGGCTGGAGGGTCCCGGCGCGCGGACGCCGCGCTGGGCGCTGCCGGAGGCGGCCGAGGCGGGCGAGGGTGGCAGGGCGCCCTCCGCGCCGCCGGCGCCCCGGGCCCGACGCCGGGAGACCGCAGCCCGGCCCCGGAAAGAGCAGGGGTTGCCCCGTTCCCGAGGCGGGCGGGGCGGGGGTGCATCTGGAGGCCCCCGGGAAAACAAAAAGGAGCAGGAAAAATGTGCGTGAGTCCTGTGTGTGAGGATGGAGTTGGGGGGAGGGCGAGAAGTGTATTGATGGACTCGGGACAAAGGGAAAATCCTCAAGTATGCCGAAAAATAACATCCTTTCCCGTTCCCATAGCCCTGCCGTGTGATTCATGCTTTTTGGGTGACTCAAAAATGCTTGGTTTTTCTTAGTACGCACAAAGTGCTTGAAGATTTGTTGCTGCTTCACAGGAGCCCCCCCCACCCCCAGCTCCCCTAGAGTCTCTCTTACGACCCGACTTAGACTTGTCCACCCAGAGTGGCCAAGGGATTAGGACTGGCTGGGTGGACTGTGGGTTTCCCTCTCATCAGACCCATCCTGCCCTTTCCTATATGATTGTCACTGTCGGATTGGAGAGAGGTTAGGGGTCCTGGAGTCACTGGAGTGCCCTTTGTTGACAGTAGGGCTGGGGGCTCCTCTTCCCACCCTTCCTGCCCAGCTGTCCAGTCACTTGGCAAGGAATGAGACCTGTGGGTCCCGGGGAAAGGTGGTTCACTTCTCTTTGCTTTAACTGTCAAATCAGGGCTTTAGGATAGTTCAGTAGCTCCTAAACCTGCATCAGAGTCACAGTCTTTGAAAATACAGAGTCCCAGGGCCCCATCCCTGGAGTGATTTAGGAGATGAGGGAATTTGTATTGCTAACAGCTTCCCAAGGATTGTAGTCCCCACTGGCCTTTGGGACCTTGCATTGGTTGTTCTCTGAGCTCCCCCAGCTCCTGGGTTCTCTGGAACACTGGAAGGGCTTTGGGACTTTCAGATTCCTTGGATTTCCTGACCCAGTCTTGTCTCCGTCCCCTTGGGGTGTGTCTCTGGCCCCTCCCGCAGTCTCCATCTTCTGCAGAGCTTTCTGTCAAACCCCTGAATGAGACGGAGGGAGCTCCTTTCACATTCCATTCTGGGGAGACCTAGTTTACCCACTACTTTTTCAGGACCCCTTAGAAGGAAGACACTGCTTTGAAGTGCACCCTCCTGGCTATAGTGCTACTTAAGTGCTCACAGGGTTTGACTTATTTACGTGGCTGACAAAAGTTGAAAGTTGGGCGGCAGGGCAGGAGGTATGGCCTGGGACGTAGTGCCTTCCTGTGAGGTCAGGTTCCCAACAGCCAGGAAAAGACTCCTTTCATGTAAAACCAAAAGCTTAACCAAACACGAGGCTGCCCTCATAGGATTTTTAGGGCTGAAGGGCCAGCCCGCTTGGGAAGAGTAGAGCTCAGTTTCCTGGTAAGGTGTTCCGGGCTGTGGGTTGGCCTATAAGGGAGCTTCCCTTTTCTCAACTGGATGCCTTTTTCTGGGAAGCAGTTTATGTGGTGATGAGGGTCCTGGACCAGGAGTCAGGATACCTTGCTTCTAGTCTTGGCTGTCACTTTCAGCTGCGTGACCTTGAACAAGTCCCTTTGCCTCTTTATAGTTCATTTCCTTTTCTATAAATTGGGAGTAGAGATTCCTGGCTTACTTCACTTACCAGGCTATTGTGAAAAGCAAGCACTGATATCTTACTAGATTTTTTTCTTATAATTTAAAAAACAAAAATCACCTACAGAATAGTAAACTTGGTTTTAGCAAGTTCCTGAGCTTGACAAGGGTTGTTCTGAGAGAGTTTCCTGGTTATTCCAGGCATCTGCCACACTTGGTAAGTTGGGTACTTACACCTCACAGGGCCTCTTTTCTCATTCTTAAGCTTAGATATTTGAGTTGAATCTGTTAAAAAAAATTTTGAATCTATTGATTATTAATTTGATTCAAAGGAGTGGGGTCACAAATTTAAAGTACTTTCCTCTTTCACTGTATTCACAGTTGAATTGTGAGTTTTAAAACAGGCTGAATTTTCCAGGGCACAACTGGAATGGTAGTTTCTGAAATAATGAGTGGGGTTATTTGTTCTGGGAGAGATTAGGTCAGCCTTCTACCTCCTGGGATCTTTCAGGAAGAAACTGCTCTTGAAAAGAGGAGGGCGACTCAGGGCTGTTGCTAACAGCCTTAGCTGCTGCTCTCTGCATCCGGCCCCGTCCCAGCTTGTTACTCTCATCCTCATGACTCCCAAGTCCCTGCTTCCTGCTCCCTTCCCCACCCTGAGCTTATTTTAGTTCATCAAGGCTGGAAGATAGATCAGTGATGATTTGAGGCCACCCCCTCTTTAAGAGGTGAGGACACAGAGATCAGTGGATCTAGTGAGGCAGTGAGACTGGCTTTTGTCCTGGGATATCAACTTGCCCGGGGCAGACATTTCTCTGAACCTTCTGATTTGAGCTTATTTCCACAGCTGTGGGTTGGTTTGTTTTTCCCCCAGAGAGGTACCAAAACCTCTTCCAGGGACTGCATTGTAGCATCAGACCTGGAAGAGACTTAAGATCAGCTAAGCTACTTTTAACCATGAGAATACCGGACCCCAGAGAAGGGAGCAGCTTGCCCAGTGCAGGTACACAGTCAGGATTCTTCATCCACTGTTTTTTTCCCTACTCATGTTAAGGGCTACAGTGGCTATCCCATAAACACCTGGTGAGGAGAATCGAGTTGAGGATGATTATGTTACAGAAAGTTCCTTGGAGAGCAGGCTTCAGGTATCCCACTAGGGACCTTGAGATTGCTGGCTTGGAACAGATGAGTTCCTTAGTCTTTCCTTACCACTGGAATTCAGAGTGACCCAGGATAAGTGATAAGCAACAGTCCTTTATTACTTGTCATGGCATCCTCTAGTCCCAGCACCTGTTCACAGGGTGGGTCTATCCTTCAGTTCTTTTCCTATGCATTTCCTGCATACATATGGACTCAAATACACAGTTTAAACCTTTTAAAACCTAATCTGTATGTATGTATTTACAACATTGTTTCTGGTTAGTAACATGTCTTACAACTTTTTTCATGGTATTAAATATAAATTAACAAAATCATTTTGTATAGCATACCATTAGGTATGTAATATCATTTTACTGTATTGATGGACAGACAGCAAAGGTACTTCTGGGTCTTGCTGTTATAAACAGTGAATGCTTCTATATGCTTTTGGGTGTATGTGTGCCTACATGATTGCAGGTATTTCTCTGGGGGCAAATACTTAAAGAATGACTATGGGTTGACATCAAGCTCATTACATTTTTTTATAGATATCACCAAATTGCCTTTCTGAAATGGCTGTGTCATACCATTGCCAGGATTAGATATTATCAAATGATTTAATTCTTTAATATTTTCCCTAATTATCAGTGAGGGTAAGTCTCTTTTTATAGTGTTTATTGAATATGCTTGATTTCTTTTGTGCATTGCCAATTTCTGTTGTTTGCCCTTTTTATTTTTAAATGGGGTTAGTCCCCTCCCCACCCCCACCCCCACCCCCATTGATTTGTAGGAGCTTTCTGTGTATACTCTAGGTCAGGGGTCCACAAACTTTTTCTATATAAGGCCAGATAGTAAATACTTAAATTTATTTTTTTTATCCTCACCCGAGGATATTTTTCCACTACTTTTAGATAGAGCGGAAAGTCGGGGGGAGAGAGAGAAACCTCGATGTGAGAGAGACATATCGATTGGTTGCCTCCCACACACTTCCCCACCCAGGCCAGGGAATGAACCTACAACCCAGGTTTGTGCCCTTGATCAGGAGTTGAACCCATGGCCCTTCGTTGCACAGTCCAACACTGACCACTGCGCACACTGGCCAGGGCAGATGGTAAATATTTTATCCTTGTGGGTGGTACAGTCTTTGTGGCAGCTGTGCAACTTCGCCAGTATAGTTCAGAAGTTGCTGTGCAAAGTGGCTGTAGACAGTACATAAACTAATGGGAAATGACTGTTTCCAAAACATATTTACAAAGCCAGGCAGTTTTCAGGATTTCGCCTGTGAGCCGTAGTTTGCTGACTCCTGCTCTAGATAATTAATCTGACACCTGTCATATAGTGCAGGTATTTTGTCTCAGTGTCACTTGTCTTTTAATTTTTATGTGTGGTCATTTCTCTTTATCATATGGTAGTTCTATATATGAATGCAGTTAAATTTCCATATTTCCCTTTATAGTTTATAGTTTTGGGGTTTTTTGACATTCAAATTTTTATTTATTTTTTAGTTTCTGTTTATTGTTGAAAATATTACAGATGTCCCCTTTTTTCCCCATTGCCCCTTCCACACCACACCATAGACACAGTTAGTAGTTTTTTTAAATTTTTTTTTAATTGATTTTAGAGAGGAAGGCGGGGAGAGAAACATCGATTTCCTGCCTCCTGCAAGCCCCGTACTGGGATTGAGCCCACAACCTGGGCATGTGCTCTGACCTGGAATTGAACCAGCGACCTCTTGGTGCATGGTTTGATGCTCAGCCACTGAGCCATACCACTGGGCTATAGTTTGTAGTTTTAATCTTATGCTTACAAAGGTCTTCTAAGATTATAAAACAAATGCTTTTGTGCACATACTTATAACAGCATTATTCACAGTAGCCAAAACATAGCAACAACCCAAGTGACCATCGATGGATGAATAGATAAACAAATTTTGGTTTATCCATACGTTGGAATATTATTCAGTTATAAAAAGGATTGAAGTACCAAGACATGTTACAACATGATTGAACCTCAAAAACATGATGTAAAGTGAAAGAATCAGACACAGGTTCACATACTGTATGACTGAAATATCCAGAATAGGTAAATCCATAGAAACAGAAAGCATATTAGTGGTTGTCAAGGTTCTGGGGGAGGTGGAATGAGTAGTGCCTGCTAATGAGATCAGGGTTCTATTTTGAGGGTGATGAAATGTTCTAGAACAAGATAGAGATGTTGGTTGCATAGCACTGTGAATGTACTAAATGCCACTGAATTGTTCACTTTAAAATGGTTAATTTAAGTGCCAGTGGGCTACATTGAGGGGTTTACGTAGGTACTTATATAACCATTTAGAAATGTAACAGCTATTCTTGGTTTCAGGCCTTAAAAAAGCCAGTGGGCTAGATTTGGCCTACCAGGCTTAGCTTGCCAATCCCTAGGTTAGAACAGCCACATATGTCATTTAAAATTTTCCAGTTGCCGTATTCAAAAAGTAAAAAAAGAAACAGGTGAAGTTAATTTTGCTTATATTTGACTTAACCTAACACTTCCAAAATATTATCATTTCAACATCTAAAGAGTTATGTGCAGTTTTACCTTTATGGCACCTTTTAGTTCAGACTAGCCACTTTCCAAGGGCTACGTAGCCATGAGTGGCTGGTGCCTACGGTGTAAGACCAGGCAGCCGTAGCTGCAGCTGCCTGGCCCAGAGCTGGGCCATTAAGACCCTAGGGTGAAGCACAGGGTGGGAAGGCCGTGATTGCAGGTTTTTCTCCTCCCTGGGGGTGTTGTCAGATACTGGTTCTTTCGTTACTCCTGTTTGTGTCCCCCACCTCCTTAGTGGTTTTTTGCTAATTTTTAGGGGTTCTTTCTTTGAATGTTACATCTTCTTTGGTGATTCTTTTTCGTGTGGTTGAGATCTTTGGGCCTCTGATTCACTCCCTCTGCAGGGGCAAAAGTCAGGAGGGTGCAGGCCAAGTTGGCTTGTCCTGTGTAGATTGAGAGCCTGGAGACAGGCTGGTGTGCCCCTCCAGGCTCCTTACTAGATGTGGTTACTGCTTTCTGACACAGCCCTTTGTCTTTGCTGAGTGTTTTGCAGCTGTATCCTAGCTGCTTTTTTCCCTGCATTCTAGCCTGCTACTTGACCTTTGTCTCCAAATTCCTTTTCCCTTGCTACACAGAGGGACTACAATGGAAGACCTATGTTCTATTCTTGGCACAAACTGTGCAGGGTGACCCAGGAAGGTCACTTACGTTCTCTGCACCTTGGTTTCCCACCCATAAAGCGGGTGCCCATATTCTGTGTATAGGGAGTGCTGTGCTAATGGAATGAAGGGAAGGTGCTGGCCAGTCCTGTGGAGGTGGCTGAACCCCCTCTGTGGTAATTAATACTCGAGGAAGCGTTCTGAGGATCACTCCTGTGGGGAATAGCCTTCATTTAGGCTGTCTCCTGATTACAAGGACCCTGGTGTTGATCAGCTTGAAATAAAGAAATTTCACTTGCAATGTTTATCTTTAAGTTCCCAAGCTGCCATTTAGCCTTGAAAGAGAGGAGAACGCATTGAAACCACAGAGAAGAGACACAGGGAAGTAACTTCTACTGTGACATCCTAATGCTGTGTGGGAAGGAGAGTAGGTGGGCAGGGAGAGGTGTGAAGAGCACTGGATGCTAATTTGGAAGCATTCAACCTGAGAAAAGAGGCTTTTCATTCATTCATCCTTGAAAACTCACTCTCCAAGCCTCTCTTTCCCGTCTGAAATGACACAGTTACACCTGGTCAGTGGTTTTGGAACTTCCATTACATCTTGGAGCCTTTTACTTAAAGGAATCACATATGGAAATGCCATATGTGAAACATAAAAAGCGACACAGTTCTGGGCTATGTGAGGTAGGAGCCTAGGTCGTGGCTTCTTGGCCACCTCTGCTTCTCATCCCTGGGGCCTCCTGTCACTTGCCTAGATTTTATGGTTCTTCCATTTTTAGCAGTTGAGGTTTCTGTGAAGTCATCCAAGGTGGTTTCACGGCTGCCCTGGGATGGAACCCCTGAATGCCCAGCCCTACTGCTCCCATCATATTATCACTTCCTTTGGGGGTGAGAGAGCCAGTAGTTGATTTGCTGGCATTTTGTCTGTGTAGACTGGACCTGGAATCTTCCAGACAACTCACTGTTTTTTTTTTCAGTCAGGGTCATCCTAGTTCACATGAAACCACAGCCGGTTTTTTGCCTGGAGCTTGTAACCCTCTGGGTCCTTCCTCCCTTTGAGCTCCATTTGGTATTTGTGTGGTGCACTGGACACTGGCCTGCCCAAGTCTTTGGGGCAGGTTGCAGTGAGAGTGAGCAGATGGGCCTGTCGAATCCTCCTGTGATCTCATTCTGCATTGGCAGCTGGGGAGGAGAGCAGGGCTTGTGGCATCGTGGCTACCAGAGAGGTTGAGTGACCTGATCAAGGTCACCAAGCTGCCTAGCTATGAATTGTGATATAGAACTCAGTTCCATGAGGCTTCTACGTCAGTGTTCCTGTGGCCAGGAGTCTGTCTTCCCTCTCACTTTGACTTGTAAACTTGTACTGTTTCTGTAGCAGGCAGGGGTATTGCAAAATAAATCAAAGCTGTTTAATGGACTTCTAATTCCTAGCATGGGACCAGGGATCTGTAGAGGCTGGTTGATCTCCTTCCATTAAGCAAGTGAGGGATTGCCCCCAGTTAGCAGATGGAGCCACTGAGGCTCAGAGAGATTCAGCGACCTGCCTAGGTTACAGGAAGGCCAGTGTGAGTTTTTCCAAAGTCCTGTTTTGTCTCCCTGTCTGATAACCCTTGCTATTAAAAACAGGGCCTCACCCTGACTTGGATTTCTTAGTTGCTGGGCTGTGTGGGGTACATGTAGGGATTACGGCAGTTTTGAAGATTTTGCAGGTCCTCATGCAGGTTCTGAAATCTCCTCAGCCTTGGGGTATCCCATGTTCTTCAGACAGGCTGCTTGTCTATGGCAGTGACCTCACCTTTGGCATAGCCCTGAACAGGAAGTACTGTTTTTTCCCCTTAAACAAATTCAGAATCAGGAAATAGTTGTGTCCTTGATCTCTGTAGGTCCTAAAGCACAGATTTTTTTTTTTTAACATTCCTTTTTTTTTTTTTAAATCTTTATTGACTTCAGAGAGAGGAAGAGAGAGACATAGAAACATCATTGGTGAGAGAGTCGTCATTGATTGGCTGTCTCCAGCACGCGGGCATGTGCCCTGACCGGGAATCGGACCGCGATCTCCTACATCCTAGGCCGATGCTCAACCGCTGAGCCACGCTCGACCGGGCTAAAGCATAGGTTTTAACAGGCAGACCAGCAATACTTCATGCCCACCTTCAAGACTTGGTCTCTTACCTCCGAATAATCCTGGCCTGTAGCTAAAGGGGCCAGTGGGCAGTGGCTGCTGGGAGTCTTATTTGAATCAGAGAAAGAGCCAGCGTCTCCGGGTCTCTGGTGTCACACCTGGAGTCTTTCTATTCGGGCTGGTGAGCGACCTGGATGCAGGGAGCCTTGGGCTCACTAGAGTTGGGGTGTTTATTTGTCTTCTGTCTGGGGACCCATTCTGACCTAGAAATGTGACACAGTTCCACTTTTCATTTAAATATGCTCAAGTAAGGGAATGGAACTGGGGGGAGGAGGCTTTCAGTTCAGATCTGGGTTAACATCCTGGCTCCATATTACTGCTGATTGAGCAAGTTACTCAGAGTTTAAGTGTGTGTATCCCTCCTCTGGAAACTGGGAGCTATAATAATACGATGTCTTTGAGTGTATATGAGGATGGGGGAAGGTGCAAGAAATAGCAACTGCCGAATTTGTGAAAGCTTCGGTATATAGTGACGCTCAGTAAATGGGGTTCATTCTGCAAGCACTGCCCCTGAGAGGGGACCTGCTTCTGTGATTTTGTGGACCAGCTGACCCTCACTCTGCTTCTGTGTACCTCCACGTTCACAGAACAAAAGTCCAGGCTGCCTCCTCTGCCACTGAGCTTCTTGGCATCACCCTAGCAACTTCCTCATGTCAGTCCTCAGGGATTGGTAGGGCCATAGTCATTTTGCTTATTTGGGCTTGATTTTTCAGCCATGTTTAAGTAGAAAGATTGAATTGGTTTTAAGAATTTTTAGTGGGCAGGAAATGAAGAGAACAGGTGCCATCAGCTCGAGTTAACTTTAGAAGGCGTGTGCTGATCCAGGGTATAGTGGCTAGTGGCTGGTGCAACAGCTACCTCCAAGCCCCTGCCAAGCCCACAGGAGTGCACAGTGCAGGTCCCATGAATAGCAGTGGCTGATCCCAATTTCAGAAGTCACTTTGATTGGAAGTGTCTGAGTTGCCATCAGCAAGGTGCGGGGATTAAGAGAAGCTGCTTATCTACTGGTATCCCTGGGAGCGGTTGTCTGATAATTAAAGTCCTCGTACCCTGGGGCCTGAGTGAAATGGCCAGAGGAGGGTAGGGAGCAGCCAGGTTCAGTCCCAAATCGCTGGGCAGGTGGGCAGGAGATCTGGACAAGTTATGTCCTTGCCCTTTGGTTACTAGCATTGATTCAACCAACAGCTGTGTCCTTCTGGTCTCCAACCCCCTCCCCTCCCAGCTTTTACAAAAGAAGTGCAGTCTTCTGCCAAGGGGGCCCTTCTATAAGGTCTTAACAAGTGGAACTGGCTCCTTGCGAGAGCCTGTGAACAAGCTCTTCTAACAAGCAGATTCCATCTCTGCAAAGAGACCCTGACTCTCAGTCCCCCCATCTCCCTTCCCATCTACAAACCCTGTGAGCTTAGGAGTCACCTCCTTTGGGGAGCTGGGCCAGCTATCATGGCCATGCAGCCTTTTATGGTGCAGAGGTTTTCCTATACTTAAGTCAAAGGAGCAGTTGACATGCTCTGGGAATATTTATTGAGACCGTGGTGGCATTCATAGCAAACAGTAATTGCTGTGTGCCAGGCCACTATTAACTCATCTATATTCACAGGAGCCTTATGAAGTACTAAAGAAATTAGAAAACTAAGATGGAGAGAGATTGTTGTAACTTGCCCAAGGGCAATACAGTAAGTGGTAGAGCTGGGATGCAAACCTAGGCAGCCTAACTCAGGGCCTTCCAGCATGTTTCCCTCGCTGACTCAAGTGGTGTCAGGGGGGCTTCTGGATGCTAGACCTCTGGCTGTGTGTGGCCCTTGGCCCCTCGTGTCCAGGGAATAGGGTCTGTCCTGGCTTAAGGGTGTGTGTGTGCTGGGGAGGGTGTGGCTGGAGGATAAGGCTTGGGCTGAACCTAGGTCTCATCTCTTTTTCCCCTACCTGTTTTTTAATGGAAGCACTGCTTTTTGATGGACAGAGTGTGATGCTTTCATGAAAAGGTGTTGCCCCAGAAATTTGTCCCCACACTTTCTCTAGCATTATTCCCCTTGCCACAAGTGGTGTCATGCTCCCAAAATCCCATGGCCATGGGCTCCTTGTCAAGACCAAGTGGAGAAGAGGCTTTTAAAAATGTCACTTTTCCCCTCTTTCTTTAGCTGTTGCAGTCCAGGAAGGAGGAGCCCTGAGCATGGGCTGGACTTGCAGGGCAGGTGTGTGGGCAGAGGGGTGAGTGGGTAGCTGAGTTGGGGAGTGAGAAGGAAGAATGAAGAGCAGGCCATCAGCTATGATGTGCCCTTGCCCTCTGTGTCTAGGATCTAGTGAGCTCTGTGTGCACATGTGTGTGTGGGGGGGGGAGGGGTGGTTAGATGAAATTCATATCATAACCATTTTTTTAAAAGTTCAATTCAGTTATATTTAGCACATTCACAGTGTTGTGCAAACACCATCACTCTGTAAGTTACAACATTTCATCACTCCAAAAGAACACTAGTAACTATTTACTGGTTACTCTTTACACCCCACTCCCAGTCTTCAGTAACCATCAGTCTGCTTTCTGTCTCTATGGATTTACTTATTCTAGAAATTTCATCAAAATGGAATCATAGAATATGTTACTTTTTGTTTGGCTTCTTGCACAGCACATTTTCAGAGTTCATGTGGTAGCATGAATCAGTACTTCAGTGCTTTTTTATGGCTGAATAATATTCCAGTATAAGGATATAGCACATTTTATTCATCTGTTCATCTGTTGATGGATGCTTAGGGTGTTTCCACCTTTTGACTGGTGTCAGTAGTGGTGCTATGAACATGTTTTTGTTCGAACACCTACTGTCAGTTATTCTGGGTAGAGACCTGAGGTGAAATTGCTGGGTCCAGTGGTAATTCTGTTAGTGCTGTGTTTTGAATCAGTGCATTAAGCCAGACGGCACTACAGACTTTTGGGGGGGGCAGTGGAGAAGGCACAGGAAGGAGTGGTGGAACCTGGATGATACTGCCCAAAGCTCAGTGCTCCTCATTTAGAGGAGTCCAAGATGAAGAACTGGGGCACAGGGCAACCCTTAGGGTTGCAAATACTGTTTGTGGCTTTGAGGTGGTGGCAGCTATGTCTGTGCACAGGGGTGGCCAAGCCATTCTGAACTTCATTCTCTCCTGTACTTTTTTTCTAACTTGAAGATTAGCTGAGCTGCCAAGAAGCAGCTAAGTTGGGGCTTTAATATTGTTGGGAGGGGGGTTGAGGGGTATTCGACTTGAAGAACAATGTAGGGAGACGCTGGTGCACTCCAGAGTGGTGAGATTCATAGGGAGATGCTGGTGAGAGGGCCATGGTGTCTGATATTGGGCTTCCAAAGGATCTTGGAGGCAGATAGAGGGAAAAGACCTTATCTGGCCTGTTTGCCACTCTGTTACAAATTTTTAAACTTTATTTCTTTAGCTGTAGAACATGGAGCCTCTTAAAATAGAATTTGGAGTTCACATATGTGAAGGCTGGGAGGAAGAAGGCACCACCTATGAGACTATCTCACCCCAGCCCCCTGTCCACCCTACTGTCTGCGGTGGCCTTTGAAACACAGCCTCTGGGAGTCTTCACTGTTTGAAAAACAGTGATTTATTTACTCTAACCTTTGCATTAATGTTTTTTAATATAATGAAATATTTGATGCATACAAAAGGGTGTTAATTAGCATGTATGTACAATATATGTACGGTATTCCTGCAGAACACCTAGGGAATTGGTATTTCTGGTGTTTTAGCATTAGTGTCTGGGATCCAGAAGAGGGGACCCACAAGCAGGTGTTACCTGCATAGAGTTCAGCCCATCTCTAGCCCTCCTGTCCATGGTAGAGGTTTGCCTTGTTGACAGGAAGGTTTCCTGGCTTGGCTTTGTGGAGGAATCATTTCTAGATGGACTGTAAGGCAGCTGCACGGGCCAGGTTTGTGTGAGCTGTGGTCTTTTAAGGTCGCGCTGTTGAGGAGAAAGGACTCTGAGTTGAGACCTAGAGATAGACCGGAAGGCTCATTTGTGTTTGGCCTGACAGAGAGCTAGAGAAGTATAATCAGGTTGGGGTAACACTGCTAGCAAAACACCGAAAAGCAGGGATGTTGTGGGGGCAGGCCATGCCAATTATGATCTGAGGATGTGTTGCTGTGGGCATGGGGCAGTCAGCTAGGTCAGTGGGTCTCAGACTTTTTGTTCTCGGGACCCCTCTATGTTCTTGATTATTGAGGCCCTCAAAAGGGTTTTGTTTATATGGGTGACATCCATGACATTTACTGTATTAGAAATTAAAACTGAGAAATTAAAACATTTCTTAATTCATTTAAAAATAAACCTGCTACATGTTCACATATATAACAGTTGTATTCTGAAAAGTAACTTTTCCAAAACAGGAAACTTTTGCTGAGAAGAGTCATATTATTTTACCTTTTTTGCAGATCTCTGTAACATCTGTCATAATGATAGCTGGATTCTCATATCAACTATATTTGATCTGTTGCATATCAAGTCCTGTAGCCTTTGGAAACCCAACTCTACATTAGTGAAAGAATGAGAGTGAAAAAGGCAAATGACGACTTAGTATTTTTGTAAAAATAGATTTGGCTCACGGACTCCCAAAAGGGTCTCTGGACTTGGGCCATTTGCACGAAGGCCCCAATGCCTTGATAGGAGCAGCAGTGAGTACACCTGTCATTATGGAATTGATGCAGGTACAGATTCTGGGCTGACAGCTGAGGCAGCCCTCGGAGTGAGGTGTCAGAGGGTAAAAGGGGGCCACTGTAGACGAGAGCCTGCCTTCTCTGGCAGCCTGTACTTCGGGGACTGGCTCACCCTTACTTCCTGCTGCCAAGGGCTGTCTTGAGGAATAATGAAGTGCTAGTAAGATACACAGCATGTGGTAGGGACTCTATGGGAAAACAGTGGGGTAGCTTTCATTCTTCTGACTGTTAGTGGAGTCTGAGACTTGGAAAAGGAAGTCGCTTTGCTTTTATGTTTCACCACTGTGCTATGTAGATTTCAGAAGGGAGGAGTCAGATGACTAGAATGTTTTAGGATGGAGACTGGAGCAGCTACAGGGCCTGCTGGGTCGCCCATGTAGGGCCACAAGAGGTAGCTGAGATTAACATACTGGGCCAGGCTGTTTTCCTCCTGTGGCTGCCACTGATTTACTTTGTGGCCAGAAGGCAAGATGACCCTGGTCTTTTCATCTGTTCGCTGAGTGGTGTTTGATAATTTCCAAGCCCCATTCCAATTCCTGACCTGGAGCTTGGTGTTGGGCACATGAGTAAGAGGCATGAAGGTGGCCAGGTGGATTCGATCTTTTGGATATCAAGTCCTGTAGACTCTGGAAACCCAAATACGTGTTAGTGAAAGAGTGAGAGTGAAAAAGGCAAATGATGACTTAGTATTTTTGTAAAAGTAGATTTGGCTCACGGACTCCCAAAAGGGTCCCTGGAGATAATGGGGTTGGAACTAGGGTTGGAAGTCAAGGTGAAGAGGTTAGATTTGGATTCCTCAGCCTAGGAGTGGTGGTTGAGTCCTGCTCCCTCTAAACATGTAGACAGGAAGGGAATTTAAGGGAATCTTGGAAGAGGTCTCAGGTAACACATTGGGACTTTTAATTTTATTTTTTGGGAAGCTTGGATCAACCCACAGAATCTGCCTCAGGAAAATTCCCTCTTCTCTGGATAAAAATGCTCCTCAAGTCCTGGCCTTTGGATTTGGTGACTGGATAGGAATTTTAATGTTAATTTTTTAAAGAAAGCATGTATCCTACCCCTTCTTCCTTCCCTGATCCTTTCTCCTGCCTCTCCAGCCCTTTCATGTCTTTGCTGGTGGCAAAGTCTTTGTGGAGAGGCCTATGTAGGTTCCCTTTGACAGGTTTTCAGCTTCAGCCTGATCTGTATAGCTGAAGTTGCCAGACCCCCAGGCTGCTTATAAGGAATCTCTCAGGGCCCCCTCTCCCCCTTCCTATACCCTCTTCAACCCTTTTTCCTTATTTAGCTTTTGAGGAGCTAATTCTCCAAACTTCATATTGATAGTGGTGTTTATTTATTTGGTCTGTTACAGGAGGCTTAAAAACAGCCACCAAACATGTACAAGAATGTTAATGGCCGCCCAGAGGTGTCAACAGCCCCAGTGTCCAGCAAGTGGAGAATGGATAAACAAAATAGCGGCACGTCTGTGCAGTGGGATATTATTTGGCCATAAAAAAGAAATTGACACATACTACAACATGGGTGAACCTTGAAAACATTATGCTAAGAGAAATAAGCCAGTTGCAAAAGACCACATCCACATAGTATCTGATTCTATTTATAGGAACTGTCCAGAAGAATCAACTCTAGAGACGGAAAGTAGAGTAGTAAGTGGTTGCCAGGGGCTGGGGTGGGGGTGGGGGACAGAGGGTTAGGGAAGTGATAGCTAGAGAGTACAGGGTTTCTTTTTGAGGTGACGAAATGTTCTAAAATTGATTATTGTGATGGATGCACCACAAACTTGAATTGTACACGTTACATGGGTGTATTGTATGTGAATTATACCTCAAAAGAATTATATCCCCAAAGTTATTACCCCTACCTTGTTTTTGGTTTGTGCTTATAATTCACATTTTGCAAACTGTTACAGGCATACCTCATTTTATTGCACATTGCTTTATTGTGCTTCCCAGATACTGGGAAGTGGTTTTTTTTGTTGTGGTTTTTTTTGTGTGGTTTGTGGCAAGCATGCATCAAGCAAGTCTGTCAGTGCCATTTTTCCAATATCATTTGCTGATTTCATTTCTCTGTGTCACATTTTGGTAATTTTCGAAATATTTCAGACTTTATTATTATATTTACTACAGTGATCAGTGATGTTACTATTGTAATTGCTTTGGGGTACCATGAACCATGCCCATATAAGACTGTGAATTTAATCAGTTAATATTGTAAGTGTTCTGACTTCTCTACCAACCCACTGTTCACCCAGCTCCCTTCCTCTTCATGGGCCTCCCTTGGCCTAGGAGTGATGGCTCAGTCCTGCTCCCTCTAAACATGTGGGTAGGAAGGGGAGTCAAGGAAATATGGGAGAGGTCTCAAGTGACACATTGGGATTTTTAATTTTATTTTTTGGGAAACAATACACAACAATATTGAAATTAGGTTAATTAATACCCTACAATGGACTCTTTAAGTGTTCAAATGAAAGGAAAAGTTGCACGACTCTCTCTTTAAACCAAAAGCTAAAAATGATTAACTTAGTGAGGAAGCCATGTCAAAAGCCAAGATAGGCTAAAAGTAGGCCTCTTGCACCAAACAGTTAGCCAGGTTGTGAATGCAAAGGAAACATTCTTGAAGGAAACTAAAAGTGCTCCAGTGAACAGACGAATGGTAAGAAAGTGAAACAGCCTTATTGCTGATACGGAGAAAGTTTTCGTAGTCTGGATAGATCAAACCAGCCACAACATTTCCTTAAGCCAAAGCCTAATCCAGAACAAGGTTTTTACTCTTTAATTCTATGAAGGCTGAGAAAGGTGAGGAAGCTGCAGAAGGAAACTTGGAAGCTAGCAGAGGTCAGTTCATGAGGTTTGAAGAAAGAAGCCATCTCCATAACATAGAAGGGCAAGCTGAGCAGCAAGTGCTCATGTAGAAGATGTGCCAGGTTATCCAGAAGATCTAGCTAAGATGATTAATGAAGGTGGCTGCACTCAACAACATATTCCAATGTAGACAAAGAAGCCTTATATTGGAAGAAGATGCCATCTAGGACTTTCATAACCAGAGAGAAGTCAGTGCCTGGCTTCAAGGGACAGGCTGACTCTCTAGTTAGGGGCTAATGCAGCTTGGTGACTTTAAGTTGAAGCCAGTGCTCGTTTTCCATTCCAAAAATCCTAGGGCCCTTAAGAATTATGCTAAACCTACTCTGCCTGTAATGGAACAACAAAGCCTAGATGACAGCACATCTGTTTACAACATGGTTTACTGAATCTTTTAAGCCCACTGTTGAGACCTACTGCTCAGAAAAAAAGACTCCTTTCAAAATATTATTGCTCACTAACAAGGCACCTGGTCCCCCAAGAACTCTCATGGAGATGTACCATGAGATTAGTGTTGTTTCCATGACTGCTAACACAGCACCCAGCCCTTGGATCAGGAAGCAATTTTGACTTTCAAGCCTTATTATTTAAGAAATACATTTTGTAAAGCTATAGCTGCCATAGATGGTGATTCCTCTGATAAACCTGGACAAAGTGAAAACCTTTGGAGACCTTTGGAAAAGACTCACCATTCTAGATGCATTAAGAACATTTGTGATGCATGGGAAGACGCCAAAATTATCAACTTAGCAGGAGTTTGGGAGGTGATCCCAGCCCTCATGGATGACTCTGAGGGGTTCAAGACTTCAGTGGAGGAAGTAACTGCACATGTGGTGGAAACAGCAAGAGGACGAGAATTAGAAGTGGAGCCTGAAGACATAGCTGAATTGCTGCCATCTCGTGATAAAACTTTAACGGACTTATTTAAAGGAGTTGCTTCTTGTGGATGAGCAAAGAAGGTGGTTTCTTGAGATGGAATCTACTCCTGGTGAAGATGCTGTGGAGATTGTACAAATGATAACAAAGGATTTAGAACATCACATAAACTTGGCTGATAGCAGTATCAGGGTTTGAGAGGACTGACTCCAGTTTTGAAAGAAGTTCTGCTGTGGGCAGAATGCTATCAGACAGCATTTCATGCTACAGAGAAATTCTTTGTGAAGGGAAGAGTCAGTCAATGCAGCAAACTTCATTGTTGTCTTATTTTAAGAAAGTGCCACAGCCACCCCAACCTTCAGTCATAGCCATCAACATTGAGGCAACACCCTCCACCAGCGGAAAGATTACGACTCACTGAAGGCTCAGATGATGGTTAGCATTTTTTAGCAATAAAGTATTTTTAAATTAAAATATGTGCCACGTTTTCTTGTTGCACACTTAATAGACTACAGTATAGTGTAAACATAACTTTTATATGTTCTGGGAAACCAAAATATTCGTGTGACTCACTTTATTGCAGTAATGTAGAACCAAACCCGCAGTATCTATGAGGTATGCTTGTGTTTGACCTCTTCCTTTCCCATCCTCCTGTCTTTTCCTGTTTTACACTTGGTACCCATATGGAGCTCATGTCATAGATGCTGCTCTTCTACTCTCTGTCTTGGTTACCCTAGGTCCCCAGGAGCATGCTGTAAGGACATGCATGGTGTTGGCCTCATCCTCTCACACACACTTACGTGTGCATGTGAGCACACATGCACGCAGCTTGGAATTCAGGTGTGGTCAAATATATGGCAGCATTGTGGAACATGTTCTGTGCCAAAACCAACAGGCCATCAGATAACATTACTTAGAGCTCTGGTTATTGTTTCACCAAATATTTATTGAGTGTCTTTGCCTCCACCCTGTGCTGCTTTTGCTTTGGCAGAGGGGGTGGGGCTGTCAACAGATTGTTTTGAGGTTTGGGGCTTCTGTGGTAGCTCTGGAGGAGTGAGTCCCGAAGGTGCCAGATCTCGTGGAGTTCTTGGGATGTCTTTGAACCCCAGACCCCATAACATGCTGCCAGGTGGGGTGGCACCGTGCGTAAAGTTCTGCCACCGCATTTGGAGGAATTTCGAACCTCTGCACATACCAGCCAACCTTATGCTGGCTCACCTGTGATGCTTTTCCTGGCTCATATCCTGACTTTTATTTCTGAAGTTGGTCCTTTGCTCATTCCTCATGGATATCTCTCCCAGACCTTGTCTCTTTCATTGTATGGAGTTCCTTTCCCTTTGTTCCACTCTTTGTGCCTTTGTCTCATTGTGGGTATTCTCAGTGGCTTTGTCATGTTTGCACTGCCAACCTTTGGCAGCAAAGGTTGGTAAACTGTGTTTCTTCAGAATTAACGTAAGCATGTCCTGGCATAATTGCTAGGGTCCCATCCATTCCCCAAAGTTCCCCAGTTATTTACAGGATTGCCTACTTATGAGGCTCTGCTTTTCCTGGGATGGGGTGGAGGAGGGAGTCTTTGCTCACACATCTTTGCACAGGTAGGAGAGACTCCTTCTGGAGAAGAGCCCCACGGTCTGTGTCAGCTCCTTAACAACTCATGTGCCCAGCCAGCCTGGTGAGAGCTCTGCGGAAGGATGGTTCACGGTCGGTTCATTCTGTAGTGATGAGTTCCATACAGGGCCCACACGCAGGCCATGGGTCTCAGCTGCAAGGACGTCTGGGGGAGTCTCTGAGTGACGTGCTAGTCAGGACTAGATTACCCAGGAGAATACCCCACTTGGGAATGTACTTCGGCTGGCTTCAGCCTTCACCTTCAGGAGTGGCTCACGGACATGGAGAGGCAGTGTCAACTGTTAAGGGCCAGATTCGGGGCCAGGTGGCCTTGGCTCACACCCTAGCTCTGTCACCTTAGATAAGTCTCTTAATCTTCCTGTGCAGCTCCATTTCCTGATATGTACAATGGACGTAGTAATGGAATATACCTCATAGGTTGTTGTGAAAATTGAAGAATTAAGTGATGTGATGTACCTGGAGCCTCCTAAGCCATGGGTGTTAAGTTCTGGTGACAGTGGAGAGCAGGACAGATGTGTCTAGGAGAGGAAACCAATGGGCATTTTAAACACACTCCCTGGTGTGCTTACTTAGATCAAGTCTGTGTCCTCCAGGCCACATATCTGATGCTTTCTCCCAGCCTTTCTCAGGAGGCTGGACTTCTCACCCCGGTCACGGGACCCCAGGTCCTGTCATGTTGAGTCACTTGCAGAGGCTGTGGCACAATTATGAGTACCTTTGTTTAGGCCAATTGTTCTCTGCTGATTTTTGGAGGCAGATAACGGGTCCTGGAAGCTTGTGCTAGCAGATGGTGCCCACTTTGAGGAATGTAGGTTGGTTCCAGAACAGAATGGCCAACAGGGCTTGAGAACCCCTGGATGAGTCTTAGAGTGGTCTGTTCCAGCATGGTTTGGTTCACATGGTCTTGTGGGAATAAGTTTGTATGTGGTCTCTCAAAGGGTTTGCAGTGATTACCAATGCTGATTGGCCCTGGCAGGTTTGTTCTAAAAGAAAAGTCCCATTTTCCTGGGGCTCGTTGCCCTACTGGGCACCGTCAAGGTGTGTGCTGACCCCTGATGTGGGTCAGGCAGGTGGGCAAATAGCTATGCTAAAAAACTTCCCTCCTCAGTGTACTTAGGCTTAGAGCTCTCTGGTTCTCTTGCCATCCATCTGGGTGGCCATAGGACACAGTGAGGTCTTGGCAGGAGTGAAATCTGAGACTAGGCTTTGACGTGCTCACATCTCGTTTTACAGACTTAACATCTAAATGTCCCAGAAAAGATAGGTAACCTTGAAATCTCCTGAGATTTACAAACTTATAAAGATGGCCAGATGGCTGCTACCCAGCATTGTTTTTCCTTTTGGAATTGAATGTAGGAAATATTAAACAGTCTGCTTGCTATAAGTGTAGAAGCGTTTCCACAGAAACTCTTGCAAAAAAGAAAAGGGCAAGGAACCAACCTCAAAACCATAGAAGCCATATTAGCTGTGATTTACTTGCACATATTCTGCCCATAGATCTTTCAGTGAGCACTCTACCAAAGGGCCATTTGCTTCCTACTCAATGCTTGAGTGCAGCTCCCTAAGCCCCACCTTTGCCATTTGCATGCTCTGTTCCTACCCTCAGAGTCTGGAGCCCTGGGGTCCCTCTGGATTGGCCTCTACAGTCCTGCCCATCACACAGTTCTGGGACTCACACTCGCCAACTCCATGGTGAGGCTCAATCCCCTGAACACTGCCTGCCCCCAAGCCCTGCCCTCAGTTTCGTTTGAGCCCTACGTGTATGCGTGGCCCCATGTAGGCACTGGGATGTTATATCTCTGATTCTGAGGCATTGTTACCCAGTGTCTGATGTAATTAAAAATATGGAAAAGATATGTGTATTTTTCTATGTTGTAGATTATGAAACAGATTCACAGGGATAATGTCTTGCACTGGGCCATACAACGACTAAGTCATAGAACCAGGACTTCAACTTGGGCCTCCTGATTCCCAGGCCAGGTCTTTAACTACTCAGAGCTGTTAGGTCATGTCATTGGTGGAGAGTGAAGTATAGGGTGCTATATAGTAGCATTACTTTACAAAAATCAGTAAATACAAACAAAAAACCTGAAGACTTGTTTATGATCCCAACAGTTAACACAATAGCTGTTGTCTTGTTGACTCCTAGCCTTTCTCCATTTGTATGCATTTTATAAACAGATAAAACAGAGACCATGTTTTTTACACCCTACCCTTGTGGCTTGTTTACATGTCCGGTCTTCACTGGACCAGAGCCCCTCAGGGGAGGGACTGTGTGCACTTCATGTTTTTATCTCTGATATCTTGGGTAATTCCAGCTTCAGAGATTCCTTGTGATTTTTTTACATAGATAATTATGTCATCTATAAATATTGTATTTCTTCTTTCTGATCTGTGTGCTTTCTATTTCCTTTCCTTACCTTATTGCACTGGCTAGAAATTCTAGCACCATGTTAAATAAGAGTTCTGAGAGTGGATGTCATTGCCTAGTTCCTGATCTTAGAGACGAAACATTTAGCCTTTCATCATTCACTATTATGTGCAATGTTAGCTCTCCTGCTTTTTTGTAGATACTATCAGTTGAGGACGCTCCCTTCTATTTCTGCTTTCCTGAGGTTTTTGTTTTCTAAATCATGAGTGTGTTTTAAATTTTATCAAATGCTTTTTTTGCGTTTAATGATGTGATCACAGACTTTCTCTTCTGTAACCTATTAATATGGTGGATTACATTGATTTAAAAAAAAATTAAACCAACCTTGCATTCCTGGAATAAACCCCACATGGTCATGGTATATAATTCTTTAAATATGTTGCTGAATTCTATTTTGCTAATATTTTGTTGATTTTTGCATGTGTATTTATGAGGAATATTGATCTATAGTTCTTCCCACCCCCTTTTTGGTACTGTGTCCGATTTTGATATTAGGCTAATAGTAGCTTCATAAGATGAATTGGGAAAGTTTTTCTTCTGTTTCTGAAAAAGGCTGTAGTTAGTTCTTTAATTTTAAACATTTAGTAGAATTCTCCAATAAAACCATTTTGGCCTGGAGATTTTTTTTGGAGGAGTTTTAAAATTACATATTTAGCCCTGGCCAGTGTGTCTTAGTTGGCTAGAGCATCATCCTGTGCACCAGAAAGTCATAGGTTCAGATCCTGGTCAGGGTACATACCTAGGTTGTGGGTTTGATCTGTTGTCCGGGTATGTGCAGGAGGCAACCGATTGATGTGTCTCTCTCACATTGATGTTCTTCCTCTCTTTCTCTTTCTCTCCCATTCTCTCCCCCTTCCTCCCTCTGTAAGGTGAATTGAAAAAATTAATAGTGAGAGGGTCTTTCAAATTATGCTTTTTGAGAAATTGGCCAATTTCATCTAAGTTGTCAGATTAATGTTCATAATATTCCCTTGTTATCCTTTTGATGTCTGCAGGATCTATAGTGATAGCTCCTGTTTCATTCCTAATTTTATAGTGTCTTCTTTTTTCTTTGTCAGTTTTGCTTGAAGTTTGTCAATTTCATTGACCGTTTTCGAATAATCATCTCTTTGTTTTATTGATTTTCCTGTTCTTCTATTTCAATTTAATTGATTTCTGCTCTTTTTTTCTTCTTGTTTTGGGTATATTTTGTATTCCTTTTTTGGCTTCTTGAGTTGGGAGCTTATTGATGGGAACCTTGGCTCTTTTCTAAACTAAGCATTTTAGTGCTATAACACATTTTCCTCTCAGGACTGCTTAGTTGTTCTTAGTCCCACAAATTTTGATGTTAAAACATTTAAAAATTTTCTTTGAGATTTCCCCTTTTTAAAAATTTTTAAAAAATTCTCACAGGCTATTTTTTCCATCACTTTTCAGAGAAAGTTGAAAGAGAGGGGGAGAGAGAAACATTAATGTGAGAGAGACATATCGATTGGTTGCCTTCCGCATGTGCCCCATCGAGCCTGCAACTAATTACGTGCCCTTGGCTGGAATCAAACCCAGGACCCTTCAGTCTTCAGCCAACGTGCTAGCCACTGAGCCAAACCGGCTAGGGCTGTGATTTCCTCTTTTACCCATGGATTATTTAGAAGTATGTTGTTTAGTTTGTAAATGTTTGGAGATTTTCCCGTCATCTTTATCTTATTGATATCTAGTTTGGTTTCATTGTGGTCACAGAACATACTCTATGATTTCAATTTTTTTAATCTATTGAGGTTGTTTTATGGCCCAGAATATGATCTATCATGGTATATGTTCTGTGGGCACTTAAAAAGAGGGGGAGGGATATTCTGCTGTTTGGTGGATTGTTCTACTAACTGCCAACTAGATTCTGTTGGTTGATGGTGTTGTCGATTTGTTTTTATTTCCTTGTTGATTTTCTGTCTAGTTATTCTATCAGTTGTTAAGGGGGGTGTTGAAGTCTCCAACTGTAATTGTGAATTTCTTTATTTCTCCCTGCAGTTCTTGTTTTTTGCTCCATGTTACTTTGCAGCTCTGTTTCTTGGGGCATCGACCCTTTTAGCATATAATATTCCTTTCTGTCTCTGGTCATTTTCTTTGTTTTGAAGTCTGTTTTATCTGATGCTATATAGCAATTCCACTCTCCTTAGATTATTATTTGTGTGATGTATTTTTTCTATTCTTTTACTCTCAACCTGCCTGTGAGTTTCTTATAGACACTGTATAGTTTAGTCTTTGTTTAAAATCTGCTTTGTCATTCTGTATCTTTTATCTGGTATATTTAGACCATTCATGTATAATACAATCATTGATATGTTATTCCATAATTATTTTTTTTTCTGTTCTCTTTGATTTTTATTTCTCTTCCTGCGTGAACTTTTTTATTTTTTTTATTTTAGAATTTTATTTTTATCATAAATTTGATGACTTATAGTGATTTTTTTCACTATAGGTTTTTTTGGTGGTTGCTCTAGGCATTACATTATATATACATAAGTTACCACAGTCTACTGGTGGTGTCATTTTATCAGTTCAACTAAAGGGAGTTCCTCCCTTAATATCCCTTTACCCTCTCCTACGCAGTTGTCTAAACTATTTTCTCTACATAATTTTGAACCACATTAGACAATGTTATTTATAATTTTTGCTTCGTCGTCAAACATAATTTAGAAAACTGAAGAGAAAGAAAGCCTGATTACATGTATTTTTGCTTTCTATGTTCTTGCTTCCTTTATGATGATCCATGTTTTTTTCTTTTATTGTTTCCATTTTGTTTAGAGAACTTTCTTCAGCCATTTTTTTAGGGTAGGTCTGCTAGCAAATTCTCTTAGTTTTCCTTCATCTAAGAATCTCTTGATTTCCCTGTTATTCCTGAAGGATATTTTCACTGGGTATAGGATTCTGGGTTGACTGTTGTTTTTTTTCAGCATCTGAAAAGTATTGTACCACTTTCTTCAGTTCTCCATGGTTCCTGATGAGAACTCCACAGTTATTTTATTTGTTTTTCTCCTACCCATAGCTGTTGTTTTTCTCTGACTGCTTTCAAGATTTTTTCTTTGTCTTTAGTTTTCAGAAATTTAATTTTGATGTGTCTTGGTATGGATTTCTTTGGATTTATCCTTTGGAATCACTCAGCTTCTTGAATTTATAGGCTGTTACTCTTGCCACATTTGGGAAGTTTTCAGCCATTCTTTTTTCAAGGGCTTTTTCTGCCCTATCCTCCTCTCCTTCTGGGACTCTGATGACACAAATGTTATACCTTTTGTTATGGACCCATAGGTCTCTAAGACTGTTCTTCTCTTATTTTTTCAGTCTGTTTTCTCTCTGTTGTCTTATTGAGAAGTTTCTATTGTTTTGTCTTATAGTTCACTGATTCTTCCCTTGGTTCCCATTATTTTGCTGTTGAGCCTATCTGTTGAGCCTTTTATTTCAGTTATTTTTCAGTTTAAAAATTTCCTTTTGGAAGGATAAAAGAGAGAGAAATATCTCATGGACATGGACAATAGTGTGAGGGGGATGGGTGGATATGGTAGAGGGCATAGAGGGGATAAAAGGTGATGGAAAAAATTAAATAATAAAAAAAATTTTTTTTAATTAAAATTTCCTTTTGGTTCTTATGTCTCCTGTTTCATTGGTGAGGCTTTCTGTGGTTTTATTTATTCTAAGCATGTTCATAATTTCTTATTGAATCATTTTAGCATGGCTGCTTTACAGTCAGGTAATTCTGACATGTCTACCTTGGTGTTAGCTTCTGTTGAATATTTTTGTTCATTTAGTTTACAACCTTCATGGTTTTTTGTATCACAGTGACTTTTCGAATTGAAATCTGGACATTTTCATGTTATGTTAGGTGACTCTGGATTGTGTTTGACCCTTCTCTTTCAGTTGGACTTTTCTGACACTGCGTCAGCAGGGGAATGGGAATCACTGCCTTTTATTTTTAGGTGGAGGTAGAAGTGCAGGCCCCCTGCTTGGCCTTGGTTGACACCTCAGGTGGGATGTGACTTGTTACTGGGAGGAGGGGGGCGGAGGGGGGTCAGCTTTCCACATGTCCTCCTCTGACATTGCCCCAACAGGGAGAGTGAGGAGGTCTTGTTACTGCTGGGTGGGGATAGAAGTCCTAGCTCCCTACCCTGCCTCCCGACATCTCCCTGGCAGGAGTGCTGGGGCATGGCAGAAGTCTAGCCTTTGCTGGCATGGCCTGAGTGGGGCTACATCTTTTCTGTGGTGTCTGGCTGGAGCTGGGTGGTTATTGTCTAAGAGTTTTCTGTTTTGCCAGGCTGTTCATTCTCTGGCTCTTTGGCTCAAGAGAGTGGGCTTTTATTGGGGCATTTTTGTCTGTGCCCATTGGCATTTCCAGGTTTCTCCTCTAGTTCCCCGTCTGGGACAGTGAGGCAAAAAGAAAACCCAGGGCATGCACCTCCTTTTCGTTTTTGGGTCCTGAAGTGTCCCCATCCTGCCTGCCTTCTCTTCATTTTTCAGTCTTCTCTGGTTTGTCTTATATACAATGTCCAGAGCTTTATTTGTACTTAGGAGGAATAGGGAAAATTACGTCTACCCCATCTTCCAGGAAGCAAAAGTTTCAGGGAACCATTTTTGGAAAGGCTTTGGATTGAGGAGTCTGTCCAGGCCACCAGCAGCCTCTTCCCAGGGAAAGTAAGAAAGAAGTGCAGCCTCTGCTTCATTGGGTGTATGGGGACGGCTGAGTTTAATGGGAAGGGAAGCAGGTCAGGGGATACTTTCATGTGGTAACTTTTACATGGGGTTTAGGCCAGTATGCTTTCTCCAGGGTAGCCTGCTTGAAACAGAACTCAGTTCCATCTCTTGGGTCCTTACAGCCCAGCTTTGATCCTCAATATCCACAACAGATCCCTGCTTCTCCTGCACACCCTCCACCCCATTCCCCTACAAATGAAACAAAAAACAAAACAAAAACAAAAATCCAGCCACCCAGCCAGAAAACAACAGAACTAGCTAGCATACCTCTGAGAGTTTGTAGAGCGTATTCTGTTGGGCCAGTTTCCTTGGATTGTCTGCATTTCAGGTTATTATGGGTTCTCAGGAAGAGAATGCCTTCCCATCCCTCAGAGGCCATGCCCCAGATAAGGTGAGGATTGAGAGGAAGGACTGCTGCCTCACAAAACCTCTAGTCCTATGGGGACAGGGGCTCTGCTGGGTCCTTCTAGACTTACTGACACAACTGGGTCTGCTGTTGTCATTGTTAGATAGTCTGAGAACTGTTGGGAGAAGCTGCAGTACTTGCTGTGCCAGGTCACCGGGTCAGGATGGCAGGTGCTCTGAGAGTGGGTGTCCTCGTGCCTGGCTCTTCAGGCTATGGACTGGGTGCCGGCATCTGCATGTTCTCAGAGGCGTGGAGGAGTCTGAAGGAAGGAAGCAGCATGCACTGCTCGGCACAGCTAGGTCGCCCCCTTCCTCATCATCCTCACACATGCAGTCATTCCTGCCACTTGCCTGTGCCCACAGAGTCCTCTCGCAGGCCGTCCTCCTGTGTGTGTGGGAGGGGGGAGCTCACCTTCTTCACAGTCATTTCTGCTCCCCTATTTGCTCGCTTGCATGGTATTGCAGGGCGGCAGGTACCTTGCTGTCTCCCAGCCACCCTGGAGTTGCACAGCGGACACCTTGTGGTGGTTCTTGTCATTCAACTGTAGGCACCAAGTCAACTCTTTAGGTGCTTCTTGCTCTACCCTCTACTCTGTCAGCCCTGTGCCTGCCGCCTCTTGCTCCCCCTCTGGCCACTGTGTCTGGCACATTCCACCTCCCTTCCTACAAGCCAGTGGACCTGGTTATTCCCTTTTGAAACCTTTGTCCCTATATTTTTCAATTAAGTTTCCCAAATCTGGCGGGTGGGGTGGGGTGGCAGAGTCACTTGAAAACTTACAAACTGACCCTCTCGGCCCCTCCCCAGATATGGCCTTCTTGGGTGTGAGAGGAAGATTCATTAATTTACATTTCTTTTGGACTGTGAACCCATGAAGATAGGAGCAGTTTATTTCTCTCTGCCTTCCATTGCCTGACACAGGCCTTGGGAGATGATTTTGTTTAACAGCTTTACTGAAATAACATTCACATACCGTATAATTAACCCACTTAAAGTGTACAATTCGATGATTTTCAGTATATTCCCAGATGTGTGCAACCATCATCACAGTCACTTTTAGAACATATTCGTCATCCCAAAAAGAAACCCTGTACCTCTTAGCTTTCACCCCCCAATCCTTCTACCCCCAACCCTAGGCAACCACTAACTACCTTTCTTCAGTATGGATTTGCCTTGGTAAGTGTTCTTGATGGAATGCTACCTGCTTCTCAGCCTGTTCCTCCTCCCAGAGCACTCGTTTCTTGCCCTGTGCCCTACTTTGGCCCAGCCTCCCCATCTTTCAGGACAACCTGCATATCTGGAAGTGTACCTTTTGGGGTGATCTGTAGAAGGAAGTCATAGCCAAGCAAGGTGGGTGCTGGCAGGCTCCCTGGTGTACAGCACATGGGGCTGTGCACACAGTAGGCCTGAGTAGACATTTGTTGAGTGAATAATGACACTGAAGGTGGGCTGGGGTGAAACAGTGGCAGGTTCTGGGGGAACTTGTGCCAGTCCCTTAGGTCTCCACTGCCCCTTTTGGGGACAGGTCTGGTAGATATAGCTGGTAGTGTGAAGTTGCCCCAAAGCCCTGCAGCCAGAGACTAGGAGGGTGGTATACAATTAAAACTAAACAGAAGTAGAGGAGACATAACTGTCATCTCAGCTCCAATTTTACAGATCAGAGAACTGCAGGCTGGGAGGCAAAGTGGGGATTCACCTGGCCCAGGACACCCACCACAGTGCTGACCTCCATCCTTTGTGCTGGCTTTCATGGGGTCTGCCAAGTGTGCATGCCCCTGAGTGATGTGGGAGAGGCCTAGTGTGCTTGCGTGCCTAGGGGATTGCTGTGTGCCTCTGGTGTTTGCTGAGAAAACAGACCTCTACTCTCTTTGCTCTGCTTCCCCAGGCAGAATTTCATTCCTCACCCAGGTCATGGCCCTCCTGAGTTGTGTCCCTCAGATCCCTGGTTCCCTGTCAGTACCCACTCCCGTGTTTCATCAAAGCCAGCCTCTTACCTCCTTCCTTCAGCCCACACCATACCCCTTGCCCAAGGCCCCTTTTACCTGCTCTGTTCACGTTCCCAGGGAAAAACCAGTGCTTCCCTGGGGCCTTGAGGAGCCTGCAGAAGCCAAGAAAAAAAGAGTGTTCTTGGCTAACCCAGATGCTCTGCGACCTCTGGCAAGTGACCTTCCCTCTCTGAGTCACAGATTCCACAGCTATAAAATGAGATGGTGTGACAGGGCCTTCCAGTTTGGAGAGTGTTAAATAAAAAGCTTGTTAGGAGGACCCCTAAGGCTTAATCCGAGATCAGTCCTATGTGTAAGGTAGAGGCTTGGGGTTTAATTTGTGTTACTGTCCTCCAAAGGGTAGTGGACAGATAGGCCTGCTTATGCCTTTTCCTGCCCCTTCTCACCATCTATCTGGGTGTGGCTAGAAAGGGAGGCAGAGCCAGAGTGTCTGTCTGGATCTTTTAGTTCATGTTGAGCCCCTACTGCCAGGGCCTTGGATGAGGGGGACTCTTTGAATATAAAAATACAATAGTAGCTAACATTTATTAGGCACTTGTAGGCCAAACACTATACTCATTATTTTTTTCTGTTTTCTTTTTTTAGATATGATTCACATACCATAAAATTCACCCTCTTAAATTGTACAATTCAGTAGTTTTTAGTATATTTACAAGGTCATGCGCCATCTCCACTATCTAATCCAGAACATTTTCATCACCCCAGAAAGAAACCCTCTTAGTGTTCATTCCCCATTTCCTGTTTCCTCCACATCCTGGCAGCACTAATCTGCTTTCTGTTTCTATGGATTTACCTGGAATCATACGGTATGTGGTCTTTTATGTCTGCCTGCCCACACTTAATGTCTTCACGGTTCATCCATATTGTAGTGTGTGTCAGTACTTCATGCCTTTTTATTGCTGAATAGTATCCCATCGAATGGATGTACCAAGTTTGTTTACCCTTTCATCTGTTGTTTTGCCTTTTGGTCATTGTTTATAGTGCTGGTGTAAATATTCATGTCCAAGTTTTTATTAAGCACCTGCTTTCAGTTTTCTTGGGTGTATATACCTAGGAGTAGAATTCTGGGTTATGTGGGATTCTATGTTTAACCTTTTGAGGAACTGCCAGACTGCTTTCCACAGTGGCTGCACCTTTTTATTGCCCTTTGTGTTACCCCATTCTTCCTCACATAAGTTTCATGGGGTGTAGATATAATTATTGTCCATCCCCCTCCCTTTCAAATGGGAGAACTGAAATTCAAAGGGTTTTCAGCCCAAGTCATACAGCCAGTAATTTGATGATTCTTTGGCCAGTGCTAGCTGTGATCACTAAAGCTGTCTCTTCTCCCAGACCCTGTTTTGTACCGTTAGGGTGAGGGCTTTTGACTGTATTGTTCACATGATATAACTAGTGCCTGGCACACCTTGGCACTCACATGATTTTTGAAGAAAATGTCATTTTTTCCTGGTCTTGGTGGCTTGATCAGGAACTTGAGAGAGGTATCTGTTTCTTAGGAGTTCTGAACAGTTTCTCAGCTTCCCACTGGGTGTTGCGTTCCAATCTTCATACTAGCTGCTGCAGACCTCCCATGAGCCTCTTGCTATCAAACATCTTTCTTGGAGACTCAGCCTGTGGCTGGGGAATGAGCTGTGTGGAGTGTGCTAAGCAGAGGTGACTTCTGTTTCTTGCTAGTGCTTGTCATTAATTTGACTGTTGAAACCTGTTCTCTCTCTCTGGTTCAAGGCCATTGATGACCTGCCATTTTCTCCTCTAGGCAAAACCCATTTATGGTGGCTGGCTGCTCTTGGCTCCAGATGGGACTGACTTTGACAACCCAGTACATCGGTCTCGGGTAAGGGAATCAGTGAACTCCCGGGGTGGGAGGGACCAGAGAGGGGCCCATCTAATGGCACACTGACAGAATGGAAGAGGGAAGTGGGAGTTGACAGGGGGTCATGGGATGGTGGAACCTGCAGGGAACCCCACTTGGCAGACTCGGAGGACCCACAGAAAGTCTCAATTACACATCAGTAAACCTGGTGCTCCCTTCACAGTGAGAAACTCTCACATGGTGCTACCTGTTTCATGGCTCGGTTTGACTCTAGAAATAGTTAAATGGAAAAGGCAGAAGGGCAGTTCAGCAAATGTTTGCAGTTATGCTAATTAGGCTCCCAGTTCTGTCAGTGCCAAGGCCCTGCCTCCTGCACCTCCCTCCTTTCCTCTTCATTTTCCTCTCCTCCCTTCCTCCCTTGCTCTAGGGGCTCAGCAAATACATGCTAGTGAAGGGATGAGGGTCTTGAGGACCAACTTTGCTTTTGTTGCTTTTCCCTTGGGCCTTCCAGCCAAGGGCCGGCCCCTGCTGTGCATGGGCTGTTGGAGCAGTGAGATGGTCAGACCAGCCTTGTCCCTGACCAGTGGTTTATTCCTCTGCCAGGTGAATAAACTTCAAATAAAATGCCATCTTTCTTTCCTACACACTCTTTTCCAGGTGCTGCTGCTTGTACCCTATAAATTGCTCCAGCTCTGCTCCCTTCCTGTCCTCTGCTCACTCAGAGAGCTTCTGACCTGTCTCTTGGTTTCTGCTACCCCTAGCCTGAATGCTGTATTCTGAGGTGGGGCTCATGGTGCCCCGCGGACCTTTATTTTTTTCTTGGTCCTTTGGGATTCCTTCTAGATGGGTTTTGTCTCTAAACACTACAAATAGGTGCCTTGGAAATGTTTCTTGGGAAGAGTTTCTCCCTGAACAACCAGCGTGGAACCATCCTCTATAGGTCCTCTTTGTGAGGCCATTTGAGTGTCCTATTTCTGCCACTCAGGTAGGAGAATTGTGTTCCAATGCCTGCAGTAACCAGGGAGTAGCTCCCTTTCCCACTTACATTTAGGTCGTACAGAATTGCCATTTCCAGCTTCCAATGGGAAATCATTATTATAAATGATGTAATTCTGGCCCAAAGCAAAGAAACATGATATTTTAGTTAGTTCTTATGGCCTTATTGCTACTAAAAGTATGAATTATGTTGGGCTTTTTGAAACATTGAAAAATATGAGGTTATGGATCCTCATGAAGAAGGCACATACCCTCGTGGTCCTTTTTATTCTGCTGTCAGTGCCGTTGGCCCCCAATGCCAGGCCTTTGGTTGGAGAGTAGCGAGGGCACCCTGCCAGTAGCATACTCCCTGGACATCGGAGTTCCCACTGGTCTCATACCGCCTCAGTTTTGACTTTGTTAGCTCACTTCTCAGTGAATACTAGAGCCTGGCTGTCTTTTTCCCTTCCATTACCTGTGGATCACTGGAACAACCTTGTATAGCAGGTTTCTAGATTTTCTCAGAAGTGGGGAATCAGTGCTTGATTCTAAGGTTATTCCATATCATGTCAGATAATTCACAAAATAAACATTGACACATATTATGTTATAACCTCTGTGCTGAGTACATAAAGAATACAGCCCTGGCCTGTGTGGTTCCATGGACTGAAGGGTCATGGGTTTGATTCCGGGTCAAGGGCACATACCTGGGTTGCAAGTTTGATCCCCGCCCCACGGTTGGGGCCCGTGCAGGAGGCAACCAATCAATGTGTCTCTCTCACATCGATGTTACTCTGTCTTTCTTTCTCTCCCCCTCCCTCCCTTCCACTCTCTCTAAAAATCAGTGGGAAAAATACAAAAAGGTGACCAAGACATTTCTGCTTCCGAGGAGTTTGCAAATTAATATAAACCAGACATCTTGTGTGGAAGCACACTGGGTGGTTTGGGCTTCTCCTTTGGCCCAATCCTGACTAATAAATCGCCATTCTTTCGCCTTGGGTCCCTCCTTTCCTGCCTCAGACATGGAAGCTTCGAACCAGCATTCTTTAGATACAGGTTGGTCAGGCACAGGGACTTAGCAAGTGGAGATGGGGCCAGACCCTGCTAAACACCCACTCTGCTCCTTTACAGAAATGGCAGCGGCGGTTCTTCATCCTCTACGAGCACGGCCTCCTGCGCTACGCCCTGGATGAGATGGTAGGTGTCCTCCGTGGCGCACTCCCCATCTCCATGTCGCCAGGCCACTTCATTGTGGTTGCATTTGCATCATCTGTGTGCAATCACTTGGGCTTCTGTTTCAGAATCTGGAATTTTTGAAGAACTGTGGCAACTGGTAGAGATGACCTTTAAAACCAAGACCTTTGGTTTGAGGCATCTCCAGTGATCATGGGTGAGAGTTAGTGGTGAGGAAGAGAGTCGCTTTTGTCCAGGCTGATAGGAGTTGGACTCAGCCATAGCCCTCTTAGTCAGAAGTGGAGCAGGCTGTGGAACTGCAGGGACAGATGGGGGGCTGGCTCTGGGGGGTGTATGTGGAAGTTGAGCACACATGCCTTCAACTGCTATAGTCTCAAGACTGCCCCTTGGTTCCATTGCTGTAACTGATCTTATCCAATTGATCTGCAGAGGTCTCATGGTTGTCGTTGTTCTTCTGGTCACTAGGCCAGGGCATACTGGTTCCTTCCTGTCCTGCCACCCACCTCATATGCTTCCTGCTTCCTGGGCTGGATGAGTGTTTATTGCTCTTGGTCCAGAGGCAAACTCAAAAACCAACCAAGTAGAATGTTCTGGCTTTTCTTTTTCCACCCATTTTGTGTCCTGACTTTTTTCTCTAAAAGAGATTGGTCCCCTGACTAACCTAAGGTATGACTGAATTCCAAGCTTTATAAAGGGTTGAAGATGGAGGATTTGAGCACACCTTTTCTGGTTCCATTTGAATATGTATATGTGCATTCATTTGGACAGCATTCTAAAACTGGGATTATCCTAGAAAATCTAGTCACACCATGTAAAATGGGTTGGCCCCATCCCACCCAGAGTTCATTTCTTTGCAGGAAGGGTGAAAGCAGGTTCTGGAACTGTGAGCAGAGATGACTGTCCTACCCAAGGACTTCAGAGAGTATGTGGACGCTTGGATTTTAGGGTGGTTATTACAGCTCATAGGGGAATATGAGTGGGTCCATTTCCACACGTGGGTCCTAATCTTAGTGGTGTGATACTCTCTCTATTTTGTTTCTGGGATGAATTAATGGGTATGATATGTAGGTATGGAATTATTAGGTATGACACCTAGTTCTTTATTGACATCACTTTATTGGTTCCTTCTTAAAAAGAATTTTCTTCCCTCTCATTCTTTCTGTGAGCACATTTGTACAATGTGAAGGGGCCACAGAGGATTTTTACCGTGGAAACGTCTGCGGTCCAGAGTAGTTTGAGGTGACTGGATTGGAGGTGAGTGCCATTGGGATGGTAGAACTTGGTAGAGGTGGGAGCAGGGGAACTGATTTCACTTGGACACTTGTTTCCTTTGGGGAAAGGAAGCAGGCGTGGAGGCAGAGCCAGCACTTCCCCTGTGTGTTCTCCCGACTTGGCAGTTGTGCCTGCAGTAGCTCTGGTGTGGGAGCTGGGCTGCTAAGAGCCCTGAAGTTTACTTTGTCCTTCCCTCTGCCTGGCTGACCTGTTTTGAAGCCCTGCAAAGACTAACAGTTAGAGAAGGGGCATCAGAGGTCACTGGATTGTATTCAGATTGGGCTGGGGCAGTGAACCACCCTGAAGAGAGTTCCCTGGACTTTCCCTGTAGACCAGTTATTCTGGTCAGGAAATCTTTCTTTAGGTTTAACTGGATTCCAGCACAATTCATTATTCCTTTAGCTTAGTTGCACAAGCACAAAGAGGGTGGCTGCTGGGGACACCTTTGTGTGGGCACAAATGCAGAGCACATGCTGCATCCCAAGAGCCATTGAGCCATGAGGACGGCACCTCGCAGTACATTTTGGTCTCTCAGCAACCTGTATGCTGGTTGGGTATTATTTTGTGTGCTGTTAGGGCGAAAGTGGAGCTGTGCTAGTGACATGAGAAGAGAAAGAAGCCTCAAGAAAAACTTGGACTGCAGAGAGGGCATTGAGGAAATGCCCAGAGTTGAGAGTTTTGGGCCACTTTCTGGCAGATAACCTTGGTGTTTAAGATTAAGACTTACCCTGTGAGCCAGTTAGTGCTGATCTGCCCAAACTGTGGGCGGACAGATACACTGCATTTCCAGGGAATAAAGTGGCATTATTTCTATGAGTGACAGTTGCTTTGAAATACCTTCAAAGCAACATTTCACATTGTAAAGGTTTTCCCTTATGTATGGGGGAGGTTGCAAGGAAGCGTCTGGGATGCACTTGGGAAGAGGCTATCAGATGCCAGCTGCCCAGTGGTCAGCATCAGCGGCCATTGCTGTGGGGCGTACAGGTGGGCTCCTGTTTCCCAGTGGTTTGCATCAGGCCTTGTTCTTCATGGCTATTTGCTGGAATGAGTATAGTCCAGAATCCTGGAGCTCCAACCCAGAGGTCAGCTTTCCTGAAGCCTAGACTCCTGCCTTCACCTGGCCAGCCAGGCCCTGATACCTGGAGCAGGACAGCTTTTCAGGCAGGCTTGTGTGTGAACTGAATTCTAGCCATGCTGGGAGTTTTCTCTTGAGTGCCGAGAACTGTGGGCCTCAGTTGGGGACCACAGTGCCTCTAAGGGCTCACTGTCCGGATCATCTTTGATTCTCACAACTGTGTGGAGTGGAGGGGGTTGCCACTGGCACCTCGTGGGTGGAGGCTAGGGATGCTGCTAAGCATGCTGTGATGCACAGAACATCCACCCAGATGTTAGCAGTGTCAAGGCTTAGAAACCCTGTGAGATCTTGTCAGTGACTTTCTTAAATTTTTTAAAATTAAAATATGAGTTATCATCCCTGTTCTTAAAAGGTATGGAAGGACTCAGCCATCAGATTTTTTGAGAATGAGGAGGTGATGGAGCAGGGTTACTCTGCTGGCTGGTGTGGTAACTGCCAGGCAGGGAATAAGGGTGGGCCTGTTTCTGGTGTGAAGGGGTTTCTATGGAGTGTCCCTGCATATCAGTTGACCACAGGGCTAGCAGAACCGCTCGTGCATGCCTTTACCTGGGGAGCATATAGGTACCACTTCCTGTGGCATGTTCAGACCATTGTGCCTGTATAATGGTCCCATCTTGGTGCTAGTATCTAAGAGCAGCCGCTCTGAGCAGCCAGTGGCCACCACTGATTCTACCACTCCTGCCAAGCTTGGCTCCAGTACTCCCCTGTCCTGCCTAGACCTCCATAGCTAATCTGCATGTAATAACTTTTGTAGCATTTTATAGCTGGGCTGTTCCCTTAACACTTAGTCAGAATCTCTTTCAAATTGTCACTTGACTTCTATACAATATTACTATTTGTTTTAATTTGTTTAAATGTTCTCTTACCAACTAGATTGTGACGTGTGTGTTTTTTCTTTTCCCATTGTTGGGCCCCCTGATAATTCTTGGTATCTTTCTGCATTGTCTGGCCTGGGTGTACGTGGTAGAAACCCGGTGAATATTTGCGGAGTTGAAGTACCACCTTTGTAAATGCACTGTTGTAGAATTTCTGCTTTCAGTTTGAGAAGGTAGGAGCTGGGGCGCGTCTGGGAGAGGGATTAGGTGTGTTGCGGGTATGCAGCTCCTAATGCTTCCTCAGTAGAAGGGAGAATGCCCTCCAGAGGGTTCCCGAGAACCAGCTGGGGTGAGCTATCTGGGCCCCTTCACTGGGACCAAAGGGGCATAACAGTTGCCAGGAGTCCCAGGAATAGGAGGAGGGCCTCAGTCCTGGGTCAGGGCTGCTTTGAGAGGCTTTTCTGCTTGGGGGTTTCTGCTGGGTCTGGGCCTCCAGGGGCTGACTGTTGCCTTTCTACTTCCAGGCAGCTCTGAGTTGAGACAAACCTTTGGGAATTACTTTTTCTTATTTGGGAATTTTTTCTTGCTACGCCCACATACCCTGTAACTGGTGGGTGTGGAGGAGAGGCAATTTTCCCAAAAAAGGAAAACAAATTTCCCAAATGCAAGCTGAAATGAGGTGGGCTCAGAGCAGCCTTACAGACAAGTGAGGGAGCCTGAGCAGTTTGGCTGGGCCTCTGGTTTTTCAGGGGTGGACAGAGCGAAGGATCTAGAAACTCCAAACTGCTGCCTCTCTCCTCTACTGTACTTTTGTTTTTCCTTCTGTAATCTGCCCATTATTGTACCAAATTCTACCACTTCTTGTTGAGCTTTTGGGGACAGATGTTAGTCTAAGGTGCTGGCCTCATTAGAACCCAAAGGTCAGTTTGGAAGGCTTTCCTGGAAAGCACCGAGTCCAGAGGGGAAGTAGGGCCGGAGTTTGAGGCAGAGTATCCTGGGCAGGGAAGTTTGGGGGCTCTGCTTTCATGTTCTCCTCTTCCCTTCTGGAAGCAGGCAAAAAGATGACCTATGGCTTGTTTGTTTTCAGTTGTGGTGAAATGTATGTTACAGAGTGTATCACTTTAGCCATTTGTGAGAGCACAGTTCTGGGCGTTACGCTCGCTCACATTGTTGTGCAGCGGTCACCCCTGTCCCTCTGCAGACTCCTCATCTCGTGAAACCGAAACTCTGTCCTGTTGAATACTAACCCCCCGTTCCCCTCCCCCGGCCCCTGGCAGCCCCATCCTACTTTCCAACTCAATTTTTTTCTCTAAGTTCTTCATATAAGTGGCACCATATAGTATTTGTCCTTCTGTGTCTGGCTAATTTCACTTAGTATGATGTCTTCAAGGTCGATCCATGTTGGAGCATATGTCAGAGTCTTCTTCCTTTAAAAAAAAATGATGTGTCTAATGCTCTTGAACCTTGTCTGCTGAAACAAACTGGTTTCTCCCACGTGGAAACCAAGGTACCCGTGCTTCTGTATCAGGTGTGTGGTATTAAGGGGCACCTTTTGCTGTGTGAGGCTTCTCTCTCTTCTCTACCTTGAGAATCCTTGAGAGTTTGGACAGATCAGAGCTGCATGACTTTGTAGGTGCCCTGCTGCCAAGGACTTAAGCTCAGCTCACATCCCTAGACATAATAGGGAAACACTTTCAGCTTTGGGGTATGTTCTTTTCTTGCAGGGGAAGCTGTGGGTTTGTCAGTTCCATAGTTCTGGCCAGAGAAGTTACTCTGGGATGTCTGTGCTCATGTGTAAAGCTGGAGCTTGGTTTGAATGCTCTTCAGAGGACACCAAATGCTAACAGGTTAGGTTTCTGGCTTCTTTACAGTTTGCTTCCTGTAGGACAGAGTCCGGAAGTTGCTTTGACCTCAGGACCTTTGCCCACTTTACTCTTGACAAATTTAGGCTACTTCTGGTACTGAGTCAAAGCCCTGAGTAGGACACAGATGCCCAAGGCCATAGGAGAGTGGGGAGGAGGGACCTCACAGCTCAGCCCTACTGCCTTTAGGACCTGTCTTTGAGTTCTCTTGCTCCTCTGCAGCTGAGCCCTCTATCCCTCATCACATCATTTTGCAGAGATTGTCCTGCATGAGAATCTCCTGAAGGCAAGACTCAGGTAGCCACAGTTTAAATAACCACTTCCTGTGATTTTTAGGAAGCACTAATATTTGAGAACCACTGCTTTAAGCTCTGGCTTTGTTTTCCCCCAGTTGGAACTTTTCTAGACAGGCTGGCGTATGTGATTCATTGGTAACTGTCGTGGCTGTTGTGTCCATAGCAAAGAGCTGCAGGGGAAGGACACATGGCCAAAAAAATGTCCCTCTTGTGGTGAAGCTTACAGCCTGCTAGGACCCATGTGAACATGCGAAGATTAAATACTATGATGTGCATGTTATGCAAGTCAGTGTGTGGCCTGGGGATTCAGAGATGTCTTCTGGAAGGAAAGATGGGGTCTTGACCTCCTTCCTCTTGTCGTGGAGATTGGGGAGGAGCTGCCAGTGCTCTGTGTTGGCTCTTCAGGAACAATGTTTAATGTGGTTCTCACAACATGAATTGATATTATGTACATTTCACAGATGAAGAAACTGAGACCAGAGAGATCGTGGGGCTGCTCAACTTATGAGTGACAGAACTTTGATTTGTAAACAGGTGAGACGCCTTCTGGGAGAAGGATGGTGTCTTTTCTCAGTGGTCTTGTTCTTTGCTGTGTGCCTCAGCCAGCCTCTGCTGTCTGAATACAGTGGCACAGTGGCACTGGCTGAGGGCCGGGCTGGGCTCTCAGCATCTTGCCCACCCCTTGGTGTCATAAGTAGCCACAGACTGGCAGTTACAGTAATTTCCCTGTGTCTTTTAAGCTCGTTGAACTGCACAAACTTCGGACCGCAGTCTGGATTTTGAACATGAATTCAGAGGGGTGGAAAAATCAGAATAAAGAGTTAGTCCCCATGCTTGTTTATGAGGCAGAGAAACTTCCTCAGTCACGGGAATCTTTGTGTTTAAAAGATAGGTTGAGATGGGGATCAGAGAAGAGTTGTTACAGGTTAGTCTCACGTTTTTAGGTTGACTTTAAAAAATATCATGTGGTGGGCCTTGCTTTGGCCTTCGTGCTGTTTGCCACGTGGTTTCAGCCTCGATGTAACGGAGGAAGGCCTTTGTAGTAGGTGCTGGTGGCCTGTAGTAGGTGTTGGTTTGGTAGTCTAGAAAACGTGGGGTTTTTTGTGTTTGTTTGTTTGTTTTAAATCCTCGCCCAAGGATAAATTTATTGATTTGAGAGAGAGCAATAAAGGGAGAGGGAGAAAGATCAATACAAGAGAGATACATCTATTGGTTGCCTCCCGTACATACCCTGACTGGGAATTGAACCCACAACCTAGGTATGTGTCCTGTGAATTGAACCCGAAACCTTTCAGTGCATGGGACAATGCCCAACCAACGGAGCCACCCAGCCAGGGAAGAAATATGGGTTTGAATCCAGCTTCTCTGTTTTTGTCTGAGCTGTCTTGAGCAGGGTCCACATCCCTGCCTGTTTCCCTCCATAGGAACCTTGCAGTGTTGCTGGGTCTGCAGTGAGCCTGGGAAAACCTTCCTCCTCTCCTCTGCTCAGCTGCTCTTCCCCAGTCCTTTGCTTGCTGTGATAATGGTAGTTTTAAAAATTAAAAAATTAACTTTGAACTCAGAAGTGTTTTCATCCTTACATCGGCCCCGTGAGCAAGATGGAGGCTGCTGAAGAGGGAGCGCAGCCCCCGAGGCCCTGCCGATGCACACACTCCACTGAGGTCTCTAGGTGCTGTGATGCACAAGTTGGGAGGCTCTGTCAAGTGAAATTCTGCACAGAACCTTGATACAGGTTTTCTTTTTAAATTTTTTTCTTTAATGTTTTTATTATTTCAGAGAGAGGAATGGAAAAGGGGAGAAACATCAATGATGAGAGTCATTGATCAGCTGCCTCCACGCCCCCTACTGGGGATCAAGCCCGCATCCCAGATACATGCCCTGATTGGGAATAGAACTGGTGACCTTTCCATGCACAGGATGATGCCTAACCATCTGAGCCACATCAGCCAGGGCAAATACTTTCTCTCTTAATTTCACTTTTTTGAAGTTGTATTGTCTCTGGTCTGATTTGCTTTCTTCTTAGTTCCCTTTCTGCTGAATTTGGCCTTGGGCTTTTTGAAATTGAATTGAATTGAACTGTGACCTCCTGGTTTATAGGTACACCCTCAACCACTGAGCCACGCTGGCTCATCTTGATACAGGTTGTTAAACAAATACAGTCTGGTGTTATTGTAGTTGAAGTTGTAGAATAGTTCTCGCCCCTCCATACCCAGCCCCTCCCCAGCCGTAGCGAGGAGTGTGCCCTGACTGGACGGATGTCCTCCTGCGGCAGAGTCATCCACGTGCCTGCACGGGCAAAACACCTCTTCTTGTGTCAACCATTTCATTAACTCACTTTTCCAAAATAATCAACTTGTTTTTAACCTTTTAAAAGTAGTAAGTGCTTGTCAATGTTAGCTGATGCGTGAAAAACAATCTTTCTAGGTAAACTTTGAGGCCAGTGCAGGTGCTGATGCTTGTGAGGAAAAGTGGAGAGCAGCTGGGAGACAGGGTCCACATCCCTGCCTGTTTCCCTCCATAGGAGCCTTGCAATGTTGCTGGTCCTGCAGGGGGCCACTGGCAACTCAGTGGGCCAGGGCCCAATGTGTTCAGGAGTCATGGACCATGAGTCCAGTGTGCTGAGGTGTTTTACCTCTGCCCACTTTAGTTTTTTGGACATGGGGTCCTTAGATCTAAGGCCCTTATCCCATCTTTCCTTAATCGTGAGAACTAAAAATAATTTTCACCTCTTTGGGAGAGATGTAATAATTAATTGCGTAATGATTCTTAAGTATGTTAAAGATAATATGTAAGCTGTAAGTATATGTTATGTGTGCCAGGGCTTCCTTGGTTGGAAGGTGAGGCACTAGTGCAGTCCTTGCGGTATTGCGTGGTCATCTGGTGGCAGGGAGTAGATGACAGGATGAGGGGTGGGTGCTGGGAAGGGGGCCCCTATGCTCAGGCTGTGGGCTTCGTGCAGGTCACTTTGTGTTAGAACATCTTTAGGCCAACTTTAAATTATTTTGAAATGTTAAAGTAAGTAAGTGAACAAGGTATGATACAGATAACCCAGGTGGGATGGGAAACTTCCCAACTGACAGTGAAGTCCTGTTGTCAAAGGGTCAGTGGTCAGTAGTGAAGCTTATAAGTGCCACATGCCTTTTTCTCTTAAATTTTATTCACTGTGACAGATGGAGACTTCACCCATTAGAATGAACCTTGCAGACCCAGGGGCATTTTCTCTGTGTCCCTCTAGGATCTTCAGTGCAGAGGTAGTTCTCTGGAAACTGGGAGCTGAACTTTAAGTCCCTCCCCTTCCCTACTTTTAACTTAAGTTGGGGAGGAGCTTGGAGACATAGGCTTGTTAAGACATTTGAGCCTGATGTCTATTGGAAAGTGCACCATTCTGCCTCTGGTAGCTTTTTCTTGTCATTTCCAATTCTGCATGCTGGCCCAGGTGACATTTTCCACATATGGAACAGTTGGAGGATGGAGGCCACCAATGGTTAATCATGGGACTGTTTGGATGAAGAACAGAGCAGACTTCTAGAAGGTTAGAGCAGAGGGGTTTCTAGAGATGACCCGGTCTAGACCTTTGTATTATTGGTGGGGAGACCCAGCACAGGGGTTCACAGACTGACCCATGGGAGCTCAGCTGGTTAATGTGGAGTGATAGCCAGGTTCCCTGATTGCCTTGTCCAGATCTGGGGAGTGATGGGGACAGAAGGGCTTGCTGTTTTACATACGGGGGCCTAAGTCTGGGGCCATGCGGACATTTGTACTTAGTGTTGGGGTCTGTTACATGGACAGCCTGAGCCTTGGAGAGGAAGGAATTAGAGAAGGAGTCACAGGAATGTGGCTGAAGAGGTCAGGTGAGGGGGAGCGTAAGTGCCTGTCAGGTGGGTCTTACGCCTGTGCCAATCACCCTCGTCATTGTCAAGAGCCAAGAGGAGACTCAGTTCAGACATGATCTTCCTTCCTCTGTCCCTTATCCCCAGGTTGTTGATTTCCACGGGGCCTCCCTCTACAGGACAGTGAGCACCTTGAGGCAGGACCTGTTACTTGCCTGCATTGACAGGACTTTGAATAATGTCCAGGTGTGGGAGAAGCGCAGCACGTGTTGCCCGATAGGGTAGTGAGTCCGTCTGTCTGCCATCGTCCTTGACTTGGTGCTTGAGTCTGTTGTAAACATTTTAAGAAGGCCTCCCCAGCCCAGCCGGGCATGGCTCAGTGGTTGAGCATCAAACTAGGATTCAGGAGATTGAGGTTTAATTCCCGGTCAGGGCACATGCCCGGGTTGCGGGCTTGATCCCCAGTTGGGGGTGTGCGTGAGGCAGCCGATCAGTGACGACTCTCTCATCATTGATATTTCTCTTTCTTCCTCTCCCTTCTTCTCTCTGAAATCAATAAAGATATATATATTTTTTTAAAAAAAAGGCCTCTTTCTGAGAATCCACCTTCTTTGACTTTCAGACCACACCGAGGACTTGGCGACTTTAGGTTGCTCAGTGAATGCCTTTCTGTCGCACTGGGACTGTCCAGTGTGCTTACCTTTCTTCCTAGTTACATGAGTGGTGGGCCAAGGACAGCAAAGTAGTAATTACCTGCTTGCCTCTCTCCAGTGCCCATGAGCCATAGTGAGATACCCATGTTCTTCTCTCTGTCTTCCCCAGTGTGCCTGCAGCTGGCTACTCTGGGGAGACTTCTGGACACCCATGATTAGTTAACAGAGGAGGCTGACAGTGGTTTTACATCTTGTCCACTTGGGTGCTGTCTGTCTAGCCCTTTGAGTGTGTGCAACTCTTTTAGTGATGGAAGGAGGTGATGGGGTGGTTGGAGCAGCAGTTCTGTTGGGCTGGTGAAGGGATTTCTCTTGCCCTTGCTCTGCACAGGGATAGCAACAGAGGATGGGCTTAATTAGCACCCTTGTTGGAGATCTTCAGAGCAGTGAGTAGACTGTGTGGCCTGCAGGGTGTTTGTGATAATGGTCTGGGTGGCTCCCTCCCTGCAGAGAGAGAAATGACTTCAGGTATTAGGAAAGTTAACAGCTTGAAATAATTGGTTAGGAAAGTAATTAAGTAGCGGCAGGGAAAGAACTGTTGAAAAAGAGTCATTTTAGGGAAATTAGCAACAGAAAACATTTGGGTTGAAAAACAGAGCCAAGTAACTAGTACTAGTGTGTTCATGTGTGTGCATATAACGCTCACACACTCACATGCACCCATGTCTTGGCAACATGAAGCCAGGCTGCATAGTCTCCCAGGGACAGGGTCCCTGCACCCTCACTTCTTAGGCCCCTCACACCCCACCGCCTACACAGCTCTTCCTGCCTGACCATGTCTTTTGCTTTGGACCTTCCTGGAAAATGGGCAATACATTGTGATAAGCCGATCCACTTAGGTGTTAATTGTGAGTAGGCAGCTTAATGTGTTAGTGTCATAATCTTCCCTACCTCCACTTCACAAAACAGTTTTTCAGAAGAATCTTTTCTTTGGCAGGAAAGGGAAGGGAAGGGGTTGTCCTTTATGGTGGGAAAGCTCTCTAAACCCAGGGAATGATTCCACTGGTGGAATTTCAGAAACAGTGGTAAGCAAGTGGGCATATATTAAGGAAGAGGGTGTACTTCACATTATATCATGTCCTGAACTATCCTGAGAGCTGGTCCAGCCCATGTACACATGCACATTGATGAATCATTCATTCACAAACATCTGTTGAATGCCTCAAGTGTGTCAGAAGTAAACTTCAAGGTGGCTTCATTTGGGGAGTACGGTGTACTGATAATACACAATGCAGTAGGTGTATTAGCTCCCTGTGGCTGCCATAACAAATTACCGCTGCCTAGAGGCTTAAAGCAACACAGATTTGTTCTCTTACAGCTCTGGAGGTTAGGAGTTCACAATCAGTCTCCCTGGGCAAGGCTGGAGTCAAAGTGCCCGCCGGTGGCTCCTTCTGGAGGCTCCAGGGGAGAATCTGGGTCCTTGCCTTTTCGGGTTCCAGGGGCTGCCTGCACCCTTCGGCTTGTAGCCCCTTTCTAACATCGCTGCAGCCTCTTGCTTCCAACACTGCATCTCCTTCTCTTCTGGTCACATCTCCCTCTGCCTCTGTTATAAGGACACTTGTGATTACATTTAGGGCCCACCCGGATAAGCCAGGATAATCTCCCATCTCAAGGTCCTTACCTTAATCACATCTGCAAAGTCCCTTTGCCAACTAAGGTCACATTCACAGGTTCTAGGGATTGGGAAATGGGGATCTTTTGGGGCTATTTTTCAGCTGACACAGAGGGTGTGATTAGAGGGAGCTAATGCAAAGTGGTCTGGGAACAGAGTAGGGCTAGCAGACTCTGCCTGGAAGTTTCCACTGAAGAGATGAGCTGGGCTAGGTCTGAAGGGCTAGAGTGGTATTGCCTTAGACTGGGCAGGAGATCAGTGGGAAGGGCCGGCCACCTTCTTGGAAGAAATGTGACTTCCATGTGACCAGAGGGTGTGGCTGCCTCCTCTTCACATCATTACCCTCTCTAGTTCTTTCCTCAGTTCTTATTTGGGCAAAGTTAAGTAGTGCTCCTGGATGCCACTGCCAGGCATGAGATGTAGGCACCAGAAATGGGAAAGGCAGTACTTAGAAGAGGGAAAGGAAGAAGCTGGGGCCACCGAAGATTGTCCCTGATGGAATAGTCCCACCAAGTGTTGCATGTCCCTCCTTCCACAGCTGTCTGTGTTTTCAGAGTGTGTCAGTCATGGAATGTCAGCATAGGAAAGGACCTGAAAGGACGAGTCCCTTGTGCTGATTAGAGAAGTTATTTAGCCCCAGTCATGCAATGTGGAGACTTGCCTCATGGAGCTCTGATGCTACTCCGACTCGGGTCAGCTTGTTGAGACAAGCCCCTCAAAGTGAAAGGTGCAGCAAATAGCACAGCCCAGCATTCTTTCCAGATGGCCCACAGGAAGATGAGGGAGGAAGAAGTCTCTGTGCTGTCATTGAGGAATCTGTTGTCCCATTGGTGAGATTGGTTTTGTGTTTACTTCTGACAAGGGTGGTGTTGCTTACCAAGCTGTGGGACACCAAGGTGCATGGATAGGACAGTGCAGGTGGAGGAGAACAGAAACTCTGAAAGTCTTGGAGGCTTTGAAGGACTTTGTTATGACCCACCTCCAGCCTCATGGGAGCACCCTTGTCCTGGAGCCGAGGAGAGGGGCGTTTGAGGCGTGAGTCCAAGGCCGGACTCTGGCCCGCTTTTGCTGTACCTGCTCTCTGTCCCTCCTCAGGTAACCTTCCTTTTGGGCTTCCTAGATGGGAGGGCGGTGGACAGACTGCCCTTCAAAGTCCCTAATATAAGTGTTTCGTTTTTCTTCCTCTGGACCCTCTGAGGGGGGCTGCACCTGTCTCCCTGTCAGCCAGTGAGGAGGATATGGTGGCCCAGCAGTGCTTTGAGGTGCCCATGCCTCAGCAAGAAAGCAGTGTATGAGGATGCTTATTAGTGACATCAGGCTGTCTGTCTAAGGTTGCGGTGGCTGTAGCTGGGGCAGAAACCTGAGGCTCACTTCCTTCAGGTAACTATGTACATTGTTTGGAACCAGTTTGCCTGTGATAAATGTGATAAATGAGGTAAAAAGAAATCATGCACCAGTCACAGTGCTAGCTGCTCTCACTGGGTTCACATTTAATTGCTAAAATGGCCTTGTGGGGAGAGCAGTTAACTTGCCCAAGGATAAGATTTTTTTCCCCCTGCAGAGCTGGGGTTCTTGCATCAAGCCATGGGTCAAAGACCTGGAGGGTGGAACTGCTCTGGCTCAGTTCCCATACTCTGAGCTGGGGCTCAGACATCCCTACTGGCTCAAGGATTCTGGAGTTTTGCATGGTTAATGTTTGAAGAGCTCTCCTATGGCAGGATAAACCGTAGCAGAAGTCTTTACACCTTTGTGGTGTGGTTGGTGTTAAATCTTTTGGATTGCTGACACCCGTTGAGTGCACGAAGTGAAGTGCCCACAGCATACCCGGCTTGCACAGAGAAGTGACAAGGGGCAGTTAAAGAGCTAGGCCGCCTCTTTTCCTCATTCCACTGGGGTGGGGTTGGGTTTGACTTAACACCTGGGTGTGGAGGACGTGCCCAGCCCTATATCCAGTGCATTCTCAGGAGGAGATCCAATCAGCACTGCCACATATTCTGGTCCCAGTGATGTGGGAGGCTGCCCTGGCTGTTTCTGAAGGGACCAGGGGAATGGTAGATGTAGTGTGGTGTTGGGAGAGTCCTTGGAGGCATCCTCTAGTCCAGCCCTTACTTTTGGCAGATGAGGAAACAGAGGGCCAGAGGGTTCTCCACAATCACCTGCCAGTAGCTTTCAGGTTCTCACTTGGGATTGTATGAATATGGCAGTGTCCTTTCTTAATGAGCTGTGAGTTCCTGAGAAACACACTTCCATGTTTTCTGTGCCAGCAGATCCTCATGTCTATAGTAGGCACTCAGTAATTGTGGGTGAATCAGAACTGTTGTTGTCCAGGATCATACAGCAGTTGTTGCAGCACCATGCTGGACAGCCTGTCATTGTCCAGGGCCCTCTTCACTATGTCACGTTGCTCACAGTCTTCCTCCCTGTCCCATCTGGCTTAGGAAGGTGGGAGCTGCTAATGTTCTTGCCCTTGGAAAAGCTGAGGGTGTGAAGATAGGGAGGAGGCAAGGGAGAGGCTGTGGTGGTGAACATGGACTGGGATAGGAAAGTGGTGGCGTGTGTGAAGGGAATGCATCAGGTTTCTTGTCTTTTGGGGGCTTGCGTTCCAAGATGAAGGAGAGAACACAATTCATGTTCTATGAGAAAAGGTTAGGAAAACAGCGTTGACCCAGGTGCACCTGGGCATGGTTGCTGCATAAACATTAACATTTGGAAGAGCGAAGTGCAGTCAGAGTATTATTATACATGGAAGTTTACTATTTTCTGGTGATGCTCTGGCAGCTCACACTGGAAGAGGGCAGGTGCTGGGGCTGAGCTTCAGATGAGAGCCCTTAGCAGGAAATAGTCTGGCACATGCATTCCCTCTCTCGTCTGTACCTGTCTGTCTGTCCGTCTCTCTGTCTCTCTCATTTTGAATTGCCCATAGTATCTCATTGCTTACTTCCAACATATTCTCTAAGGCATCCTCTCTCCCTCTTCCAAGCAAAGGCAGTGCTATAGTGCAAAACATGGCAAACATAGAGTCATTGTTTTCAACTAAACTTACTTCACCCATGTAGCCAGACTCAACTTCCTCTGCTTCATATCCTGAGACTTGTTATAATAGTGTGGAAAGCTTGTGTTAAGTGATCAGAAAAAGAGTAACTGCTTTGAGTCTGTGTCAGTCAGATACACACTGGCTTTTATTTATTCAGCACAAACAACAGCCCTGTCCGCAAGGACTGAGTTTAAAAAGGTGCACATCTGTAATCTTTTGTCTTCTCTTTCTTACCAAGGTGGGAATGGGAGATGGAGAGGCAAGAACATGGTTGGTGGGAATTTTTGAAGGTTCTCCCGATGCACCTTTCTTTCTCTTTATTTGCTTCCCTTGGCCTACTGGACAAGGCCACTGCTTTCACTGAAATAAACACAATTCCTGCCTTTCTGAAGCAAGAAAAGAGAAGTAAAAGTTTCCTCTTGGGGCCACTCAGCATTTTTATCTTTCTTCCTACATAGGCCTTGTAGGAAAAGACACAAGCTCACGTAGTTGATGTTGATGGACATGCCAATATCTGCTTGGAGGGGACTTCTTACCCTATTGCTGTGGGCCCCTGTGGATGCAATGAGAGCGGTGTTTGAGGGGGGCTGTTACCACTGTCCAGGGGGAAAAGGAAGGCCCAGTTAACTGCAGAAAGGAATGGACATGGAAACCAATACCTATTCTATTTGTTCATTCATCCATTCACTAACCACTTATTTGAGAGGTCACAGGTGTTTGTTCTCAAAGGATGCGCTGAGGGTAGCCTGTGCAATGATTTGAAGATATGGAAGTGGGAAGAGGTTTGTTGTGTAGAACTTCTGGCTTAGTAGTGTATGTGAACCATCTGATAGTTTGGTAGCAATTTTGGTCATGCTGGTTTCTTCCGTATATTATTTGCCTTTTCCTGTCTGGGAGAAAAGCATTTGCCAGATTTTAAAACACATCCAGTTATTTGGTTTAAGCTTTATATTAAACCCCAAAATCAAGTGTTCAAACTGTAACAACCTTAGAAATGATCTTTTCATAACTCCTTCAGGCAACACATAAATGTTTCCTCCACCAGTGCCCTATTTGAGGTCTTTGACTTAGGGGAACAGTTCTTTATTTCTAATGGTCTTGCCCAGTGAAGAAGGTAATACATGAACACATCCTAAAGAGAAGTAGCATCCAGAACTAACTACTTATCTGAGAGCACAGGAGGAAGTTATTTTATATTCTCATTGGCATGACAATGGGCAGTATTTGGGAGGGTTATGTAATATGTATCCATTTCTCCATTGTTTACTGTGGGATCTTACTGTGCTCCCTGACATACGTGAAGGCTGAAAATGGGCCACATGGGAATTTTAAAAGCATTGTGGGGGTTCCCCCCCCCTCAAATAATATACATACATATTTTACAGTAAATAAGTAACTAGAGTCTTGTAATACGAGAGTCCACTGAGCCTGTTCCCAGAGGAGGCCATTTCCATCTTTGTGCTTGTAATCACATGTTTATACTGCTACTTCTTGAGTTTATTTTGTTTGTTTTTTAATATATATTGATTTCAGAGAGAGGAAAGGAGAGGGAGAGAGAGAGAGAAACATCAGTGATGACAGAGTCGTCATTGATCGGCTGCCCCCTGCATGTCCCCGACTGGGAATTGAGCCCGCAATCCAGGCATGAGCCGTGACCGGAATTGAATTGCGATCTCCTGGATCCTACGTCGATGCTCAACCACTGAGCCATGCCTGGCTGGGCTGCTTCTTGAGTTTTTAGAGACTCTTACTCTTGTACACCATAAGATAGGAATTAGTTCTTTCATCTGCACAGCTTTGCCACACAACACATGCGTACATATGTGCAAGCACATACATACTCTTGCATCTTCTCTTACCCTTCCTCTAGCCTACCAATATAGTTAAACTAAATTAAATATTAGGGTTAAATTAGTAGTGTTTAAATTATTATGACAGTGTAGAAAGTGTGCACATTCAAGCCATGTAGGAAACTATGATGATATTTGTTTTCCCATTTGGTTTCTCTTGCAATTAATAATCACACACACACACACACACACACACACACACACACCCTTCATTGTTTGTCTATTTAACCTTAATTGAACTCTTAACTTTCTTACAGAACTATAAAACTGCTCTTAGTGTGGGCAAGTACCTAGTACAATGACTCCTTTTTCTCAGGGTAACATCCCTTGTGGAGCCTTCTGTCCTCTTGTTCCAATTGGACTGGCTCTCCTCCAGGCCTGCTGCACAGCTCTGGACCTGGGGTTTGCCTTTCATTACCCTGGAAATTCCCTTTTTCCCTCTCCTGGTTGTCTTAGATTGATATTTGTTTGTTAACTTTTCCATTTGGTGAAGCCCCTTAACAAAGACACATGGGAAGAAAACATTTGAGACCTTGCATGTCTGAAAATGCCTTTCATCTCCACACTTGATTGGTAGCTGGACTGGTTATAGAATGTTAGATTGGAAATAATTTTCCTTTGAATTTTTTTTTTTTTAAATATGTCTCTTGATTTCAGAGAGGAAAGGAGAGGGAGAGAGAGAGATAGAAACATCAATGATGAGAGAGTCATTGATTGGCTGCCTCCTGCACGCCCCTGACTGGGGATTGAGCCCACAACCCAGGCATGTGCCCTGACCAGGAATCGAACCCCGATCGCCTGGATCCTAGGTCGACGCTCAACCGTTGAGCCATGACCAGCTGGGCATTCCTTTGAATTTTAAAGGCATTGTTCTTTGTCTTTAACTTTCACCATTGCTGTTGAAAAGTTTATGTACAAAGGATCTGATTCCTGATCCTTTGTAAATGAATGGAATTTTCTCTCTGAAAACTTTTAGGAGCTTCTTGAATTGAATTCTGAAATTTCATGAAGATATACCTTAGACTGGATGTATTTTTTTAGCTTGAGCTAGAAGCCTGTGTATCTTCCAGTGTGGCAAGTTCTGTCCTTCTGGTCTAGAAAGTTTTCTTGTATTTTTTTTCCCTCTGGTATTTTCCTTTGCTTCATTTTCCCAGAACTCCTTTTATTTGGCTGTCAGTTCTTTTGGACAGAGTCTCTAATTTTATTATTTTTTTGCATTGCTTCGTCATGCACGAGATTTCATTAACCTTGTGTTAAACTCTCTTTCTTATTCTAGCTACCATATTTTGATATTTTTATTCTGATTCTTGTGCCAGCGATTCTATTTTTATTTTTTTAGAACTCATATTTTGTTCTCTGTGTATTCCTTTTTATAGTATCTTATTCATGTTTCATGGATGCAATACTATTAAAATTTTTTTTTTTAATTTTTTAGAGAGAGGAAGGGAGAGGGAGAGAGAGACATGGATGAGAGCAAAACATTAATCTGCTGCATCTGCACTCCCCCTGGTGGGGATTGAGCCCCCAACCTGGGCATGTGCCCTGACCAGGAATAGAATTGGCAACCTTTCCATGCACTGGATGATGCCTGACCATCTGAGCCACACCAGCCAGGGCAATACTTTCTCTTTTAATTTCAGTTATTTTGAAGTTCTGTTGTCTCTGGTCTGATTTGCTTTCTTCTTAGTTCCCTTTCTGCTGAATTTGGCCTTTGGCTTTTTGAAATGAGTGGTGATCCTTTGCTGAGAGCTTGTATTTAAGAATGAGACTGAGTGTGCAGGGTGTATGTGGGGGTATTGACTGGTTGGCCTCGCCTTAGGAGGACAGTCAGGCAGGGAATCGGTGACTTGGGGAGACCCTCTGATGTCCCCAGATACAAATCCTCTCATCTCTAGGCTACGGAGAATGCTAGTTCAGGGTCTTTTTGTTGGGCTGGCCGGTTCCCTAGATAAGGCCCTTTCATCTCCAGTCTAGGGAGATCTGTGGGCAGCAAAAGGACTTGGAGTTGGATCTCAACTCTCAAGTTGTGGACTTTCGCAGAACTTTCACCCTCCTCCCCATACGGTGCCTGCTGCCCCCTAGTCAGGAGCCTTTCCAGAGACCCACCCTTTTGTTGCTATTAGTGGGAGCTGAGCCCCTAGGGTCTGGTGCTTTTACAGGTGCTAACCCATAGTCAGAGACACCTGGGGCCTCCAGACCGTAATCTTTCTGGTGTTCCAGGGCAGTGCCAGCCTGTTTCCTCCTGGTTTCCCTATGGAATCTTTCTTTGCTCTATCTCGTCACTTTCCATGTATGCAGCCGCTTTCTACATTCTAAAATTTAATTAATATTCCCATATTACTGCTGTCTCCTCTCATTGTTTTGTCCTTGAGAAATTGTATCTTTTAAAAATTCCTTTGTGGTCACATTTATTAGGGTTTGAGCAGGGACTTTAACATGATGCTGTCCGTGCTTATTCGGCCGTGTGTAACTGGAGGTGTCCCTCAGGCCCTTCATGAGTTGGCCTGCATGAAGGCACGTGCTGGTGTCCAGGGTGGACAGACCTGCTCTCTGCCTCCCCAGCCCTCTGCCTCTGTGCTGTTCCTCTGCTCTCTGTCCTTGTTTTGTCCTGTGTGGGTCATGTTCCTCTGAGTCTGCATAGCTCTTTGTGTGTAAATGGTGCTGGTGCTGGTGCTACTGCTGCTTTGTGTGTGTGTGTGTGTGTGTGTGTACGTGTGTGCATGCGTGTGTGAGAGTGAGCATGCGCGCCTGCCTGCCTGCCTGCCAGGAGATGTATGTATTTCAGCTCCTGAAATAAATGTATTGTCTATAACTTGTTTTGACACCTTTTATGAGGAATTACAGATTCTTCTAGTTGGAACCCAAGGGTTAATAATGACTGCTGTTCCCAAAAAGTTAAAGAGAGACGGTTTATCTCGTCTCCTCTGGTGAATAAGGCCTTTTACTGATGGGGCCCAGTCACCTACTTACACCAACAATGAGACCCTTGTTGTCGTGGCCATGCAGGTTCTGTAACTGATCCTCTGGCTGCCTTGAGAAATGCCATCAGGGAGATCTGCAGCTCGGGCTTGTCCTTATCCCAGGGCCACACACGCAGCCCACATAGCGCGGTTGTATTTTCCTTCTTCCCACACCAAATGTTTTCCCGATGACTCTCCTGGGGACCTTTGGAAACCATGAGAGACGTTGAATTCACTCATTCATTCGTTTGCTTGCTGTGTGCCGTGGATGGGCTGGGAGTTGGAAAAAGGAATATTAAAGGGGGTCTTTGCCCTCCAGTACTCCAATAGTGTGTAGTCAGGAAAATGGAGGGGTCAGCGATCATGGGGTACATAAGTGCTGGGAGAGAGAGAGAGAGAGACAGACAGACAGACACACACACACACACACACACACCCCCCACTACAAGGACCAGAGCCAGGCTGGCGAACTCTGGGGCTCCCCCTAGAGGAACAAATCGGGAATAATCTGAAGGTGGAGAGGGAGGTGCTTCTAGGTAGAGTGTGTCTGATGCTGAAAGTGGGATTGGTCAAAGCACCAAGGTGCTGGTAGAAGATAGGCCTAAAGAAATAGTAATTCCTCGCCCCTACTGCCAGCAATAAAGTGTGTTCATGGTGAAAACTTTGGGAAACAAAACATGCAGAAAACAACGTTGCCCATATATTACCCAGAGATAAAAATGTTAATATTGTGGTATATATCCTCTTAGGGTGTTGTATACTTGTATGAGGCCTAAAAGTAAGAATTTAAAAAATAAACCAGTTAGCTCTGGCTGGTGTGTCTCAGTGGTTAGAGTGTTGTCCCATGCACCTAAGGGTTACAGGTTCAATTCCTGGTCAAGGGTACATACGTGGGTTGTAGGTTCAGTCCCTGGCCCCAGTCAGGGTACGTGTGGGAAGTAACCAATAGATGTGTCTCTCTCACATCCATCTCTCTCCCCCTCCCTCCCTGTCTCTCTAAAAATCAATGGAAAAATATCCCTGGGTAAGGATTAACAAAAAAATAAAAACAATAAACCTGTTATTTTTAATAGAAATGTTCTGTCCAATAATTCCCATGTCACCCTTTGAAGCGAAGTCTTTAATAGCTACACACTCTTCCATCAGTGGCTGTTTAGTGTATCCCTTGCTGTTGGACAGTCAAGTTTTCAGGTTTTTTCTTTTCTTTTTTTAATATAATGCTTCAGCAAACTTTCATAGAAGTAGAATTGCTGGGTTCAGAGTGTGTTCATTTTTGAGGCAGTTGATAGGTATTGCCAGGTTGTGTCCCAGAAACCCAGTAATCCATCGGCGGTAGGAGGGCATCTGGGGTTACTTACTCTCTTCTTCATTTTCCTTTTCTCCAGTTCCTACGTCCTGATGTGTGTAGCTGTTCTGGAGACTGTGGAGAGATGCTTCTTGAGTGAGGCACCCCACAGACATGTAAGACCATATTTGTGGTCTTAAAGAACTTAGGTAGCTTGACTCATTGGAAGCCTGCAGATAATTGAAAAGTTCTATTTTAGATTGCGCTTGATTCTTCCACTGTCAACCAGAATCAGCAGCAAAGGGATCCTGGGTAACTGGTGCCTCACCCCCACCCTCTTGTTACCTCCCACGCTGCTGCTGAGAGTTGAGAAGGCTGAGAGCAGGCAGCTGAGAACTGGCCCTACGGGGGAGGGGGGGAGGCGCTGCACCCACTGTCTTGCTCTAACTCAGCGGCACCAATGCTGCTGTGAACATTTGCCCAGCTTTTTAAAAAATTCGCAAACTGACTAAACGGTAGTAGCAAAGAGAGTGAAGTGGCCTGCAGGGATCTCAGTTTTCAGCGTTTCTCCTTTTCCCTGGAGTCTTATCCTGCTCCTGCCACACTCCAGGCCCCTTACTCTCTGAACCACCCATTTGACCTTTCAGAATTGGGATTGAAACAAAGTCAGTTCTGGCCCCAGAAGGTCCTGCTCCCTTAATTCCCATGTCTCTAAAAATATCTGAACCACTTCCTGCCCAGTCTCCTCCCTACAGAATCTGCTTCTCCCCTCAACTTGGGGGAAGAAATAAGATCTCCTTCTCATTGCTCTCTCCAGGCTCAGAATGGAATAAATAAGAAACACTGAATTTCCAGTTAAAAGAGGGAAGCTGCCTTTGTTCCATCTGGAGAGCAGCCACTGTGCCTGGGTCCCGGTCCACACTGGCGGGTCTGGCCTTCTGCTCTGAGAAAGGAATCAAGGAGGGTGAAAGGGGAACAAGAGTGAGGACCTCATTCTCTTCCTTCTGTGTGTGGGGTGGCCGAGGAAGACTTAGCCCTCCTGTATCAGGCAGTAGCCTGAAGTGAGTCTTGATGTGGGAATGAAGCCGGGCTCCCAGGCCCCTGGCTGTGTGCCTGTTCAGCACAGACCAAAAAGGAGTCTGTGGGAAGCCTCTAACCTCCGAGCTGCTGCTCCCAGAGCTTTCTCAGGCATTCTTGCATTGGGGCCGAGCCTGAGACCCCTGCCCTGCCCCACCCCCAATCCTTGGATGCTTGCCTAATTGAGGCTTTATTTATTTCCACATTTTCCCAGCTCTGTATAAAGACACACAAGTAAGCGGGTGAGGCCTACAGATACTCTATGACTATGGGGATGGGATAAAGGGGGTGGTTGGGGGGAGAGGAATACTCAAGGGTCTGCTTCTTTCAGGGGAGCTGTGGAAGGGAGGGGCAGGGAGGGAGAACTTGGCCAGAGGAGTTGCCAAGCGGGGCAGCTGTGGGAAGAATCTCCCTCCACTCAGAAACCCAAAATAGCCATGTCAAGGCATAAACCTTGCAAATGGGGAGCCAGCTGAAAACCATTTGCTTCTCAGTCCCTCCTCCCTCTTCTTCCCTCTTCCCCCCAGGCCCCTTCTTTCTAAGCTCTTGCCCAGTCACAGAAGGAATAGGCCACCCAGTACTGGTTCCAGCAGAGAACTCCCAGTATAACCGAGGCACACCTGAGTGCACTGCCAGCACCATATTCTAATGTAAAAAGGCATCCCTTTATTTGCTTTTCTTGTAACTTTGAATTTTCCTGTTCAGATTTCTGAAAGTGATGCAAACCTGTAGCTAAAATGTAGACAATAAAAAATACGTAGACTGGCCTGGCCGGGCGTGGCTCAGCGGTTGAGCGTTGACCTGGGATCCAGGAGATCGGGGTTCGATTCCCGGTCAGGGCACATGCCTGGGTTACGGGCTAGGCAGCCAATCAGTGACTCATCATTGATGTTTCTCTCTCTCTCTCCCCCTCTCCTTTCCTCTCTCTGAAATCAATAAAGGTATATATTTTTTAAAAAATAAAAAATACATAGATCGGATTGAGTCTTGAAACTAAGGGTAGCACTCGTATGCAAGAGAGCAAATGCCATGAAAACTTTTTTCCAATTATAAAATTAATATATTTGTTGTACAATTTTGTAACATCAGGAAAGCATAAAGATGAAAATATAAACCGACTATCTAGAGAAATCCTCCAGTGTGAACATTTGGAGTTTAAATGATGACAGGCCCTTTTTTGGTATACTTGTTTACTTATTTATTTAAATATATCTTTATTGATTTCAGAGAGAGGAAAGGAGAGGGAGAGACAGAGATAGAAACATCAATGATGAGAGTCACTGATCGACTAGCCCGCAACCCGGGCATGTGCCCTGACTGGGAATAGAACCTCGATCGCCTGGATCCTAGGTCGACGCTCAACCGCTGAGCCAAGCCCGGCCAGGCTGGTTTACTTGTTTAGAGTAATCACATCTCTCAACCTTCCAGGCGTCACATATGATGCCAGCCTGTCTGTCACATGGGCAGTCAGCAGAGGGCGTGTAGGAGTGGACCCTCCTTCTGGAGAGATGGTGTGTCGGCTCCTCTGGGGTTGGGGGCTGACCCTTGGAAGCTGTCTTAGTTCATTTGGGCTTCTATTATAAGTAACATAGACTGACTTTTAAACAATAGCAATTTATTTTCATAGTCCTGGAATCTGGCAGCCCCAGATTAGATGTAGCATAGTTGAGTTCTGGTGAGGGTCTTCTTCCAGGTTGCAGGTGGCCACCCAGATCCTCACATGGCAGAGAGACGATGCAAGTTCTCTCCTGACTCCTAGAAGGACAGGAATCCCATTCATAAAGGCTCCACCCTCATGACCTAATCAAATCCTAATCACCTCCCAAAGGCACCACCTCCCAATACCTGGGTAGGGTTTCAACATAGGGATTTTGGGGAGATACAAATTAGTATGTAATAGAGGCCTTTGGTGACTCTATCCAGGTTTCACCTCTGCATAGCAGCAGTCCTGGGCAGAGGGTTGCATAGATGGAGACAGGTGTGGGGTGGTGACAAGTTACCCTGGAAACTTACAGCTCACCATCCCAAAGGGATTCTGACTTGAGATCGAGGTTAGCCAGAGTGCCTCGATACCCCTCCTGAGTGCCCAGGTAAGTCTGGCCAGAATTGGAGTCCACTGTGCAGAAACTGTCGCTGGAGAAGATAGCTCCAGTGCTTGGACAGTCCATATGTGCAGGCACAAGCTGGGCTTTCCCCACTCTGGACCCAGTCAGTCAAAGTGAAGCTAAATTGAATGAGTCTTTCCTCAAGCAATCTGTAGAAAATACATCAGTTGAGACATGTGTAAGTTTGAATTTCAACTGTACCACTGCTAGCTGACCTTGGACACTTTTTGTAACCTTGCCAACTCTAAATTTCCTCATCTGTGGAATGGGGAGACTATAGTAACAGCTTTTTAGGATGATTGTGGACATTAAACAAGAATTCAGTGGACCTACATTTCCGGTCTCTCCTGGCACCCTTGTTTCATTGGGGGATTCATCTTGGGGCTAGGGAGAGGGAAGGGAAACTTCTGGCCATGGCCAGCTCTGCTCATCTTGGCCCTTCGAGCAGCAAAAGCGTGCTTCACCCTGAAGGCAGGCCCTTCCTCTCAGGTCCAGGAATGCTTGTCACCTGCTTCACAAGCAGAGCTTAATGTTTTGGTAGTGTTACCGGTAAGACCTTGGTTCTTGTCTTCGTGAGGGAAAGCTTTCAATCAAGAGACAAAGTGTAGAAAAGGAAAGAATTTATTGACCACAGCAAAAATATACTTAGGATGGTGAAACAAGAAAGGATACAGAAGAAGCAACAGGAGAGCCTGGGCTGGGCTGCTCTGGCTCACTGGGAAGTCAGAGAGAAGGAAGGGGGACTTGGAGACAGGTTCAGGGGGTTAGCCAGGACAAGCTGCTACTGTCCATTGCTCCCCTAGTTGAAAGTCTCATAGGGTCCCCTAGAGGTTAGGGGAACATGTGCCTGTCGGGGAAGGAGAAGGGGAAGGGAATGGCATGGGTGTGCTCCATTTTCAGGGATTTTTAAGGGCTGGGCATTTAGGGGAGGTCTTAGGGAAGGATAATAGAATATTCATCAGCTTTATGCTGATGAACCAAAATGAGATTTATTCTCTTAATTTGTCTGTCCTTGGGTAGGGTTGGCAAATGGCACTCATTGGATTTCTCCTATCTGTCTCCTTGGGTAGGGCGATTTAAGCTATCTACCCTCTGGTTGGGAGGAGAAGTGTAAACCATTTACTCTTAAGTGTCCCTGTTTTAGGAAGATAGGGTTTACTAGGTGGCTACAAACTGCTGTTTTACTATCTGTCTTAGTTTCCCTATTCCGCTTGTCCTGGAATTTTCCTACTTTCTTACTGTGCTATTAATAGTAGTATATGCAGGTTTTTAAAAAATATATTTTTTTCATGTTTTTTAAAAGGGAAAAAACCTTCAGAAACATTTTGTCAATAGCGTAGACAACAGCAAGGACTCCAGTTGTGCATATACTTTCTTATTTTTTGTAATTATTTTTTGAGGGTAGACTTCTGTGGGTTCTTAGGGATTTTGTTGCAAGTTTGCAAACTGCTCAGGCAGTGGCAGTCTGAGTTTTTGTGGGAGGGCCCTTCCAGGCCATGCGCTCCCCACAGCTGTGCCTGGACAGCCTGTGGCTGTGCTTTCCCCTGCTGACCCCCAGCAGGTTGGGGGCCTGGCCTAAACAAGGCTTGATTTACCTGTGATTTGAGCAGCAGTCCTAGGAAGATGAGGACTACAAAGAGGGAACTTCTGGTTGAGGATAATCATCTGAGAGGTACTTCTAGGTTTCCCCTCCCTATTCTTAAGGGCTATTGCTATTCAAGGTAGCCCTTTAGTTAAGGCCAGGCCTTGAAGTAGGAAGATGATATCCATCAGTTCTAATAAGCTCACCAGAGGCCCTTCTGTCCTTTGGCCTTTACGAGGACCTGCCTCGTGTTCTGTTCTGTCAGACATTACAGGAGACCCCAAAGAAGTAAACCTCTGATGCTTCCCACTGGTTCTGACTCTTTTCCATGTCTTATGCTGGGGCCAGTGAATGGCCCAGGGTTGAGGCCTCACACTTCTGCCCTGTGATCAGGAACAAGGGCACATAGGAAAGGTATGAGTGATTCCATGAGTCACTCACTTCTCATCTGAGCACTGGTGACAGCCTCCACCTCAGGGACCTGAGGAGTCAATGAGATAGCTGGATCGAGTGCCCAGCGTATTGGGTGTGCACACCTCTGTTGCGAAGGTGGCATCTGCTGGTGGCATACCCATCCTCCCTGTCTTCTGCATTTCCACCCCAGCTAGTGGACACCTGCTCCTAGGGAACCGTGGCACACCCAGGTCTCTGTGAGCAGCTTTTTTAGGGTTATTTGGGACTCCTGGGCAGTACAGAGGCAGATGTTCTGTGCTGTTTGTTCTGGGCTTACCTCTGGAAAAACAGTTGGATGAGAATCTTCTTCCTGCCCTTACCCCACCAAACCCCATGTTCTTCTGTGGCTTGACCTCATTTATGTAACCCTTTTGTAACCACTCTTTCCAGCATGTGCTCCTAGAGCTGGTACTGTTTGTGTGCCTCACACACTTTAAGCAGCATGTGTCCATAATGCATGCTTTGGATGTCCGTAGCTTGGAGTGTGCCCAACTCCAGGTATGGCCAGCCTCTCGTGTTCAGTTCTTTCTGTGGGGTGCCTTCTCTCTCCTTGTCCTACCTGTAGATGTTTAATCTGTTCCCTCCATCCCCTGAGGTCTTATTTCCAGAGTCAGAAGGCCTGCTCACTCTAGTAACGGAGTCACTTCTTCCTGACGCTTTGGTGAAAGTCTAAAGTAAAAGTTTTGGCAAAGCGTAGAGCTAAGGAGGCCTCACTATCTCTGCTGGTCCAGTCAATTTCCCATACAGAGGAACCTGGAACAGTGGCCCTACGAGCTTTGGAGCCCCGTGTTCTCGGTAGGCACTGCTTGCGGGAAGCTCAGGTTGAAATGCTCTTCTGACCCCAGGGCAGCAGCATCGTGGTATCCAGTTGCCCTGGCTGTTTCGGAAGCAGTGGCCTCTACTTTTGGTAAGCTTCCTAATGAGAGGCCTTTCTGAAGCTTAACCAGCCCGCCTTGTGTTTTGATCCAGCTGTCTGTGCTTCTCTTTTTATGTAGAAAGAGTTGATACTCATGCCCCAACCAAAACAAAATCTGTCTCTGTTGGAGACAAAGGCTCTTGCTATCGAAACCCTGCCCTTTCACAGCCCCCGCTCTGTTTCTTAAGTAAGTTCCAGTGGGCTGTCAGCATTGATGCTGGTTCCTTTCTGGTAATGATCCCTGTTGGTGAAGAAGCAGCATCTCCCTCTCTTATCTGCTGCATCAGGATAGCATGGGAGTGAAGAGTATTGAAAGAGATGGAAGCATAATTTTCTGCAGGAAAACAGATTGATTTCAAATATGCTCTCCTTACATCCTGTCTCAGACAGTGGCCCTTTGCACACCATTTCCCGTAGGTCTGACGCCCTCGTTTTATTTTAAGCTGAAGAATCAAATCTTTGAATAAAGCTGCTTTGTCCTTTTTAGCAACAGGACATCTCATAGGACGTGAGGCAAGGGGTTTTCTTGGGAACAATTATCATTTAGCTTTTCCCCAAAGGAACTTTTTATTACTCTGGCAGCTATAAGAATGTATAATATACTCACATCCTGAGCGAAAGGTTTCATCCTGCGACCCCCTCAACACCATCTGGATTGTGGGCTAGTATTTCAGAGACAATTGAGGTCATCTAGTAAATTCTCCTGGCCCCTCAGCTCATCCCAAGTATAGAAATCCTGGGACTAAAGTTAACTCAAGGCATTTAATTAGTTTCAGAGGAGATGTAGGTAGGACATGTATCATGCTGGGGAGGAACACTGGACATGTGTGCCTGGGAGGGTCATTAGAAGGCAAGAACTTTAGTGGCAGCAAGACGGGAGAGGGTTCCCTCTGGATGCCTCCAGGGACTCAGCCTATCCTGATTGCTTGTTGGACAGCTGTGGCGTTGTGGACATGGGATTTTGAGGAAGACCAAGGCTCCTTGCCTACTTCCTAGCTTGCTTGGCCCCCTCAACTCCTCAGCAGGTCTGAGCCACCCCCTCTTCACTCTGATGTAGGAGTAATGCTTGCTTTGTATGGTTTTGTGAGGAGTGAATTTGAAAAGCATCCAGGTGCAGCCTCCTCACTGGGGCGTGCTGGAGTGCATGCTCCATCATGGTGGCAAGGGCCTGCTCCTTTTTGTGCCAGGGTGTCCCAGAAGTTTGGAGAAACAAGTGACCCTGTGAAGCAGTGGTTCTAGCACACTGTCCTGGGTGCTATCTAAGGGGCATTGTCTGGAAAGTGGCACTCTCTGGCCATTCCACTCGGCATCTTGGTTTTTGACACCTGTCCTGACCAGCACTCTGTAATAGACCCAGGAGCGGAACCCTCAGGACCTAAACTTCTCTGTCGGAAAGGAGGTACCTTGTTGTTTGCTTGTTCTTTTGTCCTGTGATCCATGAGCATCTACTTTGTCTCTGCTGTTAATCTAGCAGATAGGAGAGGCCTTCCTTTTGATCTCAGGGAGCTCAAGGCCTTGCTGAGGGCAGGCACACGGACACTTGTAGAGGGAGATGCTGCAGCCCACTCACAGGTACCAGGTGGGGGGAGGTAGAGAGCTGGGGGGGCAGCCTGTGGGGACCCCTGAGGAGGTGAGGTCAGAGAGGCATGCATGGGAGAAAGAAAGGTCCTCAGAAGGAGAGGCAGGAGCTTTCATGTCTGCGGGCACATAGTCTAGCCTGTCTGGGGGAGACTTGGGGTCACACTGTCTATGTGAGGGAGGAAGGAAGTGGAAACTTCTTCCCACCCCTGTTGTCCACATCCCAGAGTTTCCTGGTTTAGCCAATTATTGGGGAGTATGTGTGTCTTACACCTTCCCTCCTTCCTACCACATACCCTAGATGAGAACCTGGTTATTACTTTTATGGAGAGGATGCTGGTCCGAGGCCTTGTGTGTGGGGAGTGACTCTGCTGAAGCCCCCAGGAACGGTAATGAGATTGGATGGACTTGTTGAGGTCAAGACAGTAGGTTTGGTTGTTAATATAGAACCTCCTTGTGGCAAACATAACATTTTTTTACTTTCTCTTTGGCATGGGCTGCTTGAGTTCTTAATAAATTCTTATACATGGAGATATCTGAGAAGTGAAGGCCAGTGTTCCCAGGACACCTAGGAGGGAAGGTGCTCTATGACCTGGGCAGGGACTTTTTATTATTTTATTTTAAAATAATTTTATTGTTTTAGAGGGAGGGAGGGAGGGAGGGAGGATTTGTTGTTCCACTTACTTATGCATTCATTGGTTGCTTCTTGTATGTGTCCTGACTAGGGATTGAACCCACAACCTTGGCATATCGGGATGATGCTCTAACCAACTGAGGTACCCAGCCAGGGCTGGCTGGGCCTTTTTAATACACTTTAGTTTCTTGATTTTTAAACTCACGATTCCTCCCCAATACAGGACATCTCCCACCCAAAGGGAGGTGTTTAAAAAACCTTTTATTGAAGTAAACCATACATGCAGAAAAGCGCACATACCCTGGGTATAGCTTGATGAATTTTCACAAACCAAGCTTATCTGTGTAGCCAGCATCTGGATCAGGAAGCACAGCATCTCTAGGTGGGTTTGGGGGAGCTGGTCTGGGGTAAATGTCTGTGGGGTGCTGAAGTAAGGCAGGGTGCTATCCTGGGCCTCTGTGTCTCCCTCAGCCCAGCACGGTAGAGGTGCTCAGTTCATTCTTCCTCATTATTCATGGGGGGTTGGTTCCAGCACCCCTCAGACACCAAAGTCCACAATGGTCCAGTCCTTTATATAAAATGGTGTATGTAGTATTTGCATATAACTTGTACATCTTCCTATACACTTTAAATCATCTCTAGGTTACTTACAATACCTAATACAATGTAAATGCTGTGTAAACAGTTGTTATACTGTATTGTTTAGGCGATACTGACCAGAAAATAAGCCTGTACATCTTCTGTACAGACATAGTCGTTGTAGGCCTAACTACATAGTGCATGTCACCAACAGTTCAACTTTTTCTTTTCAAACATTTTTCAATGATGTTTGAATCCACAGATGCAGAACCACTGGAAACAAGAAGGCTGACTCTGTACTTATTAGTCCATTGAGTGGCTGGATGAGTGAAAGGAAACTTGAGTCTCACACTCGGTATTTCCCAATGAGCCTGTGGTTATTTCTGGGCGTTAATGCTTCTTGGTCCTTTGCAACTGACTTACAGAAGTGCCTCTGCCCTGACGACTTGCTGGTGGGTGGCAGCAAAGGGAATGCCAGTGTGAGCAAAGCCTGTGGTCTCAGGAGAGTTGAGATGTCACCGTTTCTGAGAAGGAGTGCCAAGAACACTCTGGAGACCACTTTCCGAAATACCCTCCCCCTGACTAGGCCTGTTAGAAGCCCCCCAGGATCCCCAGGGCCGGGAAAGGCCCTCCTCCCGCCCCACATGCACTGCATGGTGCTCTGGAGCTGGGCGTGGCCCTCCAAGGACTGGTGCTGGTCCAGAGCTGAGTCTTCCTGAGTGTTTCAGTGTCTCTGAGCAGTTGAAGGCCTTGGCCAGACCATTGGAGAGGTTTGGAATGGAGAGCCCTTTTTCTGGGAGGCAGGTCAGCCTCTGTTATGAGCAAGACCTTTGTTTATCTCAGAGACAGGATTTTCGTTAGGGTTGAGAAGCATCATGGAAAAGTACCCCATGCATCCACAAAAATTGCTGCAAAGCCTTCATAACTGACCGATCTGTATGTTTTCTCAACTGTGGAAGGAGACACGTTGGGAGTGGCAGATTAATAAAGATGGATCTTAAAACATCACTGTGTCAACGTAGAGCCTCAGGAAGTGTAACTTGGGAATTCCAGTAGGGAAGAGACTAGTGAGAACATCCAGGGTAAGGACTTCTTTCTCAAATGCAGGCCTTCTGTAGTGCTTGCAGAGGATCTTGGATCTTAAGAAATCCTCTTACTGGATTGGTAAAGCCTTTGGAAGCAGTGAAACCCAACGCCTTCTCTCTGAAGGTTTTAGATCTTCCACACTTTTTGGTTATTTTCTTTGCTCCTGTTCCTGCCATTTGGAAGTTTAACCAAGAGGACATTAGGCTTTGGTATACTCTAGGCTCCCTGCCCTGAGAGAGAGGCTGTTGGTGCTTTATCTGTAAATTGAGGAGAAACTCTTGGGTCTGGGAAGAAAAGAGTATTTTTTCCAGGGTTCTGAACTTTTACCAGGTGGCTTCAGCTCCTCCCAGTGAGAAACCCCAAGGATCCTTGGGAAGGAGTCTAAGAGCCTATGTGGGACAGGAACTTCGGTCCTGCTGCCAGCTTTGGGTAGGGTGGGGAGTGGGACCTAGATAGGCTGGGCACTGTTTGGGTTGCTTCTGTGTCCCTGGCATTTGGGCACAGGGCCTGTACTTAGAGGGGTTTGGGGGCTCTTAGTGTCAGGCCAGTTTTCTCCAGGCATGCAACAGGAGTGAGGGCCCAGCAAGTGTACCCTGAGCCTGGCACTGTTGGTGCAGGTGAATGCACGGAGCAGGTTTCCTCTCTCTGCCCTTTGTCCTGGGTGCCCTAGTTTTCCTGGAGTCTGGTGTCTCCAAGGGTAGAGGGAAAGGCCTGGCTTATATTCAGGGAGACTTGGTACACAGGCCCCAGGCCCAGGTTATCCTGAGGGCCCCCTGCCTTTTCTTTTTTTCTTTTTAAAAATATGTTTCCATTGATTTTTGGAGAGAGAGGAAGGGAGAGGAGGGGGAGAAAGAGCAACATCGATTGGCGTCTCCCACATGCATCCCAACCAGGGATCAAACCAGCGACCCTTCTGTGAATGGGATGACACTCCACCAACTGAATCACACTGGCCAGGGCTCCCCTGCCTTTTCTTATCCCCTCTGTCCCACTCAGTGTTCCAAAATCTGAACAGGTGGGGAGCCTAGTGATTCCTGATACTCATAAATTTAGTGTCAAGTTTTTTTTCTCTCTAGCTTGTTTGGATTCTTGGAATAAATCTGAATTTCTCCCCACAAGGTGATTTGAGGTCCTTTGGGCTTCCAGGTTTTGTTGGACCTGCTAAGCCAAGATCTGTGGTAGCTCCAGGTTGTGAGGCTCAACATGCTCTGCTCTGGGTCTATATGTAGTTGCCAGGAAGGGGGAGTGTGTGTGAGAACTACCAGTGGCTCTGCGGTTCAGCACTGCCCCTGTGTTGGCAACAAGCTCCCCCACACATGCTGTGCTCCATTCAGATGCTTGCACTGACCAGAAGCCAAAGGAGCTGGACCCAGAGCTCAGGGCAGGGGCTGTGGAGGTGGGAGTCTGCTTCCCACATTTCTTGGGCTCTACTCCCTCTCATCACACAGAAATGTGGCAGCCCTGGACATAGGCTGTATTCCCTCACCTTTCACATGTCTCTTGTAGGTGGTGCAGTTGCCTGACACTGTGTCTACCTTCCCACTTTCCCAAGGTTCTCACAGTGTCACTAGAGAGGAGAGGACTGCCTTCCCTTCCCCTTTCCCCTCAGGCTGCCCAAGGATATAATTTTCTTCACTAATTGTGGCTGACGGGGCCTTTGGTGGTGCTAACTCAAGCACTGGGTGCTGGAGCACCTTATGAAATCACATTTCCAGTTATATCCATCCTCCCTATATATCTCCTTGGCCCCCTACTACCTCCCTTTAGCAGCAAGCTCTTTACAGATGCGTTTTGTCTCTACTCTCCTTCTGTGTCATTGCTTTCATTGGTTCCTCTTTGGTCTAGCCAAATGCTGTTAGTGATTTAGTACAGCTGGATGGCCAGCCAGGGACAGGCAGCCAACTGTCAGAGATGCCTGCTGTGCCATCAAACCTTGGCTGGACATTCGAAGCACTAGGAAACCTTTCAATAATTTCAATGCCCAAGCCCCACCCCAGAACATTAAATCAGAGTCTCTGGGAATGGAACCGCTATTTAAAAATCTCTCCAGGTGAATCCATTATTCAGCAAAAGCTGACAATCATTGCTTTAAGCTCTAAAACCTTCCAGTTTAAGACCACTTGTTTCAGAAGAGACAGCTCTGACAAGGCTGGAAGGGCAACTTTGCCAAAAAGTACCTTTAACCCCCTCTCTTTTTCTTCCTTATATCTTCTCCTTACTGTCTCCTTATATCTTCTCTCTTACTGGTAAGGCTCTGGTTTCCCTGCTTCAGACCCCAGTACTGGAGGGTGACTGGGAAGGCGCTGCAGATGGGGCTTGGTGGATGTTATGGCCCTGACAGCTATGTTGCTTTCAGTCTCACTGTGGCAAACGGCAGCTTGTTTTTTCTTCATCTACCTGGCTGGCCTTTAGGCAGGAAAGCAGTTAAATCACGTGTAACAGCAGTACTCTCTCCCTCCTAGGAGGGGTGGCAGCAGCCAAAGGCCTGGTGGGTTAGAATGTGAAAATCTCCATATAAGGCCGAGGCTGCTTTAGCCTGCCTGCATGCCACCCAATGCCTCCTCTTCCAAGCGCTGCTCTCTCCAGTGGCTTTCCTCCCACCTGCTCTGGTCTCGGAAGAGACAGCTCTAACAAGGCTGGAAGGGCAGCTTTGCCAAAAGGTACCTTAGCCCCCTCTCTTTTCCTTCCTTATGTCTTCTCCTGACTGTCTCCAGTTTCCTCCCCTCCCTTCTTACCCACATGCCCTCGAAGAGAGGGCTTAAAACTCATGCTGAAAGTATAGAATACTTAACTAACATCTGCTCCATCCATTGCTGAGCGCTTGGGTATATGGGGAACTATCACAGCTGCTGCTTCTGCAGTTCATGGGAAGGGATTCCAGGCAGTGGTGTAAAAAGGAAATGTATACTTTGCAAATGAGTAGAATCTGCAGATTAAGGGCAAAAGGACTACATAAGCACTGTGCTCTAGTTGAGAAAGTCCTTTCCCACAGGGTACTGGTTAACAAGTCTGAAACCACTATGCATCTGTGCTGGGATTAGGCAGTTAAGTAATTAGATGGTGTAATTGGAGTCAGAGGTTACAGAAAAACAAGGGGGAGGCTGGAATTACCCATGTGGCACTGGATTAAGAGTTGAAGACATCAGTGTGTTTAGCATAATAGAGACACATAAAGAGATATGGATCGAGGTAGGTAGGTGTATATACAGAGTTATAGACAACTTTATTTCCTTGTTCTGTTAGCTTAGGCCTAGAGAGAGCAAAACCCGAACTGCAGCGATCATACCTAGTATCCAGATCTTGGTTTCTACTTTGAGTCTCCAATAAAAGGAATGAGTGCTCTGGAGAAATGGCCGATTCTAGGACTGAGAAATGAAGTGCCATTGGAGTTGCCCTTGAAGGGTGGGAAGGACCCTGTCCCTGCCCAGGAAGCCCAGGCTGGTGTCCAGCCACAGGACAAGTGGAACTGGGATCATGGGAATGAAGCTAATAAGTGAGTGGACTCAGGTCATGGTTAGAACAGTACCAAGGGATTTACCTTTACCTCCCCAAGGCCCTGAGCACTCTACCGCTCTGACCTGTTGCCTGAAATCTCCGTCTTCTGCCTCTACAATGGATGAGGGTGGATGAAAAGAGCTAGTGCGTGATCGAGCAGGGGAATGACTGTTGAGGCTTAAACTAGCATTCTTCTCAGGACTAGTTATACGTGAGTTACAAGACTCTCTTTCAGACTTTTCTATTTGATTAAACCAAGGCAGCAGAACCAAACTGGGAACTGAGGAATAAGTCATTCACCAGCAGTTTCATCAGCACCTTGAGGCCTGGCACTTCCTTCCTGTGCCCTGAGCTTGATATAGGTCAGACTTGCTTCAGGCCTCCTCTGCCAGAGTTGTCCTTCTCCTTTCCTGTGCCTCCCTCCCCGACCTTCCGCTTACCTGGCCCATTCAAAATGAACTGCCATCCCAAACTCCTTTTCCCACTCCTACTTCATTTTTCACTGTGGTCCATAACCACCCCCACCAACAGATACACTGTATATTTATTTTACTTGTCTGACTCTAAACTGGAAGGTCAGCTTTGTGAGGTCAGAGATTTTTGTCAGTTTGTTCATTACTGTATTCCTAGTACCTAGAATAGTGCCCAGCACATAGCAGTTGCTCAGTGAATATCTACTAAATGGACGAGTGCTGTTGGTAGCAGCCACTTTGCTTTCCTGAGTGTTTTTCATATATCTACACTGGAGATGATGCCAGCCTCAGATTTATGGGAACAAAACACCCATTTGTTGAGAAACCCTTAGTTAATGTGCTACGGCTTCTCCCGTGACCTCTGTCTTCTCCTCCAAACCTCGCCAGACAGATATGATCCTTGTGCTACGAGGAGCCTCTGAGACCTGTCTCTGTCTGTCCTCTTTGCACCATGCTGTCCACAGGCTGTGTTTTCACCTTCACGCCAGTGCTGCTCTCACTGAAGCGGGTGCCATGTCTTACTCATCACTGTGTCCCCAGGGCCTGGCATCCAGTGCATGTTTGTTGAAATTAATGATTTTTGGAGACAGTGACCCTGTCTTGTATCCCTAGCCCCTCCTCATTCAAACCTCATTCTCTAGATTAAACAGCCCTGGCTTCTTCAGCCTACTCCTGCAGACTCTATTTTGGACCCCTTTCTCCACTGCTTGTTGTTCCTGTGCGCCAAGTTCTGTTTATTTCTGGCCTCTGTTGAGTGCTGACTTGTGTGAGCCCTGTCCCCAAGCCACCTTCTCTGTGTTCCTGTGTGGGAAGCCCAGCTTTGCTGGAGGAAGATGGTCTCTTTGGGCTGGGGTAGGGGCTTCCTAGAGAGGCATTTCAGAGCAGTAGATAGGGACTGAGAAGGAAACAAGGGAGGAAAGAGGCTGTCTCCAGACTGTTGCCAATACCTTGCCCCACCCCCACCCAAAGGACATGGGCCTCAGAATAACTGAGCATTTCTTCTGTTGGTGGCACAAGCACTAACCATCCCATTCCCAACTCACCATGTTCTTGCTTCCCTGGCTCCAGGAAACCACCTGGTGGTCCTTAGCCCCATGGGTGCTGAAGTCCATTCTGCCTGGCCGCCTGTGTGCCTATGGGCCATCTCACTCCTTTGGGCTCTGCTTCCTTACATGCTGGTACCTGATCATATCTGAGGCCCTCCAGCTATGATGGACATGGTTCTCTGCCAAAAGGAAGCTATTTCTGTTGAGAAGTGACATGAGACTGTCAGCTCAAACACACTGGTTTCATGCTTGAGAACAAAGCCGAGTTCAAGGCCTTTTCTTGGTCTCCATCCTTTTCAGCCTCCCTCATTCCTCAGACTCTGCCCTGTGGGACTGTTCCTGCACTGCCCTTCTGCCCTGGACTCACTCCCTTCCCTTGACCTGCCACACCTCTCCCCTAGTGAGGCTGTCTTTTCAGCCCCCAGCCATCTCCAGCAGGCCTCCTCTGCTCCACCAGTGGACGTCTCGGGTTTTCTGTCTCTTCAGCTCTCGTGACCTTGGGGACATCCCAGGGTTGCTGCTGGAACTGTTTTGTGCCCCAGGGTTAGCTGCAGTAAAGGCTTGAGGGTGGCAGCTGGCTTCTTCACATAGCCAGCTTGTGACCTTGCCTTCTATATGGCCACTGGCGCTGGCTCTGCCCTCTCTCTGCATCTTCTTCCATTCTTATCCTGCCTGTCTGAATCCTGTTGCTTATGGTATCAGCCTAAAAGGACCTGTTTACTATGAAGACAGAGACATAGAAATGCAAGAGAAAGGTAGCTGGAATATAGACCAAGTCAGGAAAAAATGAAGAAAATGTAGTTCTTTAGTTTAGCACATATTCACTGAGTCACTGAAGCCCAAATTCTGGGAGTCATCCCTGGCTGCTTTTTTTCTCACCCACCACACACCTGAAGTCCGCTTGGCTCTACCTTCAATATATCCCAGACCCAACTGCTCTTCACCCCATATGCCATGAGCATTCTAGTCCAACCATGTTTCCTCTGCTGCATCACTTGTTGGGTTCAGCGTGCTCTGTGAGCTACACTCAGGCTTCCTCCCTCTCTCACCTCCATTGCAGATCACATCTTCTGGCCCAGCAGGCTATGGCCACTGAGGACTCCCTTGTCCTACTAGCAGTCGCCTGCCAGCTTCTTCAGGCCAGACCCAGCTCATCCTGCTCTGTGGCCTCAGAACTAGCTTCCTTCTCCACTGGGGCCTCTGCTTGGGCTCTTCATGTGTCCACTTCCCCAGGCATTTCTATCCTCGTACCTGCTTTCCTTTCATTCCTGTCACTTACCATTACCTGAAATCAGATAATTCTTTGTATTTCTCTTATTTTCCTTCATCACCATAAGAATAAAGTGAACTTTTCTTAGTGTGGGCCCTTTGCCCTGTTTTCACCTCTATTCCCAGCACCAGCCAAGAACAGTGCCCCCCCCCCCCCCCCCATAGATGCTCAGTAAACAGCTCCAGTTTGTTCCTAAACGTTTGCCTGGCAAGTCCTAAGGTGATTATATGGTCTTCTAGGTAGGGAGCTGAAAACTTCTCCTGTTATCAATGGATGTTATAATCCATGTGAAGCAGAAGGAGACAGGCTCATGGGTCCAGACACGAGTCAGAGAGGTGACAACATACTTCCTCCAGGAGTCTTCTAGGTCACCTCCCAAACTGTGTGACTCACCAGGAGCAGAGGGTGAGCCAGAAGAGCCAGGAAGGAAGAAAGGGCACAGGTGCCAGGTGGTAACCGGGACAGGCAAAGCTATGACGGTGGCTTTAGTGGTTTGGCTGATGGGGAAAAAGATCGATTTGCATCAAGGGCTAGAGCTAAGGAAATAAGCTTTCTGGTTCTGGGGTAAACCAGGCCAGTGTGTTAAACTATACCAATCCTGTTTAAGGCAGAAGGCACATACCTGTGACAGGTACTCACTTGGATGTGGTGTGTATCTGGGATTGTCATACCTTCTGTTAGTGTAGGTGGCTGGATATTAATAAAGGAAGGGAGCAAGGGAAATCAGACGTTATTAAGCATAATAAAGTAGGGGGCATAAGCCTGCTTCACCAGGAAGCAACAGCTTCACACATAACAGGGGATAACAGCATTGCCTAGCCAAGGAGCTTAACTCCCCTCCCTTCCCCCATGTAGGGAACAGCCTGCCCTTGGTCCCTAGGGGAAAGCTGGGGGTTCGTGGGGTAAGCACATGTGCAGTGGAAGCCAAAGTGGCGACCATAAAGGCCTGTCTAGCCTGGGAAAAGGATCGGGTTGGATAAGGGACATAGAGCTTGTCAAGATCTAGGACATAGATTGGTTAGGGGCTGGACTCACCAGAAGCCCAGGAAAAGCTTGGGAAGTTGATTGGTTAGTTTAAAAAAGTGCCTGGTCTGTCTCAAGCTTGAGCTAATATAATCAGCCTAACAAAGAAGCCTTTTCTCTCTCTCTCTCAGTAACACTCCATAACGTCCTTGCCTCTTTCCTCAGCAAGTTCTCTCTTCCTAGCAACCATGTGGCCCTAGCAGCCGTGCAGGACTGGGCATGGTGCCAGTTGGGGACAGACTACACTAACTGGATGGGGACAGACATGAACTAAGCTTTGGCATGGCACAGCACTTTTGGACCCTGGCCTTTGTATTGGGCTTTTACCATGGCAGGACAGACAGATGGGACACTGGAAACCCAGAGGCAATCCTGTGATTTTGTTTCTATGATGAATCTTACTACTAAGCCTCAATCTCCCATACGTGGGTCTCCCAGAATGCTTTCCTTGAGATCCCATGTAAGAACCCCACTTCCACCGGCAAGACTTCCAGGAAACTAATTTATCATTCAAGTATAGCTGTGGTGTGGGGTATTGATATCTTTAAGCAGAGGAGAGCAGCAGGATTGAGGGGAGGAGAGCCCATGCTTTGGGCTCCCACGCTTTTTTGTGTGTGGAAGGATGTTCCTACGTTTGAGCTGAGGGTGGGAAATGGGGAGAGGTAGGAAGCTGGGAGAGTGGGAAGTCTGTGCCCACCAATGTCCCTGGGGAGGACCTCACACAAAGCCACTAAGAGTTGGGCCAGAGTTGGCCAGGCTTCATCTGTAGAATGACCAGTTCCACACAAGGAGCGTGTTGGCCTAAATGAGGCACTTCTTTCTGACTAGAATCCCAAGTTGCCCTGCACTTTTGTGTGTGTGTGTGTGTGTTCAAATATACACAACATGAAACTTACCGTCTTAACCGCTTTTGAGTGTGGCATTGAGCACATTTACCTTGTGCTGCCATTACAGCCGTCCATCTTTAGTCTTCTCAAACTGAAACTCCGTAACAATTAAACAATAATATCTGTCCTTCTGTGTCTGGTGTATTTCACTTAACACAATGTTTTCAAGGTTCATCCATGTGGTAGCATATGTCAGAATTTCATTTCTTTCTGTAGCTGAAAATGCTTCATTGTACGTATATACCACACTCGGCTTACCCACGTGTCCATCAGTGGACACTTGCGTAGCTTCCACCTTTTGGCTTCTGCAAGTAATGCTGCTGTGAGCATGGTCTTCAAATGTCTGTTTGAGACCCTGATTTCAGTTCTTCGAGGTATATACCTAGAAGTGGAATTGCCAGATGATATGGTAATTCTACGTTTAACTTTTTGAATGGCTGCCAAACTATTTTGCACAGCAGCTGCACCATTCTGTCTTCCCACCAGCAGTGCACAGGGTTCTAATTTCTTCATATCCTCGTCAACACATACTTTCAGCATTTTTATTATAACCAACCTAAATAGGTATGAAGTGTTTCATATCTTCTTATGGTTTTAATTTTCATTTTCTTAATAGCTAATGACACTAAGTATCTTTTCATGTGTTTATTGGCCATTTGTTTATCTTCTTTGGAGAAATGTTTATTCATGTCTTTAAATTTATTTATTTATTTGCTGTTGAGTTGTAGTTCTTTTTGTATTCTGTATATTAATCTTTTATCATATACATGATTTGCAAATATTATCTCCCATTCTGTGGATTCCCTTTTCACTGTTGATAGTGTCCTTAAATACACAAAAGTTTTAAATTTTGATAAAGTCCAGTTTATCCATTTTTTCTTGTTGCTTGTGCTTTGGGTGTCATATCTAACCATTGTCAAATCCAACGTTATGAAGTTGTTGCCCTTGGTCTTCTAAGAGTTTTATTGTCCTTGCTCTTACGTTTAGGTCTTTGATCTAGTTTGACCTCACTGTGGTGTATAGTGTGGTGGGCACCTGGTTTTTGTGGAGTTCTGCTACCATGCTGGCTGGGTGGGGTGAGGAGGTTGAAAACCATTCTTCCCTGTGTTCCTCTGCCCCCAGTCTTAGGAGTAAGGTGGACCTTGGCTGGGTGGTGATGGCTTCCCAAGGAAAGCTCCCCTGGCAGAGGGCCCTTTGCCGCTTAGTGAGAGCCTGGGTATCTTGCTGCCCAGCAGCCTGGGCCAGCAGGCCAGTCTGGCACAGCAGGTGTGAGAAGGAACTTCCTGGTCTTGGCAATAAGTGAAAAGGACCCTTGTTGTGTTCTTTTCTCCTTAAAAAAAGAAAAAAAGTTTAGCTGACCCTAACAATGCCCCAGGAATTCAGGGAGTTTGGCTGGTCAACAGAACCCTGAATGAGTCATTTATGCAGCACCTCACCAACTCCTCAGCATGTACAATATTGGGCTCACTTGTCCCTCTTCCCACAGCTCTGAGGTTGCAGGCCCAGCATGGGCACTACACTGGACACAGCTGTTGCTTCTTGCTTGGGATTAGCAAGTGCTCCCCTGTATTGTGGGATCCTTTCTGCTGAATCCATGGGAGCCCTGATGCCTCAGAAAGCCCACTCACTCCTGGACAGGGCTAGAGCTGAGTCTTGAAAGAGGGACCTCCTAGGAACAGGAGTGTCATCTCCAACAGGAGCCACCCCTCAGCAGAGCACTGTCTCTGCCTTTTGTGGAGACACAGTCGGAACCTAGTAAGTCAAAAGTTAGCTCCTTGAGGATGGTCAGCCCTAGCTGCTATAGTCTCTTTCTGTAGTAGGGGTAAGATGCTCAGGTGGGTTAGGAGTTGGAAACCTGGACTCCAGTCCCCATATCTCTCTGGGCCTCAGTTTCCATGTCTGGAACATGGGGCAGAGGGAGGGGTATCAAGCACCTTCCAGCCCTGGGCAGGAGGCAGCAGCAGCGAGTGTTGCTCCCTCACCAGCTTCTTGAAGGGCCTGGCCTGCTGGCTGCCACACCCACCCAGATTATTTTCTATATCTCTGTAATATTTTGTTTTATTTTTAAGTGTACAAGTCATTGTCTTTAAGTGTATTCACAGGGTTGTACAATCATTACCATTATTTCATTTTAGAACATTTTCCATTCCCCCTCCCCCAAAGAAATCCTGTACCCCTTAATTATCACCCCAATTCTCCCTCAGCCCCTGGCAACCACTAATCAATCTACTTTCTGTTTCTATTGACTTACCTATTTTGGACATTTCATATAAATGGAATTATGCAATATTGCTATACCCACCTCTTGCCATTCAACTTTATCATCTTCTAGTTACTTCAGTTTTGGCCCCAGGGATGGTGGCTACAGAGCAGTACCGTGGGCCCCTGGAAATGGGACTCCTTTCTGGGCCCTAAATCTCCTTCAAATCAACTCCTCCATCCCATGCCCCTCAAATAGTGGAAGATTGTTACTGTCAGGCCTTTGCACATGTATCATCTCACTATCCTCTTGACATACATAAGGTTTGGTAAGGTTGGGTATTCCTATTTTATAAACAGAATGTTATTGATATTTGTCATAATAAATGTTAATATTAATAAAATATTAATTTAGAAATAAGGCATAAATATATATTATAAATGAATCTGCAGTATAATTTTAGAGGGTTGGTTTGTTCCATATAGCATTCAAAAATATGTCCTGAAGTTCATTTTGGGCAGTGCCAACATAGGTATATAGAGTAAAATCAAATTAGTTTTATCAAGGACCTTGCAGTCTAGCATGGAGAACAGATGGGCAGGCTCATAAGTGGACTAGGGGCTATATGTAGGGTCGTTCCCTTCAGAGAGGACAGGGTGACCATCTAGGAGGTGAGGGATGTGAGGCAGGCATTCTGGCAGGGGACAGCTATGACAGAGGTCGGCCTGTTTAGCAAATATCTGAGGGTCACGGGCAGAGGGTGAGGCGGGAGTGGTGGAAGGCCTCAAACACAGGGCTGAGAGCTTCGGCTTGAGGCTCTTGGAGCAATTGAGGCAGAGTGTGGCCGAGCCACATCTATACTTGTGAAAGGTCTTTCTTGGGCCAGTCCTGTGACTACAGGGAAACCATTGTAACCAAGGCTGGCCTAGCCCCTGGTTCTTCCTGTCTGAACAATGCTGAGGATCTGAGCTCTGTGCCCAGGAGAATAGCATCCACAGACCTCACCGCTGTATGCCAGCTGCTTTTACCGCACCTGCCGTAGAACAAATCCCAGGTTTGAGGTCCCATCTCCCTGATTGGTTTGGATCGGTGGGGAGTGGGATGAGGAGGACGTGATGCTTAGATCTGGGCTGGGTGTGCCTACGAGCTCGTGGGGAAGGGGGCCAGAGACGCATTGCAGGTGAGCTGTCTGGTGCTCCAGAGGACAGGCATCCCTCCTAATGTTGGAATGTGGCTGAAAACCAGACTCTGATCTTCCCCGGGGTCTAGCGTTGGGAGCCAGGGAGGCATGGAGAACGAATGCGAGCCGCTTGCCCTTCGATAAACCCCTTGGTTTGGTCCGTCATTTACAAGAGCCTACTGTTAGCCATCCTAGGGCCAGCAGCTGGCCTCAGTGTTGGCATAGAGACCTGGCTCTCCCTCCCCTCTCAGGTAGTCAGTGATGCCTAGAGCATCTTCCAGTCCACCCAGACCGGTTCTTTCTTCACCCTGCCAGCCTCCTTTCTGTCCTGGGATAGGAAAGAAATGTGCCCAAAGCTTTCTTCTCATCTTCCTGTGACAAGCATTTAGGGAAAGTATATTGAATAAATTGTCTTCTTACCACCTCCCCCTTGCTGTGGTGGGGACTGTGTGTTTGCACTAAGAAACAGGAGGGGAGGGGAGGTAGCCTGGGTTGTGTGCCGGCTCTGAGCCCTGGCTTCACAGTATCATTTCTAGTCTTACGACAACTCCATGGAGTGAGGGATTTCTTTATTGTGGTAAAATACACATAGCATAAAAATTCAACATTTTAACTACTTTAAAGTGTACAATTTCATTGACATCTAGTACATTTATAATGTGCAACCATCACCACTATCTAGCCCCAGAACTTTCTCATCGCTCCAAACGGAAATTCCATACCCATTAAGCAGTCACTCCTAATCCCCCACTCCCCCACCCAGCCCCTAGCAACCATTAATATGTTTCCTGTCTCTATGGATTTTCCTGTTCTGGATATTTCATCAAAATTAAATCATATAATAATTGTCATTTTGTGTCTGGTTTCTTTCACATAGCGTAATGTTTTCAAGGTTCATCCATATCAATGTATTTCATTCCTTTTATGGTTGAGTATGTTCTGCTGTATGCTAGACCACATTTTGTTTATCCATGTGTCTATTGACGGACATCTGCACTGTATCTACCTTTTGGCTGTTATCAATAATGCTGCTACAGACATTTGAATACAGATTTTTGTTCGAATACCTGTTGTCAGTTCTTTTGGGTAATGTCCCTAGGTGTGGGATTGCTGGGTCAGGTGGTTAACTCCATGTTTAATTTTTTGAGGAACTGCCAAACTATTTTCCACAGCAGTTGCCCCATTTTACATTTGAAGTGAGAAACGTTTTTACCCCCTGTTTTACACTTACAGAAATAGGCTCACAGTCTGCAACTTGCTGAACATTACAGAGATGGTGAGTGGCAGAGCTAGGATTCTATTCCAGGGGTAGGGCTCATCTTGGCTAGTGAGTTATGGAAATGTAAATCCCAGAGTCTCTTAGATCTTTGGACCTCTGTGGGGAGGAATGGGCTGGGAGCATAGTTGTCTTTGGCTCCAGCCCTTCCTCTCGTCCTGGGGTGATGGGCATCGATGTGACAGGTCCTCACCTCCAGTCTGGCTGGCACAGCATCCTCCCAGGGGCAGCTGAGTTTTGTAGCAGGTAGGCGTCATGTTGGAGACCTAAAGGTCAGGGAATCACAGCTCCTTGCAGAGGAGGCTATGTGAGATTACAGAAACAGACCTGGCACCTGAGGACTAGCAGTGAGGCTATGGGCTCAACTCAGCCTTGGGGATGCTTTGTGCAGCTGGCAGCTCCAGTGTGTGGGGGATGGTTGTTATTGCCCTGTAAACCATAAGGGCCAAGAATTTGCAAGAGGCTGACAAAAGACTGAACAAGGAGCTTTTTTTTTTTTTTTTTTAAAAGCTTCCCTTTATTTTTTAAAATATGTCTTTATTGATTTCAGAGAGAGGAAGGGAGAGGAAGAGAGAGAAAGAGAGAGGGAGAAACATCAGTGATGAGAGAGTCATTGATCGGTTGCCTCCTGCACACCCCCTGCTGGGGACTGAGCCCACAACCCAGGCATGTGCCCTGACCAGGAATCGAACCTTCATCTCCTGGATCATAGGTTGATGCTCAACTGCTGAGCTACACTGGCCAGGCAAGACTAGGAGCTTTGATGGTTTTTTGCCATTTGAGAAATGGGAAGTCACCTCCTGTGGCACTTGTTCATCTCTGCCGTCCTGTGGTCCCTGGGGGACAGGCAGGGGCTTTGCTCAGTCTGGGTCTGGGTGGGGTCATGACTTCAGGTGTGGCTTAAGACTCCTTTTTTCATGGGTTTTTCCAGTTTCCCCTGAGAACTTGGGCTTTGGCGATATCTGTGTGAAGAGTGCTGCTTGTTGGAGAGGACTGTGGCCTTGGTGGGCTGAGAGTCAGGTGGCCCATTCTACACCTGGGTGTCATGTGGGACTGGTACTGGCACTGCCTCTTGAGAGAGGGACTCATGACTTGTTAAACTTGGGCCCTGTGAGCAGCTGGGCAGTAGCAGGAAGAGCCAGGAGAAGGTCTCTGTGAGCCTGACCAGCGCATGCTCCTCCCAGGATGTGGGGTTCTAAGGGTGCCTGGGATGGGGTGCAGTACTCAGCAGGTGCTCCCTAAGGGCCACCTTTCTTCCATAGAGAACTCAGGTTCAACTTCCTCAATCCTAAAGAAAGGATGTGGCCTCTCCTTGGACCTGACTTGCGTGGTCTAACCAAGCCCTCAGCACAGCTGCCCACAGGCCTCTCTGTAAGGGAGCTCTTGGGCATTATTATCATCACCTTTGGGGAGGGCAGGGGCGGGAGCATTCCTGCTTGGGCCCTGTGTGATCCCATTATGAGCACCACAGGCTCAGCAAGCCCTCACTGGATAGGCTTGGTTCTGCCAGTAACCTTGAACATGACTTTGTGCAAAGTGGTTGCAAGGACCAGGGAGAAAAGGCACTAAGGAGGGGCCATACTTGTTTCAGGTAGTTCCAAGGGGCAGGAGGTCCCTTCCTTACTGATCCCCAGGTAAGATATCTGTAAATCTGGCCATAACAGTGCCTGCCTCCTGAGGCTGTCATCAGGGTGAATGAGTCAGTACCTGTAACTACTTATTTAGAGCCCTGCTCAGCCCAGTAAATAGTTAATACGATTCTTGCTGCAAAGGCTTTCACTGAAAGATAGATTCTTCGTACCTTACCTGGAGCATTTTGAGCCCCTGCTCCTGGCCATGTCAGATGTGCTGGCTGACTGCTGTCACCAGTGTTTTTACTACTCCTTAAGTTGGCTTTGGTGAATATCACAAAAGACACAAAATGCATAGATACAGTAAAAATATTGTTCCATAATTTTTATTCCACATGTGTGTGCATGCACATATGTGTGTGTTCATCCCAGTATGAAATGCACAGTTCTCTGTCAGTCATGGTCAAATGGGGTTGAGTTTCCGCTTGATAGGCTTTTTCTGACCTTGAGATTTTACCAGCTCTTCTTTGCCTGGGGGGGAAGCCTTTGTTTTTGTGGGACTCTTGTTTTTCCATCTGAATGGGAGGTAGAGTGTGGGGGGCAAAGTGAATGATTCCCATTCCATCCAGGTCTTTCATAAGAGTCGTCTCTAGTACTATAAGCACAGCTGCCTGAAGGAAAGCCCTTCCACCCCCTCAATAGCTCTAAGTGGTCCCTCTCTGTATTTCTGTCTTACTTTCCTCTTCTTTCCCCCTGGCTCAGAGAAGCTCACCTTCCCAAACTCCCAGGATCCAACAAGAAATGACAGAGGCCTATTTTCCTTCAAGTGCGACTCCTTGGGCCAGGGGTGGGCGTGGAGGTTCCCAAAGTGGTGAAGCAGGATTTTCCTAAGCCCCTGACAGGTGCCCGCCTGCAGTGGGCAGAGGTCCCCGTGGCCTCTTGTGGGCCAGCGGGGAGAGGATAAGTAAGAAGGCTGGTTCTGAGCAGGGTGCGGCCATATTCTTGGGAGGAGGCCCATGTCTGTGCCCTCCTGCTTGGTCACCTCATGCTTAAACCATCTATAGCCCTCTAGCAGCTCTGCCGTCTTAGCTGGTATAGTATGGAGGCCAGAAGAGGACCAGAGTTCCCTAGATGGCTGGAGGGCTGTCGGTGACATTGCTGGGCGAGGACTGAACCCATAACCTGTCAGCGTAGCAGAGTTGGATGGCCTACAGACAGCCATCTCTTTCTTGAGAAAGGAAACGAGCAAAAGTAGGTAATGCTCAGCCTCATAGGAAGCCTGGATTCCTAACCTCTGGAGGTGCAGAATTAGGGCACGGAGATTGTTGGACAGAGCTGGCTTCTCTGCTGACAGCATTGGGGGTGAGGGGTTCCCTCTCGCTGGATTTGGGTTACAGCCTAGATATTTGCCCTTGCTCTCCCAGCACAAGGTCCAGGCGTAGCTGAGAAATGGATTGTTAAGGAGCAGTTCTCTCTTCAGAGTGCTGAGAATGAAGATTGGTGTGGCCTGTTCCTGGACAGAGGTGGGGCAGGCCAGGCATAGGCCTGAGCGTGTCTGGAGACCCTTGGTTGACTCTGTCCCAGTTCTGTGAGTGCAGGAGACACAGCTGAGTGTGGAGTGAGTAGTAAAGAGGCAAATGGGGTCACAGATTTGCCAGCCTCAGAAGGTTGTGGGAGTAGTCGGTGAAAGGATACAGGGGACCAGAACCTAGCGTTCAGTAAGCACACAGGACAGGGAGAGGCATCACAGAGGTGCTGCTGGTGGACTCAGATGGCATGTTTTCATGGCAGTTGTCAGTGTGTACCTGGACCAGTTTCCCTTCTTTTATGACTGCTCCCTTACTCTGCTCCTGTAATAGGACTTGGTACTGCCTGCCTAGTGGTAATATTTAAGGAAGCATGAAAGAGGTTGTAATTGTGAGATCCTGTCACAGAGGTGGTAAATAAATGTTGGTTTCCTTCAGTCCTAGCTTGTTATTCCTTTTCCTTTTATTGGCACTTCTGGAAGGAGGTAGAACCCTCATTTTGCGCACAAAGAAACTGAGGCCCAGAGAAGTCTGGCAGTGTGGTTGTGACAGAGCCCTGCAACCATGTCAAGCTTCAGGGCCGGCTGGGAAATCTTGTCTATAGTTGGTAGCCATGTGCCCAGTGAAAAGAATTACTGGCAAGAGGGAATGGTGAACAGTTTGGTCACCGAGCCCTGGAATGGTAAGTAGTATTTAAAGAGGAGTGTGTGCCACTAGGTGGTCCAGAAAGAAAAAATATTAGAATTTCTGTTGATGGCTTATTGTCCCCACTTAACTTACCTGTGTCTGTGTTATATATGTGTTACAGTTTATAAGTTATTGATTCCATGGCACAGAGAGATAATGTCTTTAGTCCATTCATCTGTGCCACAGGTGGTATATGTTGGCAGCATTGCGAGACCACAGGCCCAGGGGTTAGGTTGGGCATCAAGGCCAAGAGAGGAAGTCACCTTGGGAAAGCCCCTCTGCCATCCCCTCTCTGCTCTTGATCCTGCTCCTGGCTCACTCTGGAAACAAGTCCATTAGGCCTACACTTCACAGCTCATGACCTTAATCCTCACAGCGATCCATTGCATCATGTCCTCTTTTCACATGCAAGAGGACCCACCTCAGAGAAACCATGTGCCTTGTTTGTGCCAGCAAGGAGCGTGCACTTCTGCTTGGGGAGGCTGAGCTCTCAGAAGGCAGAGGTCACCACCCTTAGTTTGCCCAAAGAGGGCATAATGCCAGAGAAGGCCTGGGGTTAGAATTTGTGAAGAGTGAGGGGCTGGAGCTAGAGCAAGGAGGTTGGGAATGCTGGAAAGACCAAGCAGGACTGTCCTGGACTGGATGCTGTGTCCTTGCTGCTGTAGAACAGCTCTCATCTCAGAAGGGGAACCCAGGCCTAGGTGCATGTGGGCCTCCCCAGTCAAAAGGCAGGTGGGTGGGTCCTAGGCCATCTCCCTTGCCCTCTGCTCCTGAGGACCCCCACACCCCTGGTTAGGTTACAGGACAACCCACCAAGCCCCTTTTCTTCAGGAGAGCTCAAGGACTCTCCAGGAATCCCTGGGAGAGAGACTGCAAGACTGCTTCACTCATGGGGAGCACTTGTTTTGTGTGGGTATGGCCCACCCTCAGAAGAGAGACTCTTGCCCTCCTCTTGTCCCCACCTGGGGGTCATTTCTGAGGCCAGATGTTCTTTGAACACATAGCTGAGGGTAAAAGCTTTTTCCCCACCTGAAGGTGGAGGCCTCCATGCGAGCTCATGGCCAGTCCTCCTGCCCTCCCACCTCCATCCTGAGCTGGGCCCCATAAGAAAAGGCTTTTTGGAACTGGGAAGCTAACTCCTTCCACTTCCTATGGGCCAGTGCTCTGGTAACCCAGCACCCCAGCACCGGAGATGAGAGAGGTGGCAGTGGGTCAGAAGAGCTCATAGGTCAGCCTGGAAAGTTACCAGGAAGATCATATGAACTCGAGCTGGAGGGTTTGGGAACTACCACCTTCTTTACATCAGGCACATGGGACAGGTTTTCCAGTAGTGGGGAATAGTTGGTCTGGGCTTGACACCTGCACTAGACCCAGCGTCCTGATTTTCAGACCAGGCCCTTCCCCTCTTCCCTGGCAGCAGGGAGCTCACAGTTGGGTGGGGGTAGGACCTACTTAGAGCTTTAGAAGGGAGGCACCCAGTGAAGCAACCCGCAGAGGGCTGCCATTGCCTCTTCTCCCACTGCCGCCTCTCCAGGAACGGGACCTAGGATATGCCGAGCTCTTGGGGGCAACTCAGTGGAGAAGCTGACAACTACCCGGAAGTGCCCCCAACTCCAATAGCCATCCTGGTTTCTGAAGCATGGCAACCTATCTCCTTTCCCAAAGCATCATCATGTTAGGGGGAAACTAGAGGCCAAAGGGGGCTAACAAGCCATCCTTAGGAAGATCCTCTCGGTTAAGCCTTCACCTCATTTGGAATTTCTTAAGGCCTGCTTTCCTTGTTTTTGGTTTTCTATCCCTAATTTCAATGTCTAACAGCTTTGCTGTCAGAAAAGGAAAATAAGTTGTTTTCTGTTGTTCTAGCGCTGGCCAGGCAGCCGTACATCCCTCCTCACGGGCAGTCCTGGAAGGTGGCGGTAACTCATTCTCTGGTGGGCTTGGCCCCCCAGCCCCGCAGCCTACCTTCAAGGATGCGGCTTCTCTCTGGCTCCCTTCTTGCCTCTAAAAATAGCCTTGCTATTTTGAAACCATCTCCTTTGGAGCTTTTTCTCACTGTTTTGTTGGATAAGTAACTGCTCTTAAGACCAGGCTCTTAGCTACCTCTGTCATCCCAGCTGTCCTCAGGGAGTGGTCCCCTTCCTGTCTCTACCTCTTCCCCCAGTGCTAGCTGGGATATTGTTTTCCAGCAAGGAAGAAATGTCCAGCTGGGCAGCTGGGTATCCTCTGAGAAGGGAAGGCCTGTTACCCTCCTTCCTGGTGGCAGTGAGGGGTGGGGAAGGGCAGGTAGGAAGTGAAGCTTTGAGGGCCAGGGTGAGGCAGAGCTCATCCTGTGCCTCTGTTATAATTGGGGGTTCATGCAGCTACGAGAGGTTCAGGTGCCTGTCATGAAGCCACAAGGGTCAGAAAAGGCTTGGGGATATGGGGACAGTCCATGCTGCCTTTACTGTGCTTCCTTAGAGCTGGCCTCTGAGTGTCCCTGCCTCATCTTCTTGCAGCCCACGACCCTCCCTCAGGGCACCATCAACATGAACCAGTGCACAGACGTGGTGGACGGAGAGGGCCGGACAGGCCAGAAGTTCTCCCTGTGCATTCTGACCCCTGAGAAGGAGCATTTCATCCGGGCAGAGACCAAAGAGATCATCAGCGGGTGAGTCTGCTCTGTGCATTTTTGGAGTTGGTGCTCCCTGCCCACAAGCAGGTTCCTGGACTGGGTCCCTTTGGCACAACTGAACAGCTTTGCCATCACTTTCTTCCCTAAGTGTGTCCACTCTTCTCAGTTCCCTTTCTCCATTCACAGCCCCACTGTTTGCCTAGTCACCACATCAGAAACTGGCTTCACCTTCCGTTGCCATTGCATTATCCCATGTCCACACATTCACCAAGGCTATCCCTCAAATCCTCCTTTTTCAGAGGGCTTCCTCTGCTGGCTCTGCCCTGGTTCTGGGGCTGCCACGGCTTCCATAAGCCTCTCACTGGCCTCCCTCTCTCTGTTCTCACCACACCCTTACCTTCTATCACTCCACCACAATGGTCTCAGTCCCCAAAGCACTGTAACCTTGTCTCCCTGTTATCTAAAACCTCATCACCTGGGGGTCAAGTCCAAGTTCCTTGGCTGCCCTGGGGGCCCCTTCCCAGCCCTCCCGCCTCACTTCCACCACCCTAGGCACTGAGGTACTTGTCGCTGTACATTCCTCAGCTGTCTCCCACCTCTGTGCCTTTGCTCTTGCCCTTCCCTCAGTCTGAAATAACCCCTCAACTTCCAGGCTGTTAAAGTCAGCCTGAGTGTTCACTCTGCCAGGAAACCCTCCCCTATGAATTACTTAGCTCCATCTGCTGACTCCTATAAAAGGTGAAGATTATCTGTGTGCATGTCTGGCTTCCTCAGCCAGTAGTGGCCCTTGACAGTGGAGGCCATGTCTCACTCCTCGTGCCCACACACAGGAGTCTCTGCAGTGCTGTTTCATGCACTGGCTTCTTTGTCCAAGTGGAAAGAACAGAAAGTTTCTGAGCCACCCCGCTCTCCTGAGCACACTGTGCAGAGGCTTAGAGGAAACCCTAGGAAGTGAAAGGTGGGCCCAGGTTTTCAGGTAGCCAACAGTACAGAGGAGTGAGCTCATGCCCCTGAGCCCATGCAGCATCTGCCTTCAGGAGCCCCTGCTCATGGGGCATTTGCTACCAGCTCTGTAAGGCCCAGCCACAGGTGGTATGTATACAGGAAGTATATGTGGCCAGAGCTCAGGCTCTGGGTCTTGGAGAATCCCACTCATCCTTTAAGGTAGAGAGGGGTGCATCTGAGGCTGAGAAGGTGTTTGGCAAAGTAAACTCGGGATTTAGGCTAATTATTGCAAAGTAGAGGGGATTAGAATGTGAAGCCCCTTGTTTCAGCAGCTGAAAGGTTTCTGTGGGCTGCCTGGACTTCAGCAGCACTGGCAGGGCTGCTGCTTGAGGAAGCAAGAGCACACCCCAGTTTTTGCCAAGTTTAAATCCACACCGTGGTAGGGGCGGAGCAGACGGGCCAGGTGGCCCTCTGCTAAGGGTGCTAGCTTACCCCAAATCCTCCCCTGGAGAGAGGCAGGTTTGCATTTCTAACCTCCGGGGTCAAATAGGAGGACACTTGGACTCTGCGGTTCCTTGGTCTTAACCCTAAACCATACAATTGAAGAGTGTAAAGGGCTTTTACAGAGTCTCATGACAGTTGGAAGACTGAGGCTCAGGGAAGAATGGAGCCTGACTAAGGGCCCCTTCCAGGTCTGAGTGGCAGCATGGAATTGTTTGCACTGCCTGGTTCACACTTGTGTCTTGGTCTTGTTGGGCAAGCACACCCTGGCCAGGGTTCTACTGCCCAACTGGATTCCTTGGGAGACCTAGCCCTCCCCTTGGGGGCTGAGTTCCAGAGATGGGTCTGGGTGACAGGTAGGGTAGGAAAGGGTGGTCCAAGGTCCCCAGGATAGTCTGGGGAGTGTGTGAGTTAGGGAACCAGGCCAGTGATGTAGTAGTGTGCCACATGGCATTGGAATGATGATGATGATGTCTGGCATTTGATGGTGTCTCTGGCAGGCGGCCTAAGTCCTACTGTCAGACACTTGGCATAGGTCACGGGTACTTGGCTCTGTCCTGAGCCACTCTCCTGGGGTCACTTCTGTCTGTGTGTATCGGGCCTGCCATTTCCACGCAGCTTGGGTAGACAAGGTAAATTGGGTTCCCAGACCCAATTCCACACTGGTGGGGGAAATGCCCCACACCAATAAGCAATTCCTGGACACCAGCACTGTGTCCAAGAATTCAAGTCTCTTCTGACACACTCTACCTGGGGCTAGCATCACATCTTCCAGGTTAGGGGTTCAGTCCCACAAGACTGCTCCTCCCATCCCACCACCCTCTGACCAACTGGCTATAAATGGAGCTTCCCACCACCCCTTCTTGGGTTCAGTTAATTTGCTAGAATGGCTCACAGAATTCAGGAAAAGCCATTTACTCACTAAATTACTATTTATTACAAAGGTTATTAAAGGATACAAATCAACAGCAAGATGAAGAGATATCTAGGGTGAGGTCTCAAACAAAGGAGCTTCTGGCTTCTGGCCTTTGGAACTTGGAGCCCAGCATGGTGGCATGTGGAATGCATTCTGGTTCCCCAGCCTGGAAGCTCTCTCAATCCTGTCCTTTTGTGTTTTTATGAAGACTTTTATTATAGGCCTGTTCTAGTTATTGATTCAAACTCCAACCCTCTTCCCTCCCAAAAAGTCCTGGGTGTGAGACTGTAAGTTTCAACTCTCTAATCACCTGATTGATTCTTCTGACAACCAGCCCCATCCTTAGGGGCTTCCAAGGTCACCTCATCAATGTAACAAAAGATACCTTTATAGTCCTTACACTTAGGAAATTCCAAGGGTTTGAGAGCTGTGAGCTAGGAATTGTGGACATAAATATATATGAGAAATCTATTTTAGTCATCTGAATGGCCAAATACATATTTGTTATAAACCACAACATTGCACAAGGTCATTAGTGGGGTTGGGACACCAAGTGCGTATGCCCTTGGGGTCCGTTCTAAGGGCAGGCAGCTTGGGAGGCAGCTTGTTGGCATACCCAGAGACAGAATAAGTCCTGTGACTGCTTTTCCCCTCCTGGTCCTGAGTCTGGACCCCTCTATTTCCTGTCCAATGGGCAGGGCTCTCTCCAAGGCAACCTGCCTTCAGTCCCCTGCAGTCCCTTTTTTGACCCTGGGCAGCAGCTTCCTCATCTTTCCCACCCAGTGAACACTCAGGCCTCCTTTAGAGAGGCAGGTGGGACAGTGTGCCTGGAGATGGACTTTTGTACCTGTCTTTTTTCCTTTCTCTGCCTCTCTCCTTCCAGATGGACCCTCTTCCCTTGGCTTCCTCTCTGACCTCCTGGGTTCTGCTGCTTGTCATGGCTTCTTTGCTGGGTAACTTCATCTGTGGGCTCTGGGGCCTTGCACTTGGTCTAAGCATTTGGGTTCCTAAAGAGGTGCAGACACTTTCTTCTGGCTGGTGAGGGGAGCTGATGGCCCCTCAGCCTTCTTTCCTGGGTCTTCTCTGAAATGGAGCCTTCTGAATGACCTGAGGCAGCCAGGTCTTTCCCGGGGCTGGATGGAGAGAGAGTTGGCAGTTCTTTCCCAGTTTCCTTATGCTAGGAGGGAACCTCCAGGATTTTGAGGCACAGCTTCACACAGCTCTTTTAGAGGTGGGATTTATTTAGGTGAGAGTTGGCAAGGTGGAGGGTTGGGGTAGACTCCCCTGTGTTCTCCAGCTGGGCTGGGTCAGGACTTTCTCTTCTCACTTACCTGGCTCTGCCTTCAAAGTTGGTGACCACGTATGTCCCTGGTACCCACGTTCACCCCTTACCTCTCTTCCCTGGGTATATATTAACATTCTTAGCATATCTGGATAATGTTAGACACGTCCTACTGGGCTTCCACGAGAAATCTGAGTGCAGAGGACCTAGCTCATCACTTGTTTCAGGGCGAGGCATCTATGAGCCTCCAGTCACAGCACCACTGAACAGGGACTGAGGTGCCTAGTAACCCCGGCCACCCTCACTTTGTGCTCCGCCCTGAGTCTCTGACCTTGTTCAGGTTGGCAGGAGCTTCAGAAGCTCCATTTAGTTAGCAGTGCAACCACAGTGCTGATCTCCTCTTCCTTTGAGGCCCTGTCCTGCAAGACTTGCAGCTTTGCCCAGCTCCATGGTGTTGCCAGTTGATAGCAACTGGGCCAGTGTGCAGGGGCTAGGGCACCCCAATGGACCTGCACCTCGCTGCCATGTTCCCTGCACTCCAGGTGACTTTTCTGAGCAATCTGTTCTCCCTTCCAAGGTACAGCTTTAAGAGGTGCCTTCGACAGACATGGTTCCTTCAAGTGCCCAAAAGAAATTTCAACCCCTATGGCAGTATAGAAACCCCACAATCATGTTAACTCCTCAGATTACAGGAGTGAGGTCCTTTGAGGGCCTGTCTGCCTGTCTGCTGTCTTTGCAGATACAGTTGTGGCCTCCGTTCTCTCTTTGGGGCTCACAGAGAAGTGACCTACAGACCCTGTGCCTCAGGTCTCTATGGCACAGATAATTGTTGATTTTCTCAATAAATCGACTATCCTGCCCTGGGCTGAGTTGCGGTAAGGGTAGCCCCTGATCTCAGATGCTATGATTCCCCACAGCCCACTTTCCTGGCACCAGCTGTCAACTACACAACCAGCACACCCTCCTGAGGCTGTCCCAGAAGGCCATTGACTATATGGCCAGCCTTCCTCCACCCCAAATTAAGGAAGTACCTCTGAGTGCTAAGACACCAGCCCTTTTCCCTGTCCCAGGCTTGGAGTGCTGGTAGTCACAGCACCCTCCAGCCACAGTGCTGCTAGTGCGGACTCTCCCTCACATTGCAGCTCAGCCACCACAACCGGCCCTTGTCACAAGCTGGCAGAAGATTTAACATGGACCCTAGTATTCTGGGAAGAAGTGGACCAGTATTCCCTGTGGCACCATCTCCTCTGGAGAGAGCACTGGGACCCTTCTTCACCAGGCCACTCCTGACCTCTGCTCCTCCTATCCCCCTTCTTCCAAGCCTCCCAAATGTTACAAAGCTTCAGTGAGGCAAGTCGTCATAGCAGGGCCTAATCTAGGCCCTGGTTTCAGAGAGAATGACTGAAGTTTAGAGGGGCTGGGAGCCTTGCAGGGTTGTGGTTAGAGGGTAGCAGATCCAGATCTACACCCTCTGCTCTTCCTGCACTCCCCTGCTGCCTTTCTTGATGATGTTCTGGAGTGGAATTTTCAGCATGTGGGCCCTGCTGTAGGTCCCTGGGCAGCTCTGCCAGGCTTCACCAAAGCTGAGGTGCCGAGCGCCCTCACTGTATAGGTGGGGCCCAGAGGTGAGTGAATGGGTCTAGGAGCAGGTCAGCTGCTCAGCCCCTGAAGTGAGTTGGTGTGGGGAACTTTGGTTGCAAGACTCCTTGTTTCCTACTTTGAGAACCCTGAATGGCTCCCAGTCTAATGCATCTGTGCGCTAACCAGATCCATCTTGGAGGGTAGTTATAGAGCCGAGTCTGAGCACTGAAGATAGGGACAGTGACATGCCTGCACTCTGGAACCAGTGGTCAGGTCTGCCACTCCACCACACTGCAGCTCACGTCCTTCCTGGGCCAGCTGCACTGTGGTCATTGAAGGATCAGCACCCGAACCTGGTCCCCGCATAGTCTGTGCTTGCCATGGGCTGCGCTGCTGTCAGTTCCTGTCTGGCAGTGGCAGGCTCTAATCTGGCTGGTGCTTGGCCCTGTTCGGGTGCTCAGAGGCCCGCCACTGGGTGAAGCATGGGACCTGGTACTTGGACCACTCAACAAGGCAGGATCCTATTCCCTGAGAGCAGGGGTCTGACCTACTCTCTTCTCTTTTCTCCCCAGATGGCTAGAGATGCTCATGGTCTATCCCAGGACCAACAAGCAGAACCAGAAGAAGAAGCGGAAAGTGGAGCCTCCCACACCACAGGTAGGCAGTGGGTTTGCCAGTTGGCTTCTCCGCAGTGGAGCTGGGGATAGAAGTGAGAGAATTTTGGAAAGTTAGACGACCCCGCCTAAAATTGGGGGTGGAGGAAGGGCCCAGGTCAGGGCTGAGGTAGTGGTCAGCCCAGCCTGTCTCTCTTCTTCCTTCTGATGGCTTGTGGGCTGCAGTCTGCATGCTTCTCTCTGAGCCACTGGGCAGGACCCATTGCAGGGACAGGGTGGCCTGCCTGTGTGCTCTGGGGCTTTCCCAGGAGACTTCCACCCAGGAGACAGGTGATGAGTAGCAGTAGCACAGCATGTGTCCATTGCAGGGACAGGGTGGCCTGCCTGTGTGCTCTGGGGCTCCCTCAGGAGGCTTCCACCCAGGAGACAGGTGCTGAGTAGCAGTAGCACAGTATGTGTCCCTTCTCCTGGCTGTCCTGCCTGCTGCTGGGGAACAAAGAACATGCTGGGAGGGGTTGCTTGCTACACACATTCCTCATATGCCTCAGCTCAGTTCCACTTTCCACATAGCGATGACTCTGAAGACAGGAGGCTGAGAAAGGGGGCTGGGCAGGGAGGTCCTAGAGTGTTCTGGCCAAGTGAGGGGCTCTCAGGGGACCCTACTCCTGCTCTGGGCTTTCACCATAAATGGAAAACACTGGCGCTGGTCTTGATTTTTGTGTCCCTGCCCCACTTCCATGTGACCAGAGTGGGAGGTGGCTGGGGTGGCCTCACCAGTTCTAGTCCTCCCCCAGAGGCCACTTTCTTCCTCCTTCCCTCCCATGCCATGTACAGGGGCTCGGTACCAGAAGTGGTTTTGCAGCTCCATGCCATGCTGTACACTCCTGGGGCCCTGGTGTAGCAACTTAACCTTTCTGAGCCTCAGTGAACTGATTTACAAAATGGGCCTGTTGAAATCTAGTTAGACTATTGTGAGCATGAAAGGAAGTACTGGGCTCAGTATGGGTGCTCAGTAAATGTTACTCTTTTTCTCTCTGCTCCAAATTTTACTGTTACCAAGTGTTCTTGCCTTGCCTGATCGAGTCTCACAGTGACCCTGAGAGTGAACAGGATAGAGATTGGGATCCCTTGGCATCTTGCAAGGCCCAGAGCCTGGCAGAGAGTCAGCCCATGGCAGAACCAGGCTACCCCTGAGGTTAGCAATTCTCACTGGCTGCTCTCTGCTTCACCAAGTGACAGAAGTCGGCCTGGGCAGGATCAGGAGGTGTGTGCTGGCCTGGGTTCCTTTCTTCCCTATAACCCCCACGCCCTGCGGGTTCCCCTGAACATGCATGACTTGGCTTCTTGCCGATAGAGTGCAGCCCCAGAAGGTAGTGTCCCTGGCAAGAAATTGGCAAGATGCACTAAGAGCCATCCTTGGAGACTGAAAGTGCAGCTTCTTGCTGGGGACTAGCAGATACACATGCACATCCCCCAGAGCTGCCTGGTTTGAGAGAAGGATGTCTGGGCAGAGTAAGTGTCCAGGGCTCCACTGCATTTCTAAGTAAGGCACCTCCATGTGTAGAAGACCACTAAGCCCAGCCCCAGGAATTTGGTTGTGTTCCAGCTCCCTAGCTGTCCGCTTCCCCATGATATCTCCTCCCCCCAGATACTGCCAAACTTTACCTTTTCAGTTGGTAGCAGGAGCCACGTGATCAAAATGTGGGGAAGTTACCCACTTTCCCGAGGCTCCTGGGGTCCCAGCTTCCTCCATTCAGTCTCTCTTGAGCCCTGACGGAGGCCGGCCTGGATGGGTTTCTTCCTTCTGCTGCTTGCTTTCCAGACTATCACATTGGAGGCCACTGGTCTCTGGAAGCTGTGAACTTTCACCGGGGTCCATGCCCCTGTAAGGTAGTTCCATGGGGTGTTGTGGAGCCTCTCCAGAGGAGAGTTGGGGATCTCTGGTCAGGTTTTTCCTCCACAGTCTGATGCTGAAAGTGTTTTAGTATCCCAGATGGGACTGTGGGGAAAGCCTAAACCCTTAGTGGCTCCCGTAGAAACAAGAACCCCGGCTTCTTTTTCTATGGCCCAGGGTAGTTTCAGATCAAACCAGTGGGGAGCTGGAAGCATTGCTCTGCTGTACCCTGCCCTCTGGAAACTTAGGCAGGAGAGCCCAGGGTTCCCTTCATGAAGAGTGTCTCAGGAGTTGGGAGTTGGGGCCTTGGAGAGTATAGGCACCAAGTGGTTTTCTGAGAACGTCAGAGAGAGGGGCCCAAGCCGGATCCTGAGGGATGATGAGAATCAGGCTGCAGAGAGAGCACACAGCCTCTCGTTCAGGGCCGGGGGCTCCCAGCTGAGTCCAGGGCAGGAAGAGGAGACAGGCTTGCCCTGATCAGAGCCTTCAAAGCCTGGGGCCTAAGAGGCATGGGCTCCCGGGAACTGCTGCTTACTCGGGCCCTGTTCATTCCAAGAGGTGCTGAGATAGCTAAGAGAAGCAACGATAATCTACCAAGGGTATGACCAGGGCAGGAAGGATGGAGATCTTACTGCCCTTCCCCCCACATTCCAGAGTTGTGAGGCCAGGGGACACTTGTCTCCTTAGCCAGGTGTGCAAGCCGGGTGCTCACTTTATCAAGTGGAGCTTTGGGAGGCTGGCTCCTTCCATCTCCTCAGCTCCCCAGGCTCTTGGTCCTTGCTCCTGCCTTCAGAGACCATAGTAAAATGTTCCCTGAGGCACGTCCCTCCTGGTATAGCACTTGGGCCCATTTAGGGTCACGTGTGCTGTGAGTTGCCACCTCTGCTTCTTAGTCATCTTGTTTTCTGCTTGGGAGCAGAAATACACCCTACTCCGGGTCAGAACCCTTCCTTCCATTGGGTCCCTGCTCGGTTTCCATGCCCAGGAAGTAGGAAGAAAGGCTTTCTGTGAAACCACTCCAAATAGGGGGTCTGCTTAGCACATGGAGGACACAGGCCCCTTGGCTGGGGCATGCCTCCTTACCCTTTTTTGTCTTTCCTCCCAGCTATGAAAACCCTTTCTGAGCAGCCAGATAAACAGCAAAGATTATTATAGTGTTGACAGTCCTACGAGCAATGCAGCTGTCCCAGCGACACAGGGACTGGCACATAGAAAACCTAGTGCTTCTCCTCCTTCCTCTTGTATAGGCAGCCAGGATCTGGGTCAGCATGAGCCTCAGCACCCTCTTTGCCACAATAGTAACAGTGTGGGGAGCAGAAGTTGGTGCCATGCAGCCCTGGCCTGGCTTGTGCACAATCTTACTCTCCAAACATCTGCTCTGGAGAAGAAAAGTAACTGTACCCAGAGTCCAGGGTTCTCCACATCATCCACTCTCTCCTGGAAGCCAGCATGGTTTTGTCCCTGCTGCCAGACTGTCTCTCTGTTCCTGCTGACTTGGCAGGAGGAATCAGGCTACCAAAGGAGAGAAAAAGGACTCCTTGTGGACCTTGGCCACCCTCAGGGCCCTCGTGCTCTGGGAGAGTCCTCCAGAAGTGGGGAGCATGGGCAGGGAGCTGTGGTCGTCACCAGCCCTGCACAGGTTGGGAGGCCCAGGGGCCAGGAGGTGGGTTTATCACTGCTTGGTGCTGGGAAATGCATGTGTTCCCCAAGTTCCCAGACAGAGCCCCTTAGATCTTAGGCCTGGAATTTTCTCTGTCTCTTGGGGATTCCTGCCACCTCACCCCCACCCCAGTGCTAGGGTCATGACCCCAAGCATCAAAGAGGGCTGCATGTGTGCCATGGGCACTTCACCCACATGGTGGGGCTGAGGGCACCAGCAGCCAGGCCACTTCCCTCATGAGCACAGCTGCCTGTTCCTTACTCTTTGGCCCTTTTTGGCAACCTCTGCCTGTCCTGGTCTAGCATCCCCTCCACAGAGGGGATCAATTCACTGAGGATGGTCTTCACATCACCCGCACCCCGCTCCGCAGGAGGAATCCAGCTCCACCCTGAGCCCATTAGAGCCAAGCCAGCCCAGCCTCTGGCCTGTGGCCTTTCAGCAGAAGGCCCTGGGTTGTTGGGAGGGGCCACAGCAGGAAGACTTAGAGTGACTTAGAGAGCATTGCTGCTGGGGCATGAAGGGAGGGCAGCGGTGCTGACTGAAGAGACAAGTGGCCCTGGAGTTGAGTCTCCTTAGCTCAGTGGTTCTGTTGGAGCCCCCAGGAAACTGTCAGAAACCATCACTGTTTTCTTCCAAGAAGCCCCCTTCTTCTGAGGGGACAAAGATCTTGGGAATCTCCAGCCTGGGAATTGGGCCTGCTGCAATTTTAATGCAGCAGGAAGTCGTGTGTGTCCTGGGTCTGTGGGAAGAGCCCCCCGGCTTTATCCTTCCTGTAAGGCGTGGTACCTGGGCTTCTTGGTGGGTCCTCCAGGATACCCATCCAAGGCACCCCCAATCCTGGGCCTTTCTCCTGCTCCTTTGACTCCTGGGGCTGGAAGACGCTTGAAGCCTCACTTTTTCCCTTATTGGCTGAGCAAGCCTCTCTTCCCCCACTGCGAGGTGGGTTGGTGTGGACTGGGTGTTACAGTGCCGATGCAGAGCCCAGCACATAGTTGATGCACATAGTTGTTAGTTAATGCGCCAGTGGTTATACTGGGTCTGCATGGGAACACATAACCTGTGTTGGTCGTCTATAATTCTTACAAGAGCCCCAAACCAAATATGAGTTAAAGTAGGTTTTCAAGAATAAGGTTTGGCCACCATGATGGGAGTGGGAGAGTGGCCATTTGTACATCACCCCCCATGTTTTGGGGAAGACAGTTAAGATATATATACCTCACTTTTGAGAGGGCCCAAAGCCATCTAACCCCCTCAGCAGCTGGCACCCAGGTCTTTGGGCTGGGCAGGGGGCTTGTGCTAGGATGTGAGCTGGCACACTGCAGGGCAGCTGGTGGTCCCGGCTCCACTGTTGTCTGAGCTCTAGTTTTTAGTGTTGAGTGAAGATTCTCTGTGTACTCTGGGATTGGATTCCCTGTGTCCAGCTAACCCACCCTTGTCTGGGCTCTAGTTGCAGTATTGAAGTGCCCTGTGCACTCTGGGATTGGACTTCCTGTGTCTAAGTGCCTCCTGCACGAATGCTTCTCCCACGGAGCATCAACGCTACTGACCTGGGAGAGATGGGATTGAGACTGTAGATTCCCATCAAGCTTGTACAGGGGTTGGGTGGGAGGGTGTGAGTGCAGATTTGAGTGGTATATTTGGTTTGCATCTGATGACTTCTTCCTTTACACACTGTCCCAGATTCATTTTAGCGTCCTAGGACCAAAAATAGGAGTGTAGGTGAGGCCAAGGGCTGGCCCCGATATGGATGCTGTGTGAGCACATGCTTTCATTCACCCCACTGGGCCCATCTCAGTGGTGTGTTCTTTCCTCACCCTGTTTCAGCTTCCTTTATCATATCCCAAGCACCTGGAAGTCTAGGAATGACAGATTGAACCACCCACTTGTGGTCTTGCCTTTAATGTCTGGCCCACTGCTCTGGGCTCTGTCTAGTTTCGTGGGCAGGGAGAACTTGCGTGTGTTTGGTGTTAAGGATATGAGCAGAAACCCTAAGCCTTTGTTCCATGCATTTGCCAGACCTGGCCTGAAGCCCATGGGACCAAGCTCTATGGGGGTGCTTGCTGAGCTGCAAAGGAGAAAAGGCAACATTGCTATCCAGAAGGAGCTTCTACCCTGACCAAGACCTCTCTATTTTCTGAGCCTTCCCTTTTGGGAATTTTGGGCCCCTGACATTGTGTAGTTGATCTTATAGCAGACACTCAGGCACCCAAGGCCCCTGGCTAGCTCGGGCTGGTGCTCCTGTACCTCTGCAGACACCATCTCTCCCCCAGGAGCCAGGCCCAGCCAAGATGGCCGTCACCACCAGCAGCAGCATCCCCAGTGCTGAGAAAGTCCCCACCACCAAGTCTACACTCTGGCAGGAAGAAATGAGGGCCAAGGAACAGCCAGATGGGAGCAGCCTGAGTCCAGCTCAGAGTCCCAGCCAGAGCCAGCCTCCTCCTACCAGCGCCCTCAGGGAACCTGGGCTGGAGGGCGAAGATGGTAAGTGGTGGCCAATGCAGTGCTGGATCAGGCTCTGTCCCTACAGAGCTGGCACTTAGGGCTCAGTCAGGGGCCTGCACAGCTCAGTTGTGAGCCCCACACCTAAGACTCTCTCACCTCCTATGTCCATCAGCCCTGGGCAGGGCCTGGCCTGGTGTGGGACTGGGATCCCTGGGCTCCAGCCTTGACTCTGCCCCTCTAGCTCTTGAGGCCTATCTGTAAAGGAGGACAGCACCTGCTTAGTTAGCCTCAGGTGGGTGTTGTGAGAGTGAAAATGCTCTGTAATGAAGTCTGTATGTGGGGAGGCTTATTTCCTGTCCCTTGTGGCAGTTATGTCTTCATGGCCAGGTTTAGCCTAGCCCACTGTGTCCTAAGAGCAGCGGTAGTTAGGGCTGTCTTAGCCTCCTCCCCATTCCATCTGCCAGGCCTCTTCTCTGGGTGAAGTAGGGGAAGAGGGTGCTGGAGAGGAAACAATCGGCACCACCATGCATTGTCCACTTAGCACTTTGGAGTTGCCTGAGCAGAAGCAGGGCAGCAGTCTCTGCCTCCCTCATTCAAGCCCTTGAAGGCTCTACAAATCACAGGCTGGCTTTCGTATTTATGTTTTGTCCAGATCATTAAAGACAAGTGGACAACTGGGACTGACCCAGCTCATTCTGGCCAAAATGCATTTTGTACTAGCTTTGGGCAAAAGTTGCCTCACTCCTCATTTGGTAGTACACACCCATCTGTATCAAAAATTCATTAACTCCTCTGGTTTCTGTACAAGTCCTCTGCTCCTTCCCTCCTCAAAGACTAAATGGCTAGTTGGTTCCTCCTTGATATTTGGTAAGAAGTAGTTGGTGGGACATCCTTTTTGGGGGAGGGAGGAGGATCCTTCTTTTCCAGTTGAGCCCCCAGACTGGAAGTGAAGGGCCTCCATGACAGTCTGACCAAGAGGCAGTCAGGTTAGGGGAGAAATGATTGAGGCACAGTGGAAAGGAGATTTATTCCCATCCCCTGTCTGCCCTTGGGGAACCACATTGGCCTTTGGAGACGAAAGTAGAAAGAAGGCCTCTGTTTGGATATCTGTGGGCTTTTAAAAACATCCTCAGAAACCAAAGATGGCAGCAGGCTGAGAGTCTCTCTTACCTCCCTCTCTTTCTTCCAGAAGAGAGCACCATGAATAGTGACCGCATGGACTGTGGCCGCAAAGTTCGGGTAGAGAGTGGCTACTTCTCCCTAGAGAAGACCAAGCAGGACTTGAAGGCCGAGGAGCAGCAGCTGCCCCAGCCGGTCTCCCCTCCCAGCCCCAGCACCCCCAATAACAGGTATAGTGGCCCCGGACCGCCCTCCCAGGAGCTCGGTCATCCCCTTCCTTCCCCAGGTCCTCAACCCCCCTGTCGAATGGTCTACAGCAGCTACCTTGGCTCTCTGGATGTGGCCAGCCAGCCTCCCGCTCACATGGACTCCGGCAGCACTGGGGGGCGGGGAGCAGAGAGACTGGGGTGCACCTTTGCCTTTAAAGCCAGCAGGCAGTATGCCGCCTTGGCCGACGTCCCTAAGGCCGTCAGGATCAGCCACCGAGAAGCCTTCCAGGTGGAGAGAAGGCGGTTGGAGCGTAGGACTCGGGCCCGGAGCCCTGGCAGGGAAGAGGTGGCCCGTCTGTTTGGCAACGAGAGGAGGTAAGGAGGGGATTAGAGGGCTGAATGCATGTGCGCACACAGGCACACCGACTCTCCCGAACCCTGCACAGTCTGTCCTGCACACTCACACATTTTCTCTTGCACATGGACTCACACATACAGTCTCACACTTATATTGTTACTACTCTTATGCACTCTTCTCACACACTTTACACATCCCCCACCCCCTTCACGTGTTGCCTAAGCTTTCCTTGGGGAGCACGCTTGTTCTCCCTTTCTGTTCAGAGCATGTGGGGATCCTTTCCCTCCTGACCCTACACTCTGGTTCCAGAACTCAGCTCCTGGTGGTCAGAATGTAGGATCTCTGGGTACCCAGAGGTGTGGGCCAGGGGGCAGCTGCTCCTCATGAGTGCATTCTAGCCCTGGGACCTTAATGGCACCTGGGAGGGTACGCTCAGCTGCCTGGGCCTTGTGTGGCTGGATATTTTCCTTCCTGGCCCAATAGTGTTCTCTGAGGAGACAGCGGAAGCAGAAGACCCCAGAGATACAGTGATAGCAGAAACTCTCCTTGTCATTACCAGTTCTAGGTGCGGGTGAAGGGCATGGAAGGAGATGCAGGGGAGATGGCCAAGCCCAGGGAGGCAGGGTGGCAGCATAGTTCTTCCCTTGAGCACTTGCTTCCATAGGAAGCCACAGGGCAGCTGAAGCAGCCTGGGAAGCTGTGGGTGCCTGGCAGCAGCGCTCTCAGGCCTGGCTGTAATGTGAAATGGGGAGACTGAGCAGAGCCACCGCTTCCTGGGGAAAGAGGAGGCTGGATGATGGGCCTAGGACAAGGGTGGGGTTTTGGAACGTGACTGTGGTCTGGGGAGAGCAGGGCTCTGCCTTTCTCTGTCCCACTGGCCCTGCACTTCCCAGAGCTCTGGGGAAAGAGCTTGATTCTATCTCTGAGGCCTCCCAACCCATGTCTGGACCAGAGTGCCCAAGTGCCCCTCCCATAAGAGTTTCCACCCTTAATCTGTAAGCAGCCTTTTTCTCTCTGTGCCTAACAACAGGGTTCTCACCCAGATAACCAGTAGGCTGCTGGAGGCTCACAGACCCCTCTAAACCATTCTAAAGTCTTATGTGTACATTTTTCCAGTGGAAAAAAAATACATAGTTTTCTTTAGGTTCCCAAAGAAGTTTGCTTTCCAAAAAAGTTCCAGAAGTGTTTGCCATGTCCTCACTGTCCAACGAAAGCTAGTAAGGCTCAGAGTCAGGGCATGCTGTGGGGACAGGCCAGGGTGGCAGTGGGCACCCCTTAAGGGGCTGGCAGGGAACAGAGTACATTTCTCTTGTCCTTCTTTCTCTTTTTAACACCTGTGCACTCTCCCACATGTGCCAGGTAGACAGGACCTGTGGGTTAACCTCCAGGATAAGGAGAAGACACCCAGAGTTGTTGGTCTTGAAAGAGAAGAAAACAGAATCTATCTAATTCTGAGAGACAGAGAGAGGGAAACTGACCTGTTGCCTGGGAAGCACCCCACCAAGCAGTGGGTTGGCTTCCTGTTTCATTAGTAACCCCATGAGGTGCCTGTATCAGCATCCCCAGTGTGTAGATGCAGAGATAGGGGCTCAGAAGCAGGGTTACTCCTGGGAACAGCCCAGAACAGTGGAGCTGGGGCACATGTCCGGCAGGATTGTTAACTGGGAAGGCCTTGCTCCCATAACATGACTGGGGCTGTCCTTTAAGCAATTAAGGAAATATATAAGTAAAGGGACTTGCCAGGAGTTTAGGAGGCCAGTCACCAGGGTTGGAGAGGCTTTGTGCTGGCCTGCGGGCAGGCTGCTGTTATGAAGGCTTGTGTGTGGGCAGCACGCCCTGGTTTAGGGGCAGACCAGAGAATTAACATTCAGCACACCTGCTTGGCTTTGAACTCATTCTTCTCTAGTGGCCTGGGGCTGACAGCATCTCCGGGGCTTTGCTTTTCGCATGCTCTTTGCCATCATGGTTTTTTACCTGGTGTTGACACCCCTGGGACCCAACCAGCTCTGCACCCTAACACTGTAATGTCACTTTCTTACTGACCCTGATGCCATCTGGCTGGCTGCTGTCACTTCCCGAGGCCTGCTCTCTGGTCCTCAGTAGCTGACCTTTGCTTGATTGGATTCCTGTCTCCTGTTTGAGTAGAGCAGAACCCCACATTGGCAGGTTGTTGACCACAGATACCTAGAATGGCAGCTGAGCCAGGCCTGCCCAGGGCCCCGCTGGGGATGGCGAGTTGGTTTCCTGAAAAGTTATGGCCCTTAAGCAGTCCTGTGTGGGCTGATCATCTCTGCTTTTCAGAGTTGCTGTTGAGCAAGCATGGGGAGGCCATAGCCCTTGTTGAACTGTTGGTGACTAACACCAGGGTTGGCTCCAGTGTGCTGAGAACCTGGAGAGGTTGACAAGCAGCGGTGCAGCACCTGCTTTGTGTGCTATCAGCCAGCTTAGGGAGGCATTTGTGGTCACACATCTAGTACTTCAAGGGAACCAAATTAAAAACTTCCCATTTTGCCAAGAAAACATAGCTGATTGCACCAGAGCCCCATCCATGTGGAGAGGCTGCAGAAAGGGCTGCTCTCCTCTTCTCTCATCTGATTCCTCGTGTTGCAACCCTGGCAGTTCTGCAGCATGCAGTCCACATGTGACTCAGCCAAGAGCTGTTCCTCATGGCCCTCCTGGGGCTTTCTAGATCCTGGCCTCAGTTGGAGGGGCTCTCCTTCAGCAAGTGGTGGCACCGAGGCCTGGGGGCAGGCCTGGAATCTTATCAAATCTCACCACGATGGTCGGGCATGGGGATGCATCACCCACCCAACCACGCTGAGCACTTGCAAGAGCTTCCTGTGGTTCCGGGAACTCTGCCTCTGCCTTAGCTTCCTGAGCTCAGACGCATGCCCTCTCCTGCTGCCCTTCCTCAGCCTCCCTGCACTGCTGGCTCTGGCAGGCTGGCCTGGGAATAAGTTCTGTTCCTGGAGAAGACTCCGCAGGAGCTTTAGTGCACTGGGGCTCCCA